>NC_139169.1:17240000-18440000 GCF_965202585.1 Thalia democratica
ATAAATTAAATTTAAAAGAAAAAAGTTATAAACTAAAAAATAGTATATCGAAACTCAAATCTGTTATACTAGACAAAATTATTACAGACATAACTAACTTACTCTATAAATAATCAACTTTTTTCTAAGGAAACAATATTGTAAAATAATTAAAAGTACAATAAATTTTTATAAAAAGAATTTCAATTTTGAATTAAATTTTAGTATAGATGGATTTCTTACAAGTTTTTCATTTAAAATTTAAACTTTTTACATTTATATATCTGTATATAATAAAAATGTTTTTTTTCAAGTAATTTAATTTTAAAAAATTGAAATTTCACTAAAAAGATGTTTAGACTTTTGAATGTTTGCCTGATAATGCAGGGATTCCAATGATGGTTTTGAAATCTCTTTGGATTAAAAATTTGAAAAAATCAAGAATCAACTTTGTGGCCAACAGATATACAAACATAAAACAACTTAAATAAAAATATTAAAACACTATTAAATGATAAAAGAATAAATTTCTAAGTGGTGTAATTGTCTAAACATGATTTTCAAAACTCTCTGAATTTAACTTTTCAAGGTTTAAACCCAGTTGGTTGACACAATAACAAATAATATAAATGTGTAAGTACAAACACAACATTATTATACAACAACATAACACAAAAGCTTCACACAATATTATTATATACAATAAACTAAGTAAAATTAAACTTTAATGACTATATTGGACATTTTTAAGTAAAATTGTACTTACTAGTTCAAAAACAATTCTTAATCAAAAGTTAATTACAATAACTAACAATTTATATTGGGAACTAAGAGCATCTTAATAAAAAGATTTGTCAATTTTTTATTGTTAAAATATTTTTTTTGTTTAAAGTGGTCAATAAGTAACACTTATAATAGTAATATATGTTTATTTATCACAAATACTAGTTTTAAGTACTTTGATAATTATTTTTTTTCTTCCAAAATATACACCAATTTTATCGTTTTGAAATCTACTTTAATCATGAAATCTATAGTAAAACGGTAAATATTTGTTTTATTGTAATATATATTTCAAAAGTTGAATTTAATGAAAACATATTTGTATTTACTAAAACTTTTTTAAATTTATTTACTGGAGTGTGTTTCAGGCTTGATAGCTAGTAAATCAATACCACCTGATAGTAAATTAATTTATATACTATGTCCTACCTAATTAAAGCTAAGTTTTTGTTTACATTAAAAATACTATATACAGAAGCAACTTATGTTTTGTGATCCTGGTACTCGTATCCAAGTTCAACTATCTACTATAAATGCATATTAATAAAATTTTATGACACATTTGATGGTCATTCTACTTAAAATTTGATGTAAAGAACAAAGTTTTAAACGATATATTTCTTCAGTGTATAACAATTGAAATTTAACATAATTAGTCTTATAGTTAAGCATTTTTATTTAATAGAAAGATAAACAATTAGAAAAAATATAACACTGAAATAAGTTTATGTCTAAAAAAATCTTAGAAAGCAATATGTCAACTTAAAGGTAAAAGTTTAACAGATTATTAAGAATTTTTATATCAGTTTCTTTGTTTAACACTATATTTTACTTTCAAAGCAACAAAAGTATAAAAAACTGTAAAAAATGTTTAAATATTCAACCTAGGAAGTAGATTTTTGCTTTTTCACAATAAAAATTTTGAAGAAAAATAAAAGTTTTCAGAATTTCTTAAAAGTTCTGTCGTTTTTGCCTTCGCTTGTAAGTCTTGATAACAAGTATTACGATTGACAACAACAGACCGAGAAATATTCCGCCGCTCAGACACACCAGAGGAATATGCGTCTCAACAAAGCTTCTTGAAGAAGTGCGCATTCCTAGGTTAGTTTGCCCAGTTGAATCATCTTTTTGGTCAACAAATGGTGAAGTGGTTTGATAATTATCATTCTGCAGGTCAAAGTTTTTAAGTGAATGCATGCAAATAAAATTAGCGTTGTTTGATGTATCCACATCATTATTTAGATACTCTAAAGATTGAGAAGATGGTAGCAAACCAATTTCTTGTACTAGATGACTCGATTTTGCACCCATGCGAGGTGAAAGTGATCTGGAGTGATCCCTAGAACTTTTTTTGATCATTCTTTCTGAGCTGTCAACATGAAAATACTGATAATAGTTGTGCGGCAGGTTGACTTTAATGAACTTTGACAACTTCTTAACTTGGTCCTGATTTTCAATCACAGCCAATTTCATTCCTTCATTTTTGCATTGGCGCTTAGCTTCCTCTTTTTTAGCAAGATCATTAGGAATGTGGAGACGATATTCAGTGTCTTCAAAAACAAAGCTTGTAGTAGTTTTCATTTTTGTACCATTAACCTTATAAAATTTTAAATGTTATGGAATTTTGCGAGTATTATATTATTATAAAACGCAAAAGTTTTTGAAAAAATTAATATTGTACATAAAGAACTAAGTTAAAGTGTACTATAGTTTAAATAAACTTTCATATATATGTAGAAATAAGTTATTTAACTTGATAAATTAAATCTTTTACACTTATCCCATTTTAAGGGCTTTATTAACAAAAAGTCGTGTATTTATTAACAAAAAGTTTCGTGCCTATGCACTCTTCAGCTTCAAAACAAGTTTAAAATATTTATTTTAAACTTTTATTAAACTTATATTAAAATATTTATTTTAAACTTGTTTTGAAGCTGATGAGTGCATAGGCACGAAACTCGAGTCCTTTGAGTTTTGCATCTTTAAATAAACCTTTTTGTATATGTATATATATATATATATATATATATATATAGTTTATTGAAATGACGATTTAAAAAATGCTGGAACATTCGTTTCATAAAGACAAAAAAGATTGTCTCTATCTTCAGCCAGTTCAAATTTAAAATAAAAAGCACCTTGGTAAACAAAGATGCAAAAGTTTACAAAAAAACAAAAACAATATGACGTAAGAATTGAACATTGTACATTACAAATACTAGTACAAAAATCGATCTACCATCTAACTAATCAAACAACTAAAATTAACAAAAACAACAGTTAATTGACTATAAAATACTTCAAAATTTGTTGTATTTTAAGTAAGCTCTTCTTAAAAGACAACAAATTTTGAAGTATTTTATACTCAATTAACTGTTGTTTTCTATGTTTTATTGTTTCATTAGTTAGATGGTAGATCGATTTTTATTCAGAGTTCAATTATTTTATTAAGCAAATGATTCAAATATATTTCAACAAACCCGTATAAATAACTATTGTTAGCAACTTATTTTAGATTAAAATTTTAAGTAAGTAATCAGTTTTTGGTTTCATCCAAAAATTCACAATTACCAAACTAAGCAAAATTAATCAACAATAGTTAGAGATAAGTTATCAATTTATAAATACGTAATTTTAAATTAATCAGTAATTTAACTAAGATATACAAACTTTTAAAAATAGAAACTAAATAAACGAAAGTAAATAAAATAATATAAGCAACAATGACAAAAAATTTATAATTACTTATAACGATTAAAGTTAAAATCGTACTGTTGCTTGCATAACTTAGGTTTTAACGATTTTACAAATAAAAAGTCTAAATTGTTTGGTTGTCAATCATTACGTGCTTCACTTGAATTAAAAAAAATCATTCATTATACGTTTTGCACATTCATAATTATTTATTAAGTGTTCAGTAGTTGCCGATGTCATATTAAATTGTTTATTCAAATCCGTGTCCAACTTCTATGCGATTTTGGTAAACGTTGGTCTTTCTTATTTGAGATCTATGGGAAGTTCTGCCTACTTACATACTTTCACAGTGGCTTTTGAACTTTTAAATAACTTTAATTTTATCTAGATCGGCAGTGACGTCCTTATAACTTCCAATCAAACTTTTTCTAGCTAAATGGATTATTCTTAGGTGTAAAGATTATAAAGTAAAGTCGAAAATTCTTTTTTTAGACTTTAAATATTTTAAGAATTTTTCAATTGTGACAGTAAAATGTTTGTATTCAGCTTTAATTCTTTTATTTTGAATCAGATAAATGGGTAGTCAACTTGGCCTTATTTTAGCAAAAACTTGTTTCGGTTACTATGAATCAATGCTTTTTTCCAAGTTTTGGACATCAGTAAACTATATTAGATATGTCGATAAAATTTCTGTATCTTACAATAATAATTACAACATTCATGATTTATTTAAAAAAAAATCAATTTACACCCAAATTTTAAGTTTTTTATTGAAAAAGAAAAACATAATTCGTTACCTTTCTTAGATGAACATTTATTGCGTACATATACTGAGTTACACTGTTTACGGAAAGCCAGTTTTTGATGGCCATTGTGTTCCCTTTCAGTCATTTTGTCCTCTATCCGAAAAAAAACGAAATAATTTCCTGTTTGGTATTCTAAGCGCACAGAATATTTTCAAAAAGATAGTTTAAGAAAGATTAAGATAGAATTTGAATTATTTTTGTAGCTTTTGGATATGCGTTACATATCATTTAACTGGAAAAACAAGGACTAACCAAGTTGTATAAACACGGGTTTGAATAAAACATCTAATAATTTATTGACAATCGCTGAACACTTATTAAATAATTAAATTTGTGCAAAAATTGTATTGGAAGTCAATTTTATTTTCAAATTAAGCACGTAAAAATATCATCTAGGATTTTTAGAATTTTTGTTTACAAAAACTTTTAGACCTAAGTTATGCAAGTGTCATAACGTTTAGAAATCTAATCTGTGTAAGTTGGTATGATTATTTTGACTAGTTAGTCGCTTATTTTGTTTTTGTTCATTTTTGTTTGATTTATCATTACTTTTCTACGTATGCTTATCTTAGTTAAACTACTGGTTAATTTGTGGTTACGTAATTAAATTTTGTCGATCTATCTCTAACTAATTTTGCTTAGTTAGGTTTAGTTTGTTAATAATGCATATCCGTTGAAGCCTAAAACTGTTTACTCGCCGAAAGTTTAAATTGCATTTTAGTTTCTACAGTAGTAATTAATATGGGTTAGCTGAAGTACATCTTACTTGTTATCTTACAATAAGATATTTTTAAATGAAATATTTCTCAAGTTTTTGTATAACATCTGCAGTACTAAAAATTATTTAAAAGTCTTATACATATATAAAACTAAAACATTGATGTTTATGTTTCTAATTTTTTATTTCTTAATAAATCTAGTTTTAAGAATTAGAGTTAAAATT
The DNA here is from genome assembly GCF_965202585.1 of Thalia democratica. NCBI lineage: Eukaryota > Metazoa > Chordata > Thaliacea > Salpida > Salpidae > Thalia > Thalia democratica. Next base: position 17,245,206 of record NC_139169.1, read on the forward strand.
ACCTTATAGCTTTTGTAAATAAGTCAAAAAATTCAAAAAAAGTTATAGCGATTATGTCAAATGTTACTTATTTTTAATTGTAAATTTCTAGGCTATTTTTTTGTTACATCTTTGTTTAATATTATCACCAAAATACATCTTTAAAAAAAGAACTTTCAAAGTAACCAACTATAAGCCCTATCAAACTGATTTTCTAATTATTAGTTCAACAAGTAAGAATTCATAACAACTTTCTAGTTTTAAGAATTAGAGTTAAAATTACCTTATAGCTTTTGTAAATAAGTCAAAAAATTCAAAAAAAGTTATAGCGATTATGTCAAATGTTACTTATTTTTAATTGTAAATTTCTAGGCTATTTTTTTGTTACATCTTTGTTTAATATTATCACCAAAATACATCTTTAAAAAAAGAACTTTCAAAGTAACCAACTATAAGCCCTATCAAACTGATTTTCTAATTATTAGTTCAACAAGTAAGAATTCATAACAACTTAAAAAATTAAAGATAGGTAAAACTAACAACTTATGTTGCTCTTTACAACTTTTTTTTTGCTTATTTATTAAATAAAAACTTTAGTTACATAAAAAAAAGTTGTACATGAAATGTAATACAACACACTGACTAAAAACTAATTGATTGGTTTTTAGAAAAAAACAGGTATTATGTCTTACTCTTTATTAGTTGTAAAAGTTTAAACTTGTTAATTCTGTAAATTTAGGTTCTTAAAGTGTTAAAGTAAGAAATATCATTAAACAAAAGATTACAACTTTTAATACTATGTAATCTAAATGAAATTAGCACTTGTTAAAGCTACTACTTGCGAATTTAAATATGTAAAATTGCATTATGGTATTTAAAACATTAAGTTTAAAAATAAAAATAACAATTTAAAATATAATGAAATCTAGTACAAAAATAATTTTATAACTTTAACTAGACTATGTCTTATAACAATGTTTTGAAATCAAAAATAAAAGGTTTTAAGAAAACTTAAACAACAAGCGAAAATAAAAAATAATTTGTTAATCTCCTTAAATTTTTGCTTACACCTAAAAAGTTATAAAGCATATATAACTATAAGTACATAACATATCAAATATTTATTACTCAAATAACCTAAAAGATATTTGTTTAGATTATTAGTTAAAAATTCATACTTGGATAGTCACGATAAACTAGGAATTAGGGTTAAAGTTAGCAGGTGTAAGTCATTAAAAATAAATTTTATAAAATTGTATATAATACTTTTGAAACATAGAGTCTACGTAAAAAGATTATTAAAACACTTTATTATGTTTTACAAATGGTTAACATTGAATTTTTTGTTTAATTTTTATCTTATTTTTATAGATGAAATGTCCAGAAAATATTTTAAGAAAGTGTTTACAGATAGGACTCATTTTGCTTAAGAATACTTGTACAACGATATTTACTAAACATTTTAAAGAAAACAGTTTTGTTAAAGAAGTACTACAATTAGCAAAAAAATAATTATGTTACAACTTAAATATTAAATAGTTAGAAATTTTAAAGCAACATAAACGTTTTATAATTATGTATTATTATAAACTATAATTACAATAGCTATAGTTTATAACTAACATTATACAGATAATTTTATGTTAATTATAGACATCACAGTGACATTTAACGCATTTTTGAGCTACAATTTTGTTTTTTAATAGCCAAACTTGTTATTTGTTTTTGATAACATTTTAAATATCTTTTCAAGGCTTTTATTTGTTACAGTTTAAGCAGTGTATGCAGTTTGGAAACTTGATGAGAAGAACTTACAAGCAGTTTGATAAAATGTTTCTAGATTAATTAAAGATATATGAAATGTAGCTCGATGATCGAAAAGTTCTTTTATATAAATAAGGTCCATTGTCGAAAATCTTAAGCTTCGTTTTGTTAATCGTGTTCATTACACTTCTTGTTCTAAAAATTATAAACTAAAAACTTCAAGTCGATAAAAATTTGTAATATACTTATAAAAGAAAATCGTAGTTGTTAAAAGATTGTTTTAGGTTAAATTTCAAAATCAAACTAACTTGTTTATAAATGAACTAGAAATATGGTATACTCAACCAAAAATTCATTCAGCTTCTTTTGAGTTTTGGTATTTAAGCTTCGTAAATATTTATCAATATCTTATTTTAAATGAACTGCTACCTTACCCAAACTTTAAATCCTCAAAAAAATTAGTTTTATTTCAATTTTATCTAATAATTCCAGTACTTTTTTAAATGCAATTTTCGCACGTTATAAGTGCACACATTCAAAGTTTTTGGGGCCTTCATATAATTAAAAAAAAATTATTTTCAAATATAAAAGTTTTAATTCGCGTGTTTACATTGAGTTTAAACTATATTTATAAGTATCTTAATTTCCATTCAATAAATAAATAATTAGGTTTTTTTTTTTTTTGTTTAAATTTTAAAAGAGTTCCAATATTGTATCCCATTTGCATTTTTATTTTTAAATTATGTTAAACTACTTTCACTAGAAATTTTGGCTAAATATTTTCGTTGTAAGAATTTTATGACAAAATTTTGTACTTCAAACTGTATTCTTAATAAAAATTAAGTCATATAGCAAATATAACATTCATATAAAAGTTTTAAAAATACAAAAAAATAATCTATTGGCAAAAAAAAAACATTATTATTATCTATTATTGAAAACATTAAAATGTATCAAACGACATCTTTAAAAATTATAATTTATTACTTTCGTAAACTGTAACTGGTAAAAGTATTTCCATAAAAAAAAATACTTTAAAATTTAAAATCAAATTTTCTATTTAGTTAAAGAAATCTCAAAGTTTTTTATTACTAGATTTTAACTTTCTTCTAAACAGTTTAGTTATCACTACAACCTTTTTACACTGTTTTGTTTGTATATAAGGTGTGCTGGAGTTTTTGTTTTTGTATTTCATGTAAACGTAGCTTAACGTAAGTGTTATTAAAACATCAGAAAAAACTACACTTAGATTAAAAAATAAGAAGGAACTTGCAGCCTGTCGGGAAGGTTTTTTTTATAAAAGTCATATCCCGATAGAAAAAATTGTTTTCTTCTGTTTTATATCTGTTTTTATTATTAATAAACTTAATTAAACTCGATAATCTTTAATAAATGTTTATAAACTTTGGTTACAGAAAAATAAAAAAATCACAATTCACATGATTATAAGTAAGTTCCACAGTAGTAAATAAGTTATTAACAAAATATAAGTTACAACAAGTATTATAACTTGAAATGACAACGCATTCAAAAAAAAAGTAACTTTAAAACAATTGATCGGACAAATCTTTTATCATTATATCACCAAATTTACATATTGATGGTGTATTTTTTTCAATTGTGACGGATCAGCCAAGATAATTGTCAGCTTCCATTTTCATAAAAAATGTTTATAAAATTCTTAGAGTTCCTGTACTCTTCAGTTGCGTTAAACACATTTCGATCAGTGATAACGTTCCTTAGTGTACATGTGAAGTTACTATAGCAAGTAAAAATCATACTTATTTTGAACAAAAGCACCATCTGATTTCATCATTTCGATGTTAAAATCTTTGTAGAAATAGTTTACGTTGGCCAGCAAAGTTATGATCAACCATAACAGCAAACAATTCACTTTTACTGGTAGAACTGAACTGTGGCTGTCCCTGATCAGCTCCAGTCTTTCTCATTCTATAAAAATGCATTATTGATAATAAGTAAGCTATTCATAAGTAAACCTGGTACCAGTTTTAGACGAGTGTTCTTTATTAAACGCAAAATAAAGCCCAGAAATATTTGGTCCTAAGACCTGGCGCTCAAAAAACCTATCGAGTCGCACACCACTCAGACCTTTTAACGTCTTATCCAGGATGAGTTTTATTCCCAAGTTGACAAAATAGTTATAGAAATATATAGATTAAAAAAACAACTTTACTTGCAGATCTTTCAGCACCATTCAGTACTAAAACGAAATTAGTTTTATAACAAACTTTTAGTATGAATAAACGGTTTAAAAGTAACAAAAGTCAATTAGGAAACGTCTTAAAATGACAGCGAAAACCAGGAAAAAGAAAATTTTCAAGAAGTCCCAAAAAGTTAATAAAAAACTTAATCAATTAATTTCTACGGATTCAGATGTTCATCCTCTAGCACAAAAAAATTGAACAAAGCTGTCGCTATGTAATGCGCTCGCCGTAGTGCTTTTCTTTTGACTAAACTGATCTTGCTTAAAGTCATATGAGGTTGTTTGACTGGTTACGTTTTAAATATTTTTCGTATTTGCCCGCATTAAATACAACTGATTCTCTATTTATAAGTTATATAACTAAGTAACGATGGTATACAGTGAACAAGTTGTCTAAGCCCCATTTTTAATTAAATTAAACAATGACATGATTAATTTAACACCTTGTTTTTAATACATACACTATTCTAGTTTTTCTTACAACAACGTTTGATTGTACATAAAAAAAATACTTCAGTGTTAGTGTTTTTATAACCAAAACAAAATATATCAAAAATTCGTAAATTAAAAACCATGATATTACTTTTACTAAAAGTATATGGTTTGGTCGTGTTTATATTTTTCGATTTTTTTTTGTTTTATAACTATAAACATATGCGAAAATTAACGCTTTTAATTTGTTTATGGGCATATTATTTAACCTTTATTTATACGAAAATTGATTTAACTTGGTTTGTGATTATTTTTCTGCTTTAAGCATTTGTTTAAGTAGATGATTTATCTCTGTTACATAAAACAAGTAACAAACAAAAGTTAAGTGTTAAAGTTGTTAGCATGCATATCAAAATATATATTAAAACATTTATTGAGTATGTAGTTTTATTTTATTTGTTTTTTTGGGAGACGTTCGTTTTTCTAATCGCTTATTAAACAAATTGTTCTTACAATAACTTATTTATTTAGTAACACTTTAGTATTATTGCTCAAACTTTTTTTTAATTCTATGTTATAGTACAATACATATACTTTTTGTAAGCTTGTTTTGTATTTACATTACAAGTATCTTTAATCATAAGGGCTCCACTTTTTTATATATGTCCGGATCCGGTAGATCAATGAAAATAAAATAATTGTTAGCGACAAAAGTAACTTCATAGGGGGAGGGAGCAACATAAATAAATTTAAAATAGGTAAATCTTGTGGTTTTATATTTATTAATTTAACATAACTGTACACTTTATGACACAAAACGCAGCAATGTATTGACTGATATCAATTGTCCCTCTCTGAAATCATCAAAGGTATAGATTTTGTTAATTCTATGTTCTAGAAAAAAAACTATTTAATAACTTTAGGTTTTTACAAACAAGTAGAGCTTATTAGCATAGTTAACTATTAACTCTTTTTTAGTGTAATCAAAAAAAAAGTGACGATAACAAGAAAATTATCTATATGAGATACTTTTCCTATATAATCGAAATTTCATTAATTTAACTGTCTAAATTATTAAAAGTATCAGATTTTTACTAATCTTTGTTTGAAATTAAAGGTTTTTACAGTATCTTAAAAAAAACAAATTCCGGTTTTTTCAGGATTCCTTGCTTTTTGGCAACCCAGACATGTACAATAATAAAAAATAACAAATTTTGAAAGTCACCTAACATATCTGCCCAAATAACCTTATTAAAAACTAATTTTTTGCAGCTAGTATTTTTTTTTTAATACTTCGATATTGCATTACATTAAAATTTTGGTGATCAAAAAACGACAGCCTTAGTATTTAAAGAGTTCTTTAGTTTTCACGAAATGATACTGTCTGACTAATAAAATATATTAATTAACATAATCACAGAGACGTTCCTAATACCTAACATATATCTTTTATTTATGCTAACTTTAGTGTTTATAAATAGTAAATTTAAGTTACAGTAACCTCTCGCTTATTTACGCACATTGTTTCCACATAGAAATATGCGTAAAGATACGAAAGATCGTAAAGATACGAGAGTTATCAAATATACTTACTATAATTGCTGATTTTTGATACTGCTTCTAGTTAAAATTAGAATGGGGACTTTCCCAATTTTAAAATATTTTTTACTTTATTTAAAAATATGAAAACAAAAGATAAAACTATACATATATTGAAAAGAAAAGATTTAAATTTATATAAAACAGTAATAATTGTAGGGAAATTTTACTAATTTTAATAATTAGTAGATTTTATCTTTATTTATAAGTGACTTATTTAAAACTTAAGTTTATATTCTATTCCACTTAGAAAACTAAATTTATAATTAAGCATTTGTTTACAATTAAGAAATGGTCTGGTGGCTATATTAAAATTTGTTTCTATAGCCTTTTACAAAAATATGCATTTGTTGCTGTAGTGGATTTCTTCTTTTGAACAAAATTATGAAAATTAATCTCTTATTATTAACAAAACTTCTGATATACGGATGTATAATTAACTGTTTATCAATTATTTAAAGAACATAAATTTACAAAGTGTAAAGAAATAGAGAGGTGAGTTAGCATTTAAAAACATATTTTAAATTTAAAATATGCAATAAACTTTATTTGTGCGATAATAAAAAAAATTAAAATTTTTGTTTTTTGAGCTTTTTGGAATTCTAAAATGCGTAACTAAACGAGAGTGCGTAACGTCACGAGTGCGTAAAGATGCGAGAGGTTACTGTACTTAATTTATTTTTCAAAAGTTTTAAGTTGAAAAAGTCTCTAAAAACTACTACAAAGTATTAACTATGAAGTATAAAATGTCATTATTATATGTTAATTCAGATAAAACTGTTTTACCCATATTTATATTTGCTCTACATGATTATTACTTCTAAATTTGACTGCGACATGCTTTAAATAATGCTTAGGAATTAAAATCACTTCAGTTCGTTAAAATATAAACTTTTGAAAAATAAAATACTCGTATTTAATGATAGGAGAATTAATCTAATGGAAAATGTACACTTGATTTAATATATTTTTTTAAAGTTGTTGTTGGACATCGACGTGAAAACTTTATTATTTTCGTTTCGATAGTCCAAAAGTCGATTTTAGAAGTAATTTCATATTTAAATCTTTTTCTTATACTAATAACTCTTTAAATGATAAAAACACTTTGGTTTTTAAACATTGTTTTAAAAAATAATAACAACCGCTAGTTGACGCATTTTTGACATGTAGAATTAACTACCGATCACGCTGGGTTTCATGCTTTAATCAGCATGTTACATCATGCGACCATGTCTTGACCAGGCGATTGTTATGTAAGAAAGACGTATATAAACAGCAGAGCAAACGAGAAAGCAGATCATTTGGATTTCAACGTTAACAAGAAGCACCACTACGACAGTTTCCAGTCCGAAGCGTAAGCCGCCATCTTGAACTCTCGGAAAACTTTCTCTTGGCGCTTTGAGTGTAAGTCGCCATCTTGGAAAAACTAGATGAACTCCGGTGAATCGTTCTTATTCAAGTATTTGTTTGTTTGTCTGAAACATTTACTTTGAACTTAACTTCATAACTTCGTAGTTTTTATGTCTTGTTCTATATACATTTTGTATACCTACTTTAGCAACGTCGACGGGGCGTACAAGTTGATTTAAGTTGTTGACGTGCCATACTCATAAGCCTACGCATACTGCAGCAGACAAGCAGCAACAACTTCCAGTTTGGATCATTTTGAACATTGTACTCGACCCATAAGCCCACGCATTCGGTGGCATAAACTTATTACTTTATTTCTAATTTTCTTTATTTAAATATTATGTATTTTTATCTTGCGCGTTCTACATCCGGTGTCAACAAGGAAGTATAAGTCCCTACTTTCTGAACCAGTAAACTGTACGAACAACCATCTGTTACAGCCCAAGTAAAATTTTGAAGTGCAAGAAGCCTTCTCAAGTAATAAACTTATTGTCTTGTCTTTGATTGTATTGTATAATAAAGCATATAGATACTTGTTAGTCTATATTTAAACTTAAATTATAAGTAAAATGAATAGGGTATTAGCTCTTACATACTCTTGCAATCGGTCGCAGACCGAGGTAGCAACTAAAGATAAAGATGGCTTCGAAGCTACTGTTAATCTGGCTCCTGTCGAAACTGCCGAACCTGTTACAGAGGCGGTTTCACACAAAGCTAGAGACCGCAGTAGTCCGGAGTACATCATTGTGAACTCAAATTGTATTTCGTGTTCAAAAACAAAATTAAATCTATCTCGAAATAGTTTTGACTTTGGAGTGGATTTTTGTCTTGTTTAAATTAATAAGAAAATAAATTATTAAAGAGACAGCAGCTTAAGTAGGACTTATTTATTTTCTTTAACTGCAGTTAACATCTATATTTCGCAACATTAAAAACTATAACTAAACAAAAAATCTAATTCAGCATAAGAAATATTTTTATCCGTTGTAAAACTTTGTTAATAATTAATTTAACTTTTAAGTAGAGCGATAAAAAAACATTTTAACTTAAATCTATAACTTTATTGAACATGATAAAAAAGTTGACGCTCAAATATGGTCAAACAATATAGATCTTTCGGTGATCGAGCTACACACTTTTATATTAACTATTATACGGAGTCTTTTTAAACAGGGGCATTCTTGGCTTTTTCATTTTTGTACTTCTTCCAAACGAAGCCCAACGCAATCGCCATCAAAACCACAACAACAGCGAAAACCGCACCGAGAACAATCACGGTTGAACCACCGCTATTTCTGTCACCAGGCCTTCCATGCTCATTGTAATCACAGAACGGTGCGTGTGGATCGTGGCAAACGAAATTGCCAGTTTCTTTCAAGTCTATGTTCAGGAACCGTTTACTACTGGAAGGTTGAAATACAACCGGTCTAGTCATGTCCGGACCGCAATCACTCCTAATATGACCGAGTACATACTGTCCTGTCGAACGATCGTAACAAGCTTTTTCTTTGCTGTAGAGATGCCAGTAGTCGTTCGATCTGCCCGGCAGCTCGTCTCTGATGAACTTTGACGCTATCCCGAAATCGACTTCACGGTTATCATCTTCTTCGTTGAAGCGCGCCAACTCCCACCCTTTGGCTTCGCACTGCGCTTCGGCTTCAGTGAAGCGCACCGGCGCATCGGGCAGCATGTAGACATACTGCTCGTTTCTTTTGTAGTTCATGGTACAGTGTTTATGGGAACAGCTGCAAAAGTTTGTTACGTGATTGTAAACTAACGTTTTAATTGAATATTGTTTCAAAGAAAAATGATAAAAAAAACTACAAGTCTTCGAAATGTATAGAGTTTGAAAAAACTAGTAGAATTTTAACCAAGTATCTAATACATACTTTTGAAAGAATTAAATCAGTTTCATTAAAGAGTTGTGCAATAATTATTAATTGCGATTATAATTAAGGTATACTTATGAAACAAACAATAAACTTATAATTTCATAACCGAGATTAAGTATCATGAATTAGTTTAAAGTTCAAGGTTAAGGTTGTAAAAATTATACAAATGAAAAAAAAAAAAGCCAATACTTAAGAACACAAACTGAAAATATTTTTTATTTTATTTTATACGTTTTGATGTTTTGATAAACAACAAAAAAATCTGTACTTCATAAATAAATGTAAATAATATCGTTTTATTTGAGAGTACGAGAAACTAAAATAATAATGACTTATACTTCTGTTGAGATTATCCTGATTTCATTTAGTCAAGTTTCATTAGAAAAATGTAAAAAATTGTTAAAACCTAAATATTTTTGTGAACTATTATTGGGTAAAAAAAATAATTCATTACAAGAAACTTTTTATAAGTTATAGGCATAAAAATCATTAGCTGCATAGTCATTTTGTATAGCTGCAATTTTACGCCTCTACTTTATCTTGTTAAATTATTGTTGTTGTCCTGCTAAAGTATTTTTGTGAATAATTTTTTTAAATATACACTTGAAATATTGTTATATATTTTTAATTGTTTAAATTTGGAAAATTTATCTTAAAATAAGCTTTCTGCTTTATTTCCATGACAAATTTTTTTGTTTATAGCAAAATTTACTTAGTTGATATTCATGTTTAAATTATTTAAATGAATTTTTAAATAGTTTAAAATCATTTAATTAAATTTAAAGCATATTCCAACAAGTTATTAATTTTGTACTTAAATTTTTTAGCTAACTTCGTTTTTATCACTTTTAGTTTTGATTTTTAAACTTGACTCACTTAAACTATATACTTTACTGATTAAAAAATTAATAAATGTATTTGAAAATTTTTTAAAATTTTTAAATTAAATTAGAGAAGGTTTTCCACTATTTTGGTCATAAACGCCAATCTTGATTATCAATAAAAAATTCATGAGTTACATCAAATTGTAAATTATGAAAAATTAAATAAAAAGGCTTAGGGAGCCAACAAATGACTAAAACTACTGTCAAACAAGCTGAATAACTAAACGAAGCAAGACTTATACAAATAAATGTTTACAATAGATCAGGATTAAAAAAAAAAAAAATTGACTCAATAAATTGGAATGTATACAAATTGAAATATAACTATACTGAAATTTAAAGTTTTAAAGTATCAAATGACTTAATAATCAAATGTTTAAAATTAAATAAGTGATAATGTATATAGCATAACCACTTATTTAATTTTTAACATTTGATTATTATGTCATTTGATACTTTAAAACTTTTAACTTCAGTATGATTTTATTTCAATTTGTATTCATTCCAATTTAGTGAGAAAATATCTCTGATGAGCTTTACTACGAAAGTACTAAAATAAATTTAAAGAAAATGAAATATACTCAGTTATATTTTTTAAACAAGTTATGCACCGAAAAAAAGCTGTTCAAAACTTGTTTAACAGTTTAGAAACTTTTATAAATCCTAAGATGTTAAAAAAGAATACTTGAGAAAATGAACATTTAGAAAACAAGTGATACTACTTTAAATTTTATTATTTTTCTTTATCTTACTATAAAAATTAAAATTTCTGTCTAAGTAATTATAGCTTTGTATGCTTAGAAGATAAAATTAAATTATTATGACTAACATTTTATTATGCCAACAAATTTTAGTAGTATATAATTTGATAAACTATTATGATTTAAAAATAGGATAATAGTTCAGGTAAAGGAAATTTTAAGAACACATTAACTTTTAAATAAAATTTATAAGTTTAAGGATAATAAAGTATCAAAGTTGAGGTTAAATATAAGAAGCAAAAATAATATAATTTATCATGATAATTCAAAATTATGCACATTTTTCAGCATATACAAAAATTTACTACATAATACTTAATTACATAAAATTTTAATTCAACTTTGAAAATCATGATTGTTAATAACATTCTAACTTCAGAAAATCTAAACATTCAGAAATACATAACTTTGACATAAGTTATAATTATAAAGAAATATTTTACTTTGCCTTTGCAATAAAGTTTTTTTTTTACTTCTCAGTTTTGGAGAAATATAAAACTTTTCACTTTTGTATTTAATATAATAACAACCAGCATTAACTAAATTTAGCATAAAAAACTTAAATTGTAAATAAATACTTACAAGAAAAATTACACTAAAATTCGTATATTTTACGAATGAGAAATTCCAACAACTTATTAAATTGCATTTTAAATAAAACATAAGCCCTAATAATTGAACTAGTTACCTGACTTTATGCGTTATTTTCAGTTTTAAAAAATCTTTTTTAAAAACTTGACTTAAAATAAAATTTAGTTTTTAACATCTCTAAAACTCAAGCTTTTCAGCTATATTAGTTATAAATATAAAAATATTGAAAATGAAACTACTAAACGTCGTAAAAGATTATCAAAAATAAAATCTAGACTGAAAACTTAAAACACTTTTAAGACTACCCTGAGTTTTTTGAAAAAATAAAAATAAAATTGCCATAGTCACCACTAAAATAAAAAAACAAAAAGCCTGATTTATTTTAAGTTTTCTAAATCATTCCGCGGTTTTCAAAGAACTCAAACTATACTAAGCAGGGTTGCCACAGATCAAGCTGAGAAAAGTTTCCTGAGTTTTCCTGCCTTTGTACTAAAGTTTTCCTGAATTTTTTAAACTTAAACTTTTTATTTAAACTTATTCAAAAATACATAATAAAACACTTGAAACTTTATAAAGCTGGTGATCATATTTTTATAAAGTTTAAATCAACAGTTTTTTGATGAAATCAATCATCTAATTTCTATTACATTACTTGAACCGTTTGTGTATGATTGATGTATTTGCAATAAACAGCTCTATCGGCAAAATCCTTGTTTTTTCTAAGTTGATAAAGTTCTAGTTTGTATGCATACATATAATCTTTAATTTGTCGTTAGGATGAAATAGTTTTTCCTTTCATACTGTTTTTAAGCAGAGCTTTGTTAATACTAAACCCTAGTTCGACCTCAGCCTGGTTATTGCGCAACACAAGTAATGGTTGCAACAACTTTTCAAGAGAAGATTTGGCAGGAACGTACAAAATTTAAAATAGAATTCGTTTAAACGATCTTTCTTCACGTTGCTTGAAGCTCTTGAACTTTAATGCAATCATTAGACAATTTACCAAAGTTCTAATTTCTTCAATGCTAGCATCACCTTCAGAGTTGGAACACATTTTAAAGTTTGTTAAGTATTTCACAATGTTGGCAAAACGCTTATAACAATTGTGACTCCTAACTTTTCAAGGCTTTGAAAATTTAGGCAAGAAATATTTTTTTACTAGTACTTCCAAAAGTCATTCTGCTCCAGAGATTTTCAACCGCTTTTATAACAAATACTCTACATTTTTTGTTGAAATTTAAGACCTTTTGTTCCTCAACTAGGTTTTTTTTTGCTCAAACTTGCAAGAAAATTTGTTGCAACACAACTAAAACAATGGGCATGTTTTAGCGAAGCTTGATCATTTAATTCAACGTTGAATAACTGGTTAAAGCGTAACTATCACGTCTTTCATTATGATGCACAGCAATTTAATTACCAAGCACGAACTTTCCTCATGTATAAAAGCAACAACACACTGGGTACTTCGATACAATGTCAAAAAAGAGTGCATGAGAGGTATCACGCAACTAAAGAAATGAAAAAAACTTTTGTGTATACATCACAGTTTCACTATTGAAGTGTCCTTGCCACAGACCATCATCAATACTAAAAAGCATTAAAAAACTGCTTGTTCAAATAGGATAGTTGTTCAATATGTTAAAAAAAAGAATATTCAGTTTTATAAAAGATATTTTATTAATTTTTACTAGATGTAGGCATTAAAAATTAAGTAATTTTGTAAGTTTCTAGAAAAATCTTGCAATTTTAGTTTGACTTTATAGAACTTTTAATGAATTTTTTACCACTTCAGGTTTTGGAAAGTAAAATATTTTGTAAGTTTGATCTACTAAAATCTGATGCTTTATTAAAATTCCTGTCTTGTCCAGACTTTTTTCAAAAAATTCTATTTATTCCTGACTTTTCCTGATATTTCTAACTTTCCTGACCTTGTAGCAACCCTGCCTAAGTGTTTAGCAACCTTCTATTTTATTATTAACTTTCTTCATAAAATTAAAGGTTTGCTAAAAATTTCACATTTTTTTATTCACAGCCTAAAATCAAATTTTATTACAGAACTGTTAATACAATAGAGTATGCAAGCTACACTGTTTCAATAAAACTAGATCCTAGTAAATTACACTGTGTGAAATTCAGTTTATTACACAGCTTGATAACACTTTTGTTATACTTCTTTTTAAAATATTGTAACATAAGTGAACAGTAATTATACAATAAGATATACAAAAAAATCTGTTTCAATAAAACTAGATCCTGATACCTTAGACAATTCAAAAAAAAACTTATTAAGGAAACCTATAAAATAACATTTTGTAAACAAATCAGGGTTGCCACTAGCTTTTTCAATTTTTTCCAGGTTTTCCGAATTTCTTAAAGGCTTTTTAAAATTACACATTTTTAGGTCTAATTTTAGTTTAAAGTTAAGTTTAAGGTGGGAAACTGCGGTAAAGTTATAAGAAAACATTAAAAAGATACTGGGAAGCTACTTTAAATATGTTTTTTAATAAAAAAAACTATGATGACAAAAATTTTTTAAATATATGATAAATTTTTCCAGTCAAGTTGAAATTTTACTACTGAACATGTTAAAATTGTTAAAATTCCAGGTTTTTCCAGGTATTTTTCAAAAATTAGCAAATTCCAGTTTTTTTTTACCTATTTTGTCACAATTCAGGTTTCCAGGTAAAGTGGTAACACTGAAATATACTTATATTACCACAAGTTTCACAACAAAACAGTTTGTAGAAATTATTAAGTCTAAAAAAATAAATTTAGTACTTTTGGCACAAATACAAAACGAAAAGTCATTCAAGCATGTCGTAAAAACTATTTTCAATTTTGATAAAATTAAAACTTAAACTTCAATCTAATTGCAGGGTTTAATTAGATATGAATATTAAACCATAATTGTCACATGTCTATGCGAAACCAGCCTCAAACTTAATTAAACTCAACATGAAATTTTAATAAAAAAGTACACTTTTTTGCAGTATTCAAAAACTTATGTAACTAAATATATTTTAACCTTTAGTCTTAAATAACATTATTTATAAAAAAATAGTGTTTGCATATGTAGTTAGTTTGAAAATAGTTTTTGTACATATTGTAGATCATAACCAGGGTTTTAATATATTTAGAAATTAATAAAAATCAAAAGTTTTGGTATTTTAAATATTCTAATAAAGAGTTTTTGAACGAAATTAATTAAAAAATCAAAAAATTAAACTCAAACAACTAACTTCATTTAATATATTAAAAAACTAAGAAATTATTAAAATTCTAATGACCATCCTTATTTTTTTACGTAACACAAATCAATGGCCTCAATTATCCTTAGATTTAAAAATATTTTAAACTCTCCTAAATTGTTCTAAGGGCTTCCAACCCCGAATTTTACAATTATTCCAAAAAATTGATAAACTTATTAAAGACTATTTTTTCTTAACAAAAAAAATACTTAAGAGTTATTAGACAAGTTTAAACTTTATCTAGATTTTATAAAGTTAAAAAAAACTGAAGATTTAAAACTAATTAGATTGTAATATGTGTATTTCTAGTATTTAGAATTTTTATTTTAACACTTTAAAAAATATATACTAACCTTTTTAAACTTGTGTAACGTAAATATATTCTACTTTTATGTATATGCGAATGTAACTTTTAAATAAGTAAATAATAATTAAATTAACAGAAATAATAAGCTTAATTAAATTTATAATTTTATATATGATTTCATTAGTTTAATTATACTAAATAATTTCAATTAAATTAGTACTATAAAATTTGATAAACTTTTGTTGTTCAAAAATCAAATAACTTCAATAATACTTACAAAAATTTTATAAGTTTAATTATGCTAATTTATAAAAACTGTATAAATTATAACACTAATAAAACACTAAACTATAAAGCTTGATATGATAGTTATGCAAAATTTCAGGATATTCAAAAACAAACCAAATAATATTAACTTGCAAAACCTTTCTAACTTAAATTTAAAAAATATTATTGTCTTTGATTTTGAATTTTTAAGCTAAACTAATAATCGAAATACATCAAATAGGCATACAATGTAATAATTAATGAAAAAAATATTAGTGTTTTTTGCTTTGCAATAAAGTAGTTTTTTAATTTTAAATTTGTAGGGATAAAAGTATATTACTTAGATATTTATCACATCAAAAACCCAGACAAATTACACTTAAAATTACTCTGAAATATAGGTTTTTAGAAGATTAAAAACACTAATTCTGAGATGATTTCTAAATAACACATAAAGAAAACTTGTAGAATAAAAAATTGTACATGTAAAGCATACTAATACTAGAAGAGAAATAATGCAGTTTGTTGTTATAATCAAGCTTTTACAAAAAATTTTGTACTTAATACTCGGTTGAACTTAATATTCATTGTAATTTTAATACCAGTTTCAAACATCTACACAAATATGGTGAAGTGAACCACTATTCTAATTCAACAACTCAAATTATTTATTTAGATTTCCACATCCCAAATGTAATTTTTATATTATTATCTATAAGCAATTATTTTTCGCAAAATTAAAAATAATTTATTAGATACTGTAAAATAAGTTAAATTATAAATCAATAATAAATTTTTTTATTATCTTTAAAAAATTCAAAAAAAGGCTTGTAGATATTGATAAAACTACACACCTATTTATTGTTATTCAAATATGTTCATATTCTAATATATTCTTTCTTAAATACTTATTTTACGAATTTGAATTATCGTGTACCACATATATGCTATAACAAATAAGTTTAGTTAAACTTATATATATCTTTATTATATGTTTTGGTCTTAATTTATTTTTTTATTAATTTAATTACTTATTTTTGTTTAAACTTATATATAACCTAAATTGATACAATAAATGTAAAACTTGGTAACCTATGGATGTAGGTACCTTTAGATCATAATATATATTTTACTAAATGATTATATTCAAATATACTCTACTCTATTAAAAACTAGGCATGACATGAGTTAACATATTTTATATAAAGAACAATTTGAAACCCTAACAAATATATTAAGAACATCAAATTTTGAAAACACTTTAAATGTGGTCAAAACCTTTACACAAGATTTAATCTTGCAAGAATATACTTTAAAAATGTATAAAACAAAAAAAATACTTAAAATGTTAATAAGAAATACTTATAAAAATAACACTAATAAAAAACACTTTATAAAACACAAGACAACAATAAAAATGTCTATTCTTCATTATCAAGTTTACTGCAGCAGGCTGTGGCTAGAATCTCTCACTGTCTGTTGTATCAGCTTATATAAAACATTCCATAACTCAATGTTGCATCAGGGTTTCTGTTATGCACTTTATTTTTTCCTTTTTTCAATTTTATTAAACTTGCATCAGTATAAAACTTGACCTTACGAGCTTTCTCTTAACGCTTGAATTACCTTTTAGCTCAAAACTTCCAACCAAATCTAAACAGTAATCAAGTGCAACTTAATATTCTGTTACAACTTTTTAAATGTTTATACAATTATGAACATTAAAATTCAAAATTTTAATACTACACTATACTAAAACTATAATAAAAAAAATAATATTTTTAATATATATTTTTTTATTTTTTTAGTTTTTTTTTAATCTTCAAAGATTTGTTCAAGTAAAATATAATTACAAATTAAAAACTACATTCGGTTTAAAATAGTAAATTTTTAAGAAATTATTAACTTAAAAATAAAAAACGATAAGTGATTCTTCTTATAATTATTTCTTTTACTTATGTAAACATTTCAAAGACGATAATTACGATAAGTTGGCTTTAAAATAAAACTAAAACTAGATTTAAATTTAACAAAGAAAAAAAATATTTAAAGATAATTTTCCAAAGTAAAGTATTTTTATATAGTTTAAAAGGATATGTTTAAAAATTTTCATTGTTACGTACAGTAGGTTTACAATAATGTTTTTTTTTTGTATGTTTAAAATGAAAACACAGGTAAAAATCTTTTATATATATTATATATTATCTTAGATTAAAACAAACTATTTAATTTTTTAAAACAAACATATTTAAATTTTCGTCAGTATGTTACAATTGTAACAAAATTAACAAAATTTACTACATGTCAGCTTTAACTGTAAACATATTTTATTTGTTTTTATTTCAAGTAAAGGTTATCTTAGTTGTTGTATTTATATCAGTTGAATATCAAAACAGAAGCGAAAATTTGTTAGTTTGAAAAGAGAAAAGCAATTTTGTTCTGTTCTAATTGCCTAATCGACAAAAAAAAAAAACGAGTTTTGAACCTACCTCTTTTGTCGCAAATAAAAATTCACAAGTCTTTCAACCATGTAGGAAAATTGATACTTAACTTTATTACGAAAAGAGTCAAATTAAAACTTCAAAAAAACTGTTTATTGCAGTTTATAATTTAATGTTACTGCAAGACCATAGTTGTAAGGTTGTGTGTCTATGATGTTATCGCAACAAAGTTAAACGTACATAAAATTCGAAGTGAAAACAAGCTTCTTTTTTATATTTTCAGAAAACTTATTTTCATAATATTTAATTTATTAGTTAATAAATAATTAGTTTATTTTTTAACTGATTATGTTAATAGATTTTTGGCAGATATTTTTAGCTTGTTTTTAAAATACTGTGCTACCCCTGAAAAAAGAAGAAAAATTGATCATTCATCAAATTATTTTTTCTTAATCTAAGTTTACAAAATACGAATAATTAGCTGTTCTTTTTTTAAATGTTTAGACTAAGAACATAAACTTCAAAAAATGGAACTCCACAAGTTATTAGTTGTTTAGGCACTAATTAATTTACAAAAGAGCTGTAAAAGGTTTGAATGTTATTTTTATACAAATTATATAATAATTTATAACTCATTAGAAACTGTATGTAAAAGAGTTTATAAACTTTTATTAACTTGCCTAAAATTTCAAAACATTAAAGATGTGCAAAATTTTAAATTTTGTTCACAGCTTTGGAACTTGAAACTAGTACTTTAAATACTTTATGTTTCACGATTTTATTTGTAAAACAATGTTTTACTCAAAAAATAAGATTAATAGTGTCTTAAATCAGTGGTCGTCAAGGTGTACACTGGTGCAAACAAAATTTGTTTTGGGTTCACGAAACTCATTTAGGGGTGCACGAAAGTTTTAGGTTACACAAAAAAAAGCCTTATTAGTTTTTTTTTTTAGTTAAAGTGATATAATTCAATATTAAAGTTAAATCTAGCCCTGGTGTTTAATTAAGTTTTTAGTTTATTGGCCATTTTACTCGTATGTTTTATTTGTTATCAAATCTCACATATAACTTTTTAACGAGCATAAAGTTAATTTTATAGGAAAATTTATTAATTTTTCAAAAAACATAAAACTTTAATGTCAATTATTTTCCTTATCTTAAAAGCTATCTAAAATTTTTTTTTTATTTTAGAGAACGCACCTTTGCCTTTAATTTAAAAAAAAAATTGTTTAATTTGGGGTTGGAATTATTTCATGGGGTCCCTCCAAAAATAAAGGTTTTTTTTCGTTTTTTTTCATCAAATGGTATTAGAACCAAAAATAAATATTTTTTTTAATTTTTTTTTTGATTTCCCTTAGTTTGCATGTTATTTAAACTCTTAAATAGTTATTTTATAAATAATGTTAATATCTTTTACGATTTGGCCCAAAATCAAAATGTAGTATATTACACTATCATTTGCCTTGGCCATTTCCTACACAAAAAATTGATAAATGGAAAAAAAAAGTTAATAAGAATTTTATTTTAATTTAGTTTGATGTAATTCACATTCTTATTAACTTTTTTTTTCCATTTATCAATTTTTTATGTAGGAAATGGCCAAGGCAAATGATAGTGTAATATACTACATTTTGATTTTGGGCCAAATCGTAAAAGATATTAACATTATTTATAAAATAACTATTTAAGAGTTTTAATAACATGCAAACTAAGGGAAATCAAAAAAAAAAATTAAAAAAAATATTTATTTTTGGTTCTTATACCATTTGGTTAAAAAAAAACGAAAAAAAACCTTTATTTTTGGAGGGACCCCATGAAATAATTCTAACCCCAAATTAAATAATTTTTTTTTAATTAAAGGCAAAGGTGCGTTCTTTAAAATAAAATAAAAATTTTTAGATAGCTTTTAGGATAAGGAAAATAATTGACATTAAAGTTTTATGTTTTTTGGAAAATTAATAAATTTTCCTATAAAATTAACTTTATGCTAGTAACTTTTTATATAAACAATGTTACTTAAGTTGCAACCTGTAGCTAAAAGAATGGAAATGCTCATAGCTTTAGTCAAGTCCATTGACTGATGTTGAGGAAGCTGTCCTCCAGCTACAATTATGATTAAATGACCAAATTAAAAAGGTTAAAGTTTTCCTATTTATCTTTAACATTAGTAAATTACAATATTTTGGTTAATAAAGAAAGTTCCCCTTTTTCAAATTAAATTATCAATATTACTGGCTTTTTTAACTAAAAAAATATTCCTATAAGGATATTCTCATGATAATGATATTATTAGTTCAGTAATTAACAAATTTTAAAGCTAGTTTTTTTATTTAAAGGAAATATGAGAATCTATGTTGAATAAAAAAATATTTAAATAAGATATGAAGTATATTAAAAATTCTTTTTAAATAGATTTATGGTAGTATTTATGAATAAATATTAAGTAAAATATCAAGTTTTAGATAATTCAAAATAAGTTATTATTTTGTTTATATCCATAATTAAATAGTACATCTAAAATATACAGAATATATAGCCTTAAATTAACATAGAGTTGCCAAACACTAAGGCTAGTTTGAATTTTATGCAATGATTTTAAAAAAAATTTAGGCTGGCTTTATTATTCTGGGGTTATTTTGTAAATCTCAGGATAATTAGGTTTTTATTTAATAAGTTTTTAGTTACTTAAATTTGTTACATTTCAAATTTTTAAAGTTTATTCTTTAATGTTATCTTTATTTTATATTATATTGTTCTGTTGTTTTATCAAAAAAAAAGAGAAACAGTTTATTTTTGAGTTTTTACTTTGTCTTCTGATATTTTTTAATCTTTTATATTTAATCTGGATGACTAGACTAGTTTTATGTAACTCTGGATATTTTTTTTACTGTCAACATAGATTTTTGCTCTAAAAAGTTGTAACCCTTTTAATAACCAGTTTTAGATATTTTCTATAATTCATAGTTGCCCCACACTCAGCCAAGTTAAACTTTTCTTAGAAATACAGTTTTACTAAGCATCTTTTTTTTTCTTGCAGAAGGTAGTCTAGTTTTGGTATTTGTGCTAAAAATCTATAAACACTTATGCCTAAAATTTTTTTGAAAAGTAAAAATTTTTATTTAGATTTTAATTTTTTTATGCCACTTTAAGTGTACTGCTGCATAATTTTTAGCTTTGTTTTTTTTAACATAATTTGACTGAGGCTAGTTTGGTGTAAATTGTGCAGAGCCCTACAAATTTAATTTAATTAAGGACAGTATAAATCTTTCAAAATTCTCAGGAGATAAAAAAAAATTGAATCTTACTGAATGTTTGTTTTTTTTATTGAATAAAATTTCTTTTTTGTTGTTTCAGTTTTTTTGTTAAAACTACAATTTTAAAACTTGAATACAAGCTTTGTAGTTGTATTCAGACAGTAGTTTGCTTTTGTTGTTGTGTAAAGATTACAGTTTTTAAAGTTAAGGAGTTGCCGTTGTTTTAGCTTTTGTAAATCTAGCTGTAGTGAATAGCTTGGATAGATGTGAGTCCTTGCAAGTTAAGAGCAAAAATAAAAATTAAGAAGTGCTTAGTGAAGCTTCATTTATATCTTGTAGATAAATCTGCAAGTGTCATCTCCGGCTAAGAGTTAAAGTTTGTAGTTTAAACTTTATTTTAAAGCTTGTTTATTTAAATCTTTTTTTGTGATTTTTTCCTGAATAGTTCAAAAATTTAAGGCTCAGGATAGTTTTTTGACTCAAAGAATAACAACCCTGTTTATGTTTATTACTCAGGCTGATTTTTTTTTAGTTTTAAGAAAAGCCAACTTAAAAGTTGCTATTGAACTACCAAATTTGGATCTTAATTATTTTATTTATGAAATATATATAAAGTTAGAAAATTTAATAAGTTTAGTAGAAGCTTTATAGTATGTGACTTAGGAATAATGTAAATGTTACTTAATGTTTAACAAACATTCTTAAAATAGATTTTACTGTTCTTCAGTTCGACTTTATTTAAACATTTTAAATAAAAAAAGATTGGAAATTGATATATCTTTTAGTGTTTTTATTATGTAGTTGCAAAAACATAGGAAGTCAAAAAGTTTAATGTTAAATTTTATGAATTTTTTATCATCACAAAGACTAGTTAGGACTTTTTAAAATATTTATGGTGATTCAGATTATTTTATCTGAACTTAAGGCTAATTTTAATTTTTTATTACCAACCCTTATTTTATTAAAATTAATGTTTATAATTGTCTGTTTTTATAAATATGATGTTTCATGTAATCAACAAGGTTACCACAAATTCAGAATAATCCTGGATACTTTGGAATTAAAAAAATCTCAGTATGACTCAGGATAAGTTAGGATATTTTTATTTATTTTTAACTAAAGCTGACCCAGGACAGATTTTTTTATCTCAGTATAGTTTTAAGATTTCAGGCAAGTTTTTTTTATCTTTTGAATAAGATAAAGTGGATTTAGTTTCAATATTTTATTACTTTGTGGTAATTTTGATTTTTCTTGTTTTTTAAAAGTTTCAAATTAAAAGGATAATAATTTTAAAAAACCCTGTATGCCTACAGTTCAGTTTAAAGTCAATCAAGACAGTTTTGACTAAAAGTATTGCAACCCTGTCAAACTTAATTTACAATTTCCACTTTCAATGTTTGACTTCATACTTTTTTTATCTTCAAAGAGTTGCAATTCTGGTATTAGTATGACTGAATTAATTTTTATCGTAATTTGTTAAATCATTATTATTTTTTTGCATTTTACATCTTTTACTTGCTAGAACTCTGATTTTTTTTTACCTTCTTTTATTAAACTAAGTTAAAATAAACGATTGAACACAACAATAAGTATTAAATATTTACAGTAAGATATCTTATTTACTGTATAATATCAATCCTTAAATAATTTTTCATTTAAATTTGCTTCTGCGGATTTTGATTTTGTACTCAGAGAAGTATTCAACTAGTAAGTATGTAAGACAATACCATATAACAAAAATATTATTGTGAAAATAATAAGAAACCAAATAGATAGGTTAATTAAAATTCGTATCAAATAATGCATTTAAGCTTTAGTTATTAAAAGGTTTGCATTTCAATAAAAACTAAGTTTTGACTTTTTTAAAACTTAGAGTTAAAACTTTTTTGGTTTCATAAAAATCTATCTCTTTTACATAAAACTTCAAGAACCTCGCTAAAAGGAGAAAGGTCCTAGTAAAAGTAATTACGAAGCGGCACTTAAAATAATTAGATTTTGGGGTGAACCCATTTTATTTTTGCAGTTTAATGTATCCGAATTTTGATTAGCTTGACGACTACTGTCCTAAATTTTAATAAATATATTTTTTTCAAATAGATTAATAGCTCAAAATCCTAACTAAAATTAGTTACTTAAAAAAAATAAATTCAGAAAACTAACTTTTATTTTACATTAACTATCAATCAAAAGTCAGGTTATACCAAATCATATTTCTTCGAATCAGATTAAGTTTTTATTGTTTGTAAATTTTTAGAACATTATATAAGTATGCATATATATAAAAGCAAAAAACCAAAGCTTGTAATAACTACAAATTGTCTCAGTATTTTGAGTTTGTGCAAGAACAGGGCTCAAGATAAGTTTGAAGAAGAAAGGTTTAAATCCAGAAAAAATTTTCCTAAAAAAGGTTTATTTAATGTTATATTTAATAAGTTAAACTAATATTTTGTTAAATTTCAAATTTTAAATTTAGTTTTTTATTCATTTCAGAACAGTTTTCTTTATTGTGATAAAACTTAAACAATCTTTTAAAACTTAATTTTTAGAATTTTAAAGAGTACTATTTTAGATGTAAAATGAATGCGTTATTTTTTACTATTGTTTTATTAATTTTTAGAAAACTGTTTTTTTTACAAATTTTTTAATCAATGAAATAAAAATTTTGTCATTAATTTTTTTGAAAAGTGAATTGCTAATTGTAGTCGTATCAAAATATTTGTTTTATTTCTGTTTGTTTTGTGTGTTTTTGTTTCTCAAGCAAATTTTAAGATCTAATTAAATTAATTACAGCGTTTTGGTTCAGCTTTTCGTTTTCCCTAACAATTCTCATATTGATAGATAATCTTACAAAAATCTTTCTTTTTTAATTTTTAATTTTGTTTTAATTATCGCCTTAATTATAAACATTTTTCAAACTATGACTATTATATTTTCAACACCATTTCAGATAAAAAACGACCAGATAAAGCTAAACTTATTTCACAGCTAAAAGTTAACAAGCTTTTACTTGAAGGGAAGCCAAACTCCAAACTAACAAAATGCATAGAAGATATAAACTTAAAAAACTTGCTTACTTATTACCATTTAGCTAAGCTGTACTACCTCAACAAAACTTTTTTCCGCCAAATACTAGTTTCTTCCAAAGTATTACTAGCACGCCACAACGTGTTAAAAACTGAAAACTACTCGAAGCGAATAAACCCTAAAATAGTTCGTTCAAACGGCGAAGTTTACGCGTTCGGAGGCCACGACGACTTTGGAAACTTGCTGAAAACCGTAGAGAAACGCGAAGCCTCCACTGGTGCCTGGAACGTAGTAACCTACAGCTTCAAAGAGTACCGCGAAGGATGCTGCGTTTGCGGCTACCAGAACTCCATCTTCGTGATCGGAGGCAACCACCACAGCGAAGGCGTCACTGGCTCCTGCGTGCGATTCAAACCAGAAACTTACCCGTACTACACAGTTGCAGCAAGGATGAAACAGGCGAGGCTCAGGGCCGCCTGCGCGTCGTTTGACGGCAAGATTGTAGTTTGCGGTGGGATCAGCAGAAACTTCAAGCCCACAAACGGCGTGGAGTGTTACGACGGTCGCAGGTGGATGCAGATGCCGAGCATGGTGCAAGAGAAAAGTGATCACAGCTTGGTGGCAGTAAAGAACAAGCTGTACGTGATCGCCCAGGCGGAAGAAAAGTGCGAGGTTTACGATGGCGTCAGTAAACTGTTTGTTTGTTTCAAATCCGCGCCGCTGATCAAAGATTTCAATTTTATCCTGAGTGGTTTGATTGAGAGGACAGCGATAGAAGATTCTGATTTTGAGTTGTCGTTGAAGCATACTAGAACTGTGTTTTCCTTATAATTTTGCCTTTTATGTTTCTAACTGATAGTGTTTTTAGATATAAATATATGCTCTATTAGTTATATTTAAATCAGTTTTTACGAAATAAAATCTATGTTTTAAATATTATTAAAACAGGCTAAAATTAATTTAAAACTTAATTGTTTATTATATGTTTTTGTGTTTAGAGTAGGGGTTAACAACGTATAGCTCGTGAACTTGGTACGTTTATCTGCAGAAAATTCTGGCCCCGTACTATAAAGATTAGAAATATATTAGGCAAAAAAAATAGAAGTAAATGTTTAGAATATATGTTTTAAATATGTTTGTAACTTGTTCTTAAGTACATATCAGTGTTTATTACAGTTAGAATTCAGAAGTTGTTACAGTTTTATAGTTCATTGATAAAAAAAAAAATTAAGAAAGTTTTATCAAAACCCTAGTCTTCAAAAAACCTTAGGGTCTATTAAGGCTATCGAGTCATACAACATTTTGTATTTTTATATGTCCTGTCAATAACAAGTACAGTTGTGTTTTAATTACAAACTCTTCTAAAATATTTTCATTTTTTTGCAACTGCAGCACGCACAAAAAATTACTGGCGAGTTCGGCAACCTGACGTAAAAATATTATCATCCTTGTTTTAGTGTCTGTCGCTTTTTCCACATATCAATATTTTATAGCCTGTTAGAAAAATTGTTTAGTTGCAGAACACAGCATTTAAACAGTTGTGTTTAAACAAAATTCTTACTCTTAATTTTATACTAGTCATCCCTTTTTATTACTATCACTTTGAAATACTAAAAAATAAATTATCCTTCTTAGCGTGTGAAAATATTAAAACCTGACAAACACATAGCATACGTCAATAGTTTTCAAGCTGATAAAAACTTTTGCAAAAAAACTGCAAAATTAAATTTATATGCATCCAAGCTGTAAAAGAGTACGCCGATAGTGGTAGAACATATAAATAACTTAGTATGTTTTTACACGAAAACTACAAAAAAGTTCTGCGTTTTGTTGACTAAACCTAGGACATACATGCAAACTTCCTACAAACTTAAGATGATGAATTTTTTACATTTTACTTTTAGTTTCATTACCTGTGTTATCACAACAACATTTTATATTAAATTAAAAATTTATATTTGTTTTAAAAACTTTCTTTATGACCCAAGGTAGAAAATAAGCGGTCCACCAGTTTTACAGAGTTTGAATGGAGCTTAGCCACCGAAAGATACAACTGTGTTTCGCAATCTGGTTTGCTAAACCACGTTTTAAAACTTGAACTAGATGTACTAAGAATTAATGTGTAGGGCAATTTGAAAGTATTTTGTTTAATTTAATACATGCATGAAATTGCCATAGTAATAAAAAAAATATGTCACATAGAATTTGCACTTGTCAAAAATAACTAGACAGTTTCGTCATTAATTTATTAAGTTAAATTGTTCAGAGATGCTTATTACTAATTTACTTATCATCTGGCCCGTCAATTAAAAAAGTTGCTCACCTCTATGTCTTTAAAAAAAATTCAAAAAAAAACATTACAACAATCTAAGCAAAATTTAGTTATCTTAATATGCCTAATTAAGTTAATATTACCCAATTTATTTAAATTTAAAAATTATGTGTACTATTTTTATATTAAAACAAAAACACAATAAAACAAGTTAAACAGTTTAATCTTTTGAAAGCTGTATTTCTAGATTATCTTTGTACTAAGACTAAGTACAGGCCTGCTTACTTGATACTTCATTGATATGATGCTTCTCATTTCGTATCTTAAATGTTAGTTGGTATGTTTATTGCATTATAATCAATTATTTTTTTTGAAAAATTTAACTAATTTTATTACTTAAGTATTAAGAGAAAAAGAAAGCTAGTAAGGAAAGTATTACTAGCAAAAACAATGAGTTTATAAAAAATTCAACATTGTTTATAGATACTTCGATTATTATCTAAGTTACTATATTTGTATGCGTCTCTTTTCAAGACAAAATCAAAAGAACTTTATATAAACAAAGTTGAAAAAAATTAAAATAATGTTTACCATATTTAGGAAAATTTCTAGAACTAATCTTTGTTTTAAAATACAAAAATAAAAACAAGTGCTCTATACAAATAAGAAAAATAATTAAAATAATATCAAAAAAATATTCATTAAAGAACTATTAACAACAAATTAATCAACAGAGGTAACAACTACTCAAATTAATGAAATTTCAATCTATAAAAATAAATTATTTTAGATTTATGACAGTTCATATATAAAAAACTACTGTGATCTTTTTTGGTTTTATTTACTTCATCTAGCGGTAAAGAAGTTGTGTTAAAAATTTTAGTAAGAATTTTTTTTATGTAAACGAGAGTAAATTTAAAAATTATATTTTTAGACTAGTATTGTACAAAAGTACAAAATAATTTATTGTAGCTATGATAAGATAGTAATACGATTCGAGTTAATATAAAACAGGGTTTACTAAATATAAACTGTACGAGATAAATCTTTAAATAAGTTGTTAAACCGTCTCTAAATTAAACTTAATAAAATATTACTTGTCTTGAACAAAACGTTAAAAGATATCCGTGGTGTGCAACTCGGTAACTGAAAAGTTCTTCGTGCACGAGGTCATCGGACCATATATTTTTAGCGTCTTTTTATTTATTCAATCAATTATACTTATACCAGGTACGCTAACTTTTAAAGCAAGTAATAATAACTTTAAGTAGTAGCAGTTAATATAATCTTAATGACACTGTTAACAACAAAATATAAGAATTTCGTTGTAGAAAACTAACTTAACTTGAAAAAATTAAAACAGTATAATTAAGACAAGAAATTAATTAAAAATAAAAAAGCCTTAAGTTTAGAGTAAATTTTTAAACAAGTCTTGATTAAAAAAAAATCCTAGTAATCTAAGCTAAATGTAAAAAAGTTTAGAATAGCCTTGGTAGGCATAAGTTCTAACCTTGCATGAGTTCGCTTAAGTATGTGGCAATTATGAAGAATATTAAAACCTAAGCCTAAATATCAACAGGTTTAATAAATTTAAAGCACATATTTATTTATTGAAGACATAACAGAACTCTCTAATGTTATAATTCAGAAATCATAAAGCATAAAAAACGTAAGTTTAAACAGAACAACCAAAACTTTAAACGTGATTATTAAAACATATTGACTAACATAAAGAGAAAAAACTAGTCTTCTTAAAATTTTTTAATAATGAATAAAACAAAATAAATTTTTACAATCAGTTTTGCAATTAAATCTTAAGCAGACTAGATTCAACCTGAGCATTTTAGAAACTGTGAGAAGAAGAAGAAATTATCCCAAGTTTTTCAACAATGTTTTAATTGTTTAAGTTTACTTTTTCCTTTTATTTTTATGTAATTAGATTAATTTAGTCAAATTATTCCAGAAAAATTAAAAAAAAGTATAGAAAAAGTTTTTTTTTTATTTATATTATTAAAGTAAAACACTAAGTAAGTACATTAAGTTTAGAAGTTTTTAAGTAAAAAAATCTTACTAAGTCACAGAAAAATTTCAATTTTTTTTTAAATTTGTAATTTTCAACAATTCCATAAGCCTACCTGTAAATATATTTAGCTTTTAGTTATGATTATTACTGAAATGCATATTTGAAAAAATGTCTTTTGTGAATAATTAAAAATCTAAAAATTTTTCACTCCATATTTATCAACTCATTAATTACTAAACTTTTTTAACGCTTATAAACAGTAATTGCAATAAGATTTAACATAAGTAAAATATATCTTAATAGAGTTTAAGTTTTGTTCTAAACCAGGGGTCGGCAAACTGCGGCCCGCGGGCCAAATGCGGCCCGCGAAGGGTAAATCTGCGGCCCGCGAACACGTTACTTTTTTGAATGGAATGCGGCCCGCGAAAGAAAATTTTGCGGCCCGCGAGCATGTAAATGTGGCCCGCAGAGCAAAATTGTATTTTAAATTAAACTTGTTAGATCAATTTAGTTTTAAGTCCTTGTATAACATTTTAAAACAGTTAAAAGACTTTACTTATTTAGTTTAAAAATGTGAAAAAAACAGGTTAGCATTCCACTACTTTTTTTCTCAATTTCATAACAACTTTCTTCTTACAACAGCAAATTATTTTCTATAAAAAGAGTACAAAAAGTGCTTTAAATTAGTAAGATAATTATATGATACCTATATTGTAAATAAACTAAATGTAAATGTTTTCCTTTTTGTACAAAAGTAATGCACAGTAATTAACTTAAATATCATTTCTTTACAGTTTAGTTTTTTTTACACGTTTTTTTTACCTAAGTTCTTATTATAGATGTTTTGTTACTAAATGTTATATTTTAGTGTGCACAAATACATTTAAAATAACATAAAATAAGGTCAATTTGATTGTGGTTTTGACACCTTTAATTTTTTAGAAGTTTTCTTTGCATTTTGAATTAATTCCTATGCAAACCGGTGTACAAAGATGCTCACATTTTAAACCACTTTTTATTTAATACTTAACGAGATAAACTTTAGTTTATGCATAATTTTCTAACATTATTGTTTCTACATGTAATTATCTAAGTGTGTACTGACACATTTAAAACAATATATATGACATAAATTAAAAAAGTTTTTGTTAGGTATACTTTTTTATTTTTCAAACAATGTTTTTCGGCAAAATAAATTAGTTTTTATGGGTTGCATACTAATATAAACAGTTGCTGTTTTTTGAAACTACCCATTTAATTCAAACTAGATTGAGAAATAGTAATTTATTAAGTTTAAAAATTTTTTATCAAAATAGTTAAAATTTGATCAAATAAACAAATAAAAATTGCCACACACTCAGACTATGACTATTTGAAGACTACAAATCTCAGTCCAATTTAGTCATTTTTTCAGTTTTTGGCTTAAATCGCTTTCTTTATGCTAAAATATCAGGCTAGTTTTGATCACTCGGACTGACTTTTTCGCTTTAAAGCAGGGGTCGGCAAACTGCGGCCCGCGGGCCAATTGCGGCCCGCGAAGGGTAAATCTGCGGCCCGCGAGCACGTTAGTTTTTTGAATGGAATGCGGCCCGCGAAAGAAAATTTTGTGGCCCGCGAGCATGTAAAAGTGGCCCGCTGAGCAAAAATATATTTCAAGTTAATTTTTTTTCGGTAATTCGATTTAATTTGTTTAGTTTGGTTTTAAGTCTCTGTATAACATTTAAAAATAATTAGAAGAAGTTACTACTTTAATTTAAAAATGTGAAAAAGACAGATTAGCATTCTAACAGGATATTTTTCTGAGTTTCATAATAACTTCTATTTTACAACAGCAAGTAATTATCTGAAAAAAGAGTGCTTGAGTTTAATAGGTTAGTTATATAATACCTACTTATTAAATAAACTAAATGCAAATGTTTTCCATTTTGTACAAAAGTAATGCACAGTAATTAACTAAAGTGTTATTTCTTTATAGCTTAGATATTCTTTCCAATATTTTTTATACCTAAGTTTCTTTTATATAATTTTTATTTGTAAATGTTATGTTTTAGTGTAAAAACATTTAAAATGACATAGTAATAAGAAAAAAAGGTTTATTTAAGTTTTGTTTTGACACATTTTAATTTTTTAGAAGTTTTCTTTGCACTTAAACTAATTTATATGCACACCAACTTAAAAAAACACATTTTAAACCACTTTTTATAAAATACTTTAGTTGGTTTATGTTTAGTTTATGCATAATTTTCTAAGTTTGTTTTTTCTACATGTAATATCTAAATTTGTACAGACACATTTAAAACAATATATATGACATAAACTAATATAGTTTTTGTTAGGTATACATTTTCATTTTTCAAACATAGATTTAGCAAACTAAGTTAACTTTTATGCTTTGCATATCAATACTAACATTTGCTGTTTTTTGGAGCTACCTATTCAATATAAACTAGACTTAGGGATATTTTATAAACATTGACACACACTCAGACTATCATTATTTGAAGACTTCAAATCTCAGGCTAACTAAGTCATTTTATAAGTTTTTGGCTAGAATTGTTTTTTGTATACAAAAATATCAGGAATGTTTTTGTTAATTCAGGCTGGCTTTTTTGCTTAAAAGAGTGGCAAATTAAACTTATGATGTAAGTTTTGCTCAACCCGAAGTGTTAGTTTCAGTATAATATATGTTATAATATATCAAGTTCAAGCTTTGGACTTGAAAATTTATGCTTAAAAATTTTGGAAAAAAACTTGAATTTGAGAATTTTTGAAAAAACCTTGAGTTTCAAACAATTTTTACATGTAAAGTAGTGAAATTTCGATTTGGCACAAAAAATTTAGCAAATAAACATTTCTTTATTTAAAAATATACTAAAGTAGCTTAACAGTGTTTTTTAATATTGATATACTTTATAAGACACTTTTTAAACTTTAATTAAACTTTATACTAAAAATAAAAGAAGGAATTGTACTTCTAAAACTTTTGGCGCATTGCACCTTTACTTGTAAAATTTACCGATTGTTGTGCTTCGTGTTTGAATTAAACCAAGAAATTATACTAAAGTGTCAAAGTTAAAAAAACATCTCTAATAAAAATTCTCAGATGAGCAATAGTTTTTCTATCAGTGCTCTCATCTTAAATATTGATTAAAGTCATAATTTGATTTATGCGACTTTATAACCTTAATGCATTTCCTAAATAGGACTTTTTGTTGTCATTGAAGAAATAAACAAAAGTTTTTTATTACTGCCAACAAAAATTCTTTAAAAAGTTTTCAATTATAAACGGTATCTCATTAAAAATAATAAATTTTGCTACTTTATAACTTGCCTTAACAACTTTTTTCTGATAATTCTGTAGTTACTGAAGATAATCATGTGCTTTGTTGGAACTGACTTTGATGATTTGTTTTTTTATCGTTTCTCGCAATAACTCCCAACTAACGTTTTTTTTTTTGTTGCTTGTCTTTTATTTTACAACTAATATTTTTAAATTCCTATTGCAGATAAAGAATTGCTATAATGCTTAATAAAAAAGAGGTTTTTCTCCTCGCTTATGACTGAATTAAGTTTTATACTTTTGTTAAAAATGTTTAAGAAAGTTAATTATCCATTTTAGCTGACTTATATTTTTTTGGCATGTAATTTGTTTACTGCCAATAAGTTTCGTTATTTCTTTATGTTGTGAACTTTGTTTTAACTGGGTTGCTACACAAACAGGCTATTTTAAAAGCTTAAAAACTCAGATGTGTGTAAAACTTTTATTTCTAACACTTTAAATAAATCTCAGAATTCCCAGAATAGTTTTTATGACTGTAGTGTAGTTTACTAATTGTAGTTTTTTCTTGTTTTTTTTACACTTTGTGTACTTTTTAATGATGATGATATTTTTACTAGGGACTTAAGCTTGATTTACAACGATTTACTAGCTTTTTAAACTTTTAATGAACCTAGGCTGGTTTGATACAACTCAGACATTTTTGCTTTTTAAGTGACAACCATGTAAAAGACTAGTTACTAATAAGATATTTTATTTAAGTATTCGAGAATTAATTATGTTAAAGAATTTGTTCTAGCTTTCTATAATACAAATAGGTATCAATTTAACTAAATTAACTAATTACTAAATTTTTTAATGAATGTAAACTATTTAACACGCAAAAACTTTTTTTTGAAGTTAATATTCTTAGAAATATGAAAAAAGGGGTTGATAATATAACAAATATATAAAAGTAACTAATAAATTGTCTTTCAAGTTTGCTTTTTATAGAGAGTTAAATTGTATGTAAAATTACATAAGTATTTAATTTAACTTAGTAAGTGCTTATGAAAGTTCATAGTTTATTAACACTTAAGTATATTAGTCAGTGTAAATTGTATTCTAATTTTATTTAATTTAATTTAAATAGTCATTCTATGTATAGCTAAAAGTCATTTAAAATGATAAGGTGATTAAAAGTAAAACTTTTCTCTACTGTGACTAAAACTAAAAGATTATTCAAATGTCACTAAAACTAAAACTGCGGCCCGCGAAGACTTTGTAAACTTGAAATTTGGCCCACGACCACCAACTGCCTGCCGACCCCTGCTTTAAAGTGTGGTAATTTAAATTTATTATGTATGTTTTGTTCAATGCACAGTGTTTGTTTGAATTGAAATATATTTTAAATTTTAATTCTTGCAGCTGATATAATTTAAATATTATTTATATTAATTGTATACATATAACTGTGAACAACTAGTGTTGCCAACAAATCCTTGAAAAACTTTGAATCTAACAATTTACACTTAAAAAATCTGAAAAAGCCTTAAATTTGAGAATTATCGAAAAAACCTGGAATTTTAAACAATCTTTACATGTAAAGTAATAAAGTTTCGATTTGACACAAAAAATCTACAATATAATTATGTTTAATTAAAAAGGTTAAAGCAGATTAACAGTATCTTTAAAAATTTTCTATATTATTTAAGACTAGTTTTTTACCTTTAATTTAATTTTATACTAAAAATGAAGCAAAAAGTAGTAATTTTAAAAACTTCATATTTGTGCATTGCACCTTTGCTTTTAAATGGTTTTACCTATTTTTGTGCTTTGTTTTGGAACTAAAGCTAGAAATTTTAGCTATTTTAACTTTTAATAAACTTTTAATATAATTCAGACATTTTTGATTTTGAAGTTGCAACCGTTTAAAAAACTAATTAAATACTAATAAAGTATTTTATTAAAGTATTCGAGCATTAACTATGTTAAAAAATTTATTTAGCTTATCTACAATAGAAATAGGTATTAATTTTATTTAATTAACTAACTACTAAGTTTTCAAAAGAGTACAAACTATTAAGACGCAAAATCTATTTTTAGTATTTAACATCTTTTAAATATAAAAAGGTGATTCATAACATAAAAAATGTATAAAAGTGACCCATAAATGTTTTTTCAAGCTCGGTTTTTATAGAGAATTAGGTTGTAAGTAAAACAATAAAAATACTTATTAAGTTTAACTCATTAGTGTTTAAGAAAGTACATATTCTATCAAGACTAAAGTATATTTAACAATGTAAATTCTATTCCAATAGATATTTATATATAAAATAAGCATTATTTTTGTAGCTAAAAGTCATTTAAAGTAATAAATTGAATAAAAGTAAAACTATCTCTGGTGTGACAAAAACTAAAGCCTAAAGATTATTCAAATATCACTAAAACTGTGGCCCGCGAAGATTCTGAAAACTTGAAATTTGGCCCGCGAGCACCAACTGCCTGCCGACCCCTGTTCTAAACCATAATTTTTTTACGCGGATGAATATTAATTTTGTTATATGCTTGACTAATTTTGTAGTTTTGGATTCGCACTTAATTTAATTCATTAATTAATAGCAAAATTGATAAACAAAACAAGTTATATTACTTAATTGGATGTACAAGACTTCGGATGAACATTTTTTTCTGAAAATCAAGGGATAAATTAACAGATTAGCATTATTTCTATTTTACTTTTAATAGTTGTGTTTTTCAAATTATTTAGAGAATTTAAAAATGGCTTGAGTTTTTTTGATCTCCTAAATGATCTAATTTAAATAAAAATAAATAGTTTTTTGTCAAGTCTTTTTGGATTTATTTAAGTATTTATTAAGTTGAATTATTATATTCTACATTTCCAACATTTCAATATTAAAGTTAATAAATATACTCAGTATTTTATTTTTAAATCCTACTTGAAAATTTTAATTCATATAAATAATTACATATTTAACTTCATGATATCAATTCATTTTTTATATAAATTTTATCTAATTTTAGTGAGTCATTTTTAAATGAAATTTGTTAAGATTTTTTTCAGTTATTATTATTTCGAATATCTAAGTTTTTATTTTTAAATCCATACAGTGCCTAAGACTTATCAAAAATCCCTATCTTCAGCACATCATAGAGTTGATAAAGGTAGATTTAAAACATTTTATATGGTTAATTTACTCGACTCATTATAATTACATAAGTTAATTGCTGAATTAATTGAAAACCCAAAAATGTTATTATGTAAAGTCAATTAAAATAATTAAATATATCACACGTAAACAATATTATTAGTTTTTTATAGTTCAAGCAATTGTCAACAAAAGCTATTTTAAGCCTATAATTTTCCTATTTTATACCTAAACCATGTTCGATTTTTATTTTAATTAATAAAAAACAATCAAAATATACTTAAATGCATAATTGAAATATTAAATCATATTTGAACAGTTTTTTCAATTAAAGTAAATTTTAAATATTTCGAGGCCTAACAAAAACTTACAGAAAAATTTATTTTGTGTATTTTTCTTAGAACTAATATATATTTTGAAAATACAGTAGAAGACTGTATCATTTTCAAGGCTTAAAGGGTATAAGTTAGTCAGTTCAAAATGTTCAATACTTAAATTTCAATTAAAAAAAATGTTATCTTATTTTTAAATATCTTAAAAATTTTAATAAATAATCATCTGTTTTGTCAACAGTATGCTGAATGAATATTTTACAACATTTACATAAGTTTCTCATATTCAAGTATTTATTTTAACAAAAAAAAAATACATATATTTGTGGTTAGCATCAAGTAATTTTAGAAATTGTTAATGAAAAAGAGTTTCTTCTTGATTACTTAGTTATTATATAAGTGTGTAAAATCTTATCATTTGTTATCATTTTACTCTACTGAAGAGAATTGATCGAAATATATTTAGTGTTTTTGAAAGTGAGTGTCTTATATAACTTATTGTAATATACTTGTCACTTATGTTCCAATATTAAATAGGATCTTTACGTCTCTACGTCTTTAACAAAAGCCACATTTATAAATGGATTTAGCAAAAAAAACTTTTATCTTATTTTAATCATTTATAAATTTTTTAGAATTTTATTTTCTACCAAATAAGATTTTTGATATCAGGGTTTTTGGAGTGCTATTAGTTGATATATCATATAAGCACTGAAATGTATTAGTTTTTTATACTTTTAAAGTTAAACTTTCACTTTTGAATAACTAAATAAACGCTTTTTAACAAATATGGCTGCGGTTTTTAAACTTTTTACTTTCAACTATTTTTTTAAATTGTTTTAAATTGAAAGTTTTATTTTTTTACATTCACTTTATGTGATCAAGCGTTCAAACAAGGGTTTCCAAAGTAAGTTCTTTGTGGGGCGATGAGCTGAAAAAGGCGGGGAGCAGTAAAAGAACCATGAGATTATAATTTGAAACTTACCTAGATATTCTGAAGTTGTTGATAAAGATAAAAAAAGGTCTTAAGTATTTTTATCGGTAGTTTGCTTTTTAGTTTCCTTAAAAGGAGATTTTTTAAAATTGTTAGAAAACCCTGGTTTAAACTAATTAGTTAGTCATCTGCTATATTTTTATGTAACTAAACTTTTTAACTTGAAATCAAAGTTGGTTTATTTTCATTACCAATTATTATAAACAAGACAAAAACTATTATATTTAGTAATAGCTTGGTTTCTACCAACCAGCAGGTTAGTTTAAAATCTTCTTCTTGCTCTCACACTTTTTTTTCTTAAGAATTTTTCTATATTTAAGTTATTTTGGTAGTTTTATGTATCCAAATTAAATAGCAGAGTGTAACCTACAGATGTAGGTACCTTTAATACTAAACTTAACTTATACTAAATAATGATACTAATAATACTTAGGCTACTCTATATAAAACTAGGCATGACATGAGTTAACATATTTTATATAAAGAACAATTGCAAACACTAACAAACATATAAAGAACAACAAATTTATAAAATACTTTAAATGTGGTCAAAACCTTTACACAAGATTTAATCTAGCAAGAATATACTTTAAGAATGTATAAAACAAAATACGATTTAACTACTACTTATAATGTAAATAAGAAATACTTATAAAAATAATACTAATCAAAAAATACTTTATAAAACACAAGAAAACAATATAAATGTCTATTCTTCATTATCATGTTTACTGCAGCAGGCTGTGGCTAGAATCTCTCTATCTTTCTGTTGTATCAGCTTATATAAAAATTCCATCACTCAATGTTGCATCAGGGTTTCTGGTCTGCACTTTATTTTCTCCTTTTGTCAACTGTATTAAACTTGCATCAGTATAAAACTTGACCTTGCGAGCTTTCTCTTAACGCTTGGATGAACTTTTAGCTCAAAACTTCCAACCAAATCTAAACAGTAATCAAGTGCAACTTGATATCCTGTTACTATAGTTTAAAAAAAAAATTGAGTTCCAAATAAATCAAAAAAATTATATGAACTAAGTCTAAATCTGGATAGTTAAATGTCACCTAAACCAGTTATAGTCATTTAGCCTCAAAGACTGGTTGATAATACAAAGTTTTCTAATGAAAGTATTCAATTAATAAGTAGTTTTAATTTTTAGATTAGATGAAAAGTATTAGGAAAAAACTTAAAATGTTACTCCATTACTCCTGTGGTCAATAATAAGTTTTTAGTGTAAATAAATATATAAATTATAATATAATATATATATAATAAGATGAATTTTGATAAGTTTATAACAAAATAAATTATCAAAGGAGTATAACATGACAGGATTGCCACTTTACCTGGAAACCTGGAAAATCCTTGAAAAACCTGAATTTTTTTTGAAAAAACGAGTTGCAACTCTGATATAAAAGTCAGTAAAAAAAAACCTCCAAGTGTTGTTCAACTACAAACAGAGGAGAACTTAAGATAAATTTTATGATTTTGAATTTTTTTTCCTTAAATAATTGATCTTTTTGTGATAGTCTTTTTTAATTATAATTAAGGTTATTTTCGGTAATGTCAAAAATCTTTTACAACTAAACCCTACTCAGGCTAGTTTGATGAAATTTATGTTAGTTTTTGATCAATCAAACTGTTTTCTTTTATCCTAACAATATAGCCAACCGAAATTTTAACCTAGGTAGTTATAAACTTTGTAAAGTTTGATATTTTTATAAACACATAAATTTGGACATTGAAATAGTACAGGGAATTTAAAATTTACCTCTTTTTATAATACCTCTTTTAAGTATATAATACCAAATTCAGATAAATGCTTTCTGACTTATTAGTCGATGAATCAAAATATTTATAATTACATAAATGATCAGGGTTACCAAAAAACCTAGAAACCTAGAAAAACCTGGAATTTAAAAAAAAAAGGAAAAGTCTTGAATTTTGAATAAAAATCACTAAAAAAACCAGGAATTTTTAATAGTTTTAACATTTTAAATTGTAAAATTTTGATTTAGCACAAAAAATCTATGGTATAGATAAAATTTTTTGTCATTATCAAAAACTATTTTGTATTTAAAAACACATTTAAATTAGCTTTATAATATCTTTTTCATGTTTTTATACTATTTAACAAAGTTTCTCATCTTAAAATTACTTTAAACTAAAACTAGACATTAAAATGTGTACTTTTAAAACCCTGAAATAAATTTTGGAAACCTGGAAAAAAATTTCCAAAAATATTTGCAACCCTGAATGACATCAGTTCCCCTAAATGGGCGACATTACTTTTTTTAATGCGGTTTTTAAAAATCAGGAGCAATCACTAGTAAGGAAACAATAATGTTTTAAATTTTAGTTTAATTTTTAATTTGATAAAACTACAATTTTTATATTCAATAAACTTAATATCTTATAACAATATTTAAAACAGAGAGTTTTAAACAATAAATCACCTTAAAACCGTGACATGGAAACTGTCAAACTAACGCTTACATTTTAAGAAGCAAGCATTTTTCGTAAGTTTATCTTGTTTTATCCATTAAAGCCTCTTGTTATTTTAAATTGAATTACGGTAAACATTATAAAACAGAAAAATATTTTCAATTTCATTGACAACAATATATACAAACAAAAACTTTTTGCGAATTTACGTTCATTGTGTCTACAGGAAAAGTACGTTATTAGACGATAGCTCGCATAAATAACTACTAAAATTCTTTCTTCATTACTTATAAGATCTTATTGTAAAAATGAAAAATAAAATAACTTTGGTTTTCTTTTTTTTTTTAGGTTGCTTATTTTTTTAAAATTAAATAAGTTGTTTTTATTTTTCAGACCTTCTTGTGGTTTATATTTTGAAGAAGACCCTTTGAAAATTGTTAAAGGCAGGAAACATTTTCTTTTTGATGAAAGTGGTAACAAGTATTTAGACTGTATTAACAATGTTGCACATGGTTTGTAGTATTATTAGTTGAGTTTTTACTGAAAAGCTAATCGTATTTATTTCAATATTTAGTTATATGTTGTTCAACAAGATTAATTAACATTGATTTTATTTTTAATGTACAAAATCTTTCCACCAAAACTCTAAACAATTTCTTTAAAAATTTAAATTTATTTTGCTATAGTTAAATTTGAGAATTAAAAAATGCCCATGCTCTGTATTATATAAATTTATACAAAATTTATGTCAATTAAGCTAAAGTTTGCTTTTTTGTGGTAACTAATTGATTTCTTTCAAATTTATATAAAAAAGCTAAATTTTAACATTTTTAAAATACTACAAACATTTTTCTTATTCATAGTAAACATAGGTTTAAAATTCAATTTAAAAAAAGGTAAAATCGACAATAAGAATCACGCAAAAATATTTTTTAATAAAGTAAAATAGTACATACTTTTTAAGATTATATAAATAGTTTTAAACTTAAAGTCTGGTGAAAACTTTTATCCGCTTTTTTTGTTACCTCATCAATGTATTTTTTGCCATAATCAAATATTACATCTTTTTTATCACAGTGGGTCATTGTCACGAACATGTAACACAAGCTGGGTGTCGTCAAATGGAGCAGTTGTACACAAACAGCAGATACCTTCACGATGGACTTTCAACTTATGTTGCAAGATTAGCCTCTCTGTTTCCTAAAAATCTCGAGGTGATTTTTCTGGTTAACTCAGGGTGAGAATTGTACAGTATAGTGAAAAGTAAACTAAACAAAGTTTTATCATTCATAGTTACTTTTTAAAAGAATAGTTTTTCTTTAAGTTATAAGTGTTTATTTCCATTAGTACACATATACATAGACTAGTTCACATAGATAAAACAGGATTGTTTTTTTTGTTTAATGAATAGAGTAACAGTATAACAAGTCAAAGTGAAAAATATTTTAAACAAAATTCTTTTTAAATACTTCCCAAGTTTTTAATAAGTAAGTTAATAACCAATTAAAATAGGTCGGAAGCAAATGATGTGGCACTACAGTTGGCTCACAACTTCACAGGAGGGGATCAAGTGTTGGCACTGGAACACGCTTACCACGGAACTGTAATCTCAACGGTGGAAATTTCTCAGCACAAATGGAAAGTAGACGAGAAAATGAGGAGTAAAAACTTGCACCTGGTGAATAATTTATTGCTAAAACTAATAATTAAAAATATGAAATGATTGTTTACAAAGATAGTTTTTACTGTAAGGCCATTTTTAAGAAACTAAAGATGTTAAGTGTATAGTTTCATTCGTATAATTTTATTAGTTTTTAAGTATAACAATTGCAAAGTATACAATTTTACAAGACTTTTTTTATTTAACTTTTGCAATTAACTTTTTTTTTAAGGTTTTAATCACTATTAAATAAATAAAATTAATCAAATGGTAGACTCAATTTATTTTACATAACTATTTATCGTTTTTTTACGTACTTAATGTACTAAACATCCTCAAACAGCAGTAATTGATTTTCCAACATATAATTTTATCACCAGATATTTCAAGTCTCTTTTATCAACTATGACTAAGATTAATTATCCTAAGGTTCTCTTAAAAAAGGACAATTCTAAAGTCTTACATAAATTAGGTTACAATCATTAGCTATTAATAGTTGTAGTAAGTCACAAATTATAAAAATAAAATCAGTTAGTTATATTCAGAATACTAATTGTTTATGCTGGAAATTTATACACAAATCATTCAAAGCAAAATTTAAAAAGTGATACAGATGTTTAGACTAGTTTCATCAGTGGTTTATAGCTAATGCTATAAAAATTAAAGCAGTAGAATTTCTAATAGAACCGAGCTGTTTAAGTTGTGCCTGTCACACACTACGTGGAGCATAAATATTTCCAAACATCTTAAGGTTGCCTAATTTATTTTAATAAAAAAGCCAAACAATTTAATAAACAAAATTCAACAGTTTCTTATTATTAGCAATACTTGATTAAACGAGAGTGTAAGTTTGTTTCGGCAATTTTTACTAATGTTTAACTGCAGTGTTTTGAATATAAACTTAAAACTTTTATTCTCTTAAAAATTAGGAAATGATTAAAACTAGAATAATCTCTATTTTCTGATTTTTTATGTAATATGATTTCAATAACATTTATTGTGTAGTAAAAGATTATAAAAAAAGATAGTTACTATTTGTTTAGGGTATTAAACAGTATATAAAAATAATTTTCAAGTCTTTTTTTTTGTATTGCACTATTATTTGTAGAATTTTAAGTTTATATTATCTTTTTTACAGTGTCCCGTACCTGATGTGTACAGAGGAATTCACAGCTCAAAAGAAGACCCATGTCAAGAGTATGCAAATGAAATAAAAGCCACATTAGAAACAATAAAGAAAGAAGGTAAAAAGGTAAGTCTTAAACTTTTAGTTTTCGAAGTAGTTTTTGCTTAAAACATATGTTTTACGAAAACCTAGCATAAGAGTTTTAAAAGTATTGATTAAGTAAAACTTTTGGTATTTTTTTAATGAAGTTTAAGTAAAAAGTTACCTTTTTAAGTCAAAATATGTATAAGTTTTATTTGAGTAAATAAACGTTGATGTAGTCTTTTAAACCGTTTTTGATAAAATTTATTGCATTTTTTAACAACCTAATTTTGGTCAAAAGTTTGGCTAATAACTTATAGAATTTTTTAAACATGCAAACCCTAAGACTTTTGTTCAATTTCGTGTTCCTGATTCGTTTTAGTTTAAAAAGATTCTATTCGTTGTACGTTAAATAAAAGTCCTTACTTTTTTATTAAGTACCTTTTATTCCTATGTATGATTTTTCCATCTTAGAAATTATATGGTATTTATCATCTTATACATACTTTGAAAATACGCCTAAGTTCTACTATTGGTACCATTTTTTCTTTTACCAATACATTTTTACTCGTTAA
Source organism: Thalia democratica (assembly GCF_965202585.1). Taxonomy (NCBI): domain Eukaryota; kingdom Metazoa; phylum Chordata; class Thaliacea; order Salpida; family Salpidae; genus Thalia; species Thalia democratica. The sequence continues at coordinate 17,287,215 of NC_139169.1, forward strand.
AACTTTTTAAAATGCTCTTGAACAACACCTTGGTTAAATGTCATATTAGATTGGTACTTAAACGATTAGTTTCCACAATAATGTATAAAGTTGTATATAAAGTTATCCCATAAGAGGCTATAATGTACCATTTGATTAAAAAATGAGCTTTATATAAGACAATATTTTTTATAAACGAAAGTAAAATCTTTAAACTAGTAAAAGTTGCTTTGCGATTTTCTTACTGGCATCAGGTAGAAAATCAGTCAAATTAATTCTTATTTTAACAAAATCTACTTATCTTTAGCACATTAAAAGTCTATAGCGCTTTCGAAATTTTTTACTGATTTTCTATAAATTTAAACAAACTTAACTTTTTATAATAGTAAAAATTTTCTCCAAGGATCATTTTTGGTATTTTTCCAGGTATTATTCAAAAAAAAAATTTTATTTAAAAGTTTCAAACTAAGTAGGTTTTTCTTTTTTTAATCCTTTACCAAATATTTAGATTAGCTACGTATACTTAAACTAAACATATAAAATAGTTTTATTAAAACTTACTTACTTGCTTACTTTGAGCGTTTTTAAGTTTTAATTTAACTCAAGTTAGTCGTACTATAGAAAAAAACATTGAAAATTTCAAACAATTCTATTTTTTTAAATGTTAATATATTCTAGTAATAAAAATTAGTTTTTTTTTTACATTTTTAAAGTAGTTTCTTTTGATATTTAAATAAAAATTATCTAGGCAGGTTTAAGAATTTTTTTCTGTTATTGTAAAGATAACTCCGTCATACTCATTAAATTTTTTTTATATGATAAGATATCTAGATACCGAAATGAAATATTTAATTTTTTAAACAGTTATGAATTAGTTTTAATTGAAAATAAGCCATAATTTGGAATCATACTTAGAAAAAATTGGACGAATGTTTTAGATCAAGAAAATCTATTTTTGGTTAAGAAAAACCATTAAAAAAGATGTTTAAATTACATAGCTAAGTATTTTAGAACAAACAAAGAATACCTTTTTAAGTGGTTTGCTTTTAGTACTGAAAAAATCTAAATAACTTTTTCTAAAGTATACATTGTACAGTTGTAACTAGTAACAATTTACTCTAATGAGTTTCTATTTGATAAATTTAAATAAGGCACTTCAGAAAACTGAAACATTTAATTTTACATACTTAAGTGTAATAGTAACAACTTAATACAGACTTCAGCATTCATAATGGAGTCAATGATAAGTTGCGGAGGTCAAATTGTGCCGCCTGATGGTTACATGAAAAAAGTTTTTTAGTTAGTAATAGGTTTCAAAGTAAACTATTTCTATAACAAATTAAAAATAAAAAAGCTTTTATCTGACTCAGTACTGTTAAGAGAAATTAGTTTTTATTTTGACCTTTAATAAAAGAATTTTTTAAGTACCAAGTCATTACGCTTTGTTGTTAAAGCTATTGATTTTTTTCACTTTTGTTTGTAATTTTGTATCACGTACAAAAAAAATAATTTACTTTACCTTTATAGTTGACTCAATTTCCTCCAACTAAATTCAAATATTTTTTTTTATTTAAACTGTGTGCTAAATAGAAATATATAACAGGTATGTAAAGTCATATGGAGGTGTCTGTATTGCTGATGAGGTACAATTTGTTTTTGGTAGAGTTGGAACTCACATGTGGTCTTTTGAACAGCAGGTTATTATTAGAAATGATTATAAATTTAAAAATCTTTTCTAAACAACTGGGTATTATAAAAGTGAATTAAGTTATTTAAAATAATATGTTTTTATTACATTTTTGTTTAAAATTTTGTCTTATGTTAGCTATGTCTCTTTACAACTGATGAAAATAGCTAAGCTAAAAGTTTTGTTACTAGATATGTATATCTATTATTTTACTACTATTAAAAAGTTCATCACCATTAAAACAAGGAAAAAGACATAGATTTACTAAATTGTGACGTAAAGAGAATATAAATACAAGCTATTATTTTTATTCTAAACTGCCCAAATTCTATAAAACCATTTTATTAGATTCTACAAATTATTTTTAAGTATTTTTAAGCCAAGAGTTTGTATCCTTAAATAAATTCTTTCGCTGACCGCAAAAGAAAAAAACAGGACGAAATGCTTTTCAAAAACAAACTTTAAACGAACTAATTAACCTCTATTTACTCACAATTTGATTAAAAGTATGTTTGTAGAATTTTGTTATGAAACAAATAGTTTTATTTGTTATAAGTGAATTTTTATAGCTTCAAAATACGTCATAGGCTGTAGTTGGCCAGCCTTTATTTAAGCTAAAAACTTTTTTTTTGTTGTACAGTAACCTCTCGCTTATTTACGCACATTGTGTCCACAGAAAAAGTGCGTAAAGATATGAGAGATCGTAAAGAAACGAGAGGTACCAAGTATACTCACTATAATGGCTGTTTTTTAATATTGCTTCTAGTTTGAAGTAGACTGGGCACTTTCCAACTTTTAACAATTTGTTTACTTCATTTATAAATATGAAAACAACAGATAAAACTATATATATATTAAAAAAGGATTTTAAATTCTATAAAATAATAATAATACGAGTAGAAATAATTTTACTACTTTAATAATAAGTAAATATTATCTTAATCTTTATTTATATGTGACATTTATATTTTATTCTACTTAGCAAATTCAAATTATAATTAAGCATTTCTTTACAATTATAATTAGTATTTATTAATATATAGGGCAAGACTGCTGTTTTATTTCTTTGTGTTTTAAACTCTCATTATTTCATTATACTTTCATTATTAAACACAGTCATTTTTATTTCAGAATTTTGATTTAATCTCTTATTCTTAACAAAATTTCTGATATACTGAGGTATAACTAAATGTTTATCAATTAGTCAAGGAACAAAAATTTACAAAGTCTAAAGATATAGAGAGGTGTGTTAGCATTCAAAAACATATTCTAATTTAAAAATATACATTAAACCTAGTTTGTGCAATATAAATAAAAAATTAAATTTTTATTTTCTGAATTTTATAAAGTTCTGAAATGCGTAACTAAACGAGAGTGCGTAACGTCACAAGTGCGTAAAGATCCGAGAGGTTACTGTAATTGAATTTTAAAACTGAAAAATTTTATGTAACCTTTATGTTAAGCTGCTGCAGAAACATAGTTGAGTAGAATCCATCTGCGCCTAGGTATTTTAGTATATCAATTAAAACTTATATAAGCATATACATCTAAACATTGTTTTAAGCTGTTTTATAATTTATTTCAAATTACACAAAAGGGAGCAGAACCTGACATAGTGACCGTAGGAAAACCTATTGGAAATGGACATCCAATGTCTGCAGTTATTACAACTAGAGAAATTGCGGATTCTTTTCTTAAAGGAAGAGGCAGCTACTTTAACACTGTTAATTAAATGTTTTATAATAAAATAAACTTAATAAATAGTTACATGCTAATTTTTAAACGTGACTAAAAGAAATTTGGTAAACCGACTTATAAAAGTTTATTTTCAGATAAATAATAGACAATGTTATACCATGATAGATTTACCATATTAAAAAAATTATTGATATTGAAACTTAAAATTTCTTAAATCAGCTTTTTTTCAAGCGAATCCAATTAAAGTTTGTAATTTTAGATTAACTATATGTTATCTTAAGCATTTCCATTTAAGGCTGTAAGTATTTATTCATTTAAACTCTTTGAAAGCCATTCTTTTTAAAAGTTTTTTCACAGTTAAAACTTTTAAATGTAGCATCATTTAAGTTCTTGTGACTCCTTTGCACGACCTTAATTTTTGAAGACTTATCATTACTGAATTTGTTTTTCGAGTATTTGTCTTTTAAATTTCTAAACCTTATCATTAGCTAGTTTTCTTGCCCGTAGTATGAAATTTTATTTCTGCAAAAGTCTTTGAGAGACCTTCACAAAAGAAACAACAAACCTTTATTTATGTTGTCTTGAAATCTTAATTTTTTATGATACTTTATAATATTGACAATAGTTGAATAAAGTTTAGAGGACAATTGAAAAATAGTTTAGCTACAAAAATTATCTTGAGTATACAAACAACAGAGAAGCAGTTGTTTCAAAGGTCTCTATAAGTTATAAAGTTTAGTTCACTATTGTTTTGTTATGTTCGGAAGTGTTAACTAAACCAATTACAATAAAATAATAAACAAAAATATTATAACTAAATCTAGTCAATTTACTGTCGGTCCAACTATTTTCAAATAATTTTTAACAATTAAACTACAGTTTGGTGGAAATCCAGTCTCTTGTGCGATAGGACACGCAGTTCTAGATGTTTTAGAAAATGAAAACATGTTGGAAAATGCACAAATTGTTGGAAAGTATGCTTTAGATCAGTTAAACATGCTTAAACAGCGACATGAGATTATCGGAGATGTCAGGTCTTGTTTAGTTAATCTTTTTTTTCTGTAGTACTCTTCTAAAATAACATGAAACTACTAGTCTTAGTATGATAAAAAATACAAATGATAAACAGAAAAAACAAGTTTGATATAGTATTGTAATATGATGATAATCGAGTGCACTAAAAAAATATATTAAGATTATTTTTAATGTTTAAAGTGAACTGAAATTTAGCTCTACACTATTACATATATTCTTTATTTTAATTAATTGATTTAAATACGAAAACTTTACAGAGGTGTTGGTCTTTTTATCGGAATAGAGTTTGTAAAAGACAAAAAGACGAAAACACCTGCTTCAGCAGAATGCAGTGAAATTCAAAAACTGTCAGTTTATTTATCTTTTAATTTTAAAAACAGTAGTAGTAACAATGGTAATTTTGGAATTCAATTGTTTTAACATTTGTTAATCAAAATCAAGACCTACTATTGTTTAATTATTTAGTTTTCTTAATCTTTTTAACTTAAAAACTGTATTTTGATAATTTTTTAAATTCATTTTTATATAAAAAAGATTTTTATACGAAACTTAGTTCTACGGACATAATTTGGTACTTTTCAATAAGACACGCTTAAAAACTATTCTGTAACTACTTAGTTCTTTTTCTATTGATACAAAATACTGAATATATATTTATGTAAATTTTTATCCAAAGACATAAAAAGTTTTGTGATTTAAATTTTTTTTAAGAATATTTTTATATTGAAGATTTACAGTAGATTTTTAAGTTTTAAAGAAAGTTTGAAGAAAAATATACTTCAAAGAACAATAAGTTAACATTTAACATTATTTTAAACAACCTTGGAAAACTGAAGTATGCATATTTTTGATAATGAAAATTAGTTTAAATGTATTTTATCAATAAACAGGCTGAAAAAAAGGTTTGTGATAATCAGTGTAGAAGGACCGTATTACAATATTCTTAAGTTCAAACCTCCAATGACGTTTGGCAAAGAGGATGTTGACTATCTTACAAAAGTTAGCTTTTTTGTATAGTAAAATATTACTTTATAAACCAATATTTTTTTTTATATAAAATTTTAGCAAAAATGATAAATATTGTTTTTAAATTAGTTTATGCAAGTAGCAACTTATTTCTAATATATTAATAAGTTATTATAAAGTACGATATTGCTAGTTTCAAAATGTTTAAAGTTTTACTATTTTTTTATTATTATTTAAGCAAAAGTTTTTTAAATGTTGTTTTAAACTTTATTTGCTATTTTAAAGGCATTGGAAGGATCTATAAAAGAAGTAGAAGATATGGAACCAGAAAAATTAGTAGAAGAGATAGGGAAAATTAGACTGGCTTAGTTTTGGCACGTCCCAGACAAGTACGGATCCCTGGTGTGCAACTTGATATTCGAGAGTTTCTTCGCGCACATAAGACTTAATATTTTGATCGTATTTTTTTTTGTCGTTCAATAAACTCCAATAAAAAGCATATTGAGGTGTGCCTTTTGGTTAGATAACAATTCAAACTCTTACAGTTCTAATTTTGACAACTAAAATTCTCAAACAAATGATTTAGAGGCCATATCTCGAAAAATAATTTATATTTTAAAGAATTTAAAAATCGTTATAGATCTACCTTGCGAGGCTATAGTAGTAAAACAATTTGCAAAAATATCTATTAAAAGAGAAGAAGTTAATAAAAAATACTATGTTTAAATACTTATTTGAGCCATTACAAAGAAGTCATTAAAAGTGTTGCAATAAGATATGAACTATTTTTATATAGTTAATTAAACTAAAATATCCTTTTTTTTTTCAGATACGACATAAAATTTTTTTTAAAGAACTTGAAATCCTATGGGATTACCCCACGACTGGTAGTAACATTGTTGCTAAAGTTAAACTGCAGTGAAGGTTTTCTTCTAGGTAACTTAAATACATCTAGGCTAGAAGAGGACTGATGGTTAGGGTCTATTTTCTAGATTATATTTGAATATAATTATTTGCAAATACTTTAACAAAATCAAAACAAGCAAAAATATCAAATATAGATATTTTTGCAGTAAAGAAGCTATTATAATCAGCTTAAATCAATAAAACCCCAGAAGAAAAAACTTGGTCTTAATAGCTAAATTTACTTAGTAGATAGATGTTTTAAAAGTCAACAGATTTAATCCTATATGTACATATATGTGTGAAAAAAACATTAACTATATAAATTTGACGAACGTTTTATATAATTTTTGTAAATAAGGTTATTTACCATAGTTTTTTTTTTACTTAGTTCACATTGTGTTGTTACAAGAAAAACCTGTTTTAGTTGCTAATTTTATAATTAAATTAAGTAAATGTTATTTCTTTCAGATTAAAGCAACATTAGCTGTAATTTTTTCAAGATTTTTTTAATTAAATATAAATACATTGATTAAGAGTGATTATTGATTTTTATTTAAAAACATTTTTTCACGGGAGCGTATTTGATACAGAATTAAACATGTTATCCTTCTTGTGCAGCATAACTTGGCTGCTTAAGTATCCATGATAAGTGGATAAGCAATTCTTGAGTTGCATTTATGACATGGTATATATATATCCATTAGATTTGGTTGAATTTAACCATGTTTTAAGGTACTATCTAAAAGCTCAAAGTTTTACAAACTTTATATCTTCTAACAAGGTAAAAAATAAAGTTATGACCTGGATAATTTTGAAAAGAAAACTTAATGATTTAGTAATTTTAAAAAGATTATATATGCAAAAGTTAAACTAAACAATAAAAATTATGCTTAGAAATATGTCACCTACAGAAATATATGCAATATAATTACTTAGAAAGTTCTTTAAATGTAAAAAGACCAAAAGATTTGTTTTCTATGCGTCTCGAACACTCAGAAATATATATATGTATATATATACTTATTTTATTCTTATCAATTACTTATTCCGTTGGCAGCCGGGTTTATCTCATTTCATTACGGAGCATGAAACGGTGGACATTCTGTGATGTTCAAGCTTTGAACTTTTAAAGAATTTTCAAGAATTGTATTGTTCAAACACGGTCAATACTATATTTCATAATCTTTATAATAATAAACAACTAAATTAAAGTAAATTTTGTGTTATTTGGAGGTTCAGATATTCGACTTATACCAATATGAGTAAATCAATATCTAGTATTGTACAAAACAATGATTAGACTGATGATATCAATTTACAGCAATTATGAATATTTGACTGGTCTGTCTCCACATTTTTTGCTAGGTAAATGTTCTTTTAATAAATTAAACTCTGTTAAAGGACAACACAAGAAAATATGCAGAATTTCTAGCGTCCTTAAGTAACTTTAATCTGTAACACCCTTTGACTTCTCAAATAAATTAAATCTGCAGTATCCAATGATTCCATTAGTATCCTTAATTTGCAGCATTTTTTAAGCTACGTTTATGCTGTTGCATATATCTCAAAGTTTTGGTCGATTTAAGGGTACTAGCTTAAAGTGTTAAGTTTAATTTACATAATCTAATATCTTTATACTGTCCACTATTTCCTGATTCATAGACAGGTGAGTTAGCTAGATGCAACCCACCTAACTACGGGACAAGCAATTAATAAGACTATAGCAAGTATATATGAACCAGTTTTTCGGCCGTACAGAATATTTTATCATTTCGAATTCGAAACTTTCAAACTTTTTACAATTTGAGAATTTTCTAAATATTAATATTTTATATTAGCAATATAGAATATTTTTGCTTTTTGGTAGGTAATGTCATTAACTCATATATATATATATTACTTAGTTTAACTTTTGTATATAAAATTTTTTAACAGTAGTGTGCAAATGACCAAAATTTTTAAGTGTTCTGTTAAAGCTTTTAGAGGTCATAGTTTTTTTTAACTGATACGGAGACAAAAAGCTTTTAAAAAAGTCAATAGCATGAACTAAAGTTAAGAATTGCTCATATTAAGAATAATTAAGGAATCAAGGGATGTGCACATTACAGATACTTATTATATTTTTTTAATAATGTATAAACTAAACTTTTGTGAAAAAATGTTCTCACATTACAAGAAATGATTTCCTGAACAAAAATGTAGCCGAATATTTTTTTTTATCAATGTGTTTATAACTACATTAAAAATTATTGAACAAATTATAAATATTGTTTTTTTTTACTTTTTTTAAAAGGTAACTTTTTCTAAATACAATTAATTACATTAGCATGTGAGACAGGTTTTCAAGTAACAATAACTATGAAATGTGTGAAGTTAAAATTTTCGTAATTTACCCTATTTAAATAACCTTTTGTCAAATTTTATATAGTTAATGTTGTCTTTTATTTATATATATATATATGATTAAAACTATTGACTTTAAAACAATTATCTGCTCGAAATTCAAAAATTTATTAATTTATTTAAAAATATTTTAAGGAATATTAAAGTTTTGTTTCAAATTGATTATTATGTTTATAAAGTTTTACAAATAATAAAAGTTTAGCATTTTAATATATAACTTACTGTATTTATAAAAAGCTATAACCTGTTTTTGGTACATTAATTTCTTGGTGGAACAAATTATATGTCAACGTAAATTGCATATTATACGAAAAAATTTATTGAATGAGTCAGTATAGCAAGAAATGAAGCTTGGTTAAATTGAACTATTTAAAATATTTCTTTATACTCGTCTGTATAATAAATTTCCATCTTATATCAAGGGAAACAAAATACAAGTTTGAAATCTGTTGTACCAATATAATTTTTTGAAATTATAAATTATGGCCTACATAAACATAATTAATTCTTACAACTACAATACTGTTAATTGAACAACAAACAGCGCTCAAAATATTTATTTCTGATACTTGTGAAAAAAAAACCTTTCGGTTATCGAGTAGATTATGATTTTCTAAGCTATAGAAATAACTTTTAACTTTTTAAGATTAAAACTAATCTGACTAATAGACTTTAATTAATTTACTTAATTTTAAATGTAATAACAATCATTTATTTAAATTTAGTCTAAAACAATCAATTTTACGGATTTGCGTTTTTTTTATTTTAGTCTACTTAAGATACAGAAAAATCTAAAGTATCTCTTTTTTTATATTTATTATTTTTATATTTTAATGAAATCATTTATTTAAGTACAATTAAACGTATGTATGTTTTAAGATGATTAAAAGTTGATAGAGTATGTAAAAATTAAAAATATCAGAAAGTTTGCATAACCATTTATATTTTTAATGAACTTTAGTATCATAAGGTTATATTTAAATTAAAAAATAATAAAATTCAAAATGAAAACCGTCTAATTAAATAGTTATTATTTTAATTAAAAGAGTAGTTTTGGTGCTGTACTTAAACATGTTATGAAGCAAAAAATAAACATCATGTACTTTTTAGACAGATATAGATTAAACAGTAAAAAAACAAACCTTTAAAACTCTTGCGCAATCTTTTATGAGAGAAAAAAGAAACGACTTGCAAAGAAATTAAAAGCGCATTTAAAGAATCTCAAAAAACAAAAGAAAACTTGATTAAAGTAACGAAATTAATTTTTCAGTACAACACGTCCACTTTTTAAACATCTCCTTGAAGTTATAATTACAAAGTACGACTCGATAACCAAATGCTTCTTTTGTACACCAGGTCCTTAGACCAAACTTTTTGAGCGCTTTTTTTTTATAGTTCAATAAACTATTCAAAGTAATCAAAATTTTCGATAAGTTACCTTTTTTATTATATTTGAACATAGATAGTTTACAAGTAGCTGTAATAAAAAGTTTTTTAAATCTTTGAGAAACAACTGTTGCTTACTAAGAATAAATAAATGCTACTAAGAATGTTTTACTAGAATTTAAAGCTTCGTCATTCTAAAACTAACTCTTGTTACGTGGAACGAAAGGGTCAAATGTTGAACGTATATTAAAATAACGATTTCGACCATCAGGTTCTGTTAATTACGGTCCAGGATTCTATTCATTTAAGAAATATAGAATGCATACTACATATAGTAAATGTTGTGTAAATGAATAGGGTATACATTTTCTAAAATGCTTACAAAACAGCAATTTTCTTCTAGCTTCTCGTAGTAGAAATGGTAGTAGTTAGAGGTATTATTGTGCTAAAATTAAATCTATTTAATTAAGTTAACTTTTTATTATTTTAATAATTAAATTTAAACTATGCATGTGACCGATGCATTCTTTTAATTTTAAGATACACGTTAAAATATTTTATGATCATTTTTGTTTTTACAATTTGTAGTAGTTTTAATTTAGCACTCTGTAGTATGCATTTTTTGTTTGTTTTTCTAGTACACACACACAATGAAAACTTCATTTGTTCTTTAATAATAATCTGATTAATCATTGATGTTTTACATCCGTCTATACCCTAAAGGTTTATAAATTGATCATTTGTTGTACTTGTAGTAGATAATTATTTCAAAGGTCAACAATTTAATCATATATACATAGGATACAACATTAAGTATTTTAAATTCAAGTAAACCTAACACACCCCTAATGAAAGTTGTTAGAAGAGAATAACTAGAACGCGGTCGAGCATACCATTTATTTTTCTCTTTTCTTTATTCATTTTCCTGTTTACTAAAACGCTAAAAGCGAGAGTAGAAAAAAAAGGAACATCAACTTAAACTTATAATTATATTTATGACCAGTTTGTATAAAACCAACTAACAATGGTAACTTCATTTTTGATTATAACTTAATATGTGGTAATTTAAAACACAGTTTAAATGTGTAAGTTTTAATTGTTTTATAAGCAATAAAACCATTTTTTAAAGTTTTTACTATAAAATATGTCCCTTCATTTAATAAAGACTCATTAGTCATTTGAGTTGTGTATTTTGTTAGCTTTGATAAGACAAATTTCATTAAAAAATAAAAAACTTTCTCTTCAATGTTTATTTACAGTAACTTCTCGTATCTTTACGCACTCGTTTAGTTACGCACTCTCGTTTAGTTACGCAATTTAGAGTTCTAAAAAAGTAAAAATTTTACTTTTTTTTAATATTGCACAAATAAGTTTATTATATATTTTTAATTTAAAATATGTTTTTATATCTTTAGACTTAGTAAATTTATGTTCCTTGACTAGTTAATAAACATTTATATCTCAGTTTATCACAAATTTTGTTAACAATAATAGATTAAATTTAAAAAAATTGTAGTAACATAAACAATTTTTATTAAACATGTTCCATATAATTATATATTTCTGTTCAAAAGAAGAAATCCATTACAGCACCAAATGCATATTTTTGGAAAGACTATAAAAAAAAATTTAAATGTAGACACAACACCATTTTTCAATTGTAAACTAATGTTTAATTAAAAATTTAATTTTGTAAGTAGGATATAATAAAAATATAAACTATCAAATAAGTCACATATAAATAAAGATAAAATCTACTTATTGTTAAAATTAGTAAAATAAATTACAATTAGTCCACAGTCTGTTTATAACTAGTTCAAAAACAAGCCATTATTGAAAGTATATTTGATATCTCTCGTATCTTTACAATCTCTCATATCTTTACGCATTTTTTATATGGACAAAATGTGCGTAAATAAGCGAGAGGTTACTATGATTGGAAAACTTTCACTTTAAAACTCACAGGATGTTTTCTAATTGTTACAAATATATTTCTTATTAATAAAAAACAAGATTAAAACTTTTAAAATATACATAGTGTTAGTTATTTAAATATTTATACCATCAACTTTTTATGAATTGAAATTTAAAATTACTAAATAGACTAATATACTAAATTACTGACTAGCAAATTATAAGTCATGTATTTGCTGACCATTTAGAATAAAAGCATTTTGAACAAATAGTGGAGTTTATTAGAACAATCAATAAAAAATTCATTTTTTTAAATTGTAGCTTATAACAGTATTTAAACGAATAAAGAATATAATGTTTTAAACTTTCTTATTATTTAACAACTTGATTTAAGTCATAAAAAACTTTTTTATTGAACTTTTATTTACTAGAGGATTAAACAAATTTTTACACAGCTTTCCTTGCGTAAGTGGTGTTATTGGCTTTTGCTTTTTTGTACTTTTTGCAAACACAGCTCAATGCAATCGCCAATATGACCGCTACAACAAGAAGAGATGCTACGCAAATAAAAAGCACGAATAAGTTAAAATGCCTATTTTTATTTGAAAAGTGGTTTTCTGATTGAAAAACGTCTCCTTTATCACTTAAAACGTCACTGTTGACTTTAGGAAGACCTTCAGTTAGGAATGGTTCTGGCTTGGTGATGTTGATCTGATGCAAATTGTCAGACTTGACTGGTTCTAGTTCATTTGTTGCCGTCCAATTCAAGCAAATGACGAACTGAGCTTTAATGGTTCCATTGCTGTTCCTGAAAAGTTTCTCAGAAAAAGGATCCAACACAAAAGGACCTACGTTCTCGATATTCCTTTCATAAACTTTTTTAAGTTTATCATCGACTTTAATTTTCGTATGCCTTCCGCCATGGACATGCCACAAACCGTGAGATCTGTCCGAAAAATTGTCTCTTATGTATTTCGATACCTCCTTGATTTCCTCGGTCTTTTCAATAAGTTGAGCTACCGGCAACTTTTGTCTGTAGCACGCGTACTTTGCATCTTCAAATTCAACTGGTTTAGTTAACATATTCAACTGCTTGTTTTTTAAACTTGCAACAACGCTGCTCTCATTTGAAATGTCTTTTGAGTTTTCAAAACGTCCTGTGCAAACGAAGTTACGGTATAAGTGATCGCCAAATATGAGAACTTCTTTATCAGCGGAAGGTCGAAGACCAGCGTGGTGCCATTTTCTGTCGCTTCTTATGCCGTAAACGTGCCAGAATTCATCAGATTTGTCAGGCCATTCGTGCCGAATGTTCCTTGAAAAGTATTCTAAATAGTATTCGTGGTCAAAAGAAGCTAAGAAACCTCTTTGATTTTCACACCAAGTTTCGGCTTCGAGAGGAGAAACTGGCTCTTCTGACACAGCATAAACATGACCCTTATACTTTTTTTCGAAAATCTTCTTAAGCTTCATAAAGTTATTATAAATATATAAGCTGTAAAAATGTGTTTAATTTTTCAAAATTTATTTAAACTTATATCTTTTCTTTTGGTAGAAGTTAAAAAAAATACAATACAGATTTTGAAAGTTGTGAAATTTTTGATCGTTAGAAGTAAATTAAAATATATTTTTTGTTGATTTGCTTTAAAGAAAAACATTTATCAAGTTTACCATATCATTTCTTTTAGAAAACTTACTTTCAATGTGTAAAACTTGAAAAGAAAACATTACATTTATGTTTTAATAAACGCATACTCCTGAGAATTTTTATACAATTTTAATGTCAAGTTTAACTTTAAATTAGGTCTTTAACGGTCTAAAACCATAAAAAAAAACTTCAGAAACACTACAAACAGAATTAAAAATAATTTTTAACCAAAAAAAAATAATTTTAAAATTCAAAAGTATCACACATTTTCTAAATTTATAAATTAATTATGACTGGAGCTTTTTGAAGGTTACATTAAATTTAAATAAAAATTATATTTAGCCATTTTACAGAAAACTGTTGAAAAATGTTACTAAGGAACATCTAATATTTAGAACAGATTACTGATAACAAAATATTCACATAATATTCTTAAATACTTATCATAAACAAAAAAATATCAATACTATTTATTTAATAAATGTTAAAAAGTTTCAGAAAGTTATATATACATGGTTTAATTAAACACTATATATTAATTTTTTATTCTTTAAGATTAATTTAAAAAAGTTTAAATTTCAGTCTTAAGATAAGAGACAAGTTTGAAGTAGTTAATTAAAATACTGTTCTATAAAATCTAATTAATTTTAATTTAATTAAAAAACCTTAAAATAAACTTTTAATCTCAGTTTTTTATAAAAGAAAATAGTTATAAAATAATAAAAAAATAAATTAAAACAAATTTAGCCAAAAATATTTTAGTACAGATCAAAAATACTTTTTAATCAAGCATGTTTATAACTAGTTCAAAAAAAAAGTTTTACACTGTTAAATTTTAGGGCGTACAAAAATTACTTTTTTATTAAACGTGGTTCATAATAATAACATTAGCCATTATTGATCGAAAAGATCAATTTAAAGTAAATTTTGTAAAAACTAAATGTTTATTTTACTGCCTGTTTAAATTTTCATAAATAAATTAACTTCATGTTATAGCAGGGGTCGGCAGGCAGTTGGTGGTCGCGGGCCAAATTTCAAGTTTACGAAGTCCTCGCGGGCCGCAGTTTTAGTTTTAGTGACATTTGAATAATCTTTTGGTTTTAGTTTTAGTCACACGAGAGGAAAGTTTTACTTTTATTCACCTTATCATTTTAAATGACTTTTAGCTATACATAGAATGCTTATTTAAATAAACATTTATTAGAATAAAATTTACATTGACTAATATACTTAAGTGTTAATAACTATGTACTATAAGCATTACTAAGTTAAACTTAATACTTTTGTAACTTTACTAACAACCTAACTCTTTATAAAAAACAAATTTGAAAGACATTTTATGGGTTACTTTTATATATTTGTTATACTATTAACCCTTTTTTCATATTTCTAAGAATATTTACTTCAAAAAAATGTTTTTGCGTGTTAAATAGTTTACATTCAATAAAAAATTTAGTAATTAGTTAACTTAATAAAATTAATACCTGTTTGTATTCCAGAAAGCGAGAACAAATTCTTTAACATAATTAATTCTCGAATACTTAAATAAAATATCTTATTAGTAACTAGTCTTTTACATAGTTGCCACTTAAAAATAAAAATTGTATGAGTTGTATCAAACCAGCCTAAGTTTATTAAAAGTTGAAAAAACTAATAAATCGTTGTTAATTAAGCTTAAATACCTAGTAAAAATATCATCATCATCAAAAAGTACACAAAGTGTAAGAAAACAAGAAAAAACTACAATTAGTAAACTACACTACAATCATAAAAACTATTCTGGAAATTAAAAAATTTCTTTAAAGTGTTTGAAATAAAAGTTTCATAAAACTCTAAGTTTTTAAGCTTTTAAAATAGCCTGTTTGTGTAGCAACCCAGTTAAAACAAAGTTCACAGCATAAAGAAATAACGAAAGTTATTAACAGTAAATAAATTACATGCCAAAAAAACTTACAAGTCAGCTGGAATGGACAATTGAGTTTCTTAAACAATTTTAACAAAAGTACTAAACTTTATTGAGTCATTAGCGAAATAGAAAAACTTGTTTTTTATTAAGCATTATAGCAATTCTTTATCTGCAATTAGAATATTGCATTTTAAAATATTAATTGAAAAATATAAGACGAGCTACAAAAATACAAAAAAAGTTAGTTAAGAGTTATTGCGAGAAACGATAAAAAAACAAATCACCAAAATCAGTTCCAAAAAAGCAAAAGATTATCTTTAGTAACTACAGAATTATCAGAAAAAAATTGTTAAGGAAAGTTATAAAGTAGCAAAATTTATTATTTAAAATGAGATACCGTTTATAATTAAAAACTTTTTTAAAGAATTTATGTTGGTAGTAATGAAAAACTTTTGTTTATTTCTTCAATGACAACAAAAGGTCGTATTTAGGAAATGCATTAAGGTTATAAAGTCGCATAAACCAAATTAAGACTTTAATCAATATGTTAACAAGAGAACACTGATAGAAAAACTATTGCTCATATGAGAATTTTTGTTAGAGATGTTTTTACTAACTTTGACATTTAGTAGAATTTCTTGGTTTAGTTCCAACACGAAGCACAACAATCGGTGAAATTTTACAAGTAAAGCTACAATGCACAAATACAAAGGTTTTAGAAGTACGATTCCTTCTTTTTATTTTAGTATAAAGTTTAATTAAAGTTTATAATGTGTCTTAAAAAATAAATCAATATTAAAAAACACTGTTAAGCTACTTTAGTATATTTTTTAATAAAGAAATGTTTATTTGCTAAATTTTTTGTGTCAAATCGAAATTTCATTACTTTACATTGAAAAATTGTTTGAAATTCCAGGTTTATTCAAAAAATCTCAAATTCAAGTTTTTTTCCAGAACTTTTAAGCATTAATTTTTAAGTTCAATGCTTTTCCGGGATTCAAGTTTTTTTGGCAACACTGATTGTTCACACTTAAATGTACACAATAATATAAATATTATATTGAATTATATCAGCTGCAAGACTTAAAATTTAAGATATATTATAACTCAAACTAACACTGTGGATTGAGCAAAACATACATCATAAGTTTAATTTGCCACTCTTTCAAGCAAAAAGCCAGCCTAAGTCAACAAAAACATTTCTGATATTTTTGTATACAAAAAAACAATAAAACAGTTCTAGCCACAAACTTATAAAATGACTTAGTTGGCTTGAGATTTGAAGTCTACAAATAGCGATAGTCTAAGTGTGTGTCAATGTTTAGTTGTTTATTAGCTTGAATTTGAACTTTTTTGATTAACAGTGTACAACCTTAATAAAATTACCATCCCTAAGTCTAGTTTATATTAATTAGGTAGCTCCAAAAATCAGCAAATGTGTGTATTGATATGCAAGGCATAAAAGTTAACTTAGTTTTACAAAAACAATAATTGAAAAATGAAAATGTATACCTAACAAAAACTATATTAATTTATATCATATATACTGTTTTGAATGTGTCTGTACAAATTTAGATGATACATGTAGAAACAACTATGTTAGATAATTATGCATAAACTAAACTTAGACTAACTAAAGTATTAAATAAAAAGTTGTTTAAAATATGAGCATATTTTTAAGTTGGTGTGCGTATAAATTAATTTAAGTGCAAAGAAAACTTCTAAAATATTAAAATGTGTCAAAAGAAAAATTAAAAAAATATTATTTCTTATTACTATGTTATTTTAAATGTTTTTACACTAAAATATAACATTTACAAATTAAAAAATCTATAAAAGAAACTTAGGTATAAAAAACAGTGAAAAAGAATATCTAAGCAATAAAGAAATGACACTTTAGTTAAATACTGTGAATTACTTTTGTACAAAATGGAAAACACTTGCATTTAGTTTATTTAATAAATAGATATTATATAGCTAACTTATTAAGTTCAAGCACTCTTTACACTCTTTTTTCAGATAATTACTTTCTGATGTAAAAAAGAAGTTATTATGAAACTCATCCTGTTAAAATGCTAATTTGTCTTTTTCACATTTTTAAACTAAAGCAGTAATTTCTTCTAATTATTTTTAAATATTATACAGAGACTTAAAACCAAACTAATCAAATTAAATCGAGTTACCGAAAAAAATTAAACTTGAAACACATTTTTGCTCAGCGGGCCACATTTACATGCTCGCGGGCCACAAAATTTTCTTTCGCGGGCCGCATTCCATTCAAAAAAATAACGTGCTCGCGGGCCGCAATTGGCCCGCGGGCCGCAGTTTGCCGACCCCTGTGTTATAGCATAGCACTTTTTATTTGAACATGACTTTAAATAACTGTAAGTAATTTGCGTTTTATTTGGATGCAATATGAAAAAAAAATCAGGTTTTGATTATGGAACTTTTTAAAATTGATCTGACTATAAAAAAATTAGTATACCAAGTTTGATAAATACCTTTGACAGAATAGTTTACTTTACCAAATGCTATATAAATTAAAGTGTTTTATTGAACTTTCTATACAATTTAATACCAGGATATATTTGTTGGTAAATTTAAAATTTGATACTACTTAAATTCAAATGATTGGAATTGTATACAGTCTTTCTACTAGTTAAGAGAGATAATAAATCAGTGTGAGTTACCAACATCTAGCAAAAGTTACATCAAGTTAATCTGATTCGAACTGGATTCAAAAAACAATAGTTGAACAAAAAGCCTAGAAAATTATTTTTAGTTTGACCGACAACGAAAAAGGACTTGAAAAAAACAAAATGTTTGAAAAAGTTAAGTTATAAAACTTAATCTGAAGGTTTTTCAAACTTTCAAACTAGACTAAGTTAACCTGAGTAGCTTAAATATCTGGCAACCTCGTAGTTTAAACACTCAAACAATATTTAATTATGATATATTCTATTTTCAGAATGGTGTTATAATTTGACATTTGATCTTTTACAACAAATTTAGTACCAATAACCATCATTTAGTTGTTAAATTTTTATCATTTCAATTTTTTCGGTTATTTTTGACCACAAGCATACTATAGGGACAGTTTGTCCAATTTAATTTTTTCATATTGATCTTATTTTGTAGGGAATTATCTGAGTTATCAGAAATTTGAAACCGCTTAACAAAATTCGAAGTAACTTCGATGATATAAGCTACTAAATTCGTTGACCTCAGTAGGTTCTTAATGGAAGGGACAAACTAAATACACGAAAAAAGGCTATTTCAATAAAAATATATCTCCACATAATTTTTTAAGTATTTTTCTTCAAACTTCCACAATAAGTTCATTTCTAATTTTAAGATTGATATATGACGGAAATTTTTTAATCTTAAAAATTAAAATTTTCCTTGTTTATTTGTTATTAGAAAAAAACTTTTCTTTTTTTTTAAGTAAAATTTTTATTTTTCAGTTTTTGTAAAAACCAAAAATCTAAAGTCTTTTAAATTATAAAATTTTTACTAAAAGTTTGAGGTTTCTAGCTCTGAAAATGAAGGAGAAAATAAATTTTTAATGCATTTTCAAATTTCTGATAAGATTGACCCTGAAACACTTGCAGTTAATAAGTTTGTATTGGAAACTTTGTTAAAAACGCTTATATCTCAAAAAAAATTATGTTCTATAAAAAGTGACTTGTAGTTTATACTTATAGCTTTTATATAAGCGCTAATGTTAACTTTTGTAAGAAAAAAATATCGAATCCCCCTATGCACTTAATTTTTGGTGAACTACTATTCAAACTCAGACAATTAAAACTATTAGAAAAAATATATAGGGCAACAACAGAAAAAATTATGTATAACTGAAAAAAAAACATATATAAATAAAAAATAATATTGTAGCAAGGTTGCCACTCTTTAATCAATTAATAAAATAATATACTAAGAGACCTTAAACTGAGTCATCCTGATTTTTTAAGTCCTTTAAAAATATTAAAATATGTATTAATTAAAAATAATAAAATTAAGATTTAATAAAAATTGTTTTAAAAAATAACAAAACATTAATATTAGATAAATCAAAATGTAATAAAAAAGTCCTGTGATTTTAGAAGTCTTAATACATGTCAAGTTTTTTACAAAAAAAAAACTATTCTAATTCAAACACAGTTATAAAAATCAAACTAGCCTGAGATATTTAAAAACTCAAACTGCAGTTGATTACCCTGATAATACTGGGTACGCTGGACAACCCTGCAAAATTGATTATATATCATAAATATTTTAATAACATTAGTTTCATGAAAATATATTATTCTGTATACTTTAAGATTAAGAATTAATGCTGATTAAAATTTGGCAAAAAAAATTCCCACCCCTCCCTATAGCTCAAGTAGAAAGTAAAATCAAGAAATCTTTAACATTTACTGGCCCTTGGCAAGGTTAGTTACTTAAGTATTTTACTTAAACTTCATTGAGAAAAAATAACCTTTTAAATTGTTCATCTGTTTTCATGATCTACGAGATAGCCTTTTGTATTTTCAACAAGAAACATTGTCAAAACTTTAAAAGAGTCTAAGCCTGGGCGTCACAGTCTATGAAAGCTTGTTGTGGTCAGAATTAAGTGGTATAACCAAACCTCTATGCTAACTTATGGCAGTTTTTAACAAGTTTGATATATTTAGAACAGTTTCATTTCAAAATTTCACTAAAAAATATCTAAAAAACATTAGAAATTACTTAAGACTTTGATTATTAAAAGTATGCTTTATAATAATCATTAAATAAATAAAAAACAAGAAATTGTCAAATTAATGATATAAAAATTCTTAAACTACTCTTAAATTTATCTATTTTCAGATAATGTTATTTTTATCTGTTATAATGAAATTAAAAAAAAATCCTTAAAATATGTAATTAATTATGTGTAATAGATATAACAACTTTTCAAATAAAACATTTCAGAAAACTTTTGGTAAATTTATGTTATTATTAGCTCACAGACAGTGGCTTGAAACTATATGTTGTCAATTTGATAAAAATGCTTAAATTTTTAGACATATTTAGCTTTTTATGGCTGTAGGGAAGTTTCATTCTATTTTTAAAAGTTGATCTGAAATTATAGATTTGTAACTCAGGTACAATACTTATATCACCACTACTGATTTCTAGTTATTTTCCATTTTAGTTTGCGCCTCCCATAAGGAACCTATTGTTGCCTCTGACTTTGACCGGTTATATCTCAAAAATTATTTGATTTTTTTAAATCTGTAAAAAGCATCTTGTAAGTTAGTAAAAACTAATTAAAATAAGATCAAATATTGAAAAAAGTTTTACTCCCCTGTGCCCTCAATTAAATTCAAGATAACACTTGTCTAAAACCAATCATAGTTAGTAAATGTAATAAATTGATTATAATGGAGCAAAGTAATTATTTGGATAAGTATTAGTTGGATTTATACAGGATCTCCAACAAAACTCTCGCGAAACCCAAAGAAACATAAGAATGATCTATGAAAATTATCATAATAAAAAAAGATTGTTGTTAGAGAACAAGTTTATAAAGAAAATCGTCATTCTCTTCTTTAACTAGGTTTTAAAAAAAACAAACAAACTTAATCTTGGCATACACCTCTCTTATAACTTATTTTATAAATTTAAACAACTTTGAAAAAATTATAAAGAGTTAGAGTATACACATTAACTTGTTAAATAAAATACTAAACTAACTGCTTAGTTATAAAGAACTCAATTATTTACTTAAACAAAAAACACTTTGACACTAAAATTATGCTAGATAAACTTTTTATATATATCAAAGTTTCACTATGGAAGTGTCCTTGCTACAGATCATCAATACTAAAAAGCTTACAAAATCTGCTTGTTCAATATGTTTATAGACAATTTTTGCAGTTTTGTAAAGGATATTTTACTAATTTATACCAGATGAAGGCATTGGAAATAAAATTAGACATATTTGTAAATTTCTAGGAAAATTTTGGAAATTTTTTCTGACTTTAAAGGACTTTTAATTAATTTTTACCATTTGAAGGCTTTGGAAAACAAGGAATTTTGTAAATTTAAACTGACAAAATCTGACTTTTTTTCTAATTTTATCAAATTTTCTGACTTTTCTGACTTTTTTTCAAAACCCCACATTTTTTCGTGACTTTTGTCACTTTTCTAAATTTTTCCTGACTTTTCCTGATTTCCTGACTTTTCCTGACCGAGTGGCAACCCTGATAATTACATTTTTTGTGGTAAAAACACAACTCATAAACTCTACCCTTTGCAATGATAGACGATTTCAAAGGGATGTAAATGTGTTAAACCAAGTGTAGTTTTATATTTAAAACTTGAAGAATTGAACAAAAAATCAAAACTAAGTTTAGCACAAAAAAAAATTTGATACTATTTTAATTGAAGAACACTCACAAAGCTAAAATCACAACAAGTGGGAAAACATCAAAGCTCAAATCCTGGGCAAGTGTTCAACTTAGCTATACAGATTTGTCACTCTTTTAATCGAAAAAACTGTACTGAAGGACATAATACCAACTTGAGTCATTCTGAGTTTTTTAAATACTCTTGGTTGTCACTCATTTTTTTTTTCAGGCTTTCAAATTTTTTAGAGGTTTTTAAAATTACACATTTAGGGTATTTTAAATTTAAAGTAAAGTTTTAGGTATTGTATAAATAGCATAAAAACATTGAAAAGATACTTTAAAGCTACTTTAGATTTGTTTTTAAATTAAAAAAAAAACTATGATGACAAAAAAAAAAAATTTTGTGTAATAGATTTTATAGTTGAATCGAAATTTTACTACTAAACATGTGAAAATTTTTAAATTTCTAGGTTTTTTTTTTGAATTTCTCAAATTTCAAGTTTTTCAAAGTAAAGTGGCAATCTTGAATATTTAAACAATTTTTTAATTAAAAAAAAAGTTTTAGTAGAGACAGCCAGAAAAAATAAGCATTTTAAAACTAATAAAAATTAGGTTTCTGAACGAAATTATTTATAAAATCAAAGTAAAATAAATATTGGAACTTGATTAACTTAACATTTATAAAGAGGGCGTGGAAAACAAGCAGATTTTTTTATTTATAAGTAAATAGAAAATACAATAGAAATAAACATATAAACTAACTGTTGTTGCTTAGAAACTAAACAACAATTTTTAAAATAATAATATAAAATGGTCATATATACAAGTAATATAAATTATATAAAATACATTAAATTTTTTAATTAAAAAAACAAAGCACGAGAAGTATTATTGGTGCAATGTCAGAGTAAGAGTTTATAATATTTAGGATGTAAAAAAATTGAACTGAATTTTTTAAAATCCAAAAACTAACTTGAGTCAGACTAAGTTTAATAAAAATCATATGACCCTGAGTTGTCCTGAAATTTTCAAAAATCAAATAGTGGTCCTTAGTTATCTTGAATATGAGGCACTTTTTAAGAAATGTTAAGGGCATAAGGGGCGAGGTAAAACACTTTTTCACAATTTGATCTTATTTTATATAGTCTTTACTGAGATACTAGATGCTTTTTACAGATTTTAAAAGTTCAAAATAACTTTTAAGATATAGCCGGTAAAAGTGAGAGGCAACAATAGGTTCCTTATGGGAGGTGCAAACTAAAACTGCGAAAATAGATTATTTCACTAAAAGTCTATCTTCTCCTACATTTTTTAAGATAACTACCTCAAAACTTTAGGAAGTTTTTTTTGATACATTTACAAAATTGAAAAGAAAATTTAAGTAAAAACTTTATATAAAAAATTCACAAAAAAACAGTTTGTTTTTTGTTTTCCTTTTTGTTATAAAACTTTTATTTTCAATTTTTGTATCGACCGAACTTTCTAAATATTGCAATGAACATTTCCTTAAATAAATTTTGAGTTAGCTATCTCTAATAAACGTAGGAACAGGTAGATTTTTAGTGATTTCTAGTTATTTGCCAAATGACATATTTTCAGCTACAAATATTAAATTGAGATTGTATGCAGACGATGCCTGCCTGAGTTATCAACATTGTGATATTGACCATGTTAATACTGTTATAAATATGGAGTTGAAGAAAATTGATGAATGGCTGTGTGAAAATAGATTGTTTATTAATTACTCAAAGTCAAAGTTTTTACTATTTAATAGAACTGCAAAAAAGAATGAATTCAGTGTTAAGGTAAATGGTTTTGTGATTGAGCAGAGTGAAAATATTACATGGTTGCCACTGTTCAAGCTGAGAAAAATTTCCTGACTTTTCCTGACTTTTTCCTGACTTTTTACCAAAAGTTTCCTGACTTTTCTAAATCAAACTTTTAAATTAAACTTATTTAAAAATTCTTAATCTAACACTTGAAACTATATAAAGCTTTCAATCTAATTTTAATACAGGTTAAAAACAACAGTTTTTTGCTGAATTCTATCATCAAACTTCCAGTACATCACTTTAACCATCTGTGTATGATTAATGTTTGTAATAAACAGCTCTATCAGCAAAATACTTGTAAATTACCTTATAAACTTAGCTTGTCTGAAAAAAGACACAAGTTTTTAGCATTTCCTAGCATAAATGTATCTAGATAAACAAACAACATATATGGAAATTCTACAATTATAACCTTGAATTAATAACGAACTTTCACAACTAAAATCTCAAAACAATAACAAATTTTTACAGTTAAAACCTTAAAACAATAAAAAACTTAATAAAATACTATTTTTTTTAATGTATGTACTAAAATTTATTTTCTGCGTTTTTTTATTAGCTGTTCAACCTCTTCATCTGATGAAGATATGGTTTCCTTCATCTGAACTGTATTCGGCTTTATTTTCTTGGCAGTTAAAATCATTTGCCTCATTTTATTTAAATCGCTGTCATCTGCTGCCCCTACACTTATTACAGAGAATCTTTTCTTTAAATCAAGCCACAACTTGTGGGCTTCATTTTCTTTTCTTTTGGCACTCATTTATTTTTACTATCATTAAGTATAAAATTTGTAACAAATAAATATACTCTTATTTACTTTAAAAACTTAAGTTACTCAACAAAAAATACAAATAATAAGTAAACTTAATCTTGGAATATACTTCTTTTATAACTTATTTTATAAATTTAATTAACTTTGAAAAAATTATAAAGAGGTAAAGTGTACACATTAATTTGTTACATAAAATACTAAACTAACTGCTTAGTTATAAAGAACTCAATTATTTACCTAAACAAAAAACACTTTGATTCTAAAATTATGCTAGATAAACTTATGTGTATATTTCAGTTATATTGTCCTTGCTTCAGATCATCAATACTAAAAAGCTTACAAAATCTGCTTGTTCAAGTAGAGTACTTTTTCAATATGTTAATAGAAATTTTTTAGTTTTGTAAAGGATATTTTACTAATTTATACCAGATGAGGGCATTGGAAATAAAATTAAATAAATTTGTAAACTTCTAGGAAAATTTTGGTATTTTTTTTTTAATTTAAAGGACTTTTAATTAATTTTTACCATTTGAAGGATTTGGAAAACAAGGAAGTTTGTAAATTAAAATTGACAAAATCTGACTTTTTTTTTAATTTTATCAAATTTCCTGACTTTACCTGACTTTTTTTCAAAACCCCCCATTTTTTCTTGACTTTTCCTGACTTTTGTCATTTTTTTAATTTTTTCCTGACTTTTCCTGATTTCCTGACTTTTCCTTACCGAGTGGCAACCCTGATATTAAATACCTAGGTGTATTAGCGTCTTTTTGGATCACATTTTTTGAGATCACATTTTTGTTGAAAACAATTTTCTAGACAACATTTTTTAAGGGTTCTGTGATTAGCTTACTAAAAGGTTACTAAAGGTTAAAGCTAAATTTATTTTATAATAAATATTACGATTTTCACATTAATAAAAAAGTGAACAAAATAAAATTAAGATAACCAGCAAAAGATATTTCATTAGAAAAAATTACAAAATATAAATTAGAAATGAGAATAAAAAAAAGAAAAAAAAACAAATAAATTAATTAAAATACACCTTTAGAAAAGAAAAAAAAAATCAATAGAAAATATTGAAACATAAGTTTTATAAAAACCTGAAAAATATTTTAATAAAATAGTAACAAGTTTAAGAATAGTTATTAAAACTAAAATAAAAATTAAAACTAAAATAACAATAGTTATAAAAAATTATGTTAATGATATAAAAGTTTAAAACGATTCTTTTATAAGTTTAGGTAATAAACCAATTTATATCAATCTAAAAATTTATTAACAAATAAAAAGAAAATATAATCATATTAAGATTTTATGCCATTTAATTATAAAACTATATATATCTACATAATAAAAATTATTCGTGTAATGTATAAAAGTTATGTTTAAAAACGTAACGTGTATCATTTACTAATCGACCGTTTGAAACTTATCATCAAAAAACATTCATTTGGTTGTAATAAACAGTCTAGTACCAGTACAAATCTGACTGACTCATTTCTCAATATAAATAACTGAAACTTTGCAAATATGTAATTAAGAGGTAAATCTTGAGACCGCTTTAATTTTATGCATTTAGCTTAAATATTTTTGAAGTTATGACCGCCTGAAATTTACCTTAAATAAACACAGTCGGTTGACTTTTAAAAGGACAACTAGGTACTGCTGGACCTCTAACTCATTTGATTGTCTATAAAATCAAATTAAACCTTGCCAATATGTTCTCTTATGTTTTATTGGTTGAAATTAATTATCTCATTTCTAACATGTTCGGTTTTGAAAATATGATTTGACCAAATAAATCAGCAAAATTGTTGTAAAATCCATATAAAAACACGTTCATTTTATTAAAAACAAAACAACGTAGTACCAGTACAAATCTGACTGACTCATTTCTCAATATAAATAACTAAAACTTTGCAAATATGTAATTAAGGGGTATATCTTGAGACCGCTTTAATTTTATGCATATAGCTTAAATATTTTTGAAGTTATGACCACCTGAAATTTACCTTAAATAAACACAGTCGGTTGACTTTTAAAAAGACAACTTAGTACTGCTGGACCTCTAACTCATTTGATTGTCTATAAAAACATATTAAACTTTGCCAATATGTTCTCTTATGTTTTCACTTGGTTAAAATTAATTATCTCATTTCTAACATGTTCGGTTTTGAAAATATGATTTGACCAAACAAATCAGCAAAATTGTTGTAAATTCCATATAAAAACACGTTCATTTTATTAAAACCAAAACAACGTAGTACCAGTACAAATCTGACTGACTCATTTCTCAATATAAATAACTGAAACTTCGCAAATATGTAATTAAGGGGTATATCTTGAGACCGCTATAATTTTATGCATCTAGCTTAAATATTTTTGAAGTTATGACCGCCTGAAAATTACCTTAAATAAACACAGTCGGTTGACTATTAAAAAGACAACTTAGTACTGCTGGACCTCTAACTCATTTGATTGTCTATAAAAACATATTAAACTTTGCCAATATGTTCTCTTATGTTTTCACTTGGTTAAAATTAATTATCTTATTTCTAACATGTTCGGTTTTGAAAATATGATTTGACCAAATACATCAGCAAAATTGTTGTAAATTCCATATAAAAACACGTTCATTTTATTAAAAACAAAACAACGTAGTACCAGTACAAATCTGACTGACTCATTTCTCAATATAAATAACTGAAACTTCGCAAATATGTAATTAAGGGGTATATCTTGAGACCGCTATAATTTTATGCATATAGCTTAAATATTTTTGAAGTTATGACCGCCTGAAAATTACCTTAAATAAACACAGTCGGTTGACTTTTAAAAAGACAACTTAGTACTGCTGGACCTCTAACTCATTTGATTGTCTATAAAAACATATTAAACTTTGCTAATATGTTCTCTTATGTTTTCACTTGGTTAAAATTAATTATCTCATTTCTAACATGTTGGGTTTTGAAAATATGATTTGACCAAATAAATCAGCAAAATTGTTGTAAATTCCGTATAAAAACACGTTCATTTTATTAAAAACAAAACAACGTAGTACCAGTACAAATCTGACTGACTCATTTCTCAATATAAATAACTAAAACTTCGCAAATATGTAATTAAGGGGTATATCTTGAGACCGCTTTAATTTTATGCATCTAGCTTAAATATTTTTGAAGTTATGACCGCCTGAAATTTACCTTAAATAAACACAGTCGGTTGACTTTTAAAAAGACAACTTAGTACTGCTGGACCTCTAACTCATTTGATTGTCTATAAAATCAAATTAAACTTTGCCAATATGTTCTCTTATGTTTTTACTTGGTTAAAATTAATTATCTCATTTCTAACATGTTCGGTTTTGAAAATATGATTTGACCAAACAAATCAGCAAAATTGTTGTAAATTCCATATAAAAACACGTTCATTTTATTAAAACCAAAACAACGTAGTACCAGTACAAATCTGACTGACTCATTTCTCAATATAAATAACTGAAACTTCGCAAATATGTAATTAAGGGGTATATCTTGAGACCGCTATAATTTTATGCATCTAGCTTAAATATTTTTGAAGTTAATGCCACCTGAAATTTACCTTAAATAAACACAGTCGGTTGACTTTTAAAAAGACAACTTAGTACTGCTGGACCTCTAACTCATTTGATTGTCTATAAAAACATATTAAACTTTGCCAATATGTTCTCTTATGTTTTCACTTGGTTAAAATTAATTATCTCATTTCTAACATGTTCGGTTTTGAAAATATGATTTGACCAAATACATCAGCAAAATTGTTGTAAATTCCATATAAAAACACGTTCATTTTATTAAAAACAAAACAACGTAGTACCAGTACAAATCTGACTGACTCATTTCTCAATATAAATAACTGAAACTTCGCAAATATGTAATTAAGGGGTAAATCTTGAGACCGCTATAATTTTATGCATCTAGCTTAAATATTTTTGAAGTTATGACCGCCTGAAAATTACCTTAAATAAACACAGTCGGTTGACTTTTAAAAAGACAACTTAGTACTGCTGGACCTCTAACTCATTTGATTGTCTATAAAAACATATTAAACTTTGCTAATATGTTCTCTTATGTTTTCACTTGGTTAAAATTAATTATCTCATTTCTAACATGTTCGGTTTTGAAAATATGATTTGACCAAATAAATCAACAAAATTGTTGTAAAATCCATATAAAAACACGTTCATTTTATTAAAAAAAAACAACGTAGTACCAGTACAAATCTGACTGACTCATTTCTCAATATAAATAACTGAAACTTCGCAAATATGTAATTAAGAGATATATCTTGAGACCGCTTTAATTTTATGCATCTAGCTTAAATATTTTTGAAGTTATGACCACCTGAAATTTACCTTAAATAAACACAGTCGGTTGACTTTTAAAAAGACAACTTAGTACTGCTGGACCTCTAACTCATTTGATTGTCTATAAAATCAAATTAAACTTTGCCAATATGTTCTCTTATGTTTTTACTTGATTGAAATTAGTTATCTCATTTCTAACATGTTCGGTTTTGAAAATATGATTTGACCAAATAAATCAGCAAAATTGTTGTAAATTCCGTATAAAAACACGTTCATTTTATTAAAAACAAAACAACGTAGTACCAGTACAAATCTGACTGACTCATTTCTCAATATAAATAACTGAAACTTCGCAAATATGTAATTAAGGGGTATATCTTGAGACCGCTTTAATTTTATGCATCTAGCTTAAATATTTTTAAAGTTATGACCACCAGAAATTTACCTTAAATAAACACAGTCGGTTGACTTTTAAAAAGACAACTTAGTACTGCTGGACCTCTAACTCATTTGATTGTCTATAAAAACATATTAAACTTTGCCAATATGTTCTCTTATGTTTTCACTTGGTTAAAATTAATTATCTCATTTCTAACATGTTCGGTTTTGAAAATATGATTTGACCAAACAAATCAGCAAAATTGTTGTAAATTCCATATAAAAACACGTTCATTTTATTAAAACCAAAACAACGTAGTACCAGTACAAATCTGACTGACTCATTTCTCAATATAAATAACTGAAACTTCGCAAATATGTAATTAAGGGGTATATCTTGAGACCGCTATAATTTTATGCATCTAGCTTAAATATTTTTGAAGTTATGACCGCCTGAAAATTACCTTAAATAAACACAGTCGGTTGACTTTTAAAAAGACAACTTAGTACTGCTGGACCTCTAACTCATTTGATTGTCTATAAAAACATATTAAACTTTGCCAATATGTTCTCTTATGTTTTCACTTGGTTAAAATTAATTATCTCATTTCTAACATGTTCGGTTTTGAAAATATGATTTGACCAAATACATCAGCAAAATTGTTGTAAATTCCATATAAAAACACGTTCATTTTATTAAAAACAAAACAACGTAGTACCAGTACAAATCTGACTGACTCATTTCTCAATATAAATAACTGAAACTTCGCAAATATGTAATAAAGGGGTATATCTTGAGACCGCTATAATTTTATGCATCTAGCTTAAATATTTTTGAAGTTATGACCGCCTGAAAATTACCTTAAATAAACACAGTCGGTTGACTTTTAAAAAGACAACTTAGTACTGCTGGACCTCTAACTCATTTGATTGTCTATAAAAACATATTAAACTTT
The DNA here is from genome assembly GCF_965202585.1 of Thalia democratica. Classification (NCBI taxonomy): domain Eukaryota; kingdom Metazoa; phylum Chordata; class Thaliacea; order Salpida; family Salpidae; genus Thalia; species Thalia democratica. Next base: position 17,317,403 of record NC_139169.1, read on the forward strand.
GCTAATATGTTCTCTTATATTTTCACTTGGTTAAAATTAATTATCTCATTTCTAACATGTTCGGTTTTGAAAATATGATTTGACCAAATAAATCAGCAAAATTGTTGTAAATTCCGTATAAAAACACGTTCATTTTATTAAAAACAAAACAACGTAGTACCAGTACAAATCTGACTGACTCATTTCTCAATATAAATAACTGAAACTTCGCAAATATGTAATTAAGGGGTATATCTCGAGACCGCTTTAATTTTATGCATCTAGCTTAAATATTTTTGAAGTTATGACCGCCTGAAATTTACCTTAAATAAACACAGTCGGTTGACTTTTAAAAAGACAACTTAGTACTGCTGGACCTCTAACTCATTTGATTGTCTATAAAAACATATTAAACTTTGCCAATATGTTCTCTTATGTTTTCACTTGGTTGAAATTAATTATCTCATTTCTAACATGTTCGGTTTTGAAAATATGATTTGACCAAACAAATCAGCAAAATTGTTGTAAATTCCATATAAAAACACGTTCATTTTATTAAAACCAAAACAACGTAGTACCAGTACAAATCTGACTGACTCATTTCTCAATATAAATAACTGAAACTTCGCAAATATGTAATTAAGGGGTATATCTTGAGACCGCTATAATTTTATGCATCTAGCTTAAATATTTTTGAAGTTAATGCCACCTGAAATTTACCTTAAATAAACACAGTCGGTTGACTTTTAAAAAGACAACTTAGTACTGCTGGACCTCTAACTCATTTGATTGTCTATAAAAACATATTAAACTTTGCCAATATGTTCTCTTATGTTTTCACTTGGTTAAAATTAATTATCATATTCTAACATGTTCGGTTTTGAAAATATGATTTGACCAAATACATCAGCAAAATTGTTGTAAATTCCATATAAAAACACGTTCATTTTATTAAAAACAAAACAACGTAGTACCAGTACAAATCTGACTGACTCATTTCTCAATATAAATAACTGAAACTTCGCAAATATGTAATTAAGGGGTATATCTTGAGACCGCTATAATTTTATGCATCTAGCTTAAATATTTTTGAAGTTATGACCGCCTGAAAATTACCTTAAATAAACACAGTCGGTTGACTTTTAAAAAGATAACTTAGTACTGCTGGACCTCTAACTCATTTGATTGTCTATAAAAACATATTAAACTTTGCCAATATGTTCTCTTATGTTTTCACTTCGTTAAAATTAATTATCTCATTTCTAACATGTTCGGTTTTGAAAATATGATTTGACCAAATACATCAGCAAAATTGTTGTAAATTCCATATAAAAACACGTTCATTTTATTAAAAACAAAACAACGTAGTACCAGTACAAATCTGACTGACTCATTTCTCAATATAAATAACTGAAACTTCGCAAATATGTAATTAAGGGGTATATCTTGAGACCGCTATAATTTTATGCATCTAGCTTAAATATTTTTGAAGTTATGACCGCCTGAAAATTACCTTAAATAAACACAGTCGGTTGACTTTTAAAAAGATAACTTAGTACTGCTGGACCTCTAACTCATTTGATTGTCTATAAAAACATATTAAACTTTGCTAATATGTTCTCTTATGTTTTCACTTGGTTGAAATTAATTATCTCATTTCTAACATGTTCGGTTTTGAAAATATGATTTGACCAAATAAATCAGCAAAATTGTTGTAAATTCCGTATAAAAACACGTTCATTTTATTAAAAACAAAACAACGTAGTACCAGTACAAATCTGACTGACTCATTTCTCAATATAAATAACTGAAACTTCGCAAATATGTAATTAAGGGGTATATCTTGAGACCGCTTTAATTTTATGCATCTAGCTTAAATATTTTTGAAGTTATGACCGCCTGAAATTTACCTTAAATAAACACAGTCGGTTGACTTTTAAAAAGACAACTTAGTACTGCTGGACCTCTAACTCATTTGATTGTCTATAAAATCAAATTAAACTTTGCCAATATGTTCTCTTATGTTTTTACTTGGTTAAAATTAATTATCTCATTTCTAACATGTTCGGTTTTGAAAATATGATTTGACCAAACAAATCAGCAAAATTGTTGTAAATTCCATATAAAAACACGTTCATTTTATTAAAACCAAAACAACGTAGTACCAGTACAAATCTGACTGACTCATTTCTCAATATAAATAACTGAAACTTCGCAAATATGTAATTAAGGGGTATATCTTGAGACCGCTATAATTTTATGCATCTAGCTTAAATATTTTTGAAGTTAATGCCACCTGAAATTTACCTTAAATAAACACAGTCGGTTGACTTTTAAAAAGACAACTTAGTACTGCTGGACCTCTAACTCATTTGATTGTCTATAAAAACATATTAAACTTTGCCAATATGTTCTCTTATGTTTTCACTTGGTTAAAATTAATTATCTCATTTCTAACATGTTCGGTTTTGAAAATATGATTTGACCAAATACATCAGCAAAATTGTTGTAAATTCCATATAAAAACACGTTCATTTTATTAAAAACAAAACAACGTAGTACCAGTACAAATCTGACTGACTCATTTCTCAATATAAATAACTGAAACTTCGCAAATATGTAATTAAGGGGTAAATCTTGAGACCGCTATAATTTTATGCATCTAGCTTAAATATTTTTGAAGTTATGACCGCCTGAAAATTACCTTAAATAAACACAGTCGGTTGACTTTTAAAAAGACAACTTAGTACTGCTGGACCTCTAACTCATTTGATTGTCTATAAAAACATATTAAACTTTGCTAATATGTTCTCTTATGTTTTCACTTGGTTAAAATTAATTATCTCATTTCTAACATGTTCGGTTTTGAAAATATGATTTGACCAAATAAATCAACAAAATTGTTGTAAAATCCATATAAAAACACGTTCATTTTATTAAAAAAAAACAACGTAGTACCAGTACAAATCTGACTGACTCATTTCTCAATATAAATAACTGAAACTTCGCAAATATGTAATTAAGAGATATATCTTGAGACCGCTTTAATTTTATGCATCTAGCTTAAATATTTTTGAAGTTATGACCACCTGAAATTTACCTTAAATAAACACAGTCGGTTGACTTTTAAAAAGACAACTTAGTACTGCTGGACCTCTAACTCATTTGATTGTCTATAAAATCAAATTAAACTTTGCCAATATGTTCTCTTATGTTTTTACTTGATTGAAATTAGTTATCTCATTTCTAACATGTTCGGTTTTGAAAATATGATTTGACCAAATAAATCAGCAAAATTGTTGTAAATTCCGTATAAAAACACGTTCATTTTATTAAAAACAAAACAACGTAGTACCAGTACAAATCTGACTGACTCATTTCTCAATATAAATAACTGAAACTTCGCAAATATGTAATTAAGGGGTATATCTTGAGACCGCTTTAATTTTATGCATCTAGCTTAAATATTTTTAAAGTTATGACCACCAGAAATTTACCTTAAATAAACACAGTCGGTTGACTTTTAAAAAGACAACTTAGTACTGCTGGACCTCTAACTCATTTGATTGTCTATAAAAACATATTAAACTTTGCCAATATGTTCTCTTATGTTTTCACTTGGTTAAAATTAATTATCTCATTTCTAACATGTTCGGTTTTGAAAATATGATTTGACCAAACAAATCAGCAAAATTGTTGTAAATTCCATATAAAAACACGTTCATTTTATTAAAACCAAAACAACGTAGTACCAGTACAAATCTGACTGACTCATTTCTCAATATAAATAACTGAAACTTCGCAAATATGTAATTAAGGGGTATATCTTGAGACCGCTATAATTTTATGCATCTAGCTTAAATATTTTTGAAGTTATGACCGCCTGAAAATTACCTTAAATAAACACAGTCGGTTGACTTTTAAAAAGACAACTTAGTACTGCTGGACCTCTAACTCATTTGATTGTCTATAAAAACATATTAAACTTTGCCAATATGTTCTCTTATGTTTTCACTTGGTTAAAATTAATTATCTCATTTCTAACATGTTCGGTTTTGAAAATATGATTTGACCAAATACATCAGCAAAATTGTTGTAAATTCCATATAAAAACACGTTCATTTTATTAAAAACAAAACAACGTAGTACCAGTACAAATCTGACTGACTCATTTCTCAATATAAATAACTGAAACTTCGCAAATATGTAATAAAGGGGTATATCTTGAGACCGCTATAATTTTATGCATCTAGCTTAAATATTTTTGAAGTTATGACCGCCTGAAAATTACCTTAAATAAACACAGTCGGTTGACTTTTAAAAAGACAACTTAGTACTGCTGGACCTCTAACTCATTTGATTGTCTATAAAAACATATTAAACTTTGCTAATATGTTCTCTTATATTTTCACTTGGTTAAAATTAATTATCTCATTTCTAACATGTTCGGTTTTGAAAATATGATTTGACCAAATAAATCAGCAAAATTGTTGTAAATTCCGTATAAAAACACGTTCATTTTATTAAAAACAAAACAACGTAGTACCAGTACAAATCTGACTGACTCATTTCTCAATATAAATAACTGAAACTTCGCAAATATGTAATTAAGGGGTATATCTCGAGACCGCTTTAATTTTATGCATCTAGCTTAAATATTTTTGAAGTTATGACCGCCTGAAATTTACCTTAAATAAACACAGTCGGTTGACTTTTAAAAAGACAACTTAGTACTGCTGGACCTCTAACTCATTTGATTGTCTATAAAAACATATTAAACTTTGCCAATATGTTCTCTTATGTTTTCACTTGGTTGAAATTAATTATCTCATTTCTAACATGTTCGGTTTTGAAAATATGATTTGACCAAACAAATCAGCAAAATTGTTGTAAATCCCATATAAAAACACGTTCATTTTATTAAAACCAAAACAACGTAGTACCAGTACAAATCTGACTGACTCATTTCTCAATATAAATAACTGAAACTTCGCAAATATGTAATTAAGGGGTATATCTTGAGACCGCTATAATTTTATGCATCTAGCTTAAATATTTTTGAAGTTAATGCCACCTGAAATTTACCTTAAATAAACACAGTCGGTTGACTTTTAAAAAGACAACTTAGTACTGCTGGACCTCTAACTCATTTGATTGTCTATAAAAACATATTAAACTTTGCCAATATGTTCTCTTATGTTTTCACTTGGTTAAAATTAATTATCTCATTTCTAACATGTTCGGTTTTGAAAATATGATTTGACCAAATACATCAGCAAAATTGTTGTAAATTCCATATAAAAACACGTTCATTTTATTAAAAACAAAACAACGTAGTACCAGTACAAATCTGACTGACTCATTTCTCAATATAAATAACTGAAACTTCGCAAATATGTAATTAAGGGGTATATCTTGAGACCGCTATAATTTTATGCATCTAGCTTAAATATTTTTGAAGTTATGACCGCCTGAAAATTACCTTAAATAAACACAGTCGGTTGACTTTTAAAAAGACAACTTAGTACTGCTGGACCTCTAACTCATTTGATTGTCTATAAAAACATATTAAACTTTGCCAATATGTTCTCTTATGTTTTCACTTCGTTAAAATTAATTATCTCATTTCTAACATGTTCGGTTTTGAAAATATGATTTGACCAAATACATCAGCAAAATTGTTGTAAATTCCATATAAAAACACGTTCATTTTATTAAAAACAAAACAACGTAGTACCAGTACAAATCTGACTGACTCATTTCTCAATATAAATAACTGAAACTTCGCAAATATGTAATTAAGGGGTATATCTTGAGACCGCTATAATTTTATGCATCTAGCTTAAATATTTTTGAAGTTATGACCGCCTGAAAATTACCTTAAATAAACACAGTCGGTTGACTTTTAAAAAGATAACTTAGTACTGCTGGACCTCTAACTCATTTGATTGTCTATAAAAACATATTAAACTTTGCTAATATGTTCTCTTATGTTTTCACTTGGTTAAAATTAATTATCTCATTTCTAACATGTTCGGTTTTGAAAATATGATTTGACCAAATAAATCAGCAAAATTGTTGTAAATTCCGTATAAAAACACGTTCATTTTATTAAAAACAAAACAACGTAGTACCAGTACAAATCTGACTGACTCATTTCTCAATATAAATAACTGAAACTTCGCAAATATGTAATTAAGGGGTATATCTCGAGACCGCTTTAATTTTATGCATCTAGCTTAAATATTTTAAAAGTTATGACCGCCTGAAATTTACCTTAAATAAACACAGTCGGTTGACTTTTATAAAGATAACTTAGTACTGCTGGACCTCTAACTCATTTTATGTCAATAAAAACATATTAAACTTTGTCAATATGTTCTCTCATGTTTTCACTTGGTTAAAATTAATTTTCTTATTTCTAACATGTTCGTTTTTAAAAATATTATCATATAATATATTACAATACGAAAAATCATGTTAACATATGTTGATAACAGCTTTTTTTTAAAATTTAGTTAATGGTATATAATTTATCTTTATAATAAGAAAAATATTTATAGGAACATTATAAAAAGTTAATATTTGTCAAAGAATATTACTAAAAATTGTTTATTTTTAAGTATTTATTATGATTTTTATTTAAAAAACGAACAAAACATAAAGTTTAAAAGCTTTTAAACAACACGCTTAGTTGATTTATAACTCCTGAAATTTTCGAGTTATATTATAATTGCCTTTAGAACAATAAAAGAACAGTATTTCTAAGAAAAATACAAAATATTGCAATTTTTCAAATAGCTTAATTAAAAATGGCATATTTAAAAAAAATTATTACAACTTGTTTACTTATTAAATCAGTAAAAAAAAAGTTTAAAGACCATCCAGTAACTTGCTTAGTTGATCTATAACTCCTTGACATTTTCGAGCTACATTAAAATTGAATTTAGATTAACAAAAGAACAGTATTTCAAAAAGTTATATATTAAATATTGCAATTTTTCAAAGTATATAACTAAAAATGGCTTATTTAAAAGAAATTATTATGATTTTTCACTTAATAACTGAGTAAAAAAGGTTTAAAAACCATTTTAAAACACGCTTAATTGACTTTTAACTCTTTGATTTTTTTCTGAGCTTTGTTACAACTACCTTTAAAACATCAAAAGAACGGTATTTTAAGAACAATTTAAAAAGTTGCATTATGTCAAAGTAAATTTTCAAACAATGCTTATTTTAGAGTAATTTTTATTTTTTTTTTACTTAAAAAATGTGTAAAAAAGCTGTACAAACTGTTGAAAAACACGATTAATTGAATCAAACTCTTTTGAACTTTTTGAGCTACTTAAAAATAACCTTTAGAACGATAAAAGGACAAAAATTCAAGAACAATATAAAAAATTGCAATACTTTAATGAAAGTTATATAAATGATTGATTATATAACATATGCTTAATTAATGATTTAATTTCCCTGCACACATAGAACAAAAGAATGATTCAGTTTTCTTAAGCCTTCTGGATATTTTTAGACACCTATCATGGAACCATCTTCCACATTTTTCTTCTTCGCATGCCGTCTGTAAAAGCAGAAAAGTTAAAGAATATAAAATAAGAAATAATTTATTATTTTTACACAGTGTTTAAGCTAAACATACCCATACATCGTTTTTTCTCCTACAATGTCCAGTTTCTTCGACCAGTTTTTTTCCGCATATGTAACAACATTCACTAGGAGGCCCTTAATTGTTATATTTGCTTGTTATATTGTATAAATTTTTATATAAACTTTAAGATCTTTACGAACAAACCTCCTACTCCTAGAAGCTTGTTTGCTATATCCTTGCGAATAACATCAGATGGCTTAACCTTAATATGTCTCACCGCTTCATTTGCCAATAAATGTGTTGCTAACTATTAATATGCATATTTCTTTAATAAATAAGTATAATAAATAACTATTAATTATTTGTATGCGTAACTAACCTGTAGCATAACAACTTTTGAATTTATGGTCTCTATCGTTTCAAGGGAATCATGCGTAGTCTGAATGTAGTTTAACGTTTCTTTCATTAATTGACAAAGGTAAATCTCAAGACGTTGGTTTTCATTTTCAGATAGTTAAATTTCAATTTTTGTCCATGTTTTTTCGTCCATGTTTATAAACTAAAACAAATAAGTTAGCTTTATATTGTATGTCAAACAAGCAACAAATAAATTACTGATTTATTTTTTAACAATCAAAAATTTACCAAAAAATACTATTTATTTGCTTACCAAAAAATTTGTAACTTTTCCTTTAAAAACAAAAAAAAACTTTTTTTAAATGTTTTAAACTGGTTAACTCCTCGTCTGTAATAACTGTTTCAAAATCAAGATCGTCTAGACTTTTTTCGTCAATAAAGATTGTTGCTGTCTCTAAAACAATATTTTATCTTTTATTTGAACTGATTTGTTTACATAAATCATCAAAAACTAACCATTGGGATGAAACAGCTTCATGTAAAACAGCCAAGTATCATTCGTCATTTCATTGTTAGGTTTTAATGAACAAAAGTCTTTATGCGATAAAACCAACTTTTCGTTTTTCTCAGCTGTGCACGCTAATACTTTAATGCAAGGTTTCAAATTCCACAGATAGTTTCTCTGTTATAGAGATTAAAGATAAAAATTTCTTTACTTTCTAAGAATATTAAAAAAAACTTTAGTAACTAACGTCTTTGATTAGTTGATACAATTTAGCAGCATCAGTCGTATTTCCCTCTAAGGAGATGGAAGTAAGTACCTTTTGAATAGTTTAAGTCATTAAATCTAGATTTTAAAACTTTGACTATTAAGTATTTACAATAACCTTTTGATCTTGTTTATAGAACGACTTGATATTTTTAGCATTTCGTTTTGTTTTGCATAAAGAAATTCCATCAATTGCTAGTGCTGAATCTGTTTTACTCAGTTGTCTTTCGTTTTTTGTAGCGTTTCTCCAGTCAATATGATGATTATCAATATACAAATTTTCATTGAACCTTTCATATGAAAAAATTAAATTAGTTTGTTCTAACTATTTGAAAAATACATTTAACAAGTTTTTACCTGAATTGATCACGGGCAAACCAGCTTTACAAACCTGCTTTAGGCAAACCTGCTTTACAAACCAGCCTTAGAAAGTATTGGGAGAATCTAGCCACAGCCTGCTGCAGTAAACATGTTATTCATGTTAAATAGAAACTTTTAATATTAAATTGTGAAATTTAAAGTAAAGTTTTAACAATGTTACTATTTATGTTAACTTTTAAATAAGTCCTAAGTATTTGAATGTTAATTTATTTTATACATACTTAAAGTATATTGCTGTTAGAATGATTACTAAGTAAAGTTTAATGAAATGAACGTGTTTTTATATGGAATTTACAACAATTTTGCTAATTTATTTGGTCAAATCGTATTTTCAAAACCGAACATGTTAGAAATAAGATAAAAAATTTAAACCAAGTGAAAACATAAGAGAAAATATTGGCGAAGTTTAATTTGATTTTATAGACAATCAAATGAGTTAGAGGTCCAGCAGTACTAAGTTGTCTTTTTAAAAGTCAACCGACTGTGTTTATTTAAGGTAAATTTCAGGTGGCATTAACTTCAAAAATATTTAAGCTAGATGCATAAAATTAAAGCGGTCTCAAGATATACCCCTTAATTACATATTTGCGAAGTTTCAGTTATTTATATTGAGAAATGAGTCAGTCAGATTTGTACTGGTACTACGTTGTTTTGTTTTTTATAAAATGAACGCGTTTTTATATGGATTTTACAACAATTTTGCTGATTTATTTGGTCAAATCATATTTTCAAAACCGAACATGTTAGAAATGAGATAATTAATTTTAACCAAGTGAAAACATAAGAGAACATATTGGCAAAGTTTAATATGTTTTTATTGACAATCAAATGAGTTAGAGGTCCAGCAGTACTAAGTTGTCTTTTTAAAAGTCAACCGACTGTGTTTATTTAAGGTAAATTTCAGGCGGTCATAACTTCGAAATATTTAAGCTAGATGCATAAAATTATAGCGGTCTCAAGATATACCCCTTAATTACATATTTGCGAAGTTTCAGTTATTGATATTGAGAAATGAGTCAGTCAGATTTGTACTGGTACTACGTTGTTTTGTTTTTAATAAAATGAACGTGTTTTTATACGGATTTTACAACAATTTTGCTGATTTATTTGGTCAAATCATATTTTCAAAACCGAACATGTTAGAAATGAGATAATTAATTTCAATCAAGTGAAAACATAAGAGAACATATTGGCAAGGTTTAATTTGATTTTATAGACAATCAAATGAGTTAGAGGTCCAGCAGTACTAAGTTGTCTTTTTAAAAGTCAACCGACTGTGTTTATTTAAGGTAAATTTCAGGCGGTCATAACTTCAAAAATATTTAAGCTAGATGCATAAAATTAAAGCGGTCTCAAGATATACCCCTTAATTACATATTTGCAAAGTTTTAGTTATTTATATTGAGAAATGAGTCAGTCAGATTTGTACTGGTACTACGTTGTTTTGTTTTTAATAAAATGAACGTGTTTTTATATGGATTTTACAACAATTTTGCTGATTTATTTGGTCAAATCATATTTTCAAAACCGAACATGTTAGAAATGAGATAATTAATTTTAACCAAGTGAAAACATAAGAGAACATATTGGCAAAGTTTAATATGTTTTTATTGACAATCAAATGAGTTAGAGGTCCAGCAGTACTAAGTTGTCTTTTTAAAAGTCAACCGACTGTGTTTATTTAAGGTAAATTTCAGGCGGTCATAACTTCAAAAATATTTAAGCTAAATGCATAAAATTAAAGCGGTTTGAAGATTTACCTCTTAATTACATATTTGCAAAGTTTCAGTTATTTATATTGAGAAATGAGTCAGTCAGATTTGTACTGGTACTAGACTGTTTATTACAACCAAATGAATGTTTTTTGATGATAAGTTTCAAACGGTCGATTAGTAAATGATACACGTTACGTTTTTAAACATAACTTCTATACATTACACGAATAATTTTTATTATGTAGATATATATAGTTTTATAATTAAATGGCATAAAATCTTAATATGATTATATTTTCTTTTTATTTGTTAATAAATTTTTAGATTGATATAAATTGGTTTATTACCTAAACTTATAAAAGAATGGTTTTAAACTTTTATTTCTTTAACTCAATTTTTTATAACTATTGTTATTTTAGTTTTTATTTTTATTTTAGTTTTAATAACTATTCTTAAACTTGTTACTATTTTATTAAAATATTTTTCAGGTTTTTATAAAACTTATGTTTCAATATTTTCTATTGATTTTTTTTTTCTTTTCTAAAGGTGTATTTTAATTTATTTATTTGTTTTTTTTTTTTTTATTCTCATTTCTAATTTTTTCTAATAAAATATCTTTTGCTGGTTATCTAAATTTTATTTTGTTTACTTTTTTATTAACGTGAAAATCGTAATATTTATTATAAAATAAATTTAGCTTTAACCTTTAGTAACCTTTAAGTAAGCTAATCACAGAACACTTCAAAAATGTTGTCTAGAAAATTGTTTTCAACAAAAATGTGATCTCGAAAAATGTGATCCAAAAAGACGCTAATCCTAGGTGTGGTATTAAACGATAATTTAAATTGGAATGCACATTTAAAATACCTTAAATCTTAGTTTTCGAGAAGTTGTTTTATGATGTCAAAATTGGAATATTATCTGGATATGAGTACTTTGAAAATGGTGTATTATAGTTTGTTTTATCCTCATATCTAGTATTGTATATCTGTTTGGGGTGGTGCTGCTAGTTGTCATTTAAAGCCAATTGTTTGTTGTAAAAAGAATTGTAAGATATGTTTGTCGCGTGCCTGCACTGACTCCAACAAATTCATTGTTTTTGAAAACTGGTATTCTGAAATTTAATGATGTTTTTGATTTGCAAGTTTGTAAGTTAATGCTGAATACTTTGAGATGATTTGAGGTTGACCACAGTTATTTTACTCCAGTAAGTACGCTTCATAAGCACAATACAAGACATTCAAAAAACAATAATTTTGTAATTGAAAGACCTAGAACACGGCTTGGCCTAAACTCCTTCAAGTACTTGGACACTAAGTTGTGGTCTAGTGTTCCAGAAATTTTTAAAAACCTAAAAAAGGATCAGTTTAAATATAGTTACAAAAAATTTTTGTTGAGCCAGTATACTGAGTAGGTTTAGAGTGATGTGGTTGAGTAATTTGTGTTGCATGCAGATTTTGCTTAATTGCTTTCGGTTGTTATTTATTATCTGTTTCTCTTAATATATGATTGGTCAATTTTGTTTGTGTTTACTCTGATCATTATTGGCTGGTTTTAGTCTGTTGATGGGGAAAGATATTGTATGGCTGTGCTGATTGTTTATTAACTTTTTTCCAGTTTTGTTATCCTTTATTTCTCAGCTTTATATTTATATTAATAATAACTGGACAAATAAAAGTTTTTTTTTTGTTAGACTAAAATTAATTCTATCAATACAAGTTTCAGAAAACAATTTTTTTCCTAATAGATTTTTTTTTTAAATTAATTTATAATTTTTTCTGAGTAACATTTCACTAAAATAGTTAGTTATCAAGCTTTAAGATAGTTATAGTTATTAATGCCGATGTGTTCATTATAACGCTAGTTTTATGCATTTTCTCAACAACTGATTGTAAGTTCACTATGGTGGCAATGATCGCATGATTGGATTGTTGGTATGATTTTTTTGTTGTAGCGCTGGAGAACTTACTTGTGGATTTGAGCTTCATGATTTTCCCACACTTTGTGATTTTTAGTGTTGAGATTTTAACCTTGTTAGTGTTCTCCAAATGGCGTGTCACTAAAGGTTTTTTATTTGTTTATAAGATAGTTTTTGTTTATTTTATTTTTGGATAGTTAAAGTTAATTATTAATTGGGCAGGTAAAACTACATATGATGTAACACACTCACTTATCCGCAGAAAACGTTTATTGTTGCAAGGGGTAAAGTTTGAGAGTGATGTTTATTTACCATAAATAAAAAAAATAGTTTGTGCCTCCTATATAAAACAAAAAAACTAGTTAAAAATTATAAAAACCCATAAGGAACCTATTGTTGGCTCCTACTTTGACCGGCTATATCTTAAAAACAATTTTGAATTTTTTTAATCTGTAAAAAGCATTTTGTAGCTTAGTTAAAAAATATATAAAATAAGATCAAAAACCAAAAAAGGGTGTTTACCCCCTATGCCCTTAAATGGTTATTTTTGATAGAAAATAATTTCAATAAGAATTTTTTAAATATGTTTCCCACTAGTTTTCAATGTTTTTAAATGATAAGAAAGAATTTGAAATTATTTCTAAATAACTGAAAAAAGATATGACTTTTAATGATAAAGCTTGTTTTTTCCTTTTAATTTGCTTCTTTCAATAGAACCCTATTGAACTTTATTTTGATCAAAAGTTATTTTGACTTAAAAATGGTAGGAAAAGCTGGTAGCTTAGTTTTAAATGTGAAAAATAAGACTGAATTTAAAAATCATTGGTGGCCATAACAGTATTAGTCTAGTAGAAAAAGGGATTCTTTCAAACTATATAACAATAAAATTTTTAAAGTATCATTTCAGTATAGATAAAACATAACATTTTTTAAACAATTATTTGTCTGTTAAGAGTTATGACTTTTTTAGTCAAAAACACTATCCTAAATGACTAAATACTATACTGAGAGACCTTAAACTAATCTTAGTCATCTAAAGTTTAAGAAAAAGCCTTTTTTTTGTATTTTAGCCAAACTCCTTGTGCATAATTCATGTTCATTTTTTTCTAATTAGATTAAACGAAAAGTCCCTTATGTGAAAGTAAGACAACATTAGTTTACTGATAACCTTTTTTTGCTTTAATCATTGCAAACAGTTAATTCAAAATACTCAATATATTAATTTTTTTAAGAATGAACCATTTCATTTAACCTTAAATAAATTTTTCATAAATTTAAAGACAAAAAATATTTAAAGTAAAAATTACTAGACATCAAAATATTACTTTTACGCAAAGATTAGTTGTTGTACGTCTAAATAGAATGTCAAAAGCAAATTTCTGAATGAAACCAGTAATAAGATGTATTGATCAACCTTCTTACTTAAAAAAAATAAAGTCTTAAAGTCTGTCTAGACATGTTTTAAGTACTTATTTATCTTTATACAGTAAGTAAATTATGTAAAACTATAGAAAATTGTTGTGCTTAGTAGCTGCTCAAAAATATGAACAGCTCTTCCTAGTTTTGAAAAAATTAAGTACAAATAAACAGTATTCAAAATTATATATGTACGTGTTATGTATATAAAAAACTTTTTGAGAGAGTAAAAAGGTAATACTAGCTAGCATTTTTTTTAATTATGTTTTATCAAAAATAACACATATATATATACTTATATATCAAATAAGAAATAAGTTGATTAACTAAATAAATTAAATGCTTTAATACAGAGCTCACCATAAGGGCTTTATTAATAAAAAGTTTATTTCATGATGTAAAATCTTGCAGGACTCGAGTTTTCTGCTTACACACTCCTCAACTGCAAAGTTCAAAATAAAAAAATTGAAATAACAATAACTATACAAATGTATTTATATATATCGGGGCGATAAAAGGCCGAAGAGCAGCTTCTTACTGCGATTCGTCTCACCGTCCCCGGTCGAGATCGGCGCACGAGCGGGGGACCAGCCCCCGCCCCGACGGGCTTCAAACGGCTCGGGCCGAAACGTGAAGACCGGGGTCACAAGCTCGCGGGCGGGCGAAAAGGCCGAGACCAGATCTGGCCCGGATCCAGCAAAGAAGGCCCCCGGAAGGGCTTGAACGGTGACAAATGTTGGCCGAGAGACGCCGTCCGAGGAAGGACATCATTTCGGCCGACCGGAACACTTCGAAGGCGGCTGAAAGAGATAACGGTCGGGCTCGAACCAACTCCGGACCGACAAGCGTCGGCCCGGACCCAGCCAGATCCCTCGTCGAAAGGCGGGGCGCTACGTCACTCGAGACCTTCGGAAGATCGGGGCGACTAAAGGCCGAAGAGTAGCTTCTCATCTCACTGCGATTTGTCAACACTTCACCATGGTATTATCATTAATTTATATTGTTGTTTATATTTTTAGCTGTTTATTACTTAGAAACCAAGTATGTACTACAAATCAAAAATAGTTGTTAAGCTTTTAAAAGTAATTAAGAGATCATCTATAAGTATAAAAAATAAATGAACTACCGGTAAACAGTGTGCTTATTTCTAATCGTTTTTGCAACAAGTTATAAGTTTTTTTTAGTTATCATCACGTATGCAAAGCAGTCCTAAAAATTTAATGTCGAACAAATCCGGCCTACTTTTAAACACAAAACAGTCAAGTATAAGATTTCACCGTAACCTCTATAGGTTATAAAAAGTTAATTAAATGTTTAAAAAAAAAGTTAAATATAATCAAACTTTTTTCTCTCTTAAATTAAAACAGCACTTAATGTTATTATTTGTTATGGTAATTATATAAAAGGTTTCTTATGACTTTTATCGGTTTTAATTTTTTTTTCAACTTAGCAAAAATAAAGAAATAAAAAAACTAATAAATTGCATTGGGAAGGCAAAATAAGAGTATATTAAGATTGGGAAAGTGACAAAATCAACATTTTAATATGTTATGAAAATATTGTCTACTTAATTAATGTTTTTTTTATTTATCTATATTAACGTTCATATCGATTCAACTGCAAGGAGGTTTGAATAATGTTTAATTTAATATTGAATACAAACAAAACTGAGGTATTTTGAACTGCTTTATCTTGATGTCGTCATGCATTGCTACTGTTTATGATTATGTAAGTTTAAAAGTAATAGTTCTAACTACGATGAATGAAATGAAATGCTAATGTAAACTATGTTGATAAAGCTTATTTTATAGTTTTGTGCGGTGTAAGCTTAAATTTATAAACAGTCTAAGTTTTAATTTGGGAGCTTTTTAAAAACTTTGCTAAACTCGATACAAAAAAGTACAATTAATGATAGGAATATAAGCAAAAGTACAGATCTTAAAACTATTAAACATAGAGATAAAAGAAATTCTTTAAGTAGATTCTAAATTATTTAATTATTTGAGACAAGGTAGGAACTTTAAACTATTTTGTACAAAAACGACTAGTATATTAATTTAATTTGAGAAAATTATAAGTTTAAAGTTTTTCGGTATGTAACCTATTTTATATTTCAGTTTGCGTTAAAAAGTGTTTAAAGTACAACTAAAACTTGTTTTAACCGAGCTTTAAATCGTCTAGTAAAATAATAAATCACGTCCGTATTCACTAAACAGAAAAATCTATCTTTAAGAACTTTAAATTTTTATCTACTTCATACAAGTGTTTTTAATTCAGCCACTTTATATGTGATATTTCTTAAAAGTAAGTTTATGAATAATTCTAAAATTAGTTTTTAAATATATTTGACTAGACTCTACGTTAACTATTAGGCAGGTTAAAACAAAAGATTTCTTAATTTCTTATTTAGTAAAGTTTGTTTTGTTTTTAATTTTTAAAGCTAGAATTATTTAAAATACAAAGCTTAGTTCAAAGGTGCGAACAATACCAGAAGACTGACTTAGAAATAAAAGCAGAAGAAAAAAAGAAACAGAACACATATCTATCATATACCAAGTTGAAACCTTAAATTCAATAAAATCGAAACACTTAAACTACAACTAAAAGAAATAATATTTCAGCTGTAAATAATCTTGTGAACCGTAAGTAGTATTAGTGCTTTACAGTTTTTATTGTTTTCAATCTAAAAACGTAACAAAAATTTATTCTTTTCATCTTTATTTTCTAACGTGCTCAAATAGTTCGGAAGTAAGAGCAACACAAGTAATTTAATTATTTTACTTTCGTCAGTGGTTTAGTTAGTTTTTGCTTTTTTGTACTTCTTGCATACAAAGCACAATTCAGTAGCCAATACATTCACAACAACAAAAAGAAATGAAATAAATAGAAAGCACGAATAAATTGAAATGCTAGTTTGAAATTTTTCTCAGATAAAACATCATTAGTGATGTTGGTCACGGGGAAACTATAATAAAAAATTTCAAGTTAAACAAGGTATTGTTTGGTGGTCTTGGTAAATTTCCCTTCAAAATTCAGGTTGAAGGTATGGTATTTCTTTGTCATAATGAGGTTGGGGAGCCCTTCCAGTAAAACGTCATGTTTAACATGCTCTTGCTCACTTTCTGCGTATGGATCAGTTCAAATAAAATTATCGTATGGAAAATAATCATGTTCAAATAAGTGACGATACCCATTAGAAGGTCGAAATACAGCATATCCAAATTCCGAGTGTCCTATGCTAGTGACGTGTCATAGTTCATGATTTTTGGACTTATGCGTTATTAAAATCTTTATCGTCGTCAATATGAGCTACCTCCCATCCGTTACCGTTACACCAAGTAAGGGCTCTGCGGCATTAACATTCTCATCAGGATTTAAACTTACTCCCCATGTTTTCTATAGTCAATTAGAATTGTATTAAACCTTAAATCTTCAATCCTGCTAATTTCGTATCAAAGTTTTTAAGTTTTTTCTTAATTTCCTCGGTAAAAAGTTAGTAACTTTTTTTTCAAACTATATAGACTGCAAAACTGGTCATCGTTAGAATTTATAATAGATTTTAGTGTTTTTGCCTTTGCCTCCAAAAAAACAATTAGATGATTAACAATAGAGAATTTTTATAAAATATACTTCAAATGTGTAAAGTGTATCTATGTATTACTAAAATTATGTTTTTATAAAAAAACATTAATTATAATACTGTCTTTTATTTAACTACCGTTTCTGCAGTGGCTACGCATTGCAAAAAAAATTGTGTAGTTACATACCTTAAATAAAGAATTTTAAAGCAAAATAATGAACCTTTTAATATTATGATAACATTAGATCGTTTTAAAAATGTTATTTGATAACATAATTAAGTTTAAATAACTATACAATAAACCATTTAAAGTTTAAAACAAATATCTATTGACAAAATAAATAATTTTTTTATAGTAGAAAGTTATTACCCGCGGAACAAATTTACTAACCATCAGAACTTAAGACTAAATAAACCAATAATTGAATAATCTGTTTTTTCTTTATAAATTACAATAATTATTCAAACAGAAAAGTATTTTACTATTTTAAAACTAACACAAGTGAAAATTTTAAATTGTAAAAAAATTACTTAACAGTTAAACATTGTAAAAAAACTGTATTTTCTATAATTTATAGTTTAAATCCGTGTTATTTATTTTATAGTTTTACAAAATGACAATTATTTTCAGCTTTCTTCAAATTTAGTAAGAAATATTAATATTCTTTTTTTTCCTTTATTTATAGGGCAATTTTGTTATAAATTTTTGTATTAAGTATTATTTTATAAATCTAACCTATTAATTAATATCGTTTTAAACAGTTTTATACTCTTAGAATATACAAGGTTGCCACTTTAAGAGTCATAAAACCTTTCCTGTGTGACCAAAAATGTTCTGAGTTATTTTAAACTAACTGGTATCATCCTAAATTTTTAAGTCCTTAAAAATAGTTACGATAACTATTCTAAAAAATAGTAAATTGTAGTCAGTTAACGTAAGTTAATAATTTCAAAGTACAACAACTGTTTTGTTTTTAAGTCTAAACAATAAATTTATATAAAAATTAAAAAGCTAAAGGTTACAGCCAAAAAGAAGAATTTTCTTGAGTTATGATTTTTGGGCTGGTGGTAGAGCCCAAAGAAAAAGTTGGACTATTTTAATTTTTTTCTTGAAATCTAATTTGAAAAGTGCATTTACTTTTATTATAACGTTTTTAAATTTTTTTAATTCAATATTTTTCAGTGACTTAACTATTTTTCTTAGTGCTAAGTTTTTTTATATAAACCTAATATTTTTTAGATATAGGCCATTTTATGTTTTTTTAGTTTTGTTTTAAATATAATCTTCCTACTTATTCTAAAAATGTATCTGTTAAAATTTAAATTCACTGAGGAATAAAGATATTTTTGCTAAACATATATAAATAAAATTAAGTTTTCACTTTAAACATTTATAAGAACTTTAGTATTTTTTGTTCTCGCTACACATATTTATAAATATATTAAATTAAAAACTTTACTTTATTTTTAAATGTTTTTTTTTTTCATCAGTGAATCTATATTTTATTTGAATTTTTTTATTTTGATTAAGCAGAAAGTACATTCTTAAAATACATAATTGAAAGAAATAAAAATAATTTCAAAATAAACAAGTTTGTTTAAATGAACAAAAACACTGACCAATAAAATTAACTCGCTGAAGAACATTTAAAAAACTACTAAAAAAGTATATGTATTTTTGAGATATGTTCCGAGGACTTAAAAAGCCAAAATGTCGAATTTTGAGAATTAATGTTGTTAAAGCTCCTTTGAAAAGTAATACATGAAAGAAAAGCAAGAAGTATGGTATTTGTAATTTTAAAAATAGACTTGGACTACCAAAGTCAAAAAAATGTGGTTCTAGTGTAGCTTTTGCGCAAAAAGCTTGTAAAAATAGTTTTTGTTGTTTTGGTATTTTTACTAATAGTATTCTAAGTTTTTAAAAGCTTTATCAGCAATTCTGCAGTTTATTTTTTTAGACTATTATTATTTTGTTTGTCCTATAACAAATACAAGTATTTGATAAAAAGATTTGGCAAACTGAATAAATAAACTTTGTTTTTTTTTTGAAACTTAAATTTTTGCATAGCTCTATATTTTACACTGGATTTTAATGAAAATATTTCAAGTTTACTTAAAGTATGAAGACGTCCACAAGGCTACCTAAAACTTAAAAACCTGGAAAATACTTGAATTTAACAATTTAGGCTAAAAATCTGGAACTTGAGAAATTTTATATAAAACCCTAGTAAAACATGGAATTTAGAACAAAACTCACTAAAAAACCTAGAAAACCTTGAACTTTAAATAATTTTTTCATGCCAAGTAAAACATTTTATTTAACACAAAAATCTACCTTATAGACAGAAAAAAAAATTATCATTACCATTCTTTTTTATTAAATAACTTATTTGAAGTAGCTTTACAGTATCTTTTCAGTGTATATATACTATTTAACACAAGTTTTACTTTAAAATTAACTTCAAACTAAATAATAAATTAATATATTTTCTAACTTTCCTTTGGAAATTCTTGAAATCTGGAGAAAATTTGCTAAAAGTATTCAGCAACTTATTCAAATATCTGAAACTACAGGGTTGCCAAAACATATGGAATCTGGAATTTTAGGATAGAAACACCTGGGTTATGCAAAATACAATTAGTTCCAAAAAAACCTTGAATTACAAAAAAAATTAAAAATCCTAAAAGTTGTGGAATTGTAAAAAAAAATATATATTTAAAGTTAGGAAATTTTGACTTGACATAAAATTTGTTTTATATGATTTTGTTTAGTTATATAGCTATTTTTATTATATTACTAATATTTTAACTACTTATATAACATCTTTCTAAATCTTTTATGTTGTTTAATACAGTTTATTTTTTACTTAAAACTCAATTCTATAGTAAAAAAGTTCCAAAAACTTGTAGTTTTGAAAACCTAGAAGACATTCAGAAAACCTGGAAGAGATTATTCAAAACCATTTGGTAACCCTGTAATTATGAAGCAAGATTAGTAATTTTTTGTAAACGTTGAAGAAAAGAAGTACACACTTACGTATTATAGTAGAAGCTTGTTTTAAACTAAGAGCATTTTCTTTTAAGTAAATTAAAAGTAGGTTACCACCTAGTAATAAACTCAGGCTTGTTATGTACTTTATAAAAATTCAAAGTGACTCATTCTAATCAAAACTATTTTCGTTTTATACAAATCTCAGGCTAGTTTTTATGAATTTACAATTGATACGTTTTAAAAAACTTTGTTTTTTTTCTTGTAAATAAGTCAACTATTTGTTCTCTTAGCATTTTTTTGAATTTATATCGTTTAACTTGTGTCGGCTACATTTAGGGAGGAAGCAAAAAAGTAGATGGGTATTTAACAAGTAATGGGGCGATTTCCAAAATGAGGGTATTCTTTGATCTATTTATGCTTAGTTGGCAGTTATAACAATTGAAAATAAAAAAACATTCTAATATAAGTTTGTATCGAAAGCATTAAATAAACTGTTATTAAAGTATTAGTAGTTATAAAATTAATTACAACACAAAATTTTCAAAAAAATAAAACATTTTTTTTATACAACATTATTGAAGCTAAATTTAATAGAAATTGTAAAAGATAATCAATATTCTAGTGCTTAGCAAAAAAAAAGTTTTGTGTTTTTTAGTGATAGGGTTGCCACACACTCAGAACAGTATATTTAAGGACAATTTTTAAAACCCTAGATAATCGCAGGATAAATCAGCTTAACTTATAATGATTTTTTTAAACTCAGGATAAGTTATAACTGTTTTTAATCTGAGAATAGTTTGAAGGTTTGTGAAAAAGTTTCAGGAGAGTTTTATTTTCTTTTTTAAACACAGGACATATTTTTTTCTAGATCCAGTTTTAAAACTATGTTATTGTATATAACAAACTTGCTTAAAGTACATGATTTGTATATATTATTTTTTTTAAACTTTTTAGCCTTTCAGGTAATTGTTTATTATTCTCAGATAGATACTTTATAGATTTTGTTTTAAATCTAAAATTATTTGAAGTTCATAATAAAGTTTTTTTTATCATAATTTGAGTTTATTTTTAACTATTTAATTAACATTAAATTAAATAAAACTATGTAAAAATATATAAAAATTAAACTAATATAATTACATTATATTATCCAAAAATTTTCATTTCTAATCTCAATTGATTCAAACTATTAATTTCGAATCTCCGTAAACAATTTTGCTTATGGGTTTAGTTAACATCTTATGCAAAAGCATAAACATACAAATTTCTTTTTAAGGATTAAGAAGAAAATTGAACATGAGGTATAAGAAGTTTACGCAAAAAAAAAAAAACACTTGAGGTTTTGAAGAAAAAAACTCAGAATGACTCAGGGCAGTCTAATGTAACTCAGGTAAGTTTTTTTCAAAAGTATTAAACTGTTTTATATTTATTAATAACAATTTTAAGTTGTTAAACTAACTTAGGTTTAGTGGAAAAAGAAGAAAATAAAATAGATGACAGAAAGAAAACCTTATTTTATCTAAAAATTACAAAACGATTATTTTTAGGTCGATTAAGTTAGAGTCGAAAAAATAGTTTAGATTATTTTTAGCCAGCCGAGTGTACATACAATTAGAATTTTAATTAGTTGTTTTTTATTTATTAGTAAGTTTTTATCTTCAAAATAAAAGGTTAAATGCTTATTAACTGTGCAAAGCTAAAAACAAAATTTTTAATTCAGTTATAGCAAAAATTTTTACAGCCTGCTAATCCAATAAATGATGAAATCTATAAGTTAAGTTAATAAACAACTTTTTTGATGTTAACAACTGCAAGTTTTTTAAAACTACCAAAAATTTAAATTCTTAAATTGAGAATTCTTTTGATATTTATTTAAGCTTAGTTTAAAAATAATCTAATTAGATTATTTAAGTCTATGATATTTAATTTTTTGTAATGTTATTAAGTTTACAAAAAATTACTTATTGAAATTTTCATTAAAAAATTAAGTAAAAGTTTTATTTTCCATGTTATGTATTTTTCATTTACAACTACTTTGGTAAAGATTTTACAAAACTTTAAAGTTGTTATAAAATTTCAGTTTCTAAAGTTTTCAAGTAAGAGTCAAATATGCACGAAGGGACATATTTGCACAAAGACTCTTTTGCATGATGACAATTATGTCAAAAGGGTTTTTTCATTTTATTTTAGTTTTTTATTTTTTTGAATTTAACTTATTTGGTTTAAAGTATCTCTATTAGCCATATTCCCTACCCTATGTCGGTAATTAACTTTTTATAATTTTCGTTATTTTCTAATTAACTTAATATTATTTCTTTTTCATTGATTCTAAATTTTTTTGGTTGTTTTGTTTTCTATTTCATTTTTTCTTTTCTTTTATCCGTATCCTACGTCTTCGGTCGATAAATATATTTTCAATAAGTTGATATTTTATTTATATACTTTTCTATTTTTTTTATTGATAATTTCTATTGTCTATTAGGTGTTTTTTATTTTTTTTACCACAGTTATCTCTAACCTTTACCTTCGGTCGGTAAAATATTTTATTTTTCTTTTTGTTTTTTTTGTAATTTTTTTCTTGATGTTTTGTTTTTATTTAACTTAATTATTTTAAAAAGATTTTTACTATCATGCAAAAATGACCTTTTGTCTTAAAGTGTCTTCGTGCAAAATTGACCCCTCATGCAAAAGTGACCCTTCGTGCAAACGTGTTTAGGTCCAAAAATGTCTTTGTGCAAAAATGTCCTTAAGTGCAAAAAAGTCTTATTCATATGTAACCCGTTCCCAAGATTTAAAGCTAGTTTTTTTTCGGAAATCATTAATAAATTTGAGATGTGTTTTGTCATCGATAATAAACTATGACCGTCACTGCACAATCAACAACAACGGTCACCGAGATATCATACGACTAGTTTTGTGGTAATTAAGACAAAACCGTTCGTGTGTAGTCTCGTATGCTGTTTTTGTTGATCAACAGGTGAAGTTCATTGTTTATTAGTTAACATTTTGATTAATTTGAATAGATGTTTTTTATAAACAAATAACATTACTTTTCGAAAACTTAAAAATCAATGCATAAAATATATACACTTGATTAAAAAGCTTTGGTAAAAACAAACTAGTTGGAAATGAATTAAATATTAATCAATCCTACTTCTACTACATAAATATTATGAAGCTTTTTTAATTAAATATATCAATTATCTTTTGTTATGATACTATGTTATATATTTAATTTTTTTTTCATCTGAACTTAGCATTTGACTAAAATTGCATTCTATCATCTTATCATTTTTATACTCATGTGTACTTTTATATATTTAAAAGATATGAAATATGTTATTTGAAGTAGTTTCATAAGTTCATGTTTTTTTCCTTACCTATCTATTGAATTTTTGTGTTAGCTTCAGTAGAAAGGACAAAAAGAAAAGTGTGAACATACACGATCGCAACAATTGAAATCAAAGCAGGAAACGATTGGTGCCCATGGTTTTAAAAATGAAGTTGAAAAAAAAACTAAAGAAATGACTTAGTATGATAAAAGGACAAATTTGATATTTACAGTTAAGATATAAATTATGTATTGTAATATTAAGAGTTCTAGAAATAAGTTTTGAACAAAATATATTTTTGTTTTTAAAACTAATCTCATTATTTAAATTTTATAAAAGTGAAAAAAACAAAATTATATTTATCTTGGTCTTAAAGTTTTGTCTTTATAACTGATTTAATTAAAAACTCTCAAAGAAATATATCCTTAGGCTCAATTAGCTATCCACCACCAATCCATTAATATTAGTTGTGATTATTAACATTTTCAGTTAAATGTATAATCAGATGTTTATATATATATGTATATATATAAACATCTGATTATACATGTAACTGAAAATTGGAAATATATATATAATTATTTATTTATGTAAGTGACTATATATATACTCTATAGAACCCACCGTAAAGAGTTTTAAATAGTTGTAAACTTTATATATCAATACATATGTACAAATGTATATAAGCTTCTAGAATTATTTTAAAAGTAACCTTTACACGAATCGAGATATATTTAATATATATTACTATTTAATAAAATAAAACAAGTTGCTCGATAATAAATTTAAAGATTAGTGTGTTTTTTAAACTTGTAAAATGTAAGTTATTTTTATTAAGATAGTAACAGACTTGATAATTCAAAAACTTCTGGTATTTTCGTCTTAGATTTTACTGTAAACTATTTACAAAAATGCCTGTAAACACATTAAAAAGTTAAACTAATTTTTATATTTTATTGTTATAGTTTTCACAGACTTTTATTAAAACAATTAAAACATGTATTTTGAGGAGAATAATTTAGACCAGTTTATGAAAGACTTTTCTGGTCCTCAAAGCGAACTGAGAACTTTTTGTACTGAAGAAAAAAACAAGTTGTGCAAAGAAATAGAAAACATTGAAAAATCCAAAGCACTTTTGTTAAAGGAAGCGAAAGAGGTGCTCAAATATGACACTCAAGTTTTCAAAAGTCCGTCATCCGGCTTCAAACACAAACTGAAGCTGTTGAGCAACGGCGATCCTGACGCTAAACTTTTAAGCGATTCCCTCGATTTGAACAAAATGAACGCCGGAGACAAAGGATTTCTTCGTCTCGATGACAGTAATACGACTTTTAAAATATATCGAGTGGAGACAGATGGGGATCGCTGCAAAGACCTTCCGAGTTTGCTGCTACTTCACGGTACGCCGAGTATCGAAGGGATTCTGAAAGATGGGTTCAGACCTTCGCTGAGCGGAAGTTTCGGCCCCGGCGTTTATTTGTCCAACTCGTTCAGAACAGCATTCCTTTACGCAAAAGAACGATTTGTCAGTGAAGAGGGAACTCCAAGAATTCTGAATTATATTTTTGTTAACAGAGTGACAAACGTTACTTCTCAGCAAAGGAAGACATGTGATGGAGAGCCCGAAAAGAAAAAGTTTAAATTTGCATTGCCTTCAAAGAATAGTTATGTGAACGGAGTTAAGACTCCATTTGTGTCTTTTCATTCAGAGGCTGTTCGCCAAGATTACACAGAAGATATTTTTTTAAAAGTTTACGATGATTCAGCTTGGTATTCCGGAAAATCAAGCAGCTTCGTATGCTCTCCCAAAGACACTTTTGACAGCGGAAGAAGCCGGGTTCTTAAAGGTACATTTCAAGTCGAAACAGAAGAAGAAAAGAGAATAGCTGTAGCTCATCATGATATAGTCACTCCCGCGTATTTGATTGAAATTGAAGTAAAACAGAGTGTTATTGAATTTGCTAAAAAAGTATTGTACGAAAAGCTAAATGTAATAAAGTTTTACAAAGAAACTCAGTATTCAGTTCAAACTCCAAGTCTGGTTGGAAATTTATCCCAGCACAATGAACCAACAAAAATGAATATTCATTCTTTAGAAACGATTATTAATGAAACGAAAAAAGAGATAGAAAAAAACTTAAATGCACTAATTAAGCTCAAAAAGTCTAAATTTGATTCAAAAGTTGTTTCGTTTACGAAACAATTATCTTTTGAAATGAGTACCATCTTTAAAACTAGCTCAGATGATTCTATAAAGTTTAAAACAAAATTTTTAAAAACTTCAGACAGTGATTACCAGTTTGTATTGCGTTCAATACTTAAAGAAAATTGCGAAGAGACTCCAAAAATTCTTCACATGTTCAAAATCAATCCAACCGACAATAAAATTGTGTTCCAGAAGAGTTCTTTTTATCTTCAAGGAGTCCCAGCTAACAAGGTCATAAGCATTCTAACATCTGGTTATCCTACAGAATATGTTTCATATTACAAACAATGTGAAAAAGAGTGCATTGGTGAACATATGTTTAAAACAAGGAACTGCTTTTGTTACGGCTCTTCCTCTTTAAAAAGAGAACTTTTAAAAGGCATTAGTCACTGCAAAGTTGAAGGTGAAGTCAAAAGGCTGTCTTTCGTCTTTGTGGCAAGTAGCAATAATCTGCCAGATTGTCCCAAACCTTTAGGTTTAAAAGGACTTTTGGGTGAGCAAAATGAAAATACCAAACTAGTTTTAGACATGATTCCTTCTTATTTGATCGTTTTCGAATTATGAGAATTTATATGACGTAGAAAACTATGCTAGCATTTTAAAACTATTAACTACAAATAAGTTTTTGTTTTTAAATGATTTTTATCGAATTTTTTTATTTTATTTAATTTAGAAAATATTAATTTTAACAGATTATTGAGATCTAAATAGAAATATTTAGATGATTTCGTTTTATTAAAATGTCTAAAGATTTTTAACTGACTTATAGTTTTTTAAACCACATACAATTACCAAACTTTGTGACTTATAACTCATTTAAGTATAATAATTTTTAAGTATGTATTAGAAACTTCTTTACTATTACTTATTTTTATTTTTTTATTGGACTTTTGTGTATGAGTAAATATTGTATTACAAACTTCTTACTTTAGTAAAATGTATTTAAAGAGAATTTGTTTAAAATATTTCATATAATACTTACTATTTAATGACGTTTACCGCAAGATCAACAAGAACAGCATCCAAGACAATCCTACGACCGATTTCGTCCTAATTAGGACTCATCAGGCAGAAATACTCGCAAAAAAACCGCTATTGTGATCCTAACCAAGCGGGATAAGTACAAAGAACTGGAGCTACCGTTTGTGGGTAAAGTAAAAAAACTTGACACAGCTAAATAATTCACAGTCCAACGTCTCAGACATTGTCAGCTTATTGTGAGATTATAGTCTGTGCTCGTTTTATCAGTTTTAACTAGTAGTTATTAGTAGCTATGACAATGTCTGAGACGTTGGGCTGTGAATGATTTAGCTGTGTCAATTTTATCCGGTCATAGGATTGTCTCGGATGTTGATGTTATTGATCTTTCGGTAAAATTCATTAATTATTATTGATGGCGCAAAACTACTAGTTGAAAAATATATTAATTACGAAATGGTTTTATTTATTTTAAGCTTATTAAAGTTTAAAAACAGTTTTATTATTTTTTTTATTTAATTTAAAAGTCAATTTAATATATTTTTATTGTTAAACCAATAAGTTATCGAGTCTACCTAGTTGTTTAAACATAGGGAGATACTAAGTATAGACTTAAAAATACATTAGTGTTAGCTAAGCTTTAGAATTATTTTAGTGATGTCTTTAGTATAACTTGTTTATTTTTAAATATTTGTGTTTGTTGTAAAATAAAGTCATCAAAAAAATTTTTTTATGGTTTAAGAACATTTGTAAATGCTAAAAAAAACCTGACTTAAATATTGTATTTTAAGCTAATATAAGACCTTTAAGTAATACCATTATTTTGATTTATTCATTACAAAAGTTTTTTTATAAAAAATGTTTAAACCAAAGTTTCATTAAAAAAAATCAAAAATGATATAAAATTAAAATTGGGATACTAAATCAATGTATTTAAATACAAAATATTAGTTTTTTAATGTATTAAATGTTAGAATAGTCTATAATTCCGTTTGTTATTCTACTTATTCTTAAACTAAAATTAAACTACTGTTTTTAAAGTTTTCTTGTTTAAGTAGTTTTTTAAAAGCCAAAATTTTAACGCATTAATGACTTGAAAACTAATTTTAGTATTAAAAATAAAAGTTTTTACATTTCAAAATATGCTTATTAGCGTAGATAAAATATTTTAGTTAATGATAAAGTTTTGTTTTCATAAAAAACTTTACTTAGACTAAAAGTACTATACTTTATTTTCAAAGTTTTATAAATAAATCGCTTGATCACTACTTTCGTTAGTCAGCAGAGTCAACGTTTTAAAGTCGTCAAGGTAAAATAAGTTGACAGTTAAAATGAACATATACAAGCTATTTAGTTCAAAATGTTAACTTTGCGTTGGTTTTTAAAACAACAGATTTAAATGACAACTAAATTTAAGATAAGCAGTAAACTTTAAAAACTTCACTAAAATCATCCAATTTTTTATTTCATAATTTTATGCATATTTTGACAATTTGTTTTAAGTAGTAATTTTATATTTTGTAAGTTTACAAGAGCAAATAAGTTTGAATTATAATTGTTACAATGAACAAATAATATAACTAATTGATATAAAACCAACGATTCTTAACTTATGGCTAAAAACTTTAACTAATAAGAAGTAAATACTTAGTTTTTTTTATAAAAATATTTTAAAAAACCATAAGATACTCATGACATATAAAGTAGTTTGAAATCTATTTATAAAAACAGTTTATATTTTGATTTTAATACAGCGGGTTATAAAAAAAAGAAAAAATTAATTCTTATTAGTGAAAGTCGCAAGTCTAAATAAAAATTAAAGCGGTACGATACTTAACTGATTACCTGAAACGTTCAGCTAGTCATCATTAACAAAAAATAATAATGTTTACTTAGTAGCTAAATTCTGATCAAAATTTCTAAGAATTACAATAACTTCTTCATCTTGCTTTTATGTCTACAAAAATTTTAGTAAATAAAGTTTAGTAAACAGTTAAAAAAAGAGTTTGATACAGAATTCAGAACCATCCGCAGAAAGTTTTCTGAGCAAAAATACACTAGTATTAGTATTTAGTTTTATATCATATGTTTTATTTATATTTAGTTGTCCATATTTTATAGAAACTGGTTTAAGTTATAAGCAGTACAGTTATAAGCTGTTTATAGCTTAAACAAGTTCTACAAATTAGTATGGTAAAACTTGATGAACTGAATAATTTTTTAAATAATATTTAATGGTGAAACTTATTATTTAGAACTATGAAATTGAAGTCTAACTATGTGACAGCTGTTTTAAAAGCTTTAATTGCAGTTATTAAATAAGTTTTGTCTCTAGTTTTTACAACTTTAAAAAGTTGATTTAGTTGAACAAGTTTTAAATACCAAATATAAAAATCCGGAGCGTAGAAAAGTTTTTGTCTTGGGTTTGATGCAAATATCACCAAACTGCCATAAGATTTTTTTCAATTCACAAACTCCATAAGAATTTAGAATGAAAAAGAGCTCATATCGGTTTGTGCACCATTGTAGTATAACAGTTATAATTTTTTATTTTACAAAGAAAAATACTAACATTTATTAAACAAACCATTGTGCTAAACCTATCCTATGATAATGATATATGAATAAACAAATTGTCTCGAAAATCGTAGTAAATAACTATTAAAAAAATTAACTAACAGTTTAAGTTATCTTTTAAAGTAATTAAAATGTAAATTAAAAAATTTATAAAAGTAAATAATATTTATAATGATAGTTATGTTTAAATATAATAAAGATAATAATATATAAACAGTATATACTGAAATACTGTGTCAATCTCACTTGATAAAAAGACTAATTTAAATCTAAGTAAAAATCAGTTATTTTTAGAACTAGTTTCTTATTTACATTAAAATTGAAAAAAATAAAAACTATAATTGTACAAACCAGTAGAGTTAAAAACTTCATAAATTTTTGTAGCAAATTCGTATACTAGACTTTTTACAATGTTTTTTTTTTAATATTCCCTATACTTTTAAACTTAAATTGGAAACAAGAAATAAAGGGTTGAGTGATAAATAAATTCTAACAATTTGTAAGAAACGAATTACTTATTTTTCAAGTACATTTAATAAAAATGAAAAGAAAATAATAATTTTGGTTAGAAACTTAATAATAATAATAATTTGCTTTTAGTAAAGTATCAATGTAGTTAGTACACAATTTTAATATTTCTTAAGTTTTTCTTTAAATAAGCTATCTTTTAATTTTATTAATGTATAGTTTTACTGTAGATCAATTACTATGAAAGTAAACCTAAATGATTTTAGTTGTTACTAATTGCTTTTGTCGTTTATTAATCTTTTGATTACTTTATGATTTTTTGATTAATTGGTTACTATATAAGTTTGTAAAATCTTATTACTTGTTAGATTTGTTCTCTACTAAAGATAATTACTCGAACTATATTTAGTTTTAATGAAATTGTGTGTCTTGTATATCTTATTTTGTAATTACTCGTTGCTTATGTTACAACATACTGTTAAAAAATTTTTGTTAAAATTATTTTGTTTATATACGATGTTTTGATTTTTGCTAATATTTTGTTTTACAGCCTATATAGCTAAGCTTATATCTATGATTTAACTACACATTATGAATTAGTAAGATGAATAACTTTAGGTTTATTGTTTTGTATTTTGTGAAAAAAATGGGGTTTGGCAACATAAGCCCGAAGTTAAAAATTATAAACAAAGTTTTTATACGAAAATAAAGCAATAATTTAAAACAATATCGTATAATAAAAAATTAAATCTCATATTTTCAAAAAGGCGGGTGCAAATTTATCTAAGTTTTTTAAAAATGTCTAAAAGGCCATTTTTTAAACAGTGTTATATATTAAAAAACAATAAAAGTTTCAAACAAATTAATTATCTAGTAAATTTTGTTTTCTTTTTGCAAATTTTTTGATGTTTTTCGAGGTAAACTAAAAGAAGTTTTAAAACGTAGTAATTTTTAGTAATTTAATTGTTTCTCATTTAATGAACACTTTTTAGCAGTTTTTAGATACTACTATAATGTTATTAGTAAGGTATATGACTGTTTTTTTTTAATATATGTTTTTTTGAGATATGTCCTTTTACATATTAAAAAAAAAAGAATTGAATTACAAGAGTTTAAATTTTCTAGTAACCCATAAGAGGGACCTGAATAATTTTATGATCTTATATAAACAGCTCTATACAATGTATTATAAAATAACGTAAATTAAAGTAGTTCTAATCGTACAATTTAAAGATGTTCAAAATGATATACTTTGAGCTATTGTGATATTTACGAGAAACGTATACTTTTGAGTACAAAACAATAAAATCGAGGTAAAAACATTTAAATTAATTGTTTATCACGATTTATTTTGTATTTAAATTTACCTTAAGCAAGTTCATTAAAATTAAAATCATACTACTGATTATTTCTTATGTTTTAAGCTGTAATAGCTTATAAGAAGCTAACAGCCTTCAGTCAAAAACAATTGTTTGGTTTACCAAAAACAGATGTATTTGTAAATGATTATGTCAAAACTAAGATAAAACCAATTACTAGCAAACTGTTGTAACTTCAAAGTGACTCTGGGAGATATTTAAACTGCTTTTTAGTTAAGTTTTACGTAAGTTAAGCGGTCCTTGAAAGTCAATATTTAGTAAATACGGAATTTCATATACTAAGGCTGTCACATATGACAAATTGATTAATGATTTTCTCTAAATCCTATGTGGGTTAACTAAAACTTACTAAAAGTTTTTTGAGCTTAAGAAAAAAAAAGTTAACATTTATTATCATTTAGAGCAACTTTTATGTTTACAGTTAAGTAAAATGTTCAAATTTATTTTTACTTAACTGCGAAATATAAAGGAAAAATTAAGAACAAAGTGATAATTCATTCATATTGCACGAGAAGCGAAAATTTAGAAACTATAAATTTTTTAAAGTTGATCGAATCTCTGCTGTGAAATGATACAAACTAGGTTTTCTCAAACGTTTTTTCAAAAGGACCCCTTTGAATAAACTATAAATGATATGGCCTTCTAACAAGTTTTTCTGAAAGCTATCGCTAAAACCGCCTAACACATTTTTTTTGTTCTTCATCATCAAGTCAAGATTGTCTAATGTAATTTTCAAATTAGTTCCTTGTGGCTCCTCTTTTACGATTTGTAGCTCCATAAATTTCCTAAGCTTTTCCATAACATCTAGTATACTTTCAAAACTACCGTTAAAAACGCCTAAGACCTTTTTTGCACTTGATCATCAGTTTTAGAATATCTAGTGCAGTTTCAATTTATTACCTCATGGACCCCTGTGACCCTTTTGCTGCTCATGGCTCTCTAAATTTCTGTAATGACCCCTAAAGAGCCACTTACTCTAACTTTGGAAAACCTGATTTAGATGCTTTGTAAAATTTAAATACAATCTTAGTTTTGGAAGACCTTTTCTTAATCTAATAAGATGTTTAAAACTGTCGAGGAAATAATGACAAAAATTCAAAAAATGTGTAAAGTTTCAAGGATTTGAGACAATTTTTGAGTATGACCTTAATAAAAAGAAAGAAAGAAGCATCATAAATCAACTTCCTACTTGGTACAATGGTATTCTCACAAAGGTTCAGGAGAATAAATAAACAACAGGGCAATAATTTGTTCAGCAGATGTTGTTTTATTCATAAGCTGTTTACAATTTAAGTTTCTACCGGCACAAAAATTGTCTTTACCTACAGGATTAAAAACTATAATATCGGAAGTCACCTCTTATTATCGTTAATAAGAAGGTTTAAATCAATATAGATCTACATACAATTTTTATTTTTGTTTGAAAATTTTGATGGAAGTTGAAATACTTTATATAGTTTAGTTTATCTCTCTCCAACAATGATAAAGGTCATAATCCAACCTCAATAAAAACAAATAAAAGCTTGTTTTGTAGATTACTGATAGAAGATATTTTGCTTTTTTTCATTGTTTTACACGATTTAAAACTGCTGAATGATAATGTCACAAAATATAATAAAAAAAAATCTGCCTTATCTATTGTTATTTACATTTCAATAGTATGTAAAAATACATTTTACTTTGTTTAGAAAGAAATTATAGCATTAATATATAACTAATTAAAAAATACAAAAATATTGTAGGTAATTTAAGTTTTTCTTACATTCCCTGATGTTTGTTTACACATCGTCCCTGTAATAAAAAACATTTAAAGATAAATATTTTAATAAAATTTTACTACTACTAAAATATAGTAACACAGTATAGCTTGCTTTTTAGTCTTAATTAAGTTAAAAAAATAAATCAAATTTTAAAGTTGGTCTGTTTTAAAATATTCTTTTTCCAATAAAAATTTTTACAATAAAAAAAGAATGTTTTTATTGTGCAGCAAACTTAAATTATTAAAAATATTATAACTTTAATGTTTGTACCCTTTAATCGGCTGGTTATAACTTACGCTCTCTACTTAATAAGATCGATCTAGAGGTGAGAAACTTTTAGTGAACGGGCAAGATTCATTTGTAGATTTTTTGCGGTTCAAAAAACCATGCCGAAAAATATTTAAAGCCTTTCAGGTGCAATTTAAAAATATATAATTTTAATAAGTGTTTTTGTTGACTATAAATATGCATAGAAGAGTAGATATTGAAGCATTTTTTATTTAAACTCTTAGTTGTATTTTTTGATTTAAGAGTACGCTGTAGCTCAGTTCTTAGAAAGTTAAATGTTGACTAATTTTACTAAAACAGTAAACATTTTCAAAGGAACAAAAAGTATTATTGGTAAAAGTATAATATGTGGTCAACTTGCAACGAGCATACTTTTTTGTGCAATCATTTGATAACGAATATTTTTTGAAAATATATTTTACTACTTAAAATTGTATTTTCAAGTTTTTAACATTCCGAGTTAACTTTTATTTAAACTTGTTAAACAAGTATCGCTGATTTTTCAAAGAAATTCTATTGCCTTATTTATTTGATAATAATTAACTTTGAATTCAGTTTTTTTTTGATGTTTGCTCAGACGATAGAATTACTTTGAACATTAAACACACAAAAAATGAGCTTACAACTTCCAGGTTTTTTAAAATATTTTTTTTTTTATATTTTCGAGTTTCAGGATTTTTAGCAACCCTAAGTTAAAGTTTATTAAATGTACTTATTGAACAACAATTTATACCAAAAATTGCATCAAACCTTAAACACCTTCTGAAATACTTAAAGCAGAATAATAAAACTTAGTATTTTCAATAACTTTCCGCTATTAGTTCGAATTTTTAGTATTCTAAAAATCTACATACACATTTCTAGCCAACTTTAGATAATTCTTTACTCTATTTTTTAAAAACTATGCACTTAAATTTGTTTTTGCGTGATTTGGTTTAAAACTTTTTAAAATAATTTATTTGTGCCTTCTTTAACAGTTTTTTCATAACATAATATGATTAAATACTAAATTGTGAACTAGGGCTGAACAGATCTTTAAATTGGCGGATGAAATTTAATTGAAAATCATTCGCAGCTTAATTAAATCTATATTCATACTATAAACATCTTTAGGTATACTTTTAACAAAAGTACTATTAAATAAAGAATATTAAGAACAAACAATTTTAGTATTTAATATAAAGAAGCTGTATTTCATCTAACTTGCACAAAATAACGTTGCAACCGAGAAAGTTAACATGGAAGACTTTACGTTACCCGCTACAACTATATCAGTCACTTAAGAAAAGAAAATACCATACTTGAAAATAATATTTTTTTGATCTAAACCAATAGTAAGTACTTTATTAAAAATTGTTTTCATAAGTATACAATTTATGATAATAAACTTACTTTTAGTTAATATTAAAATTTTTGACATGTACCTTAACTGTTATTTAGGCCGGGTAAACAACTGATTTTTATAACCTATATTTTTGGATAAAGTCACATTTAATTAATTTACTTATTATAAACTTATGTTTACTACCAACTTTGGTTCAAGGAACCAACGACTGTATAAAAAGAAAATAACAAAAAAATTCTCTATTTAAAATTGAAGTTGGAAACCTAAGTAAAACAAACTTATAGAACTTATCGAAATAGTTAACAAAACATAAAATAATACATAGCAATTCGGCTCTAATTTAATATTGTGAACTGCTAATATTTAATTGCTAACAGTCAATTTAAAAATTGTTACAACAGTTCTTTTTTTTAAAATTTTATTCTCAAACTTCTTAAAAAGTTTGTTAGTTAAAGCAACAAAACCATTTTTACACGGTTTCGCTTGCATCAGTGGTATTCTTGGCTTTTGCTTTTTTGTATTTCTTGCAAACACAGCACAATGCAATCGCCAATACAACTGCAACAACAAAAAGAGATGCGGCTACAATAAAAAGCACGAATAAATTCAAATCCTTTGTTGAGAAAAGATCTCTCAATGAAAAGTCGTTTTCAATTGGAAGTATGTCCCCATTCTCAGTTGAAACGTCACCGGTGTTG
Organism: Thalia democratica; assembly: GCF_965202585.1. Classification (NCBI taxonomy): domain Eukaryota; kingdom Metazoa; phylum Chordata; class Thaliacea; order Salpida; family Salpidae; genus Thalia; species Thalia democratica. The sequence continues at coordinate 17,353,147 of NC_139169.1, forward strand.
TTGACTTTAGGAAAACCTTGGTTGGTGATGTTGACTTTAGGGAAATCTGGGTTGAAGATGTTGACCTCAGGAAAATCAGGACCGTTACTGTTGACCTCAGGTAAATTATCCTTAGGTAGACTTTCTTGCAAAACTCCAGGTTGGAAAGGATTTAGCTCGCCTTTTGAGCTCGGATACATGCAAATGAAGTTATCATATGGATATTTACCATCATATTTATCAAATAAGATATAGGGTTTCGTAGCATAAGGCTCAAACATAGCATGTCTATATTTTCCATTGTCTTCACCATGGACATACCATGAGTCTTCAGGTTTAGCCTTCAAGGTATTTCTAATTAACCTTTTTAAGTTCCCTAAAATGTGTTCGTCTTTAAAACGAGCTACCTCCCACCCATGATCTTTACACCAAGAATCGGCTTCTTGGGCATAAACCATTTCTTCAGGCATGGCTAAAACATACTGTCCATATTCTACCAAATCCATTGTTTTCATATTAACACAAAAATCTGCAAAAGTTTATTACAGACTTAAAAACTCGTTTTATTTAAGATTTTTTATTTGAATAAACAATAAAAACTGTACAAAAAATTTTTGACAACTAAGTTTTGAGAACTATTTAATTGTGAGTTAGAACTCAGAACCATTAAAAATATATTTATTGCTGTGGCTTTAAATATAATTTTTACATATTTAATTTTTTTAATTCGAATTCTTTTTTGTGTGAAATATATTTCGGATATTTTTTTTTCATAGTTGCAAAATATTTTGAAAAACTTCTATAAGTTTTCAAAAGTGCAAATCTTTAGATTTAATTTTAAAGTAAAAAATATCTCTTAAATGTTATATCAACATAAAAAAGACAATATAAAAGTTTTTCAATGGATTTTAATAAAAAAAAACTAACAGTAACAAAAAAATTCAACTTGATAGATTTTATGTCAAATAAAAACTTAATTTCTTTACCATTAAATGTTTTTTTAATATAATGTTTTATCAGATTTTTTGCTGTTTTTTTAATGAAAACTCTTGGTTTGTTTTCAAAGTTTCTCAAATTCAATGTTTTCTATGTTTTTTTTAGTCTAAATTATTCTTTCCAAGTTTTTAAGGACCCAGGTTTTATGGCAACCTTGTTTCTTAAAACGGGATTTTGTAAACGTTGCACTTATGATTTTTCACTTTAAAATCGAGTTAAATATTATCTCACATAAGCTATGAATATAATAGTCTAGGCTAGTAAAGGCCTATTTTTATTACTATCTTAACACATTTCATTTAGTATGTGTAGAAAAAGTAGATAAATCTGTTTAAATCATACAGCTTATAAAGTTAGTTCGTACAACTTTAGACTAAAACTAGAAAATAGTTTAAATTTCTGTACTAACATATGAAAAAAAAAACCTTACTTGGATTGCAAAATAAGTTTAATTTCAAGTACAACTAGTTTTAAACAATTTATAATAGTTAAGTAAAAATTTTAATCTAAAACGTTTTTAGAAAAATGTGTAAGAGTAGGACAATATAGACTGAGCTATGAAATGTATGACAAAATTAAAACTTAAATATGATTTGCGAAATATCTATTAAAAAGATTAAAATATTTTTAAATAAACTATATTGATAGCTTTTTTGAAAACTTACACTTTTGTATTTAAAGGTGTACAAAAATAATTATTCACATTAAATAAGGGTTTTTATCGTTAAAACAAAATAAGAACTATAATATAAAATGTTTTAAAATGAAAAAAATTAACAGCATAAAAATACAAAAGCACTATTCCATGAACTAAATATTCAAGAATGTTCCATATAGCTCCTATTTTTTATGATTTTACTTGAGTTCTAAGTTAAGTAAAGTATAACTAAGAAATTAAATTTAAATATAAATTTTTAAGATAAGGAAACAAAACAACTAACCGGAAATATTCTATAAGCATAGTTTATATCAAAAAATTGGCAAAGTGGCTACCTTTAAAGCCATGAGGTCAAAGTTTTAAACTTACACTAGTTATTAAAGAGTTGATGATGAAGAGCTAAAAAAAGGTCTAGAAGGTTATTAATGGTAGTTTTTAAAAAAATCTCGTTTTGAGGGTTATAGCTTATGTAATACTTTTAAAGGGAGCCTTTGAAAAAAATTGGAAACCGGGATGTTTTTAAATGTTTATAAAGATATACTAATAGACTTATACGAACAGTAGAAAGGTTGCTAAAACAATTGAACGACAACTTAATAGATACTTAAGCTTTTTAAGAAAATAAAAAGTAATAAACTTCATTCTGGAATAGTATAATGAATATAAGTTAAGTTTATTTATTTGTTTTACAAAATTTTCCTTCGGAAAAAAACGTGTATAGCTTGTTGTTAATAGATAAAATAATAGATCAACTTAATCTCATTTAAGATGTAGAAAAAATTTGTATGATGTAGTCAAATGTTTTAAATTTAAGTAAAGAATTTATAAAAAATTTACAATTTGCCTAAATTATCCAGATAATATCAAGTTTTTATAAATATTCTGGTTATAATGAGTACCATGTACAATTTAAAATCAGATTTTATGTGAAGTTTTTATTGACAGATTATTAGAGATAGATTTCCTTACATAAAAAGAAATACTACACCTAGTTATTGAACTGCAATTTAATATTTTTGACACTATAATAAATTCTTTCAAACAATATAAATAAGACTCAATTTTTCAGAACAATATATATTTAATGCTTCTTTCGTCAGTTGTATATTAAGCAATAAAAGTAAAATTTCAAATCTAGTTTATATAATGAAAATGCAATCAACGTAACTAATATTAGAGCAAAGAATAATTGACAAAACATAAGTACTTCTAAATAAAATGCAACTTAAGAAATTAATAAAATAGAGCAACAACTTATAAAACAGTTTAAGAAAACAACGAAACAGTATTATCAAAATCTTTATGTTTACACAACATAAGTTTTCTTAATAAAATACAAAATAGCTTCAACTTTAAATAAATCCGAAATGTGAAAACAATTTTTAACAGTTTTAAATATTTTCAATTATAATTATTAGCACATTCAAGGTTATTTACTAAGTGTTTAACAATAGCAGATTTTTTTGAAGCATTTTATACTCTAATAGAATTAGTTTTTTTATTACCCATACAAAATTAATTGATACATTTTGGAATATGTTCCTTTATTCTATTGCCAAATTGTCTTAAGGTCATCCCGACATAACTAGCTTCACAGAAGCGGTTAAATTGATAAACTACCATACTTTGTTTAAATTCGGCTATCGGATTTTTTTTCTTAATGTTAGAACATTGGTTTAGATACGAAAACAACGATCGGCTTTGCCGAATGATAAGTCCTACTTACTTGTTGAAAATTATATTTTTCTAAATCTCTTGAGTTCTTATTGACATGAGGCAGTACTAAAGGAATCAAGCATTTCTCTGGCCTTGCTCGCTTAATTTTGTTCAAACAATTAACATCTAAATATATCATTTTATAAACAAGTTCTTGTGGATAGCCATTTTTATTTAGTATCAGTTTTATCTGTTTTATTTAGTCATCAAATAATTCTCTTGAACAGATTTTATGTGCTCGTTGGCAGAGCATTTTTATTAAATTTTTCCTTCTCTTCATGCTACAAAATAAATAAAAGTTTAAATAGTTCCCAGTAACGAAATTTTTTTTTCTCAAAATCTTTTAAAGTTATCAACTAGTGGTGTACAATTTACATTTAATCCACAAAAGTATTCTCAACATGAATGATGGAATAGCCATGGGCTCCCCATTAGGGCCTACTTTTTTAAATTTATTCATGGGCTTTGTAGAAAGAACGGTGATCACTAAGTACAAGGTAACTTTATGTAGATATGTCGACCATTGTTTTGTGCTAGGAAAAGATGAGGAAGAGATTGATTAACTCTTTAGTGTGTTGAACAAAACACTTTCTTAAATTAAATTTACACCAGAAAATGAAAATAACGATGAATTGGCTTTTCTTGACGTTTTAGTTAAACGACACAAGAACCAATTTCTGACATCCGTATATAGAAAGAAAACTTTCACTGCTGGGAACTATTTAAACTTTCATTTATTCTGTACCATGAAGAGAAAGAAAATTTTAGTTAGAACGCTCTGCCATTGAGCACATAAGATCTGTTCAAGAGAATTACTGATGACGACTTAAAACAGATAAAACTGATACTAAATAAAAATGGTTATCCACAAGAACTTGTTAATACAATAATAAATTTAGATGTTAATAGTTTAAAAAAATAAAGCCAGCAAGGCCAGAGAAGTGCTTAATTAGTACTGCCTTATGTCAATAAGAACTCAGGAGTTTTAGAAAAGGATATTTGCCAACTAGTAAGTAGGACTTATCATTTGGCAAAGCCGACCGTTGTTTTCGTATCCAAACCAATGTTAATACATTGGGGAAAAGATCCGATAGCAGAATTTAAACAAAGTATGGTAGTTTACAAATTTAACTGCTTCTGTGAAGCTAGTTATGTCGGGATGACCTCAAGACAATTTGGCAATAGAATAACGGAATATATTCGAAAAAGTATCGATGAATTTTGTATGAGTAATAAGAAAACTAAATCTATTAGAGTATAAAATGCTTTAAAAAGATCTGCTATTGCTGAACCTTAGTAAATAACCTTGATTGTGCTAGTAACTATAATTTATAAAAATTAAAATTATTAAAAATTGTTTTCTTACTTCAGATTTAATTAAACTTGAATCTATTTGTATTTTATTAAGAAAACTTAAGTTGTGTAAACATAAAGATTTTGATTATACTGCTTCGTTGTTTTCTTAAACTGTTTTATAAGTTGTTGCTCTGTTTTATTTATTTTTTAGTTGCATTGTATTAAGAAGTACTGATGCTTTGTTAATTATTCTTTGCTTTATTATTAATTGAGTTGATTGCATTTTCATTATATAAGCTAGATTTGAAATTTTATTTTCATTGATTAGTATACAACTGACGAAAAAAGCATGAAATATACTTTGTTCTGAAAAATTGAGTCTTATTTATATTGTTTGAAAGAAATTGCGATTTAATATTATGCTTCATACTTCTTTTGTAATAAATTTTAAAAAATATGATTTCATTTTATAGTAGTAAAATATTTTGATAAACACTTCTAAACTTAACAGTAAAGTAAATGAACAACTACATATTAAAAAAATAACAACATTTTCAGGAAATACCTTGTACGATTTTAATGTCAGGATATTTTGCATTTTATCGTATCAAGCTTAGTAATATGCATTTTGTGTATAAGGTATATTAGATTTATAAAGACGCACTTTTGCACAAAAGGTCATTTTAACACAAAAGTAAAATAAATGTGCCAAATAGATAAAACAATCATAAAAAAATAAAATATAATTTAATAGAAAAACAAAAATTATAAAAAGACTTACCAAACAAGGGTAAGGGTTAGAGTGGAACTGATATAGTAAAAACTAAAAAGAAATAAAATAAAAATTAGAAAGATAAACAGAAGCAATATTCACAAAAAGTAAATTGATAAGAAAAAATTAAGTTATTGACCAAGGGTTAGAGTTAAGGTTTACAATAATAGTAAACATAAAAGTTATGAAATAAACAAAAAACAAAATTAAAATAAAAAATATATTACTTGTGCAAAACTGTCTTTGTGCAAAATTTACCAACTATGCTAAGTTGACGCCGTGCATAAACGTAATTTCATCTAAATGTGTCTTAGTGTAAGGTTAACCTTTGAATATATTTAAGTCAAAAAGAAAAGTTTGGGTAACATTATAATAACATGAGTTAGCGTGTGATAATTTTTAAATAATTAGAAAATAATATGCATAAACCTAAGTTTATACATGTAAATAAACTGAAATACAAAAATCCTCGCAAGACTCACCTGAGTTATCTTGATTCCTTTTTTTAAAAACACTTGCATATTAAATCTAACAACTTTAATTCGACTTTAAAATATTTAATCACTACTAATTGTTTAAAAAAATATCAGACATACATCAATGTTCATTTGAAATCATAAACTCAATGAATTTTAAGTGTTCTTCATTCAAAAAAACTTAGGATTTTAAATGATGTTTATGATCGTTTTTAAAGAATCTAGTGAAAATACTAAAGTTTGAACATTTTTTATTTAATGTATCAAAACTAAAACATTGTTAGATATTGTTATTTCTGATAAGTTTTGATTTTTCAAAGAGTTAAAAGTACAAAACTTAAATTTCTTAAGTAATAGTTATTAAAAAAAAAGTTAACAAACTTGACTATAAAAAAAAATTACTATTCGAAAACGGTTGTGAATACTTAAGTTAGACTTTTAACTTGGTAAGATAAATAAAATTTAAAAGAAAAATTAAAAAAAAAAATAAATGGCAACTTTATAAAAAATAACTATTTTACAGCGTTTAAAATTAAGTATGTAACATATATAAAATAATAAATGATAAAATATATAAAACTTTAGTTTTTCTTCATCTTGTAACTGATCTATATTAGACTAGAAAAAATTTAAAATGCTCTTAACTAAAACTACAAAATTTTGATATTTTAATAAATAATTATCAGGGTTGCCAAACTTGTTTGAAAATTTCAACCCAAGTTTTTAAAATTACAGGTGTTTGGGTCTATATTTAGTTCAAAGCTAAGTTAAAGGTAAAAAACTTTAATTAGTAGTTCAACAACATAAAAATTATACTGTAAAGCTACATTAATATGTATTTTAACAAAAAAATATGTGATGACAATGATTTTTAAATGTTTATAGTAGATTAATGGTGTCAAATTATAATTTCACTACTTACCATGTAAAAATTGTTGAAAATTCAAGCTTTATCCAAGTTTTTTAGTAACTTTTATTCGAAATACTAGTTTTTTTTTTAATTCTAAAATTCTAAGTTTTTCCAGGTTTTTATTTCTTAAATTGTAATGTTCAGATTTAAATTTTAAAAAGAAAAGACAAGAAATTGGATTATAAAACTATATTATCATTTAAAACAGGTTGAGAAAATACTTAACTTAGACTTTTAGTCTGATAACATAAGGAAAATTTGATTAGATTTTTATAATATCTAAAATAAAAATAACTGAGAAAATTGTTAAACGTAAATATGTTACAGCATATAAGTATTAATATCTTTTTATATAAAACACTTAATGCTTATTATCTAAAACTTAGGGTTTTCTTTATTTAGTAACTTATTTATATTAGAGAAAAGACATAAAATGTACTTAAGTGAAAAATACATAACTTTGATAGTTTTAGAAACAATTATCAGAGTTGCCAAAATTTTTTTAAGTATTTTAATCCAAGTTTTTAAAACTACATGTTTTTGGGTCTAATTATAGTTTTAAGCTAAGTTGAAGGTTAAAAACTGTACTAAGTAGCAGGGGCGTAGCGTGGGGAGGGACGCTGGCGCATGCATGCCACCCAAAAAAAAAAAGAAGAAAAAAAATGTAGTATCTTTATTGTTTATTCTTTCTGATTAATTTGCCGTTTTTCAACTAAGTTTTTCTAGTATTTGAAAAGTAAAACGAAATTTCAAATACTAATTAGTGACAAGTTAGGGAAATTACTCAGTATACCGATTCGGTGCGTAATTTCAAATGTGCACCAATGTTGATGCAAAACTCCATAAGGAAAAATTTTATAACTTCATTAACTTCATAAGAATTTACACTCAAACAGGTTTTCACCAGTTTGTGCACCGGAGTAGTATAACCTTATGAGAGAATTTTCTACAAGGAGAAATGCTAACATTTTGTTAGTAAACCATAAAGCTAAACCTGTTTTATAGTGATAATGATTCAAGAATAAACAGATAGTAGTAAAAATAGCAATTAATAACTGCTCATAAAATAAAAATAAATTGATAATAAGAACAAAAAATATAAACAACATAATTTAAAAGATAAATATCAAAAAAAAAAAACAAATAATAAATAAACAGTTCATACTGTGATTGCAGTTTTAATCTCACTGTACAAAAAGCGTTCTTTAAATTCGCCTAAACTTAAAATTTTTATTAAAAGTAGTTTCTTTTTTTATTAAGATAACAAACAAATCAAACTTTGCTATTTTATCAGCCATAAAGTTTAAAAATTAATCAATTTTTGTAGCTAGTTATTTTAAAATTTCTTCAGTCACATCATAAATATTATTATAGCAACTTGTAAAACAGATTTTTTACAATCAATATTTAGTCTTAAAGACTTAATTGATTAATTTTAAATTTAAATTTATTTAATTTAAAATCAAGTTTAAATGGTATTTTAAGAAAATTTCTTTCTACCCACTGTTTATAGTTTTTCAAAATGCTATTCCCTAAAGATCATAGAAAAACTGATTTCAAGATAAATGAAAAGCTATATTTCTAGTGAATTTTTAAAAGCATGGAAAAGGTTGACCTTCAAAGATTTATCTTTTAAACTTTTTGTTTTGTATCAGAAACATTTAGTAAAATCTTTCCACACACTCAGGATAACTCAAGATTCTATGAAGTTTTGGAAAACTTTAGTATGACTCAGTTAAAACCAGGATAACTTTTTTAATTTTTTATAAAATTAAGTATTTTTAAGCTCAGACTGACTAAGGATATATTTGTTTTTTTGTTAACTCAGGGTAGATTTAGTGGTTTTAAAAGCTTTTTTTAAGAGCCTAGTTTCTATTAGTTTAAAAACAATAAAAAATATCTTTAAATGCCTATGATGACACATGATATTTTTAAACTAACTCAGGACAGTTATTTTGACTCAAAGAGTGGCAAGGCAATCCTGATATCTTCAAAGTTGGTTGTTTTTTAAAAATTTGTTTTATAATACTAAATTAAAAGTAAAAATCTGTTTTCATTAATTTTTAGATTATTATTTTAAAAAAATATGCAAAGTAGTATTGTATGTAATGTTGCAAGTCTAAAAATATGTCAGATAGGAAAGTTATCTGAAGTTCAAAAACTTGAATTGAAAAATAGTAGACCAACACCAGATATTGCTATTACTCAAGACTGCAGTTCAAGTGGTATGAAATTTTAATTTTTGTTTATATTTCAGATTTTCTTCATTTGTTAAGATATATTTTTACAGTTTTATATTGTAATATAGCCAAAAATGTAGAAGTTAAAAAAAAAAAAAACTAGCTTATTAGATTTTTTCTCCAAAAAGAAAAAAAAATTAAGACTTTTAATTTCAAAACTGAAGATTTAAATTTTTAAATAAAAGATAGAGATAGTATATTAAAAGCTGCAACAAACTAAAAGTATGAGTTATTTTGAGTTTAATACAATTCTATTTGTTGATATAAAATAAATATTGAAAATTATCTAGAAAATGCATAGAGAAAATGTTTAGAGGCATTAATTGTTATACTTAGTTGACTATTTATTTGTAGTTTAAGGCCATAGGGGGGGGGTAAGCCATGTTTTTTAGAAGTTGATCTTATTTTATAAAATTTTATCTAAGCAATAAGGTACTTTTTATTTTAATAAAAAATTCGAATTATGTTTTGAGATATGACTAGTCAAAGTTGGGCCGCATAAAAGGTTCCCTATAGGAAGGGAAAGACTATTTTGTTTAAAATCTATCTCTTCCTACATTTTTCAAGCAATCTTCTTCAAACTTTAACAGTTTAATTATTATACAATAATAAAATAACATTACTTGTGAATTTAAAAAAACTGTAGTAACAGTGTATTTTTTATGAAAAATAAAAATAAATTTTAAAGTTTTTTTATAAAATTTTTATTTTTTCTAATTATCAAAATTCATAAATTACGTTTTTTTTTTGTAAAATAAGGATCGTTTTCTAAAATTTAAAAAGATTGCTTGAAAAATGAAGAAGAAGATAGATTTTTAATAATCTTTTAAATTTCCCAGAAAATTGACCCTGAAAAAATTTCGGTCCATACATTTGTATTGGTAACTTTTTACAAAAAATAAAACATCTCAAATGTTAAATGATATTTATGCATTCTATAAAATCTGGCTTATAGTTAGTAATTAAAGCTTTCATATAAAGGTGAAAGTTAATTTTTGTAAAAAAAAAAGTGTTTAACCACCCTCACCTCTATAGCTTTAATTTGTTTACTTTTTTATTTGAAAAATTGTGAGTTAGTTGTACTTTATAAATTTCATAAATATAACTATATTGTTGGTTGAGTCATAAAGAGTTTTTTTTATTTTCTATTATCAACAAAAACAGATAATGACACACTTATTTAAAAGCTGTACATTTAAAATAACTTTTTTAAAGGAAATATTATTGTTAGTTTTCACAGAAATTTTAAAAGTTTACAAAAATCAGTTGTTTTTCATTTTAAAGCAACCTATGCAAGTTATCAGGAAATGGTATTTTTCATAGTACTAAAAGCATTATATTAACAATTATTTAGACTAACATGTGTTTTTTGTATGTTTTAAAATTTAATGAGCTTTTAGAAAAATAACCCCTTAAAAATTGTTAAAGATTTTTTAAAGGGGACTCAGCTAAGTTTTTTTTTGTTTTAAAAAATGCAACCCTAAAGCTTTGAGTTACTATAATATTTATTTAGTGTTGTTTAATAGGTAGAAAGTTAAAGAGAAAATTCAACAAGGAGTATTACACAACGCATAAGTGGCTGTGTGGATGTGAACATACTTTAGCTCTGTACTGTTTTCCTTGCATATTGTTTGGTGGTGAGGATGCTTGGACTAAGTCAGGTTTTAAAAATTTAGGAAAAGTTGCTGAAAGAACTAGAACCCATGCCAATTCGCCAAAGTACATCGACAACATGGTATCATTTAACTTACTCGGCAAAAATTGTATACAAGCTCATTTGAGCAAAAGCTACCAGAATAGCATTAATAAACACAATCAAGAAGTACTGAAAAACAGAAAAGTATTGTTAACTCTAATTGATAGTGTGCTTTTCTGTGGCTTCCAAGAAATAGCTTTGAGAGGGCATAATGAAATGGAAGATTCTTTAAACCCTGGTGGCATTAGATCTTTGCTTAAGTTTGCTAGCAAACTTGACAAAGATCTTAAAATGCACTTTGAAACAAGTAAAGCATTTTCAGGGGTGTCTCCAACTATACAAAATGAAATTTTGTTGTGTGCCTTGGAAATTTACAGGAAGGAAGTTATATCTCAAGTACGGCAGACAAACTTTGTAGCAGTAATTTCGGACGAAACAACAGATGTGAGCGTGCAAAACCAATTGTCTATAGTGATAAGATATATAAACAATGACAGTGTCGTTGAGAGGTTTTGGGGTTTTTTCAGCCAAAAAGAGTAAATGCAGAAGGTATTTCAAAAGTTATTTTAAATGAGCTGGAGAAAGTCCTGCAGGGTGACAAAAAAAAAACTAAATGCTCAGACTTATGACGGTGCTTCAGTCATGAAGGGAAGAATAGGAGGGGTTCATGTTAAAGTAAAGGAAGTTTATAAAAACACTTATTACGTACATTGTGCTGCTCATCAGCTAAATTTGGTGCTTTCGATGGCTGCTAGCTGCAACCGAGAGGCAAAACTTTTTTTCGCTAAATTGGATCAAATTCCTACTTTTTTTCTAAGTCACCAGAAAGAAGACGAGTAGTTGAAGTAAATGTTCTATCTGGATGCAAAACTAGATGGAACTACAACTCAAAAACCGTATGAAAGGAAAACCGAGTTACTAACAGGATTTGAATACTTTGTTAATCACACTGACAGTTACGGCTATTCAACTATAGCTGCGGCAGAAAACTGCATACGAATCTTAAATGATGAAAAGTTTAACTTTTGGTTGCAGATTTTTTCTAAGCTTATGCCAGAAGTAGATATTTTGTATAACATAATGCAAAGCACTAATCTAACTGTGCAAAAAGTCGAACAACATGTGAAAAATTTTCAAGATGCTGTTAATAGAGTTCGTAATTCTAGTGTTACAGATCATGCAATAATATGCCTCTCTTCTTCCGCCAAAGAAGTTTGTGACAGTGTAAGGGTAAATTTTGCTAAAAGATTTAACTTTTCAGGACACTTGAGAATATCCCAGTTGTTTTTAGAAAATATGTATTCGTTTTATTTAAAATGTTTTCCTTTTGACGTTATCGAAGCAGTGAACAACTTTTATCCTGTTGTCAATTGTAAAAAGCTACAAACCGAATTAATGGTTATTTATAATCCACAAGAAATGCACAAAGGGGGATTAATAAAAACTCTGCTGTACATAAAGAATAACAATCTTTCTGATAGTTTTTGTGAAACTATAAAACTTCTAGAAATTTTAATAACCATACCTATGTGTTCAACTGAAGCTGAAAGGACATTTTCATCTCTAAAAAGATTAAAAATATATTTACGAAATACCATGGGTCAGTCTAGACTAAACTCCCTAAGTGTTATTTCTGTTGGTAGAGACTTAATTAAAAACTTTAGTGGTTTTAATGAGGAAGTTATGAATTTATTTATAAACAAAAAAGATAGAAGGATGCATTTTCATTACAAAGGTTAAAAATATGCATTCAAGTTTTTGTTTAGGACAAACATAGATTTTTCTTTGTAAGTACTTTAGCTTTTGATAAACATGACATGTTTCAGATATATGTTTTTTATTATTATATATTATTACCTTTAGTTTTTTTTTACAAACTCTATCTTTTGTCTGACTTAAATTACATTTTATTTTGTTAATATTTTTGAAATTGTTTAGCTATTTTATATAAAAAAATTTGCTTTTGTAGGAATTCAGATATTCATATATTTTGTAGATAGATATTCAGTTTTACTGTCATTAAGTCTTACGTTTAAAACTAGCCATAAAACGTTTTATCGTTATGTCATTTGTTCTACAATTTTTATTAAATGTTTCTTTTATAACAAGTTTTGATTTGTATTTTATTAAAATTTAAAAAAAAGCTAAGTTCAACTTGCTTTAACTTTTTTATAATTCAGATTTAATTTTCTAGCATTAATACCCAACTTACATTAAATAAGCAAGCAATATGTTCTATTTATAACATTTCAGTTTCTTTTACTAAAACATAATTTTGTGTAACACATAAAATGCAATGAGGTGTTGTCATCACTGTTTTATTGTAAATTTAAGAGATTGATATTTTTTTCTTAAATAAAACATTTACTTTCGTTTTTTTGAATATATTCATTTTTAAAGATATAAAATTTACTGTAAGTAGTAAAAACATTTTTTTTAGTAAGTTTACATTTGTATAAGTATAAGTAGTTTTAATAAAGTTTATACTTTTTTTAATTTTTTAATTTTGTAATAAATAATTATTTTTTAAAATAGTTGCTTTGAACTTATTTTACTAAATGAATTTTTTTCAATTATATTACTTATAAAAAGACTTTTTATAGCTAATTACAAAAGTTGCAACTTAAGGGATTTTTTGAGAATAAAAATTGCGCACCCCCTGACCAAAACACCACGCTACGCCACTGCTAAGTAGTATAACTTCATACGAAATGTACTGTTCAGCTACTTTTAATGTGTTTTTTAACAAAAAATTTATTGATTACAATCAATTTTTAATCTTTATGGTAGAATTTCGTTGTCTTATTAGTATTTTACTACTTAACATGTTAAAATTTAAAATTTAAACATTTTCCAAATTTTTTAGTAATTTATGTTCAAAGTTCTTTTTTTTTTAATTTTTGTAAAAGCCAGGTTTTTTTAGGTATTAATTTCTTTAATTGTAAAAATCAGATTTTTCCTGGGTTAAAAGGTTTTTGACAACCCTGAATAAATAATAAAAGTTTAAAATTGTATAAAAACTAATTTAACATTTAAAGCAGGTTGAGAAATATTAAATTTTGTCTTTTAGTTTCGAAGAAAAGTGAAAAATTAATATAATTTAAAATAAAATATCTGATAAATTTTTAAAAGTAAATAATTTACAGCATACAGAACAAGTTTTTTATATATAAAACAATAAATTATTAAGTGTATAAAAGTAAAACTTTAGTTTTTCTTCATCTAGTTACGAATATATATTAGATTAGAAATGACATAAAAAGTTCTCAACTGAAACGTACAAAACTTTAATATTTTTAGAAATAAATATCAATGTTACCAAGTTCTTTTGAAAATTTTTATCCAGGTTTTTAAACATATGTGTTTTGAGTCTGTTATTAGTTTACAGCTAAGTATAAGGCTATAAACTGTACTAAGTAGTATAACAACATACAAAATGTACTGTACAGCTACTTTTAATGTATTTTTACCAAAAAAAAATTTAACGATGACAATCAATTTTTAATCTTTATGGTAGATTTTTTGTATCAAATTATATTTTCTCTACTTAGTATGTAAAAATTGCTTAAAATTTAAACATTTTCCAAGTTTTTTAGTAATTTTTCTTCAAATACTTTTTTTTTTCAAAATTTATAAAATTTCAGATTTTTCTAGGTTTTTATTGCCTTAATTGTAAAATCCAGGTTTTTTCCAGAGTTCTAAGATTTTTGCAATCCTGATATTTTTAAAAATAAATTATGAAATTTGAATATAAAACTAATTTACCATTAAGACAGGATGAGAAACATTACGACCTCTAGTTTGGTATAAAAAGGAAAATTTTTTGATAAGACTTAAAGATAAAATAACTGAAAAGATTTTTAAGCATTACTATGTTACAGCATTTAAAATTAAGTTTTTTTATATAAAAAACTTAATGCTTAATATCTCAAATTAAGGTTTTTCTTCATCGAGTTATTATATTATAATAGACTAGAAAAGACTTATAATGCACTTAACTGAAAAATACATAAATTTGATATTTTTAAAAATAATCATCAGGGTTGTTAAATTTTTCGAGAAATTTAATCCAGGTTTTTAAAAGTACATGTTTTTGGGTCTATATTAAGCTAGTAGCTAAATTTAAGATTAAAAACTGTACTTAGTAGTTTAACAAAGTAAAATATATACTGTAAAGCTACTTTTAGTGTGTTTTTTAACAAAAAGTGTTGAAATGATGACAATCGTTTTCGAATCTTTATGGTAGAATTTTTGTGTCAAATTGTAATTTTACAACATGTAAAAGTTGGTTAAAGTTTGAGCTTTTTCCAAGTTTTTTAGTAATTTTTGGTTCAGAATTCTAGTTTTTGTTTTGCAATATTTCTAAAATTCCAGGTTTTTCCAGGTTTTTATTACCTTAATTGTAAAGTTTAGGTTTTTCAGGGTTCCAGGGTTTTTGGCAACCTTAAATAATTAAACAAGTGTTTGAATATAAAACTAATTTACCATTAAAAACAGTTTGAGAAATTTTTAACTTGGCCCTTTAGTTTGGTAAGATAAGTAATACTTTTTAATAATAATTGAATATTAAACAACTGAAAAGTTATTAAACGTAACTATGTTACAGCATATAAAATTGAGTATTTACTATATAAAACACTTAATGTTTAATATATCAAACTAAAGTTTTTCTTCATCTAGTAACTAACTTATATTAGACTAAATAAGACATAAAATGTATTTAACTTAGAAGTACAAAACTTTGATATTTTTAAAAACAATTATCAGGGTTGCCAAATTTTTTAGAGAGTTTTAATCTTAGTTTTTAAAAGTACATGTTTTTGGGTCTATATTTAGTTTAAAGCTAAGTTTAAGCTTAAAAACTCTACTTAGTAGTATAACAACATAAAATATATACTGTAAAGCTACTTTTATTGTGTTTAAAAAATGTTTAAATGATGACAATAGTTTTTTAACCTTTATGGTAGATTTTTGTGTCAAATTAATTTTTATAATATGTAAATATTGTTAAAATGTTGAGCTTTTTCCAAGTTTCTTAGTAATGTTTGTTAAAATGTTTGTTATTTTTTTTTTAAATTATTAAATTCCAGATTTTCCAGATTTTGTTGCCTTAATTGTAAAATTTAAGTTTTTTTAGGGTTCCAGGGTTTTTGGCAACCCTAAATAAAAGAAAAAAAAGAATATAAAACTCATTTACCATAAAAACAGGTTGATAAATTCTTAACTTAGACCTTTAGTTTGGTTAGATAAGTAAAATCTCTTTGTAAGACTTGAAAATTAAATAACTGAGAACTTTTTTTTAAACTTAACTTTATAAAAGTATATATAAAAGAAAGTGTTGAATATATTAAACACTTATTGAGTAGATATTTATAAATTTAAGTTTTTTGTCATCTAGTTATTAATATATACTAGACCAGAAAAGAAAAATAATGTAATTAACTTAATATAAATTTGGATATTCAGAAATTGAAAAGTAAACAAAAAACTACTTGTAATTTTATATAAAATTCAAAAAGCAAGAAAACAAATTCTGATAAAGTTTTTGCATATAAAGATTTAAAACACACAAAATTTAAAACTAATATGCTTATCTGTTAAGTAGTGCTTGCATTTCTTGATAAAGTGTTGAGCCAAATCCTGAATAGGTTTCCGAATGAAGCGAAGTAATTGGTTGTGGAGAACAAGTTAGCTAATAACTATCGATTTTTTCTTGCTCTATAAAATTTAACAAAGTAATTCAAGCATGTCTAAAACATATATTCATCCGCGTCAAAATTTTAATATTCATACGCATCATATTTCTTAGAATTAGAACAAAATTAAAACTTTAATAAAATTGTACAAAATAATATCCAAACTTGTTGGTTTTAATACCAAGTTATATTTAAGTTTTTAGAAAAATAAAAACTTTTTAAATTAAAAAAAAAAAGATTTAATATTACACAATTAATTATATAACATAAATATTAGGTACCTTATGATTTACAAAATCACGTACTAAATATTTTTTTTACTTAACTTTCAAATATCTAAAGTAAAACTAATGTGCTTAACTGTTAAGAAGTGCTTGTATTTCTGGATTGAGTGTTTAGCTTAAGTTTGGTAATAACTAAACATTGACGTTAAGCAACTTGCTGTGTATATAAAGTTTGCTATTGATAAACGATTTTTGACTTTTTTTGAACAAATACAAGATTAAAAATTCAGCCATGCATTTATTTAAACTTATTTTCGTCCGCGTGAAAAACTAAAAACTAAAGTCTTAAAATTATGAACATTATGTTTTTAAGAGTTAGAACAAAATTAAAACTTCAAAATAAATGTGCAATTATATTGTAACCTATATATGTAGGTTACTTAAATATTAAACTTGTATGGTTATAATGTAGTATACAACAACACTAAAAACATTTTTAAAATTTATATTTAATTTATACTAAATGTGAATATTTATTAATAATTAGGGTTACTTCATATAAAAATAGGCACGACAATGAATAAACATGTTGCATAAAATAACAATGCAAGTACAAATTAGTTTATAAAGAACATCAAATTTATAGGTAACTTTAAACGTGGTCAAAACTATTAAAAAATAATAGATTTAACATTAGTTAAATTTATAGAATGCTTCAACTAAAATGAGAGTAAACTGATTGAAACTAAAATTATAAAAATATTAAAAAAAAAAACATTTTTAGTTAGAATCTTTACACAAAACAATCAAACAATATAAATGTCTAACTTTAAATAACATGTTTACTGCAGCAGGCTGTGAATAAAATGCCCCTACTATTTCTGTTGCTAGTTTATATTGCAATGTTTTTTACTTTATTCAATATTACATCAGTAATTTCTTGTCTGCTTTTTATATTCTCTTTATCTTAACTGTATTAAACTTACATCAGTAAAAAAATGATCTTGTGAGCTTTCTTTTGAACGCTTGACTGAACAAGGACTAAAATTAAAGTTTTTTCACTAATTTTAAACAGTTATTAAATGCAGTTAGATATCTAGCTACAACATACTCAAATTTAGTGCACTTTTATTTAAGTTCACTATTTAATAAGTTTTTAAATTTTTATAACTTGATATTTTAAATTAATCAGAACACTTAACTATTTTTCTAAAAACATTTAAAATTTGCTCATCTAATTTCATTACTTAATTAGTATCTACATAACAACTAAAAACTATTATCAATTTTTTATTTGTATTGTATTTGAAAAAGATAATTAAAAGTTTGTACTTATGACTTTTTTTTATAAAATTGAAAATATTTTGCTTTGTATTTAAATTGTTTTGTTACCCTATTTGTTCGACTTTTTTGAGTAACAAAATATGTAAGAAACAAAAATATTTCACTAAAATATTAATTATTAAAAAAAATTGTTTAGTCGTAGAGAAAAATAGCTATATATTATCTATGAAGTAATTACAGAAAGGAACATTAGACAAACAAATGACTTTTTTTTAATTTTCCACTGCTGCTTATGTAGATACTTTCTCATTATGAATTAAAAAAACAACTTTAACTACATTAAAATAAAATCAACTAAACGATATTATATTAAAAAAAGATAACAAAACGCAAACTATATAATAAAACGATCTGTTTACAGTTAATAATGTATAAAATAACTAATATTTTGTTTAAAAAAAATATATATATTAAACTATTATGGTTTTGATATTGAGGAAACCATATTAATTGTAATCAAAATTTAGTCGCTTGTAGTCAAAGCCGGCAATAAAAACTAACAGAAATTTATAACCACAAAAGTAAAACAAAATTCGCAAATTACAATTTAATAGTAATATATCAATTATTTAAATATTATTCATTTTAATCGAATTCTTTAGTATAGTGAGAATGAGAGACTAAATTCTCTATCTCGTTATACAAAGAATCAACAGAAATTATAAAACATAGTCTTGTATTTATTTTTCTACAAAATATAAACTTTATTTTAGTATAGTTTATTTAGTAAAGAGGTCCTAAAATTTTGTTACATACATACTCAGCCTGTTATTAACATAAGTATATCATAAAAAAACTAGCTAACTATGAAAGCTGCTCTAACACTTTGTTGGTTAACGAAAGTTACTGAAACGTTTTTAAAAGGAAATTAAAATAATAAAATTTAAATTTAATATCACTTTTATATAATTTTTATTTATTTATTAATTTAAATTAACTTGTTTCATTCGAGTGAAAAATAATAATACTTCTGCTACATTGCACAAAAACGAAATCTAGATATTTTAAGCTTCCAGATGGGGTCGAATTACTAGATTAACATGTTTTGAAATGATCGAAAGGCTTTGCACAATTAATTATCGTCTAAGGAAAGTAAGATAATGTTTTTCTTGATCTGTGAAGATAGTTTAACCAGCCAAGGATTGAAAAAAAATCAATCCTAAGAGATAACTATACAAAATGTAAAAATAATATCAAAGTATGTATAGAATAAAAAATATATTTCGAATTAAACCTCAACTTGTTTCCCTACTAAACATTTAGTGATTTCTCACTAACCTTTAAATTTGAGAAAACAAATAAACATAGTTTTAATTCTCGTTTAAAACTTTCAAGTTTTTTCGGCAGAGTTGAAAACATTTTTTATACAAAGCTTTTAAAAATTGAAGCTTTCGATAAAAATCTGAAAGATATAATGCACAGAGTCACTGATAAGTCCATGTAGAGAGGCTTAAGTAACAGTATATTAAGTAAAGCCGACGTTCCATCTGAACCAGTGGCGTCGCGTGGTATTTTTTTTAGGTGGTGCAGAATTAAAAAAAATATCAATTATTTCAATAAAAATATGTTTTTACTGTCAAGTTTGAAAACAACTGAACTTTCGCTACACCTGAAGATAAGCTTTGCTTTTAAGGGCATAGGGGGGATGAAACAATTTTATCTTATTTTATGTAGTTTTTACTAAGCTACAAGATGCTTTTTACAGATTTTAAAAATTCAGTATATGTTCTAAGATATAGCCGGTCAAAGTCAAAGGCAACAAAAGGTTCATAATGGGAGGCACAAACTAAAATAGTGCTTAAAAAAATGTTTTACCCCCCCCCCCCCCTTTATGCCCTTAACATCTACTTTAGAATTATTTTACTGAAATTACTTTATACAGTTTTAATTTAACTACAAGTCATCTTTTATCAATATAAAAAATTCTTAAAGTTTTTGAGATATGGTAATTCACAGTCAGAGGTACAAATGAATCCTTATTTTTATAATATAAACTCAAACAACAAATAAATCAAATCACTAAAATCATATCTTTTTTTTATAAGTTGGCCTCAAAATCTTTAGATGTTTCTTTTATAAAACAAAAAAAAATTGCTAAATTAGATATTTAAAACACCTAGAAAAAAAAGTTATAACAAAAGTTTTTTTTTGTATATATAAAAATATATATTGATACTTAAAAATTGAAAACTTCTCTTCAACAAAAGTATAAAGTTTAAAAAAAATTAGGATGAAAAAGTTTAATTAAAAATTGTTTTAAAAATGATGGAGAATATAGGTTTTCAGTAAAATTGTATTTTTTGCTGTTTAGGTTTGCTCCTTGTATAATAAACCGTTGCACTCTCTGGCTTTGACCGGTTGTATCTAAAAGTTTAATTGGAAATTTCAAGTTTATTAAAGAGTAACTATTAGCTTTCTGAAAAAGTTAAAATAAGAACAACATAAAAAAAGAGCCTATACACCCTCCCCCCTTACTCCTCACTAATTTGCACTTTTTTTTTACAAACATTAACATTTTTATTAACTTTTTTTCTAATTTTAATGTTTTTTGTTGGAGGTTTAAAATTCAATAGTTTTTTAAGGGTATCTTTTCTTTATTTAATATTTATCTGTTTTTCATTTTGATGACAGTATTTTTTTAGGAGCTCAACTTTTTTAAGTTTAGTTGTGAGGCTGTTGAACTTTTCAAGAATTTTAAAGATAATTTATAAATATGTAACTATTATAGAAGTAAAAGTTTGGTTAGTTAGTTTTCATGTGGCCATAGGGGTAAAACACTTATTTTTTAATTTTGAATAACCTTGTTATTTTCAGAGTAAAAATTAAAACTGATTTAGTCAGCCTGAATATTTTTCTAATTTGGTCTGCTTTAATTTATCTTGGGTCATCTTGAGTTTTTATTATTTCTAAGTTATCCTGATTAAGAGGCAAGGCAACCATGTTTCAACAATTTTATCTTAAATTTTTGCTTTGTTTATGAAAAAATTAAACCAAAAGTTATATAAAGTAGAGGAAGACTAAATTTTCCTAAAATGTTAAACTACTCTAAGTAATCAAAGTTTCTAAATTAAGGCTATTTACTTTATTTAAATATGTGATTGTTTCAATAATACTATTTTTATTTAATATAAATCTAAAATATTTTTCTGTAAGAGTGAACTAGAAGTTTATAATAAACTTCTTAATTCTTTTTTTCAGAACTTGAATTTTATTTTTTATTTTATTAACTTTATGATAACAATAATCAGTTATAGTTAAGTTTATGTATGCAGATTAAAATAAAAAATCAAAATTTTAAGACTTTGGTGATTTAGGGTTTTTATCTTTTTTTTCAAAATATGCAATTTATGACAAATCATTTAATAGAAGTGATCTGTTAAATTTAAAAAATCATGTGGGCACATAAACTCAAGTTTAATCCTTTGCAGTAGCTTGCTTTGTTTTTATTTTATGTTTACAATAGCTTGTAGATGATACTTAAGCAAGTCCTGTTTTAGGGAATTTTCAACTTAGCTTACTTACCGCAAGATATTGATTTTGCGGTAATTCTTGAAGAAATTTTGCTTTTTTGAGTTCATTTGCGGCAGTCAGCTAAGAGTTTGCGGCAGTGAAGTGGGCAAAATGGTCGTTTTCAAAATTGAAGTTTTAAAAGAGATTTCGTTCAAAAAAATAACAAAAACGTTATAGATACTTATTTTTTTCTTAGAAAATTTCAAGGTGGTGCAGTTGCGGCAGTGCAACACCCCACGCGACGCCCCTGATCTGAACGACAGTAATACTTTAAATAACCATTATTATTAGTCTTGTTTAAGAGCACTTTTAGCAATCAATGACACAATTGATGATGGTTACAGTTATTCATCTCTATCACAAATACTATTTAGGTTTTAGCTTTGAATAAAATCAAACAAATCTATATATTATTTAGCCATTCTCCGTCCATCAAGGTTGAAAATCACTATCCAAATCTCAATATAAAAGGTTAATTTTTTCTTTATCTTTGAGGAAAGCTTATTAACCTTTTTTTCATTATGTTCCATGATCATAAACCTGTTGCGAAAAATGTTGAAATAATATGAAGAGCAGTTATTAACTGCCTTTAATACTGTTCTTTTACAGACTAAACGATTAACTAGTTTTTTTTTAAGAAGCTTTAATACAAATGTATAAATGAAAACAAAATATAATAACATTTTAAGTAGTTTAAACTATTTTACAATACCTAATATGTCATTACACATAATCCCTTATGTGATTACATTGGCTAAAAATTAATAAAAATATATTCATTAATGTGATATAGCTTTGAATGTTTAAATGATTTTTATTAATTTTCCAAGTATATTAAAAAAAGCAGAAGTTTAAATTTTGAATAATCTCTGTTTTAAATAAATCGTATTTAATTCGTTGATAAAATTAAAAACATTTATTAAACTACAGCTGATCAAACAGTTTTACAGGTTGATTGTAATAAAATAACCTAGTTGTTTAACTGTCTAATTTTGTTAATGCTAGTAAGTATTTTCAACTGATTCTCAATAATATTTTATACAGTTTTATATTCTAATTTTGTCATCATGTGTGACTGCAAAACTTCTTCAGTCTGTAACTTTGTTCCAGTACTTCAATTTTATCAAAAACGTAATTTTTGTTATAACTACAACTTAATTATACTTAGTTTAAATTACTTCCATTAGCTTTATATTTTATAACAGTTTAGTCTTATATCAAATGTAACTCAGCTTAACAAATTTGACTGAAATGTGATTAAGCGACAATGGGCTATATTAATAATAATAGTTTTGGTGAATTGGAAAAATAATCATAATTGTAAAAAATAATATATTATTTTCGTTTGAAGTATCTTAATAAATAAGCATTTTCAAATGAACCATTTTGCTATTTTCAATTCAAAAACTATTAAAAACTCTTTATAAATTTAAAAAAATTGATACGTCATTAGTATGAATATTAATCTTTAAACCCTAATCTTTTATATGGTCTAGTTGCTGTCAGAATAATACAAAAACCAATTTGATTATAAATTTCAATTGTTTGTTTTTATACAAAAGTTTATATTATATGAGACGAGTGAAATATGCACAGAGACACATTATAAAATAAGGGTGCTAAAAAAGTCATTTTTGCACGAAAATTTTTGCAGGAGGATCACTTTTGCACAGGATTAATTTTCGCACGAAAGTAAAAAATAAATAAACAATCTAAATTAATAAAAAACTTACTGACCAAGAGTAGGTGTAAGGGGTAACTGTTATAGTAAAAAAATAAGAATAAAAATAATGTTACAAAACGTGCAAAAAAAAATTCGTGTTAAAGTGAACCTTCATGCAGAAATATCCCTTTGTGCAAAAGTGTCTCTTCTTGCAGAAGTAACTCTTCGTGCATGTTTGACAACTAGCCATATTGTGTATGCCTTTCTCTAATAACCATACGCAAATTTTACAAGGAAATTTTGCATGCATTATTCCGACTGCTTCTAAAAATTTCTCAGTTTCATAAAGAAGTCTTAAAAAGTGTTTTTAGTTTTCAAATAATTTATAGTAAAGGAAATTAGAAACTATAACCGATTTAATAAGCAAAAAATAATAGTACATTTGTGTAGTTGTTAAAATCTCTAAATTAACTTAACTTTAAGTAAGGTCTTTTATAAAATTTCCTGAATTTTTTTAAGGTTTTTAGAAAAATAATTTATTTTTCTTCATTTTTAGTATAAAGTGAAAATTTAAGGTAAAAAATACTCTAAATAGTATGAAATATTGAAAAGTTTGTGTAATGCTACTTTAACTGTGTTTCATAATTTGAAAATTTTAAATTAAACCAAAAAGTATTGTCTTTTTTAATAGGTATTTTGTATCTAAAAAAAAACTGTTATTTACAATAAAAAATTTGTTGGAAATTCCAGGTTTTTATTTAGTTTTCGTTTAAATACATACATTTTAGGGGTTTCGGCAACACTGTAAAAATGTTAGATAATATTTCAGGCAAGTTTTGAATAAAAATTAGTGAAAACGATTGCATTAAAACTTACAAAAGCTTCTTGAATACTCGATGCACAAATATAAAACTTGGTCTTCTTAACAACATTCAGCTATTATTTTTAATTTTCTAGTAATCAAAGAGTTTTAAATTTTAAAGGATAACTTTAAATTTTCTAGCCCACTTAAAATCATCTTTACATTTAAGACGAGCACCATAAACTATTTTTGAAAATAGATTTAAAACGACTTTAGATGATTTATTTTTGCTTTTTTCAACCGGTTTTGTAGTAAATAATAAGACTACTTTCAAAATTTTAAACTAACTTTTTTTCAATGAGCTGGCCAATTTCATTTAAAAATTAATTTGCGGCCTTATTAAGTCTGTAAAACCACTCTATCAATATTTTACAAAGCTGTTAGAGTCGGTAAACAGCTTATACTTGTCATGTCAATTGAGCACTTGAATGTTCAAACTTTTTTGAAGTATATAAATTACACGCTTGAGTGTATATAACACTGCTTTTTACCAAGACTGCTCTTTAGGTATACCTTTTAATCAAAAAACTAACATTTAAGAAACATTTTGTACTAAAAACCAAAATTTGAGATGAAATATCTAAATTTTATTTGGTTATTAAAAATTGTGTAGAAAGTTTGCTTGTCAGGCTGTAGTATGCATTGGTTAACTTGGTTATGAATAAACACATCATTATCTTCGGAAATTGAAACATTATACATTGCGAAATAGACATTTTGTAGTTAACTTAAATAACTGAATATCTACGTTAATTGGTAATTAAATAAGTTATAATAATTGTTTTTTAACTATTTTTTTGATTAAAGTCAACACTAATTAAATTTAGATTACTGACTTTTGTACAAAAATGGAAATTCACGAAAATATACAAGATTTATCTATTGATCCGTAAAATTATAAACTTAACTTTAACAAACATATTAACCTTAAAAAAGATTAACACCAAATCACAGCATTTTAGCTTTATTTTAATTTTGCGAATTGCAACTTAACTAGTTATATTGTTAAATATATTTTACTTTTTAAGTTACAAATTATCAAAAACTTTTTTTTTTCAATTTTATTCACTAAAATTCTCAATTAACTCAATGCACTGAGCAATAAAACCATTTTTACACGGTTTCGCTTGCATCAGTGGTATTCTTGGCTTTTGCTTTTTTGTATTTCTTGCAAACACAGCTCAATGCAATCGCCAATGCAACCACAACAACAAAAAGAGATGCGGCGACAATAAAAAGCACGAATAAATTCAAATCCCTTGTTGAGAAAAGATCTCTCAATGAAAAGTCGTTTTCAACTGGGAGTATGCCCCCATTATCAGTTGAAACGTCACCGGTGTTGTTGACCTCAGGAATACCTTGGTTAGTGATGTTGACGTTAGGAAAACCTGGTTTGGTGCCGTTGACCTTAGGGAAATTCGGGTAGAAGATGTTGACCTCAGGAAGACCTGGGTAGACGTTGCTGTCCCCAGGAATTTCTTGGTTGGTACTGTCGACCTCAGGAACATCTTTATCAAACCCTTTAGGTTTCAAAAGATCTTGCTGACTTTTTGGGTTCGGAGACATGCAAACGAAGTTACCATATGGATATTTACCATCAGTTTCATCAAATAAGATAAGTGCTTGCTCAGCATTAGGTCGAAACAGAGCATGTCTATATTTTCCATCGTCCTCACCATAGACAAACCAATATTGGTTAATTTCATAAGGCAACCTTTCCCTAACGAACCATACAGCGTTCTGAAAATCGAAGTTGTCTGCAAAACGAGCTAGCTCCCACCCGTGACTTTTACACCACGATTCAGCTTCTTCGGCGTAAACCAGATCTTCAGGCATGGCAAAAACGTACTGCCCATATTTCACATAATCCATGGTATTCATATTAAAGTTAAAACTGTGAAAATTGTTACAGGTTACAGAATTTTTTTGATTTAAAATTTTTCATTTGAAAAAACAACGAAAAGTACATAGTATAAATGTTGAGGGCCATGTTATTGTGTGTTAGAACTCAAAACAAATAACATTTCTATTGCAAAGAATCAATTAAACAAAACTTTCACGTATTTTAAGGTATATTTTTTTTAATTAGAAAACTTTTTTTATGTACGTAGCATTATAAAAGGTAACTATTTCAGGGTAGCAAATAATTTTTGAATAATTTTATACGTTTTCAGTATTACAAGTTTGTAGGTCTATTTTGAGTATCAAGTTAAGTTTAAGGTAAAAAAAAGTCTCTTAAAACGTAAATCAACATTAAAAACATTTAACAAATATTTTTACAAATGATTTAAATAAAAAAAAAAACCATAACAATTATATGAGACATTTATTTTAAATTTAAGTTTTATTACTTTACAATTAAATATGTTTTTAAATGTTATTTTTTGCTGAATTTTTTAGTTTTTTTTTAATTTTTGTATTTTTTTCAAAATTTCTTAAATTCAAGGCTTTCCAGGTTTACTTTAGCCTAAAATGTTAAATTCCAGGTCTTTTAGGAATCTGGTTTTTCGCAACTTTGTTTCATAAAAAAGGTTTCTGTGAACGTTGCACTAAAAATGCTTTTTACAATATCAAGTAAAATTTTAGTATAGATAACTATGAATTAAATAATCGTAAAGCCTTCTTCTTATTATTATGCTAACACATCTCATTTAGTAATTGTTGAAAAATATTGCAAAAAGATGTTGATAAATTTGTTTAAAATATACATATTTCAAGTTACTTTGTACAATTTTAGACTCAAATAGAAAATAGTTTTAATTTCAATACTTAAATACGAAAGAAAAATCATAAATGGATTGGAAAATAAGTTTTTATTTTAAGTATAAATAGTTTTAATCAAATTAAAATATTAAAGTAAAGCTTTTAATCTATAAAAATTTTAGTTTTTGTATATGAGTAAGAAAATATGAACTTAGATATTAATAATGTGTTAAATATTTTTGAAAACGGTCACACTTCGAGAAAGATATCTTTTAAATAAACTATGTTAATAGTTTTTGTGAAAACTTACACTTTTAAAATGAACAAAACCATTTCTTACATAAAATAAGGCTTTCTGTGCTTAAAACAATACGAGTATCATAATATAAAACACTTTCAAATAAATAATTAGAATGTAAAAACACAACAACACTATATTATAACTAAATATTGAAGAATGTTACTTATAGCTCCTAATTTTTATGATTTTTGTTTAAACTATAGTTAAATCCCATACAATTAAGTAGTTAATTTGAACATAAAGTTTTAGACCCAAAACGAAACAACCAATACCAAATGCTCTAAAGAGTGCGTACTCAAATATTTGCTTATAATCTATATTAATAGCGTACTCAAATACTTATTAATGTTATGTTTTTCAAGCTTTAAATGTTATACTCAAACAAATTTTAGCTTATCGCTAAAGTCACAATTGTGCAAAGTACATTTGTTGTTCCTAAACCTTTACTAGTAAGTCTTATTATTTTTTTTACAATCAATATCACTCCACTTTATCTAGCGTTTGTTATTGAAGTGTTTGGACTCAATACACTTTAAGTAAAAAAACACAAAATTATAATATAAATCAAGGTTTCCCCGGCTGGGCCAAGTGGATCCAATGGAGGCCATTACAGAAACTTTTTGGGCTATGAGCATAAAGAGGCCACACAGGGGTCATTAGGTCATTGTTTGAAACTAACACTAGATATTCTGGAGTTGATGATAAACAGCGAACAAACATAAAAGTCTTAGGCGGTTTTAATGGTAGTTTTTTCATAAGTCTTGTTGAAGGGGTCACAACTTTTTTTTAATTCTTTAAAAGGCGATTTTAGAAAATAAAAACCATTATAAAAGTATGTAGATTTACAATCTATAGTTTCATATAAACAATAGAAGGATTACTAAAACTTTTTAACGATAACTGAACGAATGATTTAGTTTTTTTAAGAAAATAAAAAAGTTATAAATTTCGTATTATGTAATATAATATATCTAAACGATGTTGTTCAAAACTAAAGCACAATTTTTTTTCTAAGCAAGTGTTGAAAGCTTGTTGTTAAAAAAAATAGATAACTAAATCTCATTTTAGACGTAAAAAAAAACAGAATGATATTGTCAATTATTTTGAATCCAATTAGAGATTTTTTTAAAACTTACAACTAGCTTAAATCATTCTGATATTATGAAATATTTTTAGCTTTCCTAGTTATTCTTAGTATTCTGTTAAGTTTGAAGTCTGAAATTATGTGAAGTTTTTATTGACATAATTAGATTGGTTACCTTACAATGTAAGGCTTACAATGTAATTCTATTTATGTAAGGCTTACATAAATAGAATTGCTTAGCCTTGTTGCTTAGTTGCGTTTTAAACTTTAATACGAACTTATTTTCAAAAATATGATCTAAATTTAAGTAAAAACTTTTAATAAACACTTTTAAACTTATTGTAGAGTAAATGAAAATTTCAATATTTAAATAATGATAAAATTTTCAATAAATATTTGGTACGGTTTTAAAGCCAGGATTTATTTCTTTAGAGTGTATCAAGCTTGATAATATGTATTAAGTGTATAGTGTTTATAAATTTTTGCACGAAGGGTCAAATATTCACGAAGGAACACTTTTGTACGAAGGGAAATTTAGCTTGACGACACTTATGCACAAAGTGTTACTTTTGCAAGAGATGCCACTTTTGCAAGAAAGTAAAACAAAAATGTAGAAAAGAAGAAAAAAATTTACGTAAAAATAAAATAAGACCTTTAAAAAATAAAAAAATTAAAAAGACTTACTAAACAAGGGTAAGTATTAGAGAAGTAGCATAGATAGTAGAAGTTAAAAAAGGTTCAAAATAAAAACTATATAGAAACTACATTAGTTAAATAAATAACAAATAACTAAGAAATCAAAAAAAGAACAATCAAGTTACTGACCATGAGTTAGAGGTAAAAGTGATACGAAAAAAATTACAGCTTTTTCAAAAGTGTTTTCGTGCAACATTTACCCTTCATGCAATATTGACGCCGTGCAAAAGTGTCTCAGTGTAAAATAACTCTTAGTTCATATAAAACATTTACCCGTAAATTATGACGAATGAAAAACTGGGTTGCCAGGTTTTGAATAAAAAAGAGTGACAAACATGAATTAGTTTGTGCTAGTTTTATAAGAATTAGAAAAAAAGTGTGCGAAAATTTAATTTTTTACAACTTACCTTAGTCCTTTGTTAATAAACAATTAAATACAAACTTGATTTTTAACATATTATTCTCATTTAACTTTATTCTAATCATTTCTAAATTCTATTTTTTTATTATAATAATAAGTATTTTTATTTTCTCTATTAATGATTTATAAACCACAACAGTACTTTAGTGAGAGTTGAACTTTTGTTTCTGAAAATGGGTCGACTAAACTAAAGAACTAACAAAGTTTCATTGATTAAAGTTATTTAACTACAAAAGTTAATAACTTAAGTGACACTCTCTGTAGAAAAATTTAGCCTGACTGAAATAAAGCTAGCCTGCTTTAGTGACGATTACATAACAATTTAAACTGTAACAATTCTAATTGTTAAAAAAACTATATCTTTATATGTTAGCTATATCTTTAATGTAGTATGTTTTAGGTTAAAAAACATTATTTTAGGAGATAACTAATTAAAGTGTGATAATAATAAAGAAACTATTAAACGGTATTTTTAAAGAAAAAAGTTGAAAATAACTGAAAACTAAAACATTATAAATTTATTTTAATAATGTCTAAAACAGTACTTAAACCTTATAACAAATAATTTACTATTTTGAAGAATATAATTAAAATGTTTCAGCACAAAGCGGATTATCAAATTGCAAGTTTGTAATAAAAATAACAAACAACTTAAAATTAATGAGAATTTTTTTTTTTGATGATTAAATTTAATAAAAACTGAAAAACATAATAGAATATATTAATGCTAAAAAACTTTGAGATAAAAATCATTAAATTATAAACTAGGTACACAAATAATTCAACCAAAGCATATAGTGAGGTATTGAATTCTAATGGTTTTGAAAAAGAAAATTTATAGAGTTAGAAGTTATAGAGATAAAAAATTAGTAATAAAATGTTCCTATGGTTGAAATATAGTGTTATAATCTTTAAAAATAGTAAAAATTGTTTAATACTAAAAACATTTGAGAGCATTATTGTTGTTGTTACTACAGTTATATTATGATATATATATAATAAAATGCTTTGTGTTTTAATGTTTACTAAGCACAAGATAGGATAAGGATTAGATTTAGAATGTTAAATATATTTTAAACGAATGTATATAAAGATTATATATAAATAAAGATTTTCCTGGACATGACTTTAACCTGTATTCCTGTGTATGACTCGATAACCGAAAGGTTTTTTCGTACACCAGGTCCTA
The DNA here is from genome assembly GCF_965202585.1 of Thalia democratica. Lineage (NCBI taxonomy): Eukaryota > Metazoa > Chordata > Thaliacea > Salpida > Salpidae > Thalia > Thalia democratica. The sequence continues at coordinate 17,383,579 of NC_139169.1, forward strand.
GGACTAAATATTTAAACGCTTTTTTTATATTTTTTTAGTTAAGATATAACTATAGGAATTATAGTTTACTTATAATCTAACTTAATAAAAAAAAATCAACAAAAGAAATTAAAACTAAACATATGCATATTATGATGCATGTACAAATTATTTGATACTTTAACATTATATAGTCTACTAATAGTCTAGCTTATTTTAAAAAATAATATAACAACTTAATATTGAAAATGGTTATAATACGATGCATGCACTATCTATATAATATCTTAATAAAATTCTGCACATATAAAAATTATAATCTATAAACATTTATTCAAGTAATGCGGGTATTGGGTTATAAGTACGTTTCTCTTGTTTAGAGTCTTTTTTGTCTACTTGGGCTATATAAAGTCTTTCTAGGTTACAAAAGGAGCACATGTTACTATGATTGGTATTAGAATTTACTGATTCTACTGTTTTTCAATTAGTTGAGTATTATATATTGCTACTGTTTAAACTTCATAATTGCTTTACGTTAGTTTGCATGTACAATTTTTAGGTTTGTTTCTAGAAGATTTAGGTAAAAAAGCCTTGCCTTAACTTCCAGTCAAAACAAAATAAAACAGTGAAGATGTATTCATATAACTGTTAAATACTAATATGGTAATTATTAAATTAGACAAAACTTCCAACCTGTAATTTGTTAGTCCTCAACTTTACATAAATAATTGTAAATAACTTAAAAGTCAACATTCACGAAAAACCTAATGATCTAATTATCAAAATTTATGAAGAAGCTATTTAAATATTATCCAACTATAAAAAAAAATAAAAGATTCCAAAGTTTCTCAAGCTAAAGCATTTATAAACTGTCAAGGACTATAAAACCTTATTCCCCTATAACATCAGTTGCAGAACAATTAACCCGTCAAAATCATTCCTTGATAAAAAAGTTAAGTAAAATTTCTAACCCTTTGCCTAAACAAGATCAAAATCAAAACTTACCCAGTGGTTAAACTCTGAAAAGGTAATTTAATGGTCAAAAATATTAATAAAAAATTGCATAAAGCTTTCATAAACTTTATATAAAATCTTTTTGCCCTTTTATTAAAAAAAAACACCTTATTAAAGCTATAAATTTGCAGAAAATACAAAGATTTCAATAAACATGAAATAGACACTCTCATGCGCTTATATCAAACCATTATACTTTATGATAAGAGAATTTGGACTAAAAATCAAACACCTTTGACATAGCAATGGGCTCATTCCAGGGCGCCGAGATCTGTGATTTACTTGATTTATATATACTAAGCGAAATATCCCTAATAATATTTCGTCTTATAATATATTTTATGTCTAACTTATTATAAGTTTATCAAATGTAGGCCTGTAAAAAGATAATGGACTTGCATTTATAAATCGATCCTCTGGAACTTTAAAAAAAAAAACAATCTTTTACCAACATGTTTCTTCTACAGGCTTTGAAACGAAAATTTTGATAGTGTGATAATTAAGTTATTTTCAATATTCACTTGTTATGTCATTTATAGTTTATCTTTTGTAAATTTAGGGCTGGCATAAAACAAGTTAAAAATTTTGTCTGAATTAAAAATTACCATATTATTATCTAAGAGTTTTTCAATATCATTTGACAGTTTTACTTGGTATTTTTATTTTAAGTTAACGCAAGGTTTTTTTCCGAAACCCGCTAAAAACTGACCAAAAATTAATATTTAACTTTACAAACTATCTACGGTGTTTAATCAGGAACAATATAAAATACTCAGTTGAATGTAAAACAGAAGAATCAGTAAAATCTAACACAAACGTATATTGTGCATGCATCGTAATAAACCAATTTTCAGTTTTAAACTGTTATTTATTTTCATTAATGAAGTTAGACTATTAGTAGATTATATTTTGTAAAAATATTAAATAGTTTGTACATTTATCATAATAGACCAATTTTCAGTTTTTTTTTTTCATTAGTTAAATTATTAGTAGATTATGTTCCATATGACTTTATCTTAACTATTTTTATGTTTACATAAATATATATTATTTAAAACCTAAATCTTATATTCTAAGCTTTACCCTGATTGTATCTTTTGCTATTTAACAAGTAGTAGTTTACTACTTGTTTCTAAAAATACAATGAAGGAGTCAAATATAACTTTAAACAAAAAATTTCATCAAAGTAGTCAACACAAGTTTTAGTGGAAAATTACAACAAAGGAGTTAATATAAGTTACTTAACCTAGACATTTAGTTTGGTATAATAATTAAAATTTTAACAAAATTTAAAATTAAAAACACTGAAAAAATTTTTATACGTAAATATTTTACAGCATATAAAAAAAAATATTTGTTAAATAAAATAATAAATGATAAAATATCCTAAACTTACGTTTTTGTTCTTCTAGTTACTAATTTATATTAGACAAGAAAAGACATAAAATGTACTTAACTAAATAGTACAAAACTTTGATTTTGTTAGAAATAAATATAAGGGGTTGCAAATATTTTTTGAGAATTTTTAACCAGGTTTTTAAAGGTACATATGTTTGGGTCTATATTTAATTTAAAGCTAATTTTAAGATAAAAAACTGTACAAAGCAGGGGCGTGTCTAGACTTTTTTCAAAGGGAATTCACATTTTTTTGTTCTTAATTTCCCGCTTAATTACGCATTTCTTATGTATGCACTGCCAGTTAAGTACGCAATATTTAGCCGAAAAGTTCTGTGTTTAAAATGATTTTTACTGCTTAGAAAAAAAAAGTAGTCCAAAAAAATAGTATATATTTTTATTTATTATACAGTATTAAATTTAGATAAATTAAAACTAGAAAAGCCGGAAAAATTTATACTATAATAAAATCATTTTCGCAAGAAATTTAATCTTTAAAAATTGAAATATTACTTTAAAATTGGTTAATTACCTAGGATGATGTCGCACCAATATCAAGCTGAAGTTATATCAAACTCAATGTTTTTTTTTACAATAATTATAGACTTAAAATATATTTTATATATATATATAATGAAACCTTTTTTATCATGAACCAATAAAACTTATATATTTAATTGCTTTTATTTTTAAAGTAAACCAAATGATACATTAACTTATATACATTCCTATATTGTAAAATAAAATCAATGAATTTTTTTGGTTTATAACAAATGCATTTAATTCTAACTTTGTATTTATATACCTTGTTTAAAACGAAGAATAATTTTAGATCAATCATATACGGGTTAAAATATTGATTTTAAGCCTAAAATTATGATTCAAAAAGATATTAAACATAATATAATTTCAGCTTGATATTGGTGTGACATCATCATAGGTAATTACCAAAAAATGTTCAGACTTTTACAACAAAATTATAATATATTAAAATTATAATTAAATGTTTGCCTGATGATGCAAGAATTCTAATAATGATTTTGAAATCTCTCCGAGTTAATAATTTCAAACAATCAAGAACCAACTTTTTGGCCAACAGATATACAAAAATAAAACAACTTAAATAAGAAAATTACAAATTAATATTAAATGATAAAAGAATAAATTGCCAGGTGGTCTAAAAATAATTTTGAAAACTCTCTAAACTGAACTTTTCAAGGTTTAAACCCAGTTGGTTGATACATCAACAAAAAGTATAAATATAAAAGTACAAAACTTTTACACAACATTATTATATACAACCATCTTGGTAAAATAAAACTTTAGTGATTATAATTGACATATTTTAAGTTAAATTGTACTTACTAGTTCATAAACAATACTGTGTTAAAAGTTATTTACACTAAGTAACAATTTATAATGGGAACTAAGAGCATATTATTAAAAATTTTCCTAGAAAAAAAATGCTAATTAACTTTTACCTATTATGACGTCACAATTAAAGTTTAATTTAAAATTTATTTCAACTGGACAAAGACGAGCATTTTTTGTTAAGGAAACTTTTTAATCTTTCAGTGTTATAAATTCAACATTCATTATTTAAAGTTTACCAAACAACCATAATAGAGTCAATAAACAACGTTTTTAGTGATATTATAAGAATTTTTTTTATTTTTTCTTTTCTTTTTTTTAGGGAGTTCACAGGAAACAGGAAACCAGTCAAAACACGCCCCTAGTACAAAGTAGTAAATTAATAAAGAATATATACTGTATAGCTATTTTTTTGTGTCATTTAACAAAAAATATTTAATGATGACAATCATTTTTTAATGTTTATGGTAGATTCTTTGTGTCAAATAAAAATTTCACTACTAAACATGTAAAAGTTGTATAAAATTTGAGCTTTTTTCAATTTTTTTATTAATTTTTGTTCAAAAAACTAATTTTTTTTTCAAAGTTTCTAAAATTTCAGGTTTTTCTAGGTTTTTATTTAACATACTGTAAATTTAAGATTTTTCAAAGGTTCCAGGGTTTTTGCAACCCTGAATAATTGAAAAAAAAACAGAAACATAAAACTAATTTACCATTCAAAACAGGATGAGAATTTCTTCACTTAGACCTTTAGTTCGGTAGAATTAGTAAAATTTTTAATAAGATTTGATTATGAATTATATATAATAATTTACAAATAATATTAGATACATAAATGATGTTTTTAAACATAACTTTTTTAAAGCATTTAAAATTAAGTTTTTAGTATATTAAACACATAATGAGTAATAATACAGCTAAAAATTTCTGTTTTTGGTCAATAATTAATAATGTATAAAAGAAGAGAATGTACTTAACTAAATTTAAAATTATGTTTTCAGAAAATGAAAAGTAAACATAAAACTATTGATATTCTTTATAAAAAGTTAAAAAACAGGATCACAAAATCTGATAACCTTTTGCATATAAAAATTGGAAAAAAACAAAATTTAAAACTAATATGCTTATCTGTTAGGTAGTGCTTGTATTTCTGGATAGAGTGTTGAGCCGAATCCTGGAAAAGTTTCCCAATGAAGCGAAGTAATTGGTTGTGTTGATCAAGTTTGCTATTAACTAGTGATGTTTTTTTGCTCTGAAAAATTTACAAAGTCACTTAAGCATGTCTAAAAACATATATTCATCCGCATCAAAATTTTAATATTCATACGCCTCATATTATTACGAATTAGCAAAAAAAAAGAAAACTTTAATAAAATTGTACAACATAGTATTCACGTTTATTGGCTTTAATGTCAAATTGTATTTAAATTTAAGGTAAAAAAAACTGTTACTATTTTTTCATTAAATATTTTCTATTCTTACACATTTAATTATATAACCTACATTTAGGTTCCTTATGATATACAAAAAAAATTAATAGAAATAATCTTATACTTAATTTTCAAATTTATAAAGTAAAACTAATGTGCTGAACTGTTAAATAGTGCTGAACTGTTAAAGAAGTGCTTTTATTTCTGGAAAGAGTGTTAAGCTTAAGTTTGGTAAAAACTAAACATTGACGTTAAGCAACTTGCTGTGTACATAAAGTTTGCTATTGACAAACATTTTTTGATTTTGTTTGGCCAATTACAAGATTACAAATTCAACCATGCATTTCTTTTACTTATATTCATCCGCATCAAAATTTAAATATTCATGCACATCGCATTTTTGAAAGTTAGAACATAATTAAAAATTTAATACAAATGTTCATTGATATTGTAACCCATATATGTAGGTTACTTAAATATAAATTTTAATGGTTAAAGTGTAGTATACAACGACATTTCAAGCTATACTTAAACTTATACTTAACTTATACTAAATGCTGATAATAAATAATATTAAGGGCTACTCTATAAAAAGCTAGAAATGACAACAAATAGCATGTTGTATTAAAATAATGCAATCATTAACAAATAAATAAAGAACATCAAATTTGTAGAATTCTTTAAGTGTTGTCAAAATTTTTACACAATAATTAAGACTAACAGCTTTTATAACTATAAGAGTGTTGAAATTAAAATGAGAATTAACTGCTAAAAACTATAAATATAAAAACATTTATGGGAAGTAAACATTATTAAATTAAAGCTTTACACAAAACAATCAAACAATAAAGTTTCTATTATTGAATAACCTGTATACTGCACTGCAGTAGGCTTTAGCTTGAATGCCCCCAAAACTCTCTGTGGCTGGTTGATATTAAAATAACATTAACTTGCTCAATATTACATCAGTAACTTCTTATCTGCTTTTTTTTCTACTTATCTTAACTGTATTAAACTTGCATCAGTAAAACACATGGCCTTGCAAGCTTTCTCTTAAACGCGTGGATAAACAAGAAAGGTAACTCAAAACTTTTCACTAAATCTAAACAGTTAACAAATGAAGTTTTATATCTTATTACAAGTTATCAAGTTTATTGCAGTTTAATTAAAACTTACTATTTAATAAGTTTCTTAAAGCTTTTTAACTTTAAATTTTAAGTTGGATAAGGACAGTTATTTTCTAAAATACATTAAAATTTGCTTGTTTAATGTATAATTACTCACTTAGTATGTACATAACAGTTTATAAAAACGATTATCAACTTTTATTAATATTGATTTTAAAAAGTGAATAAAAAGGTTGTACTTATAACGTTTTTTTATAAAACTATGAAATATATTACCTTGTAAATAATTTGTTTAGTATACCTATTCGTTCGGTTTATTTCATTATAAAAATATGTAATAAATACAATTAAATCACTAAAGTATTCATAATTTATAATAAAAAGTGTTTAGTCGTAGAACGATAATGCTATATACTATTTATGAAGTAATTACAAAACGAAACATAAAACAAATAAATTACATAAGCCTAACATACTTTCTATCGATTCTCAGATGGACCAGTATTTTTTTTTTAAACATATTACTATTTGAATTAAATGTTTATATATCATTGAATACAAATACAAATTTTAAAACTAATATATAGAATTTTTATGTTAAATTTTTTTTTATGAAGTAAAAAGACGACAATAAAATTTAATTGTTCTTAAGTTTTTTTTCTTTATTTTACTTCTGATAGATTATATTAGAATGAATAAAAAAAATATCACTACAATTAAACATAGTTAATTAATCAAAATTATTATTAAAAATATAACAAAATGTAATTTGTTTAATAAAAAGACCTATCATAGTTGCCAATATATAAAATAACTAATATTTTGTTAAAAAAGATTTTAAATTTATTAAACTGTTATGGTTTTGATTAAGAAGGAAACAATATTAATCTAGTAGCTTTGAGTCAAGGCTTGCAATAAAAATTAACAAAAATTTATAACCATAACAGAAGTAAAACAAACAATAACTTGAATATTTAATAGAAAAATACCAATTATTCAAATTTAATTTAGTTTTTACAAAATATTGAGTATAGTGAGAATGAGAGACATATATTTTAATCCGTTATATAAAGAATCAACACAAATCATAAAACTATAAACATTTAACATAAATTTGTATTTATTTTTCAAAAAAGTATAAACTTTATTTTATTATAATTCATTTAAGTAAAGAGATCCTTTAAATTTTGTTACGTACATATTCAGCCTGTTATCAACAAAAGCCTATCGCATACAGCCAGCTGGCTAGAATAGCTGCTCTAACCCTTTGTTAGTTTACGAAAGTTACTGAAACGTTATTGAAAGGAAGAATAACATTACTACAACAATCTTTTTATAAGTTAAATTTAGTTTAGTATAATTTTTTCTGACAATATTAATTCAAATATTCAAATTAATTATGAATTAACTCATTTAATTCGAGCGAAAAATAATAATACTTAAGCTAAATTGCACTAAAACGAAGTTCATATAATATTAAGCACTTTGATGGGGCCGAATTACTATAATAGTATGTTTTTAACTGATCTAGATGCTTTGCACATTTAATTATCGTCTTAGAAGTGTAAGGTAATGTTTTTATTTACCTAAGAAGATATTTTATCCAGCCAAGGATTAAATAAAATCAATCTAAAGAGATATTAAAATAAAATGTCAGAATGATATGTATGTGATTTATGACTCACCGAAAAAAAAAGTTAATTTGTTTCTCTACTGGACATTAAGTGACTTCTAACAAATATTCAAATTTAAAACAAGAATTAAAACAGTTAAAATTCTACTTGAAAACTTTAAGACTTTTTTGGCAGAATAAAAAATGTTTTCATAAAATGTTCTTAAAACTGAAGTTTATGATAAAAATCTGAATGTAATTATTTATTATGCACGGAGTTATTGTCGAGTCCGTGTAGAGAGCCTACCGGTAGAAATAAAAGTTTTTACTCACAGTGTTGGAAGAAAACTTAAAATCTTGAAAGTCATATCTGATTATCGTTTCTCATCTCTAATACGAATATTGTTTACGCTTTAGCTTTCAATAAAATCAAAAATTAAAATATAAGTAGTTTAGTCATTTTTCCGTCCATTAAACTTAAATAGCAAGATTCAAACCTCAATAAAAAACCGAAAACCTGTTTATATCTTCGAGAAAAGCAAAGTAGCTTTTTTGTTAACACATTTCATAATCATACCTGTTTCAAAAAGTATTGAAATGATAGGGGAAAGATTAATACTGCATTAAATACTGTTATTTCTTAGAAGTTGAACTTTTTAAGTAAGAACCTTTAATACAAAATATGTAAAACAAGTATATAAATATACCCAAAATGTTATAACATTCGAATAAGTTTATATTATTTTACATACCTAATTTGTCATTACATATCGCTACTTATATGATTATCTAGGTTAAAAACTAATAAAAAATGTTTATAGTAATGAGATATATCTTTGAATTTTAAATTTTATTTTATCAATTTTCAATCTTTATCAATTTTTATCAATTGTAATTTTAAAGAATCAAAAGTCTTAAATTTTAAAGTAAGTCTTTTATTAAAAATCATACCTATTCTTCTAAAAAATTAAAAAAAACTTTTTAACTATAGCTTATCAAACCGTTTCTCTAATTTATTTTCATGAAATAGCTTATTTGTTTAAGTACCTAATTTTTTAATGCTAGTTAGTATTTTCAACTTTTTCTACAATAAAGTTCTATATGTATTGTTTAGTATTCTAATTTTTGATCATATGCTGAATTGTAAACTGGTTCAGTATGTAACTTTTCCACTACTTTAATCTTATCAAAAATGTTATTTTTGTTGTAACAATAAGTTTATAATACATAGTTTAAACTACTTCCATTAGTTGTATATTATTATAAAATTTTAGTCTCATATTAAATGTATCTCAGCTAAACAAAGTTAACTTAAAAAGTTACTAAGTGGCTATGGGCTATAAATAATAACATAGTGACTATATTTCAACATAACTGTAAATAATCGCATTTAATTTTTGCTCAAATTTTTCAAAGTTATAAGTATCTCAATAGTAAAATAGTTCAAATGCAACCATTCTGCTATTTTTCATTTCAAAAACTTCTACAAACTCTAAAAAAGTTTAAAAAAATTTACTTGCCATACGTATGAAGAATACTTTTTTAACCTAAATGTTTTATATGGTATAGTTGCTATCAGAATTTTTTTTTCTAAAGTTTTAAATTTTGTTTTAATACATAAATATGAATTATATAAGACGGATGAAATATGCACAAAGATATTTTTGGACGAAAATACTTTTTCAAGAAGGGTCACTTTTGAACAAGAGTAAATAAATAGTAAGTTACAGGCCAAAAGTAGGTTTTAGGGGTAACAGTAAGAATAATAAAAAACAAAAAAAAATAAAAAGTTTAGTTTCAACCCGTGCAAAAAAGTTTTCGTACTAAAGTCAGCCTTCATGCAAAAGTGCCCCTTTTTTAGAAAGTAACTCTCCGTGCATGTTTGACATTTACCCTTATTGTGTACACTTTTATCTAAAAAAGCTTAGCGAGTTTTCATTAGGCAGTTTTGCATTGTATTATTTACACTATTTCTAAAAAATATTTCTTATGATTTATAAAGAAGTCTTAAAAAAATGTTATTAGCTTTCGATCAATTTAAAGTAATAAAAATTAGGAATTTTGAAACATTTAATTAGCAAAATATAAAAGTACACTTGTGTATTGTTAAAAGCTTTAAATTTAACTTAACTTTAATTAAGTTTTTGTTTAATAACCCTGAATTCCTTCAAGGTTTTAAAAATTACAAGTTTTTATTTTTATTTTTAGTACTAAATTGAAATCTAAGGTAGAAATCTAATAAATAGTATAAAATATTGAAAATATAATGTAATGCTACTTTAATTGTGTTTTATAGTTTGTAAGTTTTAAATGTTACCAAAAAACATTGTTTTGTATAATAAATGTTTTGTATATTTTGCACAAAATAAAAAAGTGAAAACTTTGTTAAGTTTAATTGCAATACCACAAATTATTATTTTAAAGAAGTGTTGCTTATTTCAAACTATTTATACAAGATATACTAGAACTTTTAGTTCAATATTTAAAAAAAAATTTTTTTTTGGCTTAGAACTATCTACAAACTAAAAAAGACAAAAAAAATCAATAATTTTGTTGTTTTAATTTTACGATTTTAAATTGATACTTATAATTTTTTCGGATTATTTTATCGAATTCGTATAAAAGTTTATAAAATGTAAATTAATTAACAATAATAACGTACATGAGTTTTAGAATTTAGCTTTTTTGAATTGAGTCGTTAAAATATTAAAATATAAAAACTTAATTAGTTGGTTGACGCTAATTAGTAAAATATAGAGTTATAACCTTCAGATTTTTTTAGTTCTAAAATTGTGATTAAAACTTAGTTTTTTCACATATAGTAATTTTATGTAAATTTGAAAAAAATTATAATTTGAATTATATTAAAAGAAACGCTACCGTTTTAGAATTTTAATATTTATCAGAAAAAAAATTAGCAGTAAGATTATTTTGAAACGAAATATTAAATTCATAATGCCTTTAGTCTTTTTTTAATTTAGATTCAGAACAAAACTTGTGTTTTTCAAAAACAGAACCACATTAGAACTAATAAGTACATAGTATTACAACATATTTACAAATTTACTATTGAAGATAATTAGCACAATGTTTAGTGAAACTAAGTTATTATTAGTGATGTACCGGACTCACTATCCGGGTCCGAGTCCGGCCGGATATTGCCATTTTTGTCTGATATCCGGGTCCGGCCGGATCCTAATTTGAAAAAAAAGTCCGGATCCGGGTCCGGCCGGATCTCTGTTAGGATCCAGCCGGACCCGGATCTAGTTAGTAAAAAAGAGCATACTAAAAAGTATTTTTTCAAAAACAAATCCTGTGTAAATTAAAAAGAGTCATTTTCGTCAGTTAGAATTAAACACCTACCGTGATTGGCTCATTTTTACATGTGACTAATTTACATTTGTTTACATTTAAACTATGGAATAAACATTTCAGAAATGCAACTCTTTACATATGTTGTAAAATTTGAAACTTTGGAATGAATACTTGCATTATTTATTGTTTAAGTTGAGCTCTGAGATTATTTATAGTTAATACGGTTGAATGTACGAGCCAATGAGAATCATATGACGAAATGTTTCAAACTAAATACTGATGCAACAAAACATCAGAATATGACAGGCAGTTTATATGTAAGCAGTTAGTTAGTTTGGTGTGCAGCTTGAAGCAACAAAATATCTTAAACTTTTTTGTGAATGCTTATTATATTGTAAGTAGTATTTTGTTTTAAAAGTGAATATTTCAACTGGTGTTTAATTGTTTAAATATTTAAGCCAGGTTTATAGTTTAATAGTTTATTAAAAACTCAACAGTTTCTTGTTTACTAAAAGTTTTATTTAATTTTTAGTTTGTTGTTTTAAGTCTTTTGATATAGATTTAAATAGCTTCCAGTTTTTAAAGTGTTACCAAAGTAATTAATAATTTTGTATATGCTAGTATTTCTTGTTGTGTTTTACATAAAACATTCATCACTCAAAACTGTCGTGTCTGATTATAGAAAGATTCTCAGTTAGATTTTAGTATTTGTAAGATATTAATTAAACAAGGTGGGATTTAATTATAATGGGTAGTACTAATAAGTTAAGTGTACCACAATCAGTCCACAACTTTACTACCAAATTGTCAACCTTGGCTAGCTGTTCTACTGATTATTAGATTAAAGTAATTATTTCAGTTTTTAAAAACTTCGTTCTGACTCAGGCTTGTTTATACTCACTCTAGCTAGTTTTATTGACTTAAACAGTGGCAACCCTGCTAGTTTGAAAATTTTTGGGAATTTTAGAAAATCTTGGACTGCCTCAGGCTAGTTTATTTTTTCATAAAAACTCAGGCTAGTTTTCTTTTAGATTTTGAATGAGTTTGAGCTGATCCAGTTTTCAATCTTTTGTGATTTTCTAGTTAATTTTGTTCCTGAACTTGATTTCAGATTTTTAGTTATAAATAACACCTAGATTTGTCATTCTTGTGGCTAGTTGTTCTAATTATTATTAGATTAAAGTTTATTTTGTCAGTTTTAAAAAAACTCATTCTGAATCAGGCTAGTTTATACTGACTCACTATCCGGGTCCGGCCGGATATTGCCATTTTTGTTTGATATACGGTTCCGGCCGGATCCTAATTTGAAAAAAAAGTCCGGATCCGGTTCCGGCCGGATCCTAATTTGAAAAAAAAGTCCGGATCCGGGTCCGGCCGGACCCGAAAGTGTGGGTCCGGTACATCACTAGTTATTATCAACCTAATATTCTGAAGTATATAATCTATAAAGTATAGTAAACTTTGTTTTGAGTACAAACTTTTTAGCTATGGACTATTTGCTGGATACGCACTTTTAAATCAAAAAGTTTGTTTTTGAACCATAGTTTTCCATTTAGTTCGGTGCTAATTAGAAACGCGTTCACTGTTAAGTACATAATTTCAGACTGTTTTCAAAATAACTTTTTAATTTAAGTATGCTATATTTTAACTCCACTTTGTATTTTGTCTGACACAATATTAAATGAAAGCTTTAAATAGTTCTTAAGTATATAATATTTTATTAACACTGCATATTCTAAATTAAATGAAAATAACAGCTACTCATCATGGAACATTTTGTTTTAACTAGTTTCTTTTTTAGTTATTTATTTATTTTTCAAATAGTTATTTGTTGTAAAACTTGGTAACATTAGTCTTTACTTATATTATTTATAGTTTTTAGACTACAATATTTGAGAAAATTTTAATTATTTCATTATTAAATAAAAAAAATTGTAATAAAATTATTATCACTGTTTAACGTTTACAAAAGCTTTTAAACAATCGTCTACTTTGTTTTTATGAAAGTATTTTGGGAAGTTAAAATTATTATTTGCTAACAGTGAAAATTGTTATTATAAATTTTTTCTAGGGAGTAATTTTAAGCAAAAACTTTAAAACATTGTAAGACTTTAGAATGAATGTAAGTAATAGTTTTTTTAACGTTTAAAGTTTTAGATTTAGACAATACATTTTCCAATTCCATTCACTTAAATATATAGCTAAGTAAGTAAAAATACGTTTTCAACTATTCTACTAATTAAAAAACACACTACAAAGATCTTACTTTAATAAATAAATACATTAACAATGCATTATTAAGAACATTATTTGATGCTTTTTATAGTTTTTATTTATTATAATGTCACAAAGTAAAAGTTTCTGTTATTTTTTATTAGATTTTTTTAATGAAATTAGCAGTTTCATCTTTTGACAAAATATATTTCAATTTGAGAACTGTTACCTTTATATCAAGATTATCTTTTTACTGTTTAAGACTGTTTTTTTACTTTGAAATAACTTAGATATAAATAACGTTATAGCTGTATATTGTTATTAATAAAGCTATAAAATTAAAACATATTTTTTTTGCTATTAGCGAGTTTTTAAAAAACCTTTAGAAGCACAATCTGTTAAAAGATACATAAACTATTTCAAAAGTTATTAACTACTTATAAACTTAAAAAGAATTCTCACAAAACATACTTTTTTTGTTGCAATTTTTGAAACTCTGTTCAAAAGTTAAATCAAACAGTAACTTTATTCAATAATTTTTTAATTTATCCTAAGTAGTAGTTATTGTATTGCTCATATTTAGCGTTTCAATAACGTACTAATGAAAAAAAAAATGATAAATTTTAAAGCAATATAAAACAAATAGTATTCTAAAATTATATATTTGTACACCAAATACTAAAATATTTCGTACTTCTAGCTATCGGCCTATTAAACAAACAACGATGACGCTGCTAACCATTTGTGTGTAAGTTTAAGTAAACTTATGGTAATTGCATGGCGCTCAGCAAAACTTCAAGTTCTGCAAACAAAACATTTCATTGTTGAACGACTTTTGAACTGTTATGACATGGTGTGATATTCAAGTTGAAAATATTACTTTATTAAAGATAAATTTTTATACAACAGCTTTACTTTGTAAAATAAGCTTTTTAATTAGATATTTTTAATTCAAAACATAAAAATTTTTGTTGTTTGATTTTTGTATTTTTTTATTTAGTACAATTTGTTTACAAGTGGTTTAAAGATTTTTCTAGTCGTTTGTTGTTTTTTATTCATTTCATTAGTTTTAAATTTCATGATCGATTTATAGAAAAAATTGTTTACTACATTTTTAACTCAGTTTTCATTATGATTTTTTTAAACAAAAAAAAAATGTTATAAATGCTTTATTGTAAATTTATTGGTATACTTATTTTTTCAAGCCTAGTACAGGTAAAAATTCAAGTCATCTTGATTGGTGTTTTTGCTTAATTTATATTAAATATTACATTTGCTATTTGTTTACATATGTAGTAAAGTAATATATAGTTTCATTGTTTAGGTATTTCTATATATTAAGAGTATTAAAGCTACTTAAATAGTCTTCTTTTTACAAATATCTAGTTATTCTATATAAGAGAAAAGAATCCTTATGTTAAATTTAGTATTTTTAAAGATATATTTATATTTTAATGCATTTGTTAACTTTTTTCAATTGCAAATATCACTAATTAAAACAAGTAAAGTAGATGTTTTTTGTAAACTTTGTTCTAAAATAGCCTAAAATTCTCACAATGCTTACTCAGATTTGTTTTGTGCTTTAAACTTACTTAGGTTTTTGCAATTCTTTCTTTATTGTAAAAAAAAAATTATATAAACGTATATTTTTTTAAGAAATATTAGAAATTTGTATTTTGAATACGGATATATAAAGTATAAAAATTTTTTACTAAAAATGAACTTATTGGTTTTTAATAAAATTATGTACCTAATTAAATTTAAAACTTGTTTCTTGTTTATTTTAGAATAAAACTAATATTGGTAATTTTTTAACACTATAAGTTACGATTAATATAAATATTTTATCTTCAAATCATAAACAACAATAGTTTATACACGAAGTTGAAAATTTTATTGTCCAACGAAAAGATAATACTTATTTAGTTATGCTGCAGTACGTAATTTGCAAATACAAAGAACATTTATTCTAAAAACGTTCTTGAACTTCTAGAAATTTTTGTTGAATATGTATAGTTAAAGGTTAAATAAATAAGTTATTGGCTAAATTGTAAATACCCAAAACTAGAATGAAATTATAACCACTATGAAATCAATTTTTTTTAGCATTTATAAAGCACAAAAGTTCTTTAGCCTAAACGGCGTAGAAAGTTATGATTTTAATTTTACAAAATTTTACCACTCTGTTTTTTGTTTCTTTTATAACAGCGTTCAGTTTTTTTTTACTTTAAAAGCTTAGAAAACTGTTATTGTTTTTAATTTATACGGCTTAAACTATCTAATATACATTATCAAATGTATGATTATCGTAAATTAAGTTTTTTAAACAAACACTTCTGCAATCGTTAAACAAACAAAAATTATATCGTCAAAAAACCAAAACTTTTGTGATAATTGTTTTGCTGTTTATATAACTTCATTTACAACCAAAAAACCAAATTTAAATGTTTTGTTTTTTTTGAATTATTACTCTTGGTAGATGGCAAAACAGAGCGACATATGTTTCAAGTGCATTCAATTTTAAAATAACGGATAATGACATGAACATACACTTGAATAAATCGTTGAATACAACTAACAAGCAATATCTTGTTTATAGTAGAGTAACTTGAAATGCGTTACAACTGCAATTTTTTGTTTCGATATCTGAGTGAGTATGTTAGTTTTATTTTCTAGCGCTTTGGTGTTAGTTATTTTAAGTAGTAGCTTTTTATAATAATTTTATTTGAAAAACTTAGTTGAGTTTTGTTAGATAGGTTTTATTATTAAGTTATAGATTTTATCATTTATTCTTTAGTGCTCTAACCTACTACTGTTATAACAGACGTTGACTTATTTCTTTAGAGACGTTTATGCCAAGTTACACTAAAACTATTTAAATTTCATCAATAAAATTTTTATCATTTCTCCCGCCTTATACTTCTACAAAAACAGTTGAAAGCATAATATTTCAGTATAAAATTAATTATCTTAGACTCTTATTTTTAGCTTTAGGTAGACTTTTTTTTGTAACTTGTATGCAAAAGAGTGTAAAAAACAAACGTAAAACTTAATCTGAACGCAACACCGAACTTTCAACCACCAATAAACACAAGAACTCTTGGAAGTAAACTAAAACCATTTTAAAAACCAATATGCGCATGGTGTACGAAATCCCGCCCGACGGTGGTTGGGGATGGTTGGTGGTGCTGAACGGGTTCATCACTTACGCTGTCGTGTGGTCCACACCCCGATGTTTCGCCATTCTGTTCAGCTACTGGATGAACGAGTTTGGTAGCAATAAGAGCGAAACCAGCTGGATAATTTCCTTGATGACCGGCTTCGCTTGCTTCGGGTGTTAGTTGGTGTTATGAAAAGTTTCAATTAATAGATTATAAAAATAATTTGGAAACCAAATGAATAATAGTGCTCAATCCTGAAATAGAGAGCTAAGTTAATTAATGATTTATTGACATAAATTGCAACCTTACTAACCCGGTTTCACCTAAAAAAGGATCTTCAGAGTAAGGTTGCAATTTGTGTCAATATATCATTAATTAATAGATTAAAGTTTTTTTTTTAAGTATGTTGGTGTTTGGAAACCTTAAATTCATCCTTGTTTACTTTAGGGTTCTGTTTAGTGAGAATCCTTTTATTAAATTTTGACTTTGTAAATATTGCTGTTTGTTGTTTTAAACATAGAATAAGACAAATTCAAAAAAAAAAAAAAACCTAGAAGTTTTTATGAATGAAGTAAAATTCATAAGCATTTTTTATATTAGTTTACTTTTTATTCGATAATACCATTTAAATGTAAATTAGCAAATGAAGTTGTAGTAATTAACTTAATCTATTGTTTACAATTTTGTACAGTAGCAATGGTACTTCTTTTGCAATTTTTTGATTTAATAAAATATATATCTATAAGTTATAACAAGAGCTCCTATTTAGTATTTAGTTAAGTAGTAGATAATACAACAATTTTTTTCTAAGTTTAATAAAAGGCTAAATGTAACTTAACACTTGCAAAAAAAATATGTTTAAAAAACATGTTCATTAAACAATCAATAGTTAAAGCACTAGATAAACAAAAAAGGACATTAAACCGACAACACAAACATAACGATATGTTCACTATAAATACATGTTTGTAAAATTTGTTAAAATTAAAATAAACTGAACTGTTTGTACACTGTGTTAATACTTTTACTTTTTACTAAATACTTTTATTTTTGTAAATTTAATTTTTAATAATAATACTCTTTTTCTTTTTCTTTTAGTGAATTTTAGTATGCAAGTTTACCTCAAAGCAATAGCTTTTTTACAAATAAAAACTTTGATTATTATAATTTATCGTATACTAATGTCAAACATATATTAAAATAATTATGTGGCTTATTGATTAAGTTTTTTTTATTGTTTACTTTATTTGAATGATTAAAATTATATACAAACACTTACATCAATTAACTTTTAACTGAATTTTATAAAATCCAAGACCTAAATGTTTCTATATCTCTTTACTATAGGTAATTTTCTAAACAAAAAATAACATTACAGCCTTGCCTGGAAGCTACCTAACAATTAAAATAGGAGGTAGAAGAACAGTTTTAATAGCAGGCATACTTGCGTTCATTGGGCTTTTTATAATTTCGTTCAGTACTTCATTACAACTCGCATACCTTGGCAGTTCAATAAGTGGTGAGTAATTCTTTATTAAGCAATAGAAAGTTTGTAATGTTAAAATGTTTTTAATATTTAAACTTACTTTTTTATAGCTAAACGTAGAGCTAAACTCTATTTCAATAAAACTGTACCCAGTGAAACTCTTTCTATTTAAAATTAGTCTTTCCTTCGTTTTAATTAAGAGTTTACATGAATAAATTAACTTTTTACTTTATAATACATCGTTTTGTGTTCTAAATATTTTTGAAACAGTATTTTTATGACAATTTATGTTAATTACTACATTAATTAAGTCTGTAAGCCGACGATAAAAAAGTCATACAATTATGTACTACGTTTACTTAATAGTGATGTATATTTTAAGTGAATATTTTCTTTAATTTAAACTTGGTTTGTAAAGTCGTATAAAAGTTTTAATTTATTCTTATAAAATAGCGGAAATTATATTTCTTTTTTCTATACTTCAGTTTTGTTCTATCATTTTCGTAGTTATATAAAACGTAGTAATTCCTTTGCAATGTACCTTTTATGTTTAGTCTAAACGTTAAAATATATGACTATGGTTTTAATATGTCTAGTATTTACTAAATAACAAATATCTTGTTTACTTTTTTGGAATTTTTGTTGACTTGTCATACAAAATCTTTTTCCTGAAAATTTAAATTAATGTTAAAGTTTACTACAAATTAAAAAATTCAAAAATAAACAAATACCTATCTCATTAAACTTTCATTTCAGGTTTGGGATTCGGGTTCGCCTACGCCAACGCCACCCCTCAGATCGGCTTGTACTTCGACCGCAAGAGGGCGCTGGCCACTTCGCTCTCGGCGCTGGGAACTCCCCTGACGGGCATACTGTTCCCTTTTATTTTGTCGTTCCTGGTGGAGACTTATGGGTGGAGGGGGGCGGTGCTGGTGTTCAGCGCGTACTCGCTCCACATAACGGTGGGAGGGTGCCTGCTGAGACCCGTCCACGTGAGGAGCTTGATGGAAGGTGAGTGTTTAAATTTTTTCATTTGCAATGTTGTTTGTTTTATGTTAAATGTGATTAGTTGTTTATTTTAGTTTAGTTGCATGTGCATATTTTTTACTGTAGTATTTTATTTAAACAGTATGCTGTTGAGTTGAAAAAACTATTGAGCTTGGTGGAAGGTGATTGTGTTACAAATTGTCTTTGGTTATTTAAGATTTTTTTTTTTTTTAATTTGGGGTCGAAGAGTAATTATGTTTGTTTTGATTTGCGTTATCAGTTGTTATAAAGTGTAGACTTTTTTTTATACAATGTTGTTTGTTTTAGGATAAATGTTAGTTGTTGTTTATACTTAAGTGTAGTTGCAAGTTGTTTGCTTGTGCATAATTTTTACTGTAGTATCTTATTTAAACAGTATGCTGTTGAATTAAAAAAAAACTATTGAATACTACAAAATATGTACTGCCAGTTAATAATTAACTTAGAATTACAGCAAATTTAGTTATACAATAAGTTGTTTAATAACATAAAAGTAAACTATTTTATATTTGATTTTTATTACTTTTAAGGTAACAAGGAAATAGAAACGAAAAATGTAGAACTCAAATTGATGAATGAACCTAACAACAATGTTGAGTTAGGTGTGAAGGTGGATATTGTATTTAACTAATCATATTACAAAAGCTTCATTTTGATACTTGACATTTCGTTTCATTTTTTTGATTAATATCATTAAGTTTGTGCATAAGTAAAAAAATTTTGTTTAAAACAGAAGAAAACGTCAGTTACTGAAGTAAAGAAGACAAAAAGTGGAGCCTCTGGTTATTTTGAGTTGCTTAGAAACTGGAGAATGATTATGTTTATGATACATGGGTTTCTCGATTTTACCTACAGGTTTAATTCAGTTTTAAAAAAGAAACTTATTATAAATTCGACACTTTTAGTTTACAAAAAATTATTAACTTTTGATAATTTTACTTTGGAAAATTAAATACACACATGTTTACAATTTTTTACCGTAACATCAGTTTCACTACGGTGTTACTCTTCGTTATACTTTAGTAGTGAACTTTGATTTGTTTACTTGAACACATCATATAAGTTAACGTATTTTTAGCATACTAGTTTTGATAAAAGATAATATTAAGAAAAGTAAAGTACTGTCTTTTTACTGATCACAAATGTGTTTTAGGGTTTCAACGAACTGGTTTATTGTATTTTTCTGTTCTCAAACGTTTTCAGACGTCACTGACAAACAGAGTTCCTGGTTGTTGATTTATTTCTCAATAGCTGATACCATCGGAAGACCAATGTCTGGTGAGTTGAGCAAATATTTTTTATAATCATATAACCCATAACTATTTACGTAGAAAACATAGAACTTGTGTTTTCGTTTTATGTACCTAAAAAATGAACGGTTTTGTTTTTGTTTGAGTTTCATACAGTTTGTAGTTATTTACAATAAACTCTAACTGAATAGTATAAAAAAAAAAGAATTTGTTTCCAAAATTTAGTTCTAACGGATTTTAAAGACTATTTTATAATTTTTTTCTTATCGTTTTTTCATAGCAACTTTGTAATTTTATAATACATTTGTGTTTTTAAGAGTTTAGGGCCAGTACTTATCAATTACTTAAATATTAGTATATTTGATTAGAAGTGTTTGTAAAAACATCATTAAGTTTAATTAAAACTTTAACAAAACTCAAACTATTGTGGAAAATTTTTTTAACTAAGAGTAAGGCAAAATATATTATTCACTGTTTAAAACTTTTATTTGTTTACCTCCATACCATTCATTTCTCATAATATTATACAAAAGTATATTTTGAGTTTGTATGAAGTATTTTTGACAAGAACAAATTTTCACCAGGTGTCGTTTCAACGTTCTTCTCGCATGAAAGCGTGGTGAACGGAATCGAAATACTACTGACGGGTTTGGGTCAGTGGGGCATGTCACTCTGCATACTGCTCATCCCATTCTCGCCCAGTTACGCCCTCATAGCGGTGTACATGAGCATCATCGGTGAGTTTGAACCATTTAAAGTGTTTGTCTCTTGCTTTGAGAACAAAACACCTATTTATAAATAGCTTTGATGTCATGGTCAGTGGGCTAAGCTTAAATCGTACATTAATGCTGCTGCCAATGAATAACCTTTGGAATGCGCTTTTATTTTGATTAGCAGTTGTAGCGCTTTGTTATAGAAATTTATTGTTTACTTAGTATGTTTATACTACTGTTGTACGATTTTCCGGTTGAAAGAAATATGTTTCATCTACTTTGCCATAATTGTTGATATGTTAGTATTATTATCTATCAAAGCATTCATTGTTATCGTAACTAATCATTTATAATATTTGCGGTAGGACTTTTTATGTGTACTATTTTATGGGCACTATTTTATGTGTAGAATTGCTGCATTCAATTTTTGATGTGATGTCATCAAAATTATGTGTAGTATTTAGATGTTGCTGCAATTAAGTTGCTGCAATTAAAAGAAAAATAAATTACTGTCCAGGCCTTATATAAATATTATGGATAGTTTTTGAAGTTTTAAGTTTATAAACAAACAAATAAAATATAACTTGAATAAACATAAACCAATAATATGATTTATTTTTACATTTATTTGAGTTATATTTTTTAAACTGACGGAAGTAGTGGCTAGACTTATAAAAGATTATGGATAGATTTTTTTCATTTAAGATTTAATAAAGAAAAAAAACTTGAATACACTTAAACCAATTGTTTGATATAAAATTATATTTATGTAACTTATATTTTTTATACTAACAGAAGTAATGGCTAGTCATATAATAAGTAATTTTGTTTTTTTTTTTTTATTTAAGATTTTATAAACAAAATTTATAAATTAAACTTGAACACACATAAACTGTTTGATTTAAATCTAAAATTGTTTGATTTATAGTTGTATATACGTAATTTGTATTTAGTAAACTTATAGAGTAGAGGTTCGACCTTATGTGTACTACTTTATGGGCACTATTTTATGTGTAGAATTGCTTCAATCAATTATGCCCATAATTTGATGTGATTTCATTTAAATTATGGGTAGTACTGAGATGTAGCTGCAATTAAATTGCTGAAATTAAATGAAAAATAAAATACTGTCTAGATCTTATATAAATATTATGGATAGTTTTTGTAGTTTTAAGTTCATAAAAAAACAAATAAAATATAACTTGAATAAACATAAACCAATAGTATGATTTATTTTTACATTTATTTGAGTTATATTTTTTAAACTGACAGAAGTAGTGGCTAGACTTATAAAAGATTATGGGTAGATTTTTTTAAGAAATTTTTAATAAAGAAAAAAAAAAACTTGAACACACATAAACCAATTGTTTGATTTATAGTTGTATATATAAAATTTATATTTAGTAAACTTATAAAAGTAGTGGTTTGCTCTTATGTGTACTATTTTATGGGCACTATTTTATGTGTAGAATTGCTTCAATCAATTATATTCAATGGGTAGTATTTAGATGTTGCTACAACTAAATGAAAAATAAAATACTTTCTAAGCCTTATATAAATATTATGGATAGTTTCTGTAGTTTTAAATTTATAAACAAACAAATAAAAAGTAACTTGAATACACATAAACCAATAGTTTGATTTATTTGTACATTTATTTAAATTGTACTTTGTAAACTAACAGAAGTAGTGGATAGACTTATTAAAAGATTATGGATAGTTTTTTTATGTAATATTTAATAAAAAAAGCTTGAATACACTTAAATCAATTGCCTGATTTAAAAGTAGATAGTATCTTATTTTTACTTAATTGCAGCAACATCTAAATACTACCCATAATTTAAATGAAACCACATAAGTAAATTGAAGCAATTCTACACATAAAAGAGTGCCCATAAAATAGTACACATAAGGCCAAACCACTACTTCTATAAGTTTACTAAATGTAAATTACATATATACAACTATAAATTAAACAATTGATTTATGTGTGTTAAATTTAAATTTTATTTATAAAATCTTAAATAAAGAAATATCCAAAATATTTATAATATGCCAAGCCATTACTTCTGGTAGTATAAAAAATATAAATTATATAAGTATACTATTAAATCAAATAATTGGTTTAAGTGTAATCAAGCTTTTTTTTCTTTATTAAATCTTTAAAAAAAATTATCCATAGTCTTTTAATAAGTCTAGCCACTACTTCTGTTAGTTTACATAATACAATTTAAATAATTGTACAACTAAATCAAACTATTTGTATATGTGTAATCAAGTTTATTTTTTATTTGTTTGTTTATAAATTTAAAACTACAAAAACTATCCATAATATTTATCCTAATATTTGTTCAATTTATATTTGTTTATAGTACGTCATCAAGCACAAACATTTTATAACTTACATTACAATATAGTTATCAATTAATATAATTTTATATAAAAGACTTTATAAGGAGATACTGTTCATTTATAAGCACGAAAAAAAAGTCAATAGTATTTAAACTGTATATGTTTTTATTCAATTTTAAAAAGCTGTTAATAATAAAAGCTTTTGCAATTACTTGACCGAATATAACAAACAACAAACCGTCAAATCAAAGTCATACCGATCATTTTTCTATCTATTATTGTTTTTATCGAAACTTGTTCCAATAATAACTTTACAACATTGTGTGATCAGGCGCGACCAACGGTTTGAACAGCGCTTACTGTTTCCCCATCAACTCTCGATTGAACAAGTCTCACCAGCTCCCCCATGCGGTCGGTCTTTTCCATTTCGCCGCCGGTGTCGGATTGTTCGTCGGTTCGCCTTTCGCAGGTTTGTTCGCACTAATTCCAAATTCCAATCCAGTTGTTTTTTTGAAAGTTTTGAAATGCACCATCAAATGTGATGTTGTTTAATTTTAATAAACATTATTTTTCAAATAAAGAAGACCAATAACCGCATGTAAACTTTAGTATTTTATTGCTGTAGACTATTCTGAAGATAGACAATTACTTTACAGTATGTTTATGTTATTGTGTAAATAATTTAGGAATCGATGTTTTATAAGTTTAAATCTTGTCTGTGAAACTGATTATACTAAGTCATTTAAACTTTATCATAATATGAATGAATCTTTGAAAGTTAAGTTTGCTTTAATAATTTTTTATAATCGTAATTTAATAAAGTAAACTGTTTTTCATACTTAAATTATTTACTTTGGTAAATTTTCATGAAAAAATACAAAACGTAAATAACGTATATTATATTTTTTCCAGGTTATCTAGCAGATACAACGGGTGATATGAAAATAATTTTCTACTTTTTATCAGGAGTTGGGTTTACTACAGGATCTATTTGTGTGTCTTTGTATTTTCTTTGTAGAAAGTTCGGAATTCGACCGAAAGAATAAAAAGTTTTTATTTTCATTTTAGACTTTTAATTTTGTCACTGCCAGTTATTTTAAAATTTCCGTGTTAGTTTTTTCGTAATTCTAGCAACATTGTTCAAAACTTTTTATTAGAATTTGCTATACTTTATAATACTACTCTTTAAAAATGGTTTTAGATATTAATGTTTGATGTTTTGGTTAAATTCTTAGCAACACATTTAGATAATAAATGATATCATGTTTATTTATTTTATGATAGTTTTTAAGAGGTTCATTCTGAAGTAAAAGATTTAGTGCCATAAGGTTTTTTCGTGTACCATGTCTTAGTACCAAATGTTCTAATCGCTTTTACTTCTTTTTTTCAAAAATGATATAAAGTTTTTAAATTAAAAGTTTTAGCTTTTATTAAGTTATTAAATGATTATTTTGTCGATAAATATGAATATGCTTAAATTATTAAGTAACATTTTAATGTGTTTTTGTTTTTTACTAAAATTAAAGCCGCCTTGCAGCAATTGTCATTTTAAGCGTATTATTAGTAACAAAATAAAGTTAATAAATTTATAGTTTTACAATGTTAAAGTATATTTTACTGTTTGTTTTTAATTTTATTTTTTTAATAAACTAAAAAAATGTTTATTTTATATGAAGCAAATAAAAAGAATTTGGTACAAGTTTTCCCAAGTTTAATGGAAGAAAGCGTGCAGAAATACTGTAGAACAAAACGTAGAGTATTAAAAACAAAAAGTACACTCTTTAAAGCTCAAAGACAAAAAAAGTTCAGTTAACATCTAAAAAGGTATTGAAACTAGTCTGATTTTAAAACGAATCTTAAAAAACCTTGAGAAATAATAAAATATTTTAAAAATAAAGCTCAGTGTGGAAAATATTACAATAATTTCTGATTAAAGTACGGATATAAAAACTCTCTACAAAGCAATACGCATAACGCATATTTTTTACATAAAGTAACTAACAGTTTTTATTTATTATGATGTGTATGAATGAAAACTTGTAGCTTACTTTTTATATCTGTCAGACTTTTTTTATTGTTGAAAAGTATTTTTTTTACCTTTTTAAAGTTCTTAAATGAATTTAATTTTCATAATTCTTACCGACAGTAGCTTAAATGTCTTTTGAACATGTTTTCTTTTAAAACCAGATGTTTAGTGTATATGTCATCAAGAAAATATTAGATACACTTTGGTTGTAGTATTAATTACGACATTTATTAGCTTATTTTCATCTGATAAAATGTTCTTACAGTGCTTGCTGTTCTTGAAAAAAGTATTTATTTATCATCAAGTTATTTAAACAATATTTTATTAAAATTTAGTTTGAGGAAATACATTTTTTTTTTGAAAACTAAAAGTTTAAAACACTTAACTTACTAACCCATCATATTTTAATAGCTTCAATTGAAAAATGTTTATAACGAATGTTTGTATGAGTGGTTTGTTTTAGGTATTTTTTAATTATTTCAAAACATTAGTATTTGAAAATTAATTAGATTATCTTTTTTGTAAAACAGTTTACCCTACCCGTAGAGTTCTCACTCTTTGGCTAAAATCAAAATACGTACTTAATAGAAACATTAGAATGTACGTACATTAAAAAAAGTATTTAAGTTCCTGGTAGTTAGTTCAAGTGAAATAACTAGTTTTTAAAGTAATAAAAAATGTTTGATTATTTACGTTTATATTAGAACTAAGCGTTTAAATCTTATATAGCTACTAAATTTTGTAACATAATAAGTAGTCTAATTGTAAAATGTTAAAAGTTTAATACAACTGTTACTTTATGTATCATATAATATTAAATAGCTACGCCAACAGAGGATAACGAACTAAACAAAAATGTAAAGCAAAGCTTAGAAAATATAAAGAAAAGCAATAATTCTAAATTTAAAATAGTTTAGTATTTTATTTTATTTTAGTCTGGCAATGTTATTATCGGTTTTTATTTACAAGTACGTGCTTTTAATGTAAGCAAAAAAAGAGCACGAATTATTTAATTCAAAATTTAATATTTGGTTTTATTTTCTTAATAAATATAAAAATAAAGACTTAATCTAATGACTAATTGAATCCATTTAAACTTTTTTTTTGAAAAAGATTTCATTTTAATTTAATGTAATATGTTTTTGATTATTATATTTTTCGACTATACAAAATTAAAAATGATGATTCTCAAACTAAATGTTTTATGTTAATTCTAAATTTAGTCTATTTAAAATTTAGTAAGTACTTTTACCAAGTACTTAGTTCTAAGTCTTTACTGTATATAACAGATATTATGCACAAGTGAAAAAGTTTAATTTTTGTTAAACTTAAAAACTTGATATTTATTTATGTTAAATAAACTGTAGTTTTTTTTTGTATTGTAGTTTCTTAAGTTTGCTATAACGAAAGTAGACTAATGAAAAGTTATAAAGTAACTAAATAGTTATTAACACATACAAATTAAAGTACAAATAAAGCTCAAATTAAACAGCAGACTTTTTTTATTAGTTACAATGTTTTTGTATTTGTTTTAAAATCCGTACACTAATCGGTTAAAGAATTTTTTTTTAAACAAAGGGCATACTGTGTAAACCCTGCGACGCTTTTATGGTTTTTTTTAGCTAATGATAATTTAAATCATACTTTTTTTTACAATTTTCGTTTAATATTCTTTTCTTTTAGTAGGTAAAAGTAAACTTTTCTTAACACTAGTACAGTTTTTTTTTTTACTGCTGCGTTTAACTGTAACTGCAAATTGAAAGTCCTATAACAAAGGTTTTTGGTAATATATCTATATAATTTTCAATTTTAATTTATTTTATCAAATAGCTTTTAAACTACCAAATACTTCAAAATAAAGCTATAAGACAATTCATTATTATTTCTTCTTACACTAAAATTAACTCAAACCCAGTTACTAGTTGAAATTTAACAACCAAGTCAAGTTGAACGTTTGGTTAAAATCATGGAAAACAAGTCGGTCAATTAATTCTATAAAAACAAAGATGTTAGCGTACTGTCGTTTTCGAATAAGAAAGGTATCAAATTACAAAATTACAAATGTTTAACTTTACCCGTCAGATGTCGCAACTATCTATTCAACGATTTATAAAATAATATTTACTAAAAATTTCTGTTGTTTGTACAGATGGGTGAATTGAACAGTCGACAACTTTGTCAATACTCCAACAAATATGAAAATTCATCTACTAATATAAAAGTAGGTTATACTATAAGAAACAACTGTACAACCTATATATTTAAATACATAAGGTAAATCTAATAATAAAAAATCAAACTTTGAAGTATGTAACTTGCTATATTTACTTAAACCGACAAATATACAAAGATAAAGTAAAATTATGTATTTCAAAAATATATATATATAGAGAAATGATAAACAGCTAGTTAAGAGAAGCTATAATATTTTTCTTTAGAAAAAAGTTTGTGGCATAGCGACAAAGTACGTCTTTACAAACTTTATAAATCATCAATTTTTTAAATAAAATAGCTATTTTATTATAAATCGTAAGTTGATGATTTGCTACTGTCTACTATGAAAGTTATATGTACTTTAGACGTGATATCTTTAACCACCTTTAAACATTCTTACATTTATCTAATGTATAGTTTTATTTTTAGTAAAATAATCTGTCCTTGGATAATAATAGTATAATTATCATTTCAAATTTAAACAAGAAACAGTATTTTCACGTGTTTGTACATGATTTATCGAGTTTGACACGAAAGAAATAACTGAACTTCTACATCTTATGGTTATCTTTATAAAACCACTTTTACTAGTTTTACTTATGGACAGTTTTTGCTTCAGTTTTTATCAATGTTTTTTTTTAAGTTTTGACTAAGTTTTTTAAGTTAACGATACTTAATTTTCAATAATATATTAATTTCGCTAAGTTTAGTGTTATATATATTTTCTGTAAGAACTAGTAAGCATAAAAATTTACATTTAACTTTTTAAAGTTTAATATTTTTATATAATAACGTTTACAATGGCAAGTTTTTTTACTTGACCTCTGTTAAAATTTGATACTAAATTTATAGTATTCTGATGGTGCTATGGTTTTATTGGTAAAGTTATAAACATTATTTGCATGAATATCGATTTTTTCTAGTCTATACTATTTAGTTAGTAGTTTATGATAATTTATTTCCACAAACACTACAAGTAATTTAGTATTATAATAAACTTAATTCGTTCTAAACAAGTTTCTAATTATACGTTTCACTAAACTTAATTTAAAGTTACTTTTAGCAAAATAAGTAACTAAAGTGTTGAAATTTTTCGTTTTGTTATTAATAAAATCTGTAATTTATCTCTGTAATCTGTAAAAGTTTTTTACTGAAATTAATTCACGTTATAGATGTTTAAGTTTGACAAAGAATAAACTAAAAATTGAAAAAATTGTTTTAACTTAATAAACTTTTCTAAAAACAACTAAAAAATTTAAATAAAACTAGGAAAATCATTTTGTTTTAAAAGTAGTTCATAAAATTATGATACACAGAACTTTTATAGAACATAGTTAGCTACAAAAACAAGCCTTTGACACAAAAACGCAAAAGTTTAACACACCCTTCTTGTAAACGTAACAATAAATACAACAATTAGATATTAAAATTTTCGATATACATACTTTTCAAAATAAACAACAAATTACGTTTTGATATCTATTATTTTCAATGATTTAAACCCATAACTTTGTATTACGAGCTTAAAAAGTATTGTGATACCTAAAAAATATGTTAACTATACTTCTAAATAACAAAACTGTTTTTATTTAATCATACTAATTTTTTTCTTTATTATAAACGTATTTATCTCATATTCATTGTATCCAAACGTTCTAAAAATATGTATACTTTTAAAAGATTACCTTTTAAGAAGAATACTTTACAAAATAATGAGAACAATCAAAAGCTTCTTATTTTATATCAGTCTCATTTTAATTTTTATTGTGTGCGATAAAATTTCTATACTATATATAACTGTTTTTTTATTGTGATTTTCGAAATTGTACATATTATGAACAAAAAACATCACTTAAAGTTCATCAAGAGTCATTAAAATGAAACTTTTTTCTGCAATCATTATACTATAATTTCGATAACCTTTCAAATACATATCTTGTCAATCTTGAGAGAGTCAGTTGACAAGTAAAAGTCTTGAGATTTTTTTGATAATCTTGAATTTGTTTAGGCACTCTTTGAGTGAAATACATGTCTAAATTATAAGCTGTCATGTTAACTTTGAGAACTAGAACACGAAACAAAAGAAAGATTTATTTTTGTCAAATGAAACCTTAAAAATTATTTTATATTATAATTATAATTAAATTTTGAATGAGAAAAGTTAGAAGACGTAGAGGTTGGAAACTAAAAAAATATGTAGTACATTCAATTATATCATATTTTTATTATTCGATCTAGACGGAATACTGTAGTGTCTAGTCAATCAGTTTTTATACAATAAATTTTGTTTGAGTAATTAAAAATAGTGAAAATAGTGAAAAATTTACATTGTATACTTTATGTTAACATACTAAATTTTAGGCTCTTACTAAACGTTATTGATTTAACTTATAGTAAACAAACTGTCAATAGCATTGTGTTGATTAAACAGCATCTTAAGTAAACGGAAAGTTCTGAGGGTTTGATTGATAACATTTAAAGGTAGTGTAGTCAAATATTACAAAAAAAAAACATTAAGTAAAAAAGTGAAACAGCCTGTAATAGAACACTACTACAAACTATTAAAATTACTCTGATTAAAAGTTTAAGTGTAAGTCTTTTTAAGTTTATTTTATTTAACAAATACTTATTTTGTTTAAGTTTTCATTAACGACTTATACACTATTTGTTTACATTGTTTTAAAAAAAGCTAAATAATCTTAAAATACTTTATGTCGTTTGAATAAAAATGAAAATAGTTTTAAAGGTCACTAAGAACTAACGCACAACGTTCAAAAATCAATTACAGTTTACACTATTTTTAGGACTTACATAATTCACTCAAAGTCAATTTAATAAAATTAGTTTTTATACTTCTAGGAATACTCAATGCTACAAAAGGTTTACGCTCAATTGCAGTATGAAATATCAAATGTAAAAATTTACACGCTGATTCGTACATCTGCGGAGATTTTACGGCCAGTATAAGATTTTTAAACTGTATACATTTGTACATACATTGAACTTTCACATATTTTTTCTTCTTGCATATAAAAGATAAAACACGCTTTATTTTAGTTTTAAACTAAAATTTCTCTATAGTAAAAAGTTTTAATATTTTTTTTTTGTATAGGCTAACGCTCCAATGAAGAAAACAAACATTTAAATACTTTAATAACTAGACGATTTAATTTTGAAAATAATTTTACCTCGGAAAAAAAATTACCACGTATATTATTAAAAATATAAATGTAATGTTCGTTTTCAAATTCTTAAAATAAAATAATCTTATACACGTAGGTTATGCTTAAAATTCTTTATATTATTTATGACAAGGTTGTTATATCAAATTCCAACGTTTGATACTACTTATTATATATAAACTTTCATTAAGTCATAATTTATTTTAAAAAAGCTTTGCAGCAAAGCCAAAAGTACTGATTTAGTTTAAGTGTTTTTCTTCTACACTATAAATGGATCAACCCAAGTGACTAAGTGAAATTTTATAACCAAGTTAAATCACATTTTTGGTTAAAAACCAGCAAACAAAAATTAAGGTCAATCAATATTATAAAACTAAAGTTAGGCCAGCTTTGAATGTGGAATAAAAAGTTATTTAACTTGTAATTGTTTATGAACTTTTATTAAACCCAACGTCATATTGACGCTTTTGGGTGTAAACTTTTACTAAAGTTTTAGCACTATGTTCGATATTATATGAAAGTATTCGAAAAAATAGATTAATAAAAAGTACTATTTTACATTTTTATTAATAATTATTTTCTGTATAGTTATTTGTCTTTGTATAACAGCTAAAAACAGCTGAGCTTTAAAAAAATCGAGAAAATATTTTGTATACCAGTTATGTAGTATGTGCAAAAAATTTTTATCAGTTTTTTATATACCATAATACTAGATCAAATTCCGTACAATGAATAAAAGCACAAATTGTACTTAATACAACTAAATTAAGTTCATATTTCAAAAATAGTTTTAAACCTGGTCTACTTGTATTCCATAATAATGTTTTTCTTTTAAATGTAGCTATTATCATACAAAGTACTTAAACTTATTTAGTACTTAAGGAATATCAAACTTTAAACTAATATTTGTTTAAAAAAAATACGCTAAATACAAATGTAAAACCTTTTGTAAACATTAGTAATTCTCAGTTTTGACAAAAAAATTTTATATGAAGAATAAAAACTTGCACTTTTTTTCACAAATGCATACTTGTAGTTTTTGAGTAAACGCTATTATCGATAAAAGCAGTATTTTAAATATTTATGATAGTTATAGAGTAAAATTGTGCTTATAAACAACAATGTTTGGTATTTGCTTTATTTGTTTATGACTTAATACAAAAACTAAGACAAAATATATTTAAAGTTTCGTCATTTTTGAAAAATACAACACTTGAATATTGATAGAACAGATAAAAAGCCTCGACTTAACAAAATTTATTGCTGTATAATTATAAAGTAGTAAAGCTGTACGCCAATTATTTTAATTGAACATAATAGTATATCTTTCTATTGACAATCTTTTAAACAAACAAACAAAAAAAAGTATTTAATATGTAATACATTTTAAAAACATATTATATAGTTTTATAAAAAACATTAGTTTTAAAGTTTATTAGTTAAAGATTTATCAAAAGTAATTAAAAATCACATAACGATTGGTATCTCAAAAATACAATAAACATTTTATTGAAAACTGGTAACACTTTTACAAACAATAGTGGAAAAATCATGGTCATTATATACAAATTCTTGAAATATTCTTTTATTTCATCTTTCGTTCATGCTTTTTAAAAAATGAAAGACTGTATATTGTATATGTTACGCTGACTCGTACAAATACGTTGATTTTATGGTCAAATTTTGTATTGGATTTAAAATGAACTTGAACTTTTACTTATTTCTTTTTACATTGACCTCATATGTTATCAAGAATCTAATAAGTTAGAAAGAGTTCAACATAAAACAGCTAATATTAATTTAAATATATAGTTTTCATAAATTTAGTAAGATTGCTTTAATAAATATTCAAATTTAGTCAATACATACATATTTTAAAAATTGTTTGCTTTTAACTAGTAATTTTTTTTTACAAAACGTTTATGTGTTTTTTATAAGTTGATTTTATAATTATAATCTAATTTTAACTTTATACAAAAAAAGTTTATGTATGAGTATTATAAGTGTTTTTTTCAAAATTTAAGTAAAATTTTTAAATAATTCCTTGGTGTTTAACTTGCTGAATTTTTAGGTAAACACTTTTATATTTTTAATTAAATCATTTAAAGTATTATTTTATCTAAACTTTTTAAACAAACATTTTTATCGTTTAGAGAAAATAATAATTTTGGTATTTTATGCAATATTTTAAGTGCAAGAAATTAAAGTGTCAAAATAAAATTGAAAATAAAAATGTAAAAGTCTAATTTTTAAACCTACTTATTTATAGAGGCTTTTATTTTTAATTATTTTCTTACAAACTTACTTTTCGTCTATATATATATCACCTATTTTTATAAACTTTGATAAATAATAAAAAAATAAAAATATTTATTTAGAAAGCTGTAATAATTCATAAGCTAAATATAGGACTTTATTTCATTATTAAGAGAAATACCTTCACATAAACAAAAAAACCATAAAAAGTTACAAACTTAGTTTAAATAAAAAGCTTTTCAGAATTAAACTAAATCAGTATAAATTGAATTCCAAATAAACCTATTTGAAATAAAACACTCTTAAATTTAATATTTTAAAATATAAAGCTTAAAATACTACATAACTAACGTTTGTAAATCACAATAAAATACCGAGGATCGATTTTTACTTCTGTTTACTACATTGTGTTTTTTATAGCAGAACGAGAAATCATGTTAGTAAACTAAAATAGTTAGAATTTATATTCAGCTAAATAATTCTCGCAATAGAGAGTAAAGGCACTGAAAATAAAATCAAACTTCATTGAACTTTATGATCTTTAGTTTTGATATATTTTTTTCTTGCTTTGAGTGAAAACTTTTATAAATCTAGAGTTTAATTAAAACCGTTTTTCTTTTGATATATATAAAAAAGACTTTGTTTTTGTTTGTTTTATTATGAAAATAGGTATTTTTTAATCGTACACAAAAATAATCGAAAATAGATTCAAAACACGTATAAAAAACATTATAGCAAACCAACAAAAGTATTTCGTATTGTTTTATTACACTAGATTTTGCTATGTAATTATTATTTTTTGACTTTTATAGTTTCTATTTTGGTATTAAAAACTTTAATAACTTAACCAAACTAACAATTATATAAAATTTTAGGGCATGGCAATTAACTTCACAAAAATAAGCCCAGTACTAATTAAAGTTTTTTACAAGACTATTTCAAAAATTTGTTAACAAAGTTTAGTAAACGCATAACATCATTTTAAAATGTTACAAGCATTTAATTAATTTACATAAATGCATTTTATTCTCTAGTAAAAATAATCTTTATGCTAAATACTAGTTTTTGATAAAAATGAAACTACATTTCTAGAGAGAATTATTGGCTTTATTTAATTTTAATTTAAATTCTGAATGAGCTTTTAATCCAAAACTTCTATCTAAATTCTAAAGTACAGATTCTAGTAAACATTAAGTTTTTCTAAAAAAAAGTTTTTGATTTTATTAGTTTGGAATAATTCAAATACATTATGAATATAGTTTTTTCAGCTATGGTAAAATACTAATTTTAATAACTTTCAAATAAGAAATATAAATGCTAGTTTAAATTTATTCGTATTCATTTTGTCACTGTATTCTTAATATTAAAAAATAACCTAGTTTGTTATTAATTTATACTTCAAGTTTTTTTTAAAAAAAGTTTAAACTAGTAACTATCTTACTTACTAGTTGGACACAACTGTATTTTGTTTTCTAAACAAAAACTAGTAGTAACCAGATATTTTTTTCAAATTTTATCAGAGAGAAAGTTAAAATTTTGACTTAAGATTAAAACATAAAAAACATAAGTACTAAAACTTCAAATTTTAATTTTTTTTAAATAAATGTAATAAAATCTACCTTCACGTAATTTCTCTCTACTCTGACTTTATTGTACTCATGTGCAAGAAAACAAAAGTTATTAAATATTAATCAGTATTAAAAAAAAATCCTCCAGAAAAGAAGTACAAATAATATAGACCAATGAACACCTTGAAAAACTAAGAAGAAATGTTTAATTTACACAATTTTATTGCTAAATTTATTCAGATTAATTGTCTGATTTCTAAACTTTTAAAGTGTATCAACTTATATTTAAACCATAGTGTTTAAAAAAAAGCGTGAATGGTATGTTATATAGCTTTTTATTATATATAGCTTAAATCGGCTTTGAAATACTGCTATTCAGTAGGAGTTAAAATAAGATTTTCTAGCTATCATGTTTTAGACTTAACAAATCTATTTGAAAAACACGTTAACTAATTTAAAATTTTAGTTTTAAATGTAAATCAGTTAAGCAACTACTGTAACTAAGACTTATCAAGTTGTTAAGTACATTATATGCTTTAACAAAACTTTTATTGTTTTGTGCGAATGAGAGTTTTGTTATCACAAAAGTTGAAAATTTAAAATTTTCATAACTTGTTATTTTAATTTCACTCAAATTCTACAAACTATTTATTTTAAGCCTTATCTAAACTTAGTGTACTCCTAACTTAGTAATAAGAATATATATTTTTCAGCTGCAAAACAATTTTTTTAACAAAATATTTAATTTCGAACAAAAAATTTTACTATCTGTCTTATGTTCAGTTAAAAAAATAAATGAATGAATGAATATCGATTATAAAACATATATTTTATCGATAACGTTTATAATGTTATAATTAATTTTCTCAAGTTTACAATTGAAATCATTACTATTTGTAATTATAGTAATTTTCTCTTTTTATGTTATAACTATGCCAACAAAATTGATGATCAAAGCAATCTCGATTAAATATAATCTTATTTTAAGTAAGTTTAAACTATAATAGTTTTTTGTTTATCTGTGTTTGTTAATCTATTACTTAATTTATTTAAACTTCATCACCAACGAAAAAATAGCATTTGTTTATTTATTAAAACATTTCTTTTAATTACGATATTTTCAAAAACTATTCCGAGCTAAATACAATTTAATCGAAACCAAAAATACTGTTATACGACGTAAACAAATTTCTGTTTAAAAAATATGTAACAGTTTGTTGTTTTATTAAAATCTAAACTTTATATTAAACATGTTCAAGTACAAAATTTTTTTCAATTTTAAAAATTTTATACAAAACAAAAGTTTAACTTAATAGAAGTATTGTTAATTGTAATGATATAAATGTAATATTTATTAACACTAACAAATTAATACCACTTTTAATAAATACATAAGAACTAAATTGTTTGTCTTAAATTTTCAGTAGTAATAAAAACTTAAATTGCTTTTGGCTGCTTTTATAAGTTCTGAATAATCATTCTTATTCAAATCTATAAATTTAGAGATTAATAAATGAAAAAAAAAGATTTAAAAAACTAATGGCGTTTTCATTTTTAAACTGTTTTAATTTATTTAAACTTCATCAACAAAAAAAATAACATTTGTTTATTTATTAAAACATTTCTTTTAATTATAATATTTTAAAAAACTATTATGAGCTAAAACACAATTTAATCGAAACCAAAAATACTGTTATACGACGAAAACAAATTTCTGTTTAATAAAATGTAACAGTTTGTTGTTTTGCTAAAATCTAAACTTTATATTAAACATGTTCGAGTACGAAATTTTTTTCAATTTTAAAATTTTATACAAAACAAAAGTTAAACTTAATAGAAGTATTGACTATTGTAATGATATAAATGTAATATTTATTAACACTAACAAATTAATACCACTTTTAATAAATACATAAGAACTAAATTGTTTGTCTTATATTTTCAGTAATTACTAAAACTAAAATTGCTTTTGGTTGCTTTTAATAAGTTCTTTATAATCTTCATTTATTCAAATTTATAAATTTATAGTGTTAATAATAACTTAATAAAGTAATGGCGTTTTCATTTTTATACTTTTCTAATTTTTAATAACACTTAAAATATTTTTTAATTTTTCTAAGAAAGTTTATTGAGCATACTAACAATTTACCCTTAATACTATACGAGCGTTTTTCAAAAATAGCTACACAAAACTATGAAAAAAAGCTACACAGCATGAGTAAAAACTTATTGACTTATCAAAACAACATATTTTATCTGCAGTCATGAGATATATAAAATTAAAGTTTCCTTAAGTTATATGTTGACATATGTCTAAAGAAATATAGTAGAGTTGTAAGATATTCTGCCAGTAGAGACCTTAATAATATCTATAAATACTAAGTATGTAAAAGAGAGTATTTATCAAATTATTGTCTTAATTTAAAAATTATTACAAAACCATTATTTACAGTTAAGTTTAAACATTTTATGATAATTAGATCAGAAATTTTTAAAACGATACTTTTAAAAAACCTGAACTTTTCTTTTATTTGACAGACTATGTTTTTTTGCCTTATTGAAAATAATGTTGTTATAGGAAAACTATGGTTATGAATAATCCATTACTGAAAACTTTTCATCATTTTTTGGTTGATTGATTTAGTCAACTTAATATTTATGTAATACTTAAAAGTTTGTCCTGATTCTTCATTTTTTAATAGTTTATTTAAACTATGACAAATAATTGTATCCAGTTAAGGATTACTTAGATTTATAACAGTAGTATTAAATTTTATAACAAAATGTTTTTTAAAACTATTAGTAAAATATCAAAAAACAAGTTTGTTAATAATAACTTACATTGTTATTTGTCTTAACTAAAAACATTATCTGTTGATAACTTAAACGACCTTTATGGTCATTAAAAAATCAAATGTGGTGTTAGTAGTATTTATCAGCTTACTACATGCTTTTTAGTGATTCTAAACAGGCAGCTATTATTTCAAGTCGATTAACATTTTAATTTCCGATTTTATTAAAAAAAAATTGTTTTTAATTGTTAGTAATATTTGTTTTTAGTTATCACTGTTACACCCCTTGTAAGAGGATATCAAATTGATTTGATAACTCTTTGAATTTTACTGGAAAGTGTTAGGTTAATTTTTCTATTCATTCAAGCGTTTAAGAGAAAGTTTGCAAGGCTTCGTGTTATACTGATGCAAGTTTAGATAATAAGAAAAAAAAGCTGTCACCAGTTTACTGATGCAAGTTTACATTAATCTATCACAGCCATATAAACTATTAACAGTTGGTGCATAAAGGTATTCTAGTCACATTCTGCGGCAGTTTAAATGTTATTCCAAAATAGTTTTTTTTTTATTTACTTGGGTTTTTTTTAACAAGATTTATTAAACATTTAGTTAAAATTATGAGTATTTAATTTTCAATTTATTATATTATTTTAAAGTAAGTTCTTTTTGAATAAGTTTTGTTAAACAGTTTGTCCGTATTTAAAGCAATTTCTAAAGTATGATATTCTTAATATATTTGTTAGTGTTTGCATTTCTTGTTGAATACAATTTATTACTATTAGGGTAAAAATTGTTAAATTTAATTTGAGCAGGGTCACCACCTACTCAGAAATTTCAAGCTATTTGAAATTTTTAGAAATATTGGAAAATCTGAGTTTAGTTCATATTTATTTCTTATGTCTTGCTAGTTTATTTTATATTATTTTTTAAACATTTAGTATTTATGTCTTATCAGTTAGTCTTTTACATACAGTAGTTATATATTTTGTATTCAAGCTTGGTTACCACTGTTTATGGAAGCTTATGACTTATTTATACTTTATAAAAAAAATATAAACTCAGTGAAAGCCTGCAAGAATAAAAAAAATGCACCGGATTATTTAACTTCTATACAGTGTGTTTTAAAGAAAAAATAAAACTTTATTTTCCTTAACCAAACAACTAATTTTATTATCATTTTTCATTTTGTCCTACATTTTATGTTATAAGTGTGAAAAGTTTTCTTTTTTAAGTTTTCAATATTTTTCAATAAACTAAATAGGAGTTGGTGTCGAAAATGCTTGAAAGGAAAGTTTTGCACAAAGACATTTTGCACTCTGGGTTACTTCTGTGTTATCAAACTTTTACACGAAAACATTTTTGCTCTAGTTGAACATTTTTATTTATTTGTTTTACTACCAATAATACCCCTTATCCTTAACCAGTAACTCATTTTCTTATAGTTATTTAAAATAAAATATTATACTTTTCTTTTTGAAATTTTGATTTTAATTAATAACTGTTACACCGCTTGTAAAAGGATATTAAACTGCTGCATTTGATAAATATTTTAATGTTTTAATGGAAAGTGTTAAGTTAGTTTTCCTATTCATCCAAGCGTTTAAAAGAAAGCTTGCAAGGCTTCGTGTTATAATGATGCAAGTTTAGATAATAAAAAAAATAGCACTCACCAGTTTACTGATGCAAGTTTGCATTACTATATTACAGCTATATAAACTCTCAACAGTTGGAGCAGAAATGTATTTTAGTCACAGTCTGCTGCAGTTAAAATGTTATTCCAAAATAAATAAAACATTATTTACTTGTGTTGGTTTTTTTAAATAAATTTTTTAAACATTTTTAGTTTAAATTCTTAGTATTTAAATTTGATTTTATTTTATATAATTTTAAAGTAAACTCCGTTTAGATTAATTTTTGTTAAAAAGTTTTGTCCACAACTACGGTAATTTCTAAAGTATGACATTCTTTATATATTTGTTAGTGTTTGCAATTGTTTTTTAATACAATTTATTATAATTAGTAAAAAAATATATAAATTTAATATTAGCAGGGTCACCACCTTCTCAGAATATTCCAGCTATTTTGAATTTTTAGAAATGTTTACAAATCCTTAGGTTAGTTCTTGTTTATTTCTTATGTCTTGCTAGTTTATTTTATATTACTGTCCTTTTTAAAATTTATTATTTATTTCTTATCAGTTGGTCTGTTACATACATTATTTATATTTTTGTACTTAAACCTGGTTACCAATGTTTAAATAAAGCTTATGGCTTATTTAAACTTTTATAATAAATTATAAATTAAGTGAAAGCCTGCATTAATAAAAAAATAATTTTGCACCGGTTTATTTAACTTCTATGTAGTGTTGTTTAAAGAAAAATAAACTTTATTTAAAAACACCGGTTTATTTATTAAACCAAAGAACTTATTTAGTTATATTTTTCACTTTTTCCTAGTTTTTATGTTTTAATTGTGAAAGGTTTTCCTTTTTTAATTTAAAATATTTTTAAACACACTAAATAGGGGTTGGTGTCAAAAATTCTTGGAGGGAAAGTTTTGTACGAAAACAGTTTTGCTTTATGGGTTACTTTTGAACTAACAATTTTTTGCATGGAGACATTTTTATCATTTGTTTGTTTTACTGTCACTGTCACCCGTATCCTTGGTCAGTAACTTTTTATTCCTGTAATTAAATAAAAAAAATGTTATACTTGTCTTTTTAAAATTTTGATTCTAATTATCACTGTTACACCCTTTGTAAGAGGATATCAAACTGCATTTGATAACTCTTTGAATTTTAATGGGTAGTGTTAAGTTAAATTTCTTATTCATCCAAGCTTTTAAGAGAAAGCTTGCAAGGCTTCAAGTTATATAATGCAAAATTAGATAATAAAAAAAAAGGCAGTCACGACTCACCAGTTTACTGATGCAAGTTTGCATTACTATATTACAGCTATATAAACTCTCAACAGTTGGAGAAGAAAGGTTTTCTAACCACAGCCTACTGCAGTTAAAGTATTGTTACAGAATAGAAATTTTTACTATTTACTTGTGTTTTTTTTAACAACATTTTTTAAACATTTTAGTTTAAATTCTGATTATTCAAATTTCATTTTCTTATATATAATTTAAAAGTAAATTCTTTTTAGATAAAGTTTTGTTTATTTTTTTGTCCCCATTTAAAGTAATTTCTAAAGTATGATGTTCTTAATATGTTTATTGGTGTTTGCAATTGTTTTTGAATACAATTTATTACAATTAGGGTAAAAATTGTAAAATTTAATAATAGCAGGGTCACCACCTACTAAGAATTTTCACGCTATTTAAAATTTTTAGAAACATTTGAAATTCTGAGGTAGTTTAGATTATTTCTTTTATGTCTTGCTAGTTATTTTATATATTTTTCTTTTTTTAATATTTAGTATTTATTTATTATCAGTTGGTCTTTTACATACAGTATTTTTATTTTTTGGGTTAAAGCTCATATAACTTAACACTGTTTAAATAAAGCTTATTTATACTTTATAAAATAAAATATAAACTCAGCGAAAGCTTGCATGAATAAGAATTAATTTTGCACCTGTTTATTTAATTTCAATACAGTGTTGTTTAAAGAAAAAACAAAACTTTATTTTTTTTAACCAAAAAAACTTATAAAGTTATAATTTTACATTTTGTCCCAATTTTTAGGTTTAAATTGTGAAAAGTTTTCTTTTTAAAATTTTAAATATTATACAACACACTAAGTAGGGGTTGGTGTCAAAAATTCATAAAGGAAAAATTTTGTACGAAGACAGTTTTGCACAATGGGTTACTTTTGAATTAACATACGATTGCATAAAGACATTTTTATTCATTTATATGTTTTACTGTCACTGTCACCCGTATCCTAGGTCAGTAACTTTTTTTCCTGTAATTAAATAAAAAATTATTATACTTGTCTTTTTAAAATTTTGATTATAATTATCACTGTTACACCCTTTGTAAGACGATATCAAACTACATTTAATAACTATTTTAATTTTAATTAAAATTGTCTAAAGATAAAATACATATTCATCGAAGCGTTAAAGGAAAGCTTGCAAGGCTTAATGTCATAATGATGCAAGTTTAGATAATATGAAAAAAGAGCATTCAGCAGTTTACTGATGCAAGTTTGCATAAATATATCACAGCTATATAAACTCTCAGTTTTAAAAGAAGGTTATTCTAGTCTCAGTCTGCTGCAGTAAAAATGTTATTCTAGAATAAAATTTATTAATATTTACTTGTGTTGATTTATTTTTAAATAACATCTTTTAAACATTTTAGTTTAAATTCTAAGTATTTAAATTTCGTTTTATTTTATATAATTTTAAAGTAAACTCCTTTTAGATTAAGTTTTGTTACAAAGTTTTGTCCACATTTACAGTAATTTCTCAAGTGTATAGTTTTTTATATATTTGTTAGTGTTTTCAATTGTTTTTGAATACAATTTATTACAATTAGTAAAAAAATATATAAATTTAATAATAGCAGGGTCACTACCTGCTCAGAATTTTCACGCTATTTTAAATTTTTAAAATATTGAAAAATCTGAGGTTAGTTCAGATTTATTTCTTATGTCTTGCTAGTTTTTTTATAATTTTATATATTTTAATGTTTAGTATTTATGTCTTACCAGTTGGTCTTTTATATACAAT
The DNA here is from genome assembly GCF_965202585.1 of Thalia democratica. NCBI lineage: Eukaryota > Metazoa > Chordata > Thaliacea > Salpida > Salpidae > Thalia > Thalia democratica. Next base: position 17,425,744 of record NC_139169.1, read on the forward strand.
TTTTTATACTTTTGTATTCAAGCTTGGTTACCACTGTATAAATATACAGGGTTGCCACTTTACCTGGAAAACTTGAAAAACCTTGGAAAACCTGGAATTCGACAATTTAGGTAAAAATAACTTGGAAAAACCTGGAATTTAAGAAACTTTGAAAAAAACATGGAAAAACCTGGAAATTTGATCATAAAACCTGGAATTTTTGATAATATTAAAATTATCATTAGTAAAATCATCATCAAAAATTTTTTTATCAAAAAACACAGTTAAAGCAACTTAACAATATCTTTTCAATGTTTTTATACTACTTAGTGCAGTTTCTTATATAGAAATTAACCTAAAACTAAAATAAATGCAAATATGTGTACGTTTAAAAACGTGGAAGAAATATGGAAAACCTTGAAAAAAGATTTGAAAAAACTAGTGGCAACCCTGAATATAGCTTATGCCTTATTTATACTGTATTAAATAAAATATAAACTCAGTGAGGCCCTGCATGAATAAAAAATAATTTTTCACCTGTTTATTTAACTGCTATGTAGTGTTGTTTAAAGAAAAAAAACTTTATTTTTTTTTAACCAAACATTAATTTAGTTATCATTTTTCTTTTTGTCATAATTTCTATGTTTTATATGTTAAAAGTTTTCTTTTTTAAGTTCAAAATATTTTTCAACACACTAAATAGGGGTTGGTGTCAAAAATTCTTGAAGGGAAAGTTTCGTACGAAGACATTTTTGCACAACGGGTTACTTTCGAGTTGACACACTATTTAATGAAGAAATTTTTAATTATTTATTTGTTTTACTGCCACTGATACCTCTTATCCTTGGTCAGTAATTTTTTTTCTTATAACCTTTTTAATTAAATTTTTTTACTTATCATTAAATTTCTTTTTAATTATAACTGTTACACCCCTTGCATAAGAATATCAAACTGTATTTGATAATTATTTAGTTTTAATAGAAAAAATTGAGTTAAAGTTCCTGCTCATCCTAAATTTCCTAATCATTTTAGCATTTAAGAGAAATCTTGCAAAACTTCGTGTTATACTGATGCAAGTTTAGATCATAAAAAAAGAAAAAGGCACTCACCAGTTAACTGATGTAACTTTGCATTACTAATTACAGTTATATAAACTCTCACAGTTGGAGCAAAAAGGTATTCTAGTCACAACCTGCATGTAGTTAAATTGTTATTCTAGAATAACAATTTTTATCATTTACTTGTGTTCTTTCTTTGTATTTAACATAAATAAAATATTTAGTTTAAATTCTTTGTACTTTTATTTTATTTTATATAACTTTATAGTAAACTCTTTTTAGATTAAGCTTTATTTAAATGTTTGTCCGCCTTTAAAGAATGATGTTCTCAATATGTTTGATGGTGTTTGCAATTGTTTTTAATACAATTAATTACGATTCGGGTAAAAATTGTCAAATTTAATTAAAACCAGGGAACCACCCACTAAGAATTTTCATGCTATTTTAAATTTTTAGAAATATTGGAAAATTTGAGGTTACTTTAGAAAGAAAAGCTTGCAAGGCTTCGTGTTATAATGATACAACTTTAGATTAAAAAAGAAAGCACTCACCAGTTTACTGTTGCAAGTTTTCATTATTATATCACAGTTATATAAACTCTCAGCAGTTTTAGAAGAAAGGTATTCTAGTTACAGCCTGCTGCAGTTAAAATATTATTCCTGAATAGAATTTTTTATTATTTACTTGTGTTGATTTTTTCTTTTTAAATGACATTTATGAAACAATTTTAGTTTTAATGCTGAGTATTAAAATTTCATTTTATTTTACATAATTTTAAAGTTAACTCCTTTTAGATTGAGTTTTGTTTAAAAGTTGTGTCCACATTTAAACAATTTTTAAAGTATGATATTCTTAATATGTAGTTACTGTTTGCAATTGTTTTTGAATACAATTTATTGATATTAGGGTAAAAATTGTTAAATTTAATAATAGCAGGGTCACTATCTACTCAGAATTTTCACGCTAATTTGAATTATTAGAAATATTGGAAAATCCTGAGGTTAGTTCATTTTTATTTCTTATGTCGTGCTAGTTTTATTTTATATTATTGTTTTTTTTAATACTAATTATTTATGTCATGTCAGTTGGTTTTACATAACGTATTTTTGTTTTTTGTACTTAAGTTCTGTTACCACTGTTTAAATAAAGCTAATGGCTAATTTATACTTTATTAAATAAATTATAAACTTAGTTAAAGCTTCCATGAATCAAAAAAACTTTGCTCCGATTACTTTATCTTCTTAAAGTGTTGTTTAAAGAAAGTATAAAAACCTTGTTTTTTTAAAAAAAAAACTAATTTATTTATCTTTTTTCATTTTGTTCTAATTTTTATGTTTTAATTGTAAAAAAAGTTTTTGTTTTTAAGTTTAAAATATTTTTCAACACACTAAATAGGTGTTTGGTGTAAAAATAAGTAAAATCCTTTTAGATTAATTTTTTTTTTAAATTTTGTCCACATTTAAATTATTTTCCAAAGTTTGATGTTCTTTATATATATGATAGTGTTTCCAATTGCTTTTGAATACAATTTATTATAGTTGGGGTAAAATTCTTAAATTTAATAATAGCTGGGTCACCACCTACTCAGAATTTTGACGCTATTTAAAATTTTTAGAAATATTGAAAAGTCTAAGGTCAGATCAGATTTATATTTTTATGTCTTTCTAGTTTTTTTTATTCTATTGTCTTTTTCAATATTAAGTATTTATGTCATATCAGTTAGTCTTTTACACACGGTATTTGTATTTTTACCACTGTTTAAATAAAACTTATGCAAGGTTGCTACTAGGTCAGGAAAATTCAAGAAATCAGGAAAAGTCAGGAAAAACTAAAAAAAAAAGACAAAAGTCAGAAAAAAAGGGGTTTTCGAAAAAAAATTAGGAATTGTCAGGTAATTTGACAAAAAAAAAGTGATATTATCAGATTAATTTACAAAATTCCTTATTTTCAAAAGTCTTCAAATATTGAAAATCTAATTAAAAATTCTTTAAAGCCAGACTAAAATTGCAAAACTTTACTAGATATCTGACAAAATTATTCAATTTCCAATGCCTTCATCTGGTATAAATTAAGAAAATATCTTTTGTAAAACAGCAAATTTTTTCTATTAACATATTGAACAACTACCCAAATTGAACAAGCAGTTTTTTTATGCTCTTTAGTATTGATGATCTATGGCAAGGACACTTTCATAGTGAATCTCTTGAATTAAATGAAATTTTCTTGCATTTCTTTAGTTATGTGATATCTCTTATGCATCCTTTTTTCATATTGTACCGGAGTACCAAGCCTGTTGTTACCTTTATGCATGAGGACATTACATACATGGTAATTAAATTGTTGTTTATCATTATGAAATACGTGATAGTTACAAACCTCAGCTTAACCAGTTACTCAAGGTTGAATAAAAATGATCAAGCTTTCCTAAAACCTGCCCTTGATCTTGGTTTTGCTGTCACCGAGTTGCTTGCAAATTAAAAAAAAAAACCTAGTTGAGGAACAAAAGGTCTTAAAATTCAAAAAATAATAAAGATTTTTTTTTTGTAAAAGCGGTTAAAAATTTTCGGAGCAGAATGGCTATTGGAAGTACATTTGTAAAAAGTATGTCATGCCTAATTCTGAATAACTTTGAAAAATTAGTAGTCACAATTTTTGTTAAGCATTTTTCCAACACAGTGCGCTCCTTAACATAGTAAAAAATTCGCTCCAACTCGGAAAAGTTGTTGCAATCATTATTTGTGTTATACAATGGCCAGGCTGAGGTCGAACTAGATTTAATATTAACAAAGCTCTGCTTCAAAACAGTATGAAATTAGATACTATTACATCCAGAAGAAGAGTAAGAGATTATATGTATGCATACAAACTAGAAATATATGAAGCTAGAAAATACAAGTATTTTGCTGATAGAGCTGTTTATTGCAAATACATCAATCATACCAAGGTGGTTCAAGTGATGTAATGGAAGTTAGATGATTGAATTCATCAAAAAAACTGTTGCTTTAACCTGTACAAATATAAGATTGGAAGATATAAATAGTTTTAAGTGTTTGGCTATGTAATTTAGAATAAGTTTAACTTGAGAGTTTAGATATAGAAAAGTCAGGAAATTTTTCTCAGCTTGATCTGTGGCAACCGTGATTATTGCTATTTATTCTTTGTGAAATAAATTATAAACTCAGTAAAAGCCTCGTCTAATAAAAAACAAAATTGCAACCGATTTATTTAACTACTATACAGTGTTGTTTAAAGAAAAAGTTAAAGTTATTTTTTTTAGCCAAACAACTAATTTGATTATAATTTTTCATTTTGTCCTAATTGTTATGTTTTAATTGTGAAAAATTTTCTTATTTGAGTTTAATTAATTTTCAACACACTTAATAGGAGTTGGTGTCAAAAATGCTTGATGGAAAGTTTCGTACGAAAACACTTTTTCCATTGGGTTACTTTTGAATTAACTAACTTTTGCATGAAGACATTTTTATTTATTTATTTTACCCGTTATTGTTGTTCAGCAACTTTTTATTTCATAAAGTTTTTGAAAATAAATTGTTATACTAATTTTTAACAAAAATTGTTTTTAATTATCACTGTTTTACCCTTGTAAAAGGATATCAAACTGTATTTGATAACTATTTAAATATTATGGGAAAAATTAAGTTAAAGTTCCTGCTCATCCAAGCGTTTAAGAGAAAGCTTGCAAGGCTTCGTGTTATACTGATGCAAATTTAGATGAAAAAAAAAATAAAGAGCAGTCACGAGTTTACTGATGCAAGTTTACATTATTATATTACAGCCATATAAACTCTCATCAGTTGGAGTAGAAAGGCACTTTAGTCACAGCTTGCTGCAGTTAAAATTTTATTATGCAGTTAAATTTTTTATTTGTTTGCTAGTGTTTTTTTTTAATAATATTATTAAAACATTTTTAGTTTAAATTCTGAGTATTTAAATATCTTTTTTTATATATAATTTTATAGTAAACTCCTTTTAGATTAAGTTTTGTTTAACAGTTTTGTCCACATTTAAACTAACTTCTAAAGTATAATTTTCTTTTTATATTTGTTAGTGTTTGCAATTGTTCTTAAAAACACAATATTTTCAATCATGTGATGTCTAGTTTTATATAGAGTGGCCCTAAGTATTATTTAATATCAGTATTTAGAATAATTTAAGTTAAAGTTATTTATGGTTTTCGGTTTGGTTGTACACTATACTAGAACCCTTAACCCTATCTCTTACCCTTTGACATATCATTTTGTTTTACTTTTTTTTTGTTTTTTATTGACTACCGTAATTACTCTTAACCCTTACCCTTGGTCAAATTTTTATGTATTACACTATTTTTGCTTATTTAATTTTTACTATCACCATTTCCCCTACCGCTTCAATTGGTTGATAAATTTTTACTATAAATTTTATTTATTTATTTGTTTTAACTTCGTGCAAAATTTACCTGAGTTCTGAAGGCAGGGTTGCTACTTTACCTAGAATCCTGGAAAAACCTGGAATTTGACAGTTTAGGCAAAAAACACCTGGAAAAATCTGGAATTTAAAAAATTTTGAAAAAAATCAGGAAAAACCTGGAATTTTTAAGAACTTTAACATCTTCAGTAGTAAAGTTTCGGTTTGACTTAAAAATTTATCATATAGATAAAAAATTTAAATTATTACCAAACATTTGTTTATTATAAACACATTTTAAGTAGCTTAACAGTATCTTTTCAATCTTTTTATACTATTTAGCACAGTTTCTTACCTTAAATTTAACTTTTAACTAAAAATAGACTTAAAAATGTGTACTAATATAAACCTGGAAGAAATTTGAAAAACCTGAGTAAAATTTTGGAAAAACAAGTCGCAACCCTGTAAAGGGTCTCCGTGTATTTTTGATTTGTTTCACTCACTAGATATAAAAATTTTAAGAAAATTGTAACCAAAGTTTTAAAAAATTTCAGTCAAAATAGAGTATAAGTAGAACATAGTGAATATTTGTATAATAGATAAACATAATAATTTTTTTTTGGCATGGAAATGATCTTAATTAGTTTTTCAATGCTTATAAAGTTTTATCAACCAGCTTTAAGCTTGAAGACCTTTACAATATCTAAGCCCTAATTTAATATTAATGTTAGATAACAACCGTTTACATTGCATATAGTATAGGATACCATTATTTTATATTATCTAATGAGTTTTTAGCATTTGAAACATGTTTCAAAGTTTAAAATTTATATGGTATACTGCATAGTAGTTTTGTTGTAAATGTTAGCTAAACAACTTTGTTTAAGTTTTAAGCAAGAATTAAAGAACCTTTTAAAAATAATGTTATAAAATTTTCAAGTTTACTTCAAATTAAAACCTTGAAACCAACAAATGTTATTTTACAGATTTTTATGTTAATATGAACACCATGGACTATAGGAAACATGGACAGTATATTTTTGCCATGCATGAAGACCAGCTAGTTTATGCCGACGACGCCTATGCTTGGTGTAAAGACCACGGTTGGGAGTTAGCTCGTTTTGAAGGCAAAGATGACTTTAAGAATGCAGTTAGTTTCATTAGGAAAGTTTTGCCTGAAAAAGCTGACGAGTTTTGGTATGTTTATGGGAAAGAAGACGGAAAACTGAGGTATGATATGTTTCTACCTAACGCTATGGAACGAGGTCTCATGATTGATGAAGACGATGGTAAATTTATATATGGTAACTTCATTTGCATGTCTCCGAACCCAAAAAGAGAGCAAGATCTTTTCAAACCTAAAGGGTTTGATAAAGATGTTCCTGAGGTCGACAGTACCAACCAAGAATTTCCTGAGGACAGCAACACCTACCAAGGTTTTCCTGAGGTCAACATCTTCTACCCGAATTTCCCTAAGGTCAACGGCACCAAACCAGGTTTTCCTAACGTCAACATCACTAACCAAGGTATTCCTGAGGTCAACAACACCGGTGACGTTTCAACTGATAATGGGGGCATACTCCCAGTTGAAAACGACTTTTCATTGAGAGATCTTTTCTCAACAAGGGATTTGAATTTATTCGTGCTTTTTATTGTCGCCGCATCTCTTTTTGTTGTTGTGGTTGCATTGGCGATTGCATTGAGCTGTGTTTGCAAGAAATACAAAAAAGCAAAAGCCAAGAATACCACTGATGCAAGCGAAACCGTGTAAAAATGGTTTTTTTGCTTTAACTAACTAAATTTTTGAGAAGTTTAGAAAATAAAATGTATAAAAAAAGTGTTGTTATAATCTGTAAAATAGAAATTATTGTATTTGTTAAGTAGTATTACTGGTTGCAATTCACAGCATTATACTAAAGTTGAAGTATTAAATTTTTTCTGAGTGTAAATTTTGTCGATATACTCAGTGTGTTTGTTAGAGTTAAATTTGTAGTTTCGCGGCAAATTGAATTAACCACAATTATTTTTAGTTTTAAATCAGTCTGCTTCGTTAATTTGCCTTTTGAACCAAAGGTTGCAGCCAAAAAAAGATTGATTTTTAATTGAATCAAAATTAAACTTTACCCTTAGATATAAGTCATACGTTTATTCAATCTAAATAACAATTAACGTAAATGTCAAAATGATCAATTGCAATTAAGTTTAGTCAGCAAAAAGTATATTTTCAAAGTTTACATATCAAATAACTAAACAACCTATACTTACTTTGTTATAACAACGAAATATGTTTATTTAATGAATACTAACTTCTATTTTCTAGATAATGATGTGATCGTTTACAGCGAGAAACGTACAGCTTGCAACGTAATGTTAAGCAAAAATTAAACTTTTTATATGAAATACTTAAAGTTCTACCTAGTTTTCTTTTTAGTACACAATAATTTAGTTATTTGTATTTTTAAAAGTACCTGAAAAGGTTTTTAAAATGTTTATAGTTTATTTATACAGATTTAAATGAGACAAAGATGATTTTAAACGAATTTGGCCTGCTTGTTCGAAACATTTTTTTATTTAAATTTTACTAAGTAATGATAATATGTACTAGAATGCAAAAATTTATCATTCTAAAAAGTTTTACACCGAAATGCACGAAATTATTTATTTAGTGCATAGTTTACGAATAAAGATTATATAGAGTAGGCAGTGAAAGTGTACGTGACTTTTTAGATCATAAAAGAATTTAAACTAATAACTGAACGTTGTTGAAAAGACAATTTTTTTTTTCTGATTCAATTATTTAAGAAGTTATGTGAGTTTTTATAAACCATTTTTTGACAATTTTTGATAAAATAATACCCGATTTTTTATAGGTATGCCAAAAAACCTTTAAAAACCTAGTGTTTGAGAATTTAAACTTAAGTAACCTGTAGAAATTTGAATTAAAAAATTCAAATAGAGATATTGAAAAATAGAGAATTAAAAACAACTTTTATATGTTAAGTAATAAAATTTTATTCAGATACGATTTATCTACCATAAACAACACTTTTTTTGGTTTCACTCAAAATCTTATAAATTTTAAAACGCAATTAAAGTTGCGTTACAGTACATTTTAATATTTTTATAGTGCATAAAACTTATTCACTTAATTCTAACTCTATACTAGTATAAATAAATGTTGTACTATAATATTAGTTTATAAAACTTTAATAACAGCTATCTCATATAGTCAAACACTTGTAAGTGATACAGATGTACAACAGACTGTTTTTTATAAATTATACCTATCAAATGACTGTACAAAAGTATACTTATTTTAAGTTAACTACCAAATACATAGTTAAATAGAATATTTTTTCTTCCTAAAATACAGTTGTGAATTACATAGTAAACGTAGTTAACCTCCCAAGCAAGATTTATACCCTACCATCTAATTACAAAATAAATTATATAAAATAAATTATAAATAAGATTTTTTATATAAAACATTTGAAATTTTCCACTTAATTTGATTTTTAGTCCACCATGACCATTAGACATAATCTTTTTTTTTCAAATTTACCAAAAGAGCTTTTATAAACTTTCTAGCTTATTTTTCTTGATTTATTTCGAGCCGCTAAAGATTTACCAAAGAATATCACTCGTTTACTAAAATATAGCTTATCTCTAATATAGGTTTACATAAGTTATGATAATACGCGATATAAAACCAGCACAAAAATAAATCACTAAAAGTGAAATTTTAACCCAAATTGCACAAAGAAATTATTAAATTTCAACTATTTTGATTAGTGAACATGACGGATTATTCAAAGTGGTCTAGCAAGCGGTAAGGAATTTTTAAATCGCTAGAAAATTAAGCTAACAGCTTAACGTCGTTGACTAGACTGAGTTTCTACTTATCAAAAATAATTTTGTTTTTCTGCTTCAAGTATTTAAGAAACAATGTAAGTCTTAAGAAACGTTTTCAGATGTGAAGCTAACACTACTTCTGACAACTTGCAAAGTGCACACTTACGCTGATTGTTATTTTTGTTAAAAAGTCTGCTAAAGTATAGTATGTGTAATTAAATTTAAAGAAGTAATATTATGTTTAAAAAGAACAGGTTTTGCTATTTGCGCTTTAGTTATTTTATAGCTAAATACAAAATCTAAGACAAAGTATATTTAAAGATTCTTTGAAATATAATACGTATGAATATCCTTTGAACAGATAAAATCCAAAATTGAAATAATTTATTTTTGTTTTATAATCATTAAACTTTGTTTTCGACAATCTTCTACAAGGGGAAGTTTTAACTTTTACAACCTACTTTTTTTTTGCTATATTTTTACTAAGAATAAAACAGTAAACAAAACAATAAGGTTTTCCTACTTGAACTAAAATAATATTTTTTATTTCGATAAGCATAGTGATAAGCATGTAATTACTAAAGTAAAAAACTTATTCAATGTTTTAATTTTTTTTAATATCTATAAAAGAAAAAAAAATTAAAAAGAAAAAGGAATAAGTATATAACTTTTTGACAATTATAACAAGTTACATAACGATTGGTGTTTCACAAAACAAAACTAACATTTTTTTTAAACTTGGTAACAATTATAGTTAAAAAGTCATGATCAACGAATAAATTTTGAAATTTTATTTAAAGTAATATTTCGTTTACGCCTTTTACAATATAAACTTCTGTATACTGCATAAGTTACGCTGACTCGTTGAATATGTTGATTTTATGGTCAAATTTTGTATTGGATTTCAAATTAACTTGACTTTGACTTATTTCTTACTCTTTTCATCTTATAAGACAAATGTACATAAACTCACTGTAATTATAAGCAGCATCGAATAAAATAAAAAACTATAAACATACAATTGATAACGCTTTAATCTTGACCTAAGTTTTCACTTATAGTTGATAAGGTATCTATAACAATAAATTAAATGAGATGAACTATTTAAACTTAGACAGACCATACTTTTAACAAAAGTTATTTTAACTATAATATTTTTACAAGTAAAAACATTCTATAACTAACATCCTATATGTTTTTTCAACTATATTTATAAATATACCTATTTATTTATCTGTAATAGAAACAAAGCAAAAAATGTTTATGTATGTAATATTTAAATTATAGTTTTGCAAGATTAAAAAATAGTTATTCTGCTTACAACTTGCTTAAGTGTTACTAAACTATTTAATATTTAAAACAACAGTATTTTAACATAAAAAAGCATCTTTAAGGTTATAATCTTTTTTTTTACTTTTGAAGTAAACGAAAAAATAAAAAATCAACATTGATATGTTGATAATGAAATTTATTTTCATAACGTTTGAATTTTTTTTTTTAGAAATTATTTAGTTTATAGTTATTCTCTATCAAGCTCAGATTCCATTAAATAAAGTGTTACCTATTTCTTAATACAAAGTGATTGGAATATTGTTTTTTTAGAAGACATTAATAATTATAATATAAAAATAAACTTTATCTCGTTAAAAAAAATCTGTACAATAAAAATTTGAAAAAATATAAACTAAGTTTTAATAAATAGCTTTTAGATTTAAACTATGTCAGTACTAAACTGGTCACTAAATAAAAAATCATTACTTAAAAAGAAGAACAAAAAAAAATTAATTACATACAAATATCACAAAAGTTTTTTTTTGTCCTGGACAAGACATAAAACTGTGTCCAGGTGATTTACGGCTCGATAACTAAAATATACTTTTATATTAGCTCCCAAAACTAATTATTTTGAGCGCTTTTTTTCTCGTTCAATAAACAGTTTTAAACACAATAGAACAACAATTATTGGTTTATACTTCTATTAGCTATATAGTGCCTTTTATGGTAGAAGAACACTTCAGTTTGCTGAACTTCAAAAGTAAAAACTGATAAATATTTAGCTTAACAAATTCTCGCAAAAGAGTCTAATTGAACTGAAAAAAAGTGAAGTTTGTTGAACTTTGGAAGCCGTTTATTTGACTAATTAGTGCATTTTTTCTTGTTGTGCGTGAGTACCTTTATAAATTAATAGTTTTTATGAAACCTTTTTTATTTCGTTTTACAATATATTTTATCCTTTAATATTTTAATAACATTTGATAAGGTCGGAAATTTTTCTCACGGAGTTCTGGTAATAGTTAAAATAGTTTTTTTTCACTTTTATTTTCCACTAAGCTAACAGAACTTAGCTCAACTTAATAGTTAGAAGTACTTCGCATAAACAATTTACAGGTGATTTAATTTAGTTGCAAAACTACAGTTTCACAGTGGTGATACTACCAGTGATCGTCAGTTGCAATAACCTCTAATAAAATATTATAAATAAATTATCATAAGATATGTTTAAATAAACTTAGTTTATGTTTTTTAAAGAAATTAAGTACTTCTTACTTTTGATTTAAAAATAGATAGAAAGTAACTTTTCGTTTTCCAAAAACATTAAAGAAAATCGATCAAACTTTTTTATAATGCTTTTAAAAACTTTAATTTTATTTGCTGTAATTAGTAACTTTTAACTCTTACAGTCGTACATGGTTTTATTTACTTCGGGTTCTTAATTTACTTTTTAGTCCTGCATGACCATTAGACATTATCTTTTTTTTTTCAAATTTACCGAAAGAGCTTTTATAAACTTTCTAGCTTATTTTTCTTGATTTGATCGAGCCGCGAAAGATTTACCAAAGAATATCACCCGTTTACTTAGACATAGCTTATCTCTAATATAGATTTACATAAGTTATGATAATAAGCGATATAAAACCAGCAGGAAAATAAATCGCTAAAATTGAAATAAAAACACAATTTGCCCCCTCCCCCCACCATGCAATAAAAAACTTCCAAATAAAATTTCGGGGGTATAGTGTAAAAACTTTAAAAATGCTTAAAATTTTATTATTTTTAACTAAGGGCATGACGTTTAATTTATGAAATAATCAAGACCAGTGTGAAGCCATTTAAGATTAATTACTGTTTAAAAAAGTTATATTTAAAGTTCTTTGTATGCACAAATTAAGTTTAAATTGTTACAACTACTTTACTGGTTAACAATTTTATTTTTAATTTTTACTACAATTAACCTTTATGTTAAACTCTAAGTTTAAATAAAAAGGAGATTACATTTTTACGTAAATCTTAGTACAACAAATAGTTATCATATCTTACAAGATTTTACTTATTTGAAGTTAAGAAAGGTTAGGTTAAATTCAAAAAAAAATTTAATTCTTAATGTCTGAAAAAAGTACAGTTTGTAGTTAACTTTAGGTTTCTATAAGTTTAAAATTTTGAATCTTTCAGGTGTGGTTAATTCAAAAATATTTAGACATACGTATGTTTTTTCAGTAAAGATTATATAAGTTTTTAATTACTAAATGAAAGTTCACGTTTAGTTTGTTTTAATACTATAATATTGTTATGCAGAAAAATATTTTTTGTTATTATAATTTTATCTTAAAAATTTTTTTTAATAGTGTCTAAATTTATAATTATCTTATTTAAAAATTGTACACAACTTTGTTTTAAATGTCTTATTCACAGAAAAAATTAGTACTAAACAGACTTCCTAAAAACTAAATAACAAATAAATTTTAGAACCTTAACTTATGTTTAAACTATAAATGTTTGAATATCAGCAATTTATAATATTAGTTTTTCAACAGTCGTGCAAGCATAAACTTTCCTTCACGTAATTTCAGTCTACATTGGTTTAACTATGTTGAGATACAAGAAAACACAACTTGTTTAGTATTGATTAGCGTTTTAAACATACGTTTTATAGTAAATAAGCATGATAAGAATAATGAAAAATAAAAGCTTCAGAAAATACAAAAAAAGCATTTGTTGGTTTACATCAGGGTTTCTCAAAGTGGGCCATGACAGATACTCAGGGGGTCATGAGATCATAATTAAAAACTTACACAAGATATTCTGGAGTTGCTGATGAATAGAAAACAAAGAAAGGTCCATAGGTGTGAGCAAAAAAAAAGGTCATACGTATTTATTTTGATAATTTCTGTGTAAGCTTGGTACAAAGGGCTCATAGCTTTTTTAATATCTTTAAAGTGGGCCATTTGAAAAAATAAAAATTGTAAACCTTGGTCTACAAGTTGCTAGTGCCTAATTTTAAATGATGTATAGTACTAGTTTTTATAATATTTTAAGCAGAACAAATTTAAGTTAAAACAAAAATATTAAAAAACAAGATGAACGAAAATACAGGAATTTTTACTTAAAAAGAAATATTAGAATTTAGTTATATAGCTTTATAACTTAATGTCGTTTTAGAATGTCGCTTTTAAATAGTAAATTATATATTTTACTATTCAAACCTTATTTAAAATTTATATTTTTTGTCTTTTTAGTTCGAAGGCTTATTTAAAACTTTTAAATCTCGCTATGAAGTAATAAAACTACAACATAAACTAAAACTTTTTAGGTTATTACATACAGTAAGGACTCCAACAAAACTGTGGTATAGTTTTTTTTTTCAAAATTTATTTTGTTTTGACAAAGTTTAGAAGGTTACAACTTTAACTATTACTCTTTTATTATCACTAAACTTTATTATCAAATTGAACTTTTAAAGCTTTTGTTATTTTAGAAAAATACTTAAACAATTAAACACTCTAGTTTATTAGTGATAATTTGTTTCAGAAAATATTTATTTTTTAGTTTGAGGAACTCTAACATACAATACCTTAAAATTTTCTTTTAAAGTTATTGAAAACTTTAAAATTAAATGAGATTTAAGATCTTCATTTAGATTGTCCTCTTCAGTATTAGTTTTAATACATTAAAGAAAAATAGAAACTAATATATTTTAAAATTTTATATTTCAATCTTTGTATTTTAATTTAATTTAGTAAAATTTATATTTTTTATAACAGCATTCTAGGTTTAATCCATTAAATACAAATTTTACTAAGTATTTATAAGATACAAAAAATGTTTGTTTATAAAATAAATAATAGTAAAAGGTAGTTTAACTGTTTAATAAGTCTACTTGAATTGCTAGTTTGAACATTAATTAAGTACATACTGTTTTAAGTTTAAAAGAAATACACAATATTTACCTCAGAAAATTTTTGTTTTTAATTTTAATATAACGCTTTGACTTAAATAAAATAGAATAAAAACCTTAACGTTTACCTTATTATAGCGCTGGTCATTTTTAAAAAACATGAAATTGAAATGAGTGAATACTGATTTTAAGTCACAAATACTCTATATGGCAAAATAATTTGTAACAATTAATTTTGTTAAAGTTTAAATCGGAAATCAATACTATTTACAAGTGTAGTAAATTTTCTCTTTTTATAATACAACTGAGCAAAAAAAATAATTGATCAAACTTAATAAAACCTAATGTTAGTTTAAGTAAAGTAAGTATTAAAAAGAATTTATATTTTTTTATACTTAGTATTTTGTTACTTTTTTAAATTAAAAGTTAAGAGAACAAATATTTTGTTTATAAACAGTTTTTTAATAAATCTTTAATTTTATACTTTACTAACATTTGTAAAACAGAAGTTTCACAAAACAAAAGCTACTTAGTTTTTGTTTATTCAATTTGTAATAGTTGGTTGTTTCATTAGATAAATTAAATTTTAACATATTTGAGTATTATATAACTTAAATAAAAAAGCATTTACTGCATAAAATTTTTGAAAAGCAAATGTTTAACAGAGTTTTAAATTAAAAAAAAAAAGTGATGTTTTAAAAACAATTTGCTTACAAGACAACTTAAAATTACTTTAAATGAAAGCTTAATGTAAGCAGCAAAGCAATCAAACTTTATTTATTATTTAAAGTTTAAGGCAACAAGTTTTAGTTACTTTCAAAACGATAAAATCGTATTCTACGTTCAAATAACTAAAACTGTTTTTTTTTTTTCAAAATATTAATTTGATAGATTAAAAGTTTTCAATCTTTATTGAAACACATGATTTTCATTATAAAATTTTAAGCAAAAATATAAGAAGTGTTAATAATGTTAAATAATAGTTTAAGAAAATAACTATTTGGCCGTTTGTGCTTAGTAATATTGTAATTTTTCTTAAAAGAATATTTTAGTAGATAAAACTTATACGTTTAAAAAAATCCTATTCTGTTTTCCTAACATAAGCAACACAGAACTAGACAAATTTGTAACTTATTGAGTCGTTAAGGCAACATATTTTATCTGCAGTCTTGAGATTTTGTATCTTCAAAATTCTCCAAAGTTTTATCTTGACATATGTCTCACGAACTATAGTAAAAATAATATGTGATCAGTAGCGCTTCATAGTTTTTTTTAATACATAAAGTAAGTATAGAATTTTTTAAATTTCAATTATCATTTTAGTATTAAATTTATTGGAAAACCTTCATTTAAACAAAAGTTTAAAAATTTTCAAAAACCTAAGTAAGAAATTTTAGAAATGAAACGATAAAAAAGTCTTTAATTTTCCTTATATTTTTAGAATTTTTTATTTTATTTTGTGTAATCATAGATAAAACAACTATGTTGTAAGTTAACTTTTTGTTGCAAATTAATTCTTTAATGAAAGAAGCAATCAACTAAAATATAATCTTCATTATTTTTATTAAATTTTTAGACGGTTAAATTTTTATACAATACTAAAGTTATTCTTTATTTTAGTTCTTTAGAATCTTTAACTTTAAACATTAAAACTATTAATAATTTTAAATTAAGGATTAGTAAGATCTATAACAGTATTTTCTGCTTTTATAACAAAACTTTTTGATATACTATTAATTAACTACTAAAATCAACGATTTGACAATTTGAAAAAAAAACTAATTTTTATAATATTTATCAGCTTACCACTTGCTTTTAAGTATTACTAAACAGTTAATATTTTTCGTTTTTTAAAAAATTCCAGTTGGTAATTATAGTAAATAAGTTGTAAATTTGTATTGCTGGTGTTATAATATTATTGTAGATAATATGTATAAAAAGATATACAGTTATTTTTTAATTTAATAACTAAGTTATTTAATAAATAAGCTTACAAAAGTAAGAGTTTTTTAATCGGAATAAAAGTTTTTTAAGCTAAATATTCTAATACAGTTTCTAAAGTTATTTTTTGTACTTAAGCCCATCAGCTTGATATATATGATTTATATAAAATATTTTATACAATGTAGAATTTAGTTTTCTCCTAAATTTTAAAAGTTTTGCTTTATTATAGAAAATTAAAACAAAAAAGTAAATATATTAATGACAGTAACCCAAACAGAAAATTAAACATCTGATTTTAATGAAGTTACTCTTAAGTATTGTGAATTGAAATACTGCTGAGTTTTACGTAAACTGTATTGAGGTTTCCGATATATTTATTCTAAAACATTGAAAATATTTAAGCTAAGTCTGTTAGTATTGTGTTTTATGCTCTGTAATTAAGTACTATGAAATAAAGTTTACAATTTTTTTGGTATATGAATATAAAAAATTAAAACTTAATTATGTGAAACTATTTAAATGAAACACAATGTATAGCAAATTTTAATCTATTTTTGTACAACATATTGTTTTTGTTTTTTAAAAGTTACTTAACTTTTAATCATCATTATTAGATCATTATCAAATACTATTTTTACTTACAATGATTTTAAAGTAATTAAACCATTTCTAGGTTCATACAAACTCAAGCTAAATGCAATGGAAATTTTTCTTTTACTTTAAAATTAAATTCTGCAGCATTAAATATAAAATGTAATTATTAATTTTTTACAATAATCCGTCACTGTTTACAACTTTTAACGCATGGATAAATTTTCATGGTATAAAATGTAGTAACAAATATGAATTATAATAGGTTACTGTTTATATTTATATTATTGAAGTAAATAAAATAAAATTAAAATAGAAAATTAGTCGTTTTTCTAAAAACTGCAATCAGTTAGTTAAGCATATTATAGCGTTTGTTTCAGTACTGTTGTAGTAGTTTATAAAAAATCTTTGCTGTTGTTTACTTAAATTTGCTACATAACTATGTTTCGTTGATTAAATAACCCAAACTAATATCTTACTACGTAAAGTATTATATACAATTAGATTTAAATAAATTTGGAAAAATAAAAACTAAAATTAGAACAAGTAGCTTTTAAATGCTTAAATTGTAGTAATACTCTTCAAAATTTAAAAAGCTTAAAGAAACTTAAAAAGATGTTAACAATGAATTAAACTTAAATAAAATCTAAAAATATAAGTTTTATAGATAAAAAATTATTAGTACGTAATAAATTTAAATTTGTATTGTTTTTACAACTAGCTAACATAAGTAATGTCTTTTTAGTAAAAGGGTTTGAAAAACATAGACACATATATATTATTGAATTCCATAAGTGTAACTATTTTTAATTGTTTTTCTGTTATGAATTAGTATGTAAACTAATATCATTTATTTGTTTAGTTTTTTTATTTAATTTGTAGTTTTCACATGATTTAAAAATGTATCTATGTAAAATTTACATCCACTTAAACTTCATTAGGAACAAAGAGTTTGAAATCGTAATAAATTTTTATGTCTTAACTACTTTATTTAAATTTATTATTTCTATATTTAAGATAAACCAAAAAGAGCAAAAATTTATAAAATCTCTTAAAATTGGTTCATCCTAAAGATAACAACAGTTTTTTTTTTTTCATCATTTTAGTAATCATAATTTTAAATTGATTTTCAGTAAACTTCGACATAACAAACACTTTTTAATATTTCAAAATAGTGATTTGACGACAATTAATTGTTTAATTGATCATCGAATAAAAGCTGAATTTTTAAAGTCTGAAATGAACAACTGTTAGTAATGAAGTTGATACAGAAACTTGCACACTTAATAATAATAAAAAAACTTTTTTTAACATTTGGCTGTACTATATGTGGGAACGGGTCAAAATTGCACGAAGACAAAATTACACGAGGTTACTTAATTGCACGAGGGGACTAAATTGCACGAGAACAAAATTGCACGCGAACAAAATTGCACAAGGGAACAAAATTTCACGAAGACGATTTTGCATTAAGGGTCAATTATGCACGAGTTACATTTTTGCAAAAGAATAAAAAAATACAAAAACAATAAAATTAAAATTAAACTGAAAAATAAATTAATAAAGAAGAAATTTTATTTGCCGAGGGTAAAGGTTATTGGTAATAGTGAGAGAAAATAAAAACTATTAAAAAAAAAACTACCGACTGAGAGTAAGGGTAACAGTGATGGTAAAAAAATAAATTAAAAGATAAATATTTATTAAATTAATTAATACTAACTATTTAACCCGTACAATTTTGTTTTCGGGCAATTTTGTCCTCTTTTTCAAAAGTATCTTCGTGCAAAAATTTCTTCGTGCAATTTTGTCCCTTCGTCCAATTTTGTACGCTCGAGCAATTTGTATATCTACCCATGATATGTATATCTTCAGATTACAGTGTCATTGTTGTTCTCTTCATGTCAGATACTAATTTTGCTTAAATTAATAAAATTTAACATTGTTTTTTCTAGAAACACAATTAAGTAAAACTTACTTCATTAAAAACTAGCTAATTTTCATTTAAAACATTGTGTAATATGTCTAATTCATAAGGTTTAAAGTTTATATTGCACATGTTATATGAAGTAAACAAAATTAGTCAAACATAAAGAATAATTTTTGAGCTGCAGTTATATTTAGTACTGTTTGAACTCAAAGTCTTAGCTCAGGATTTTCCAAAATGGCCATATTGCCCTTTCTGGGCCATTTCAGTAATTTTAACAGGCCAAAAGCTGCGAAGGGGTGATAGGAGGGCCATAAGACCATAATTTGAAACTTGTACTAGATATTCTTGAGAAGATGATAAAGATCAGAATAAAAGTTCTTAGGCGTATTAAGGGTAGCATTAAAATTTATACTAGAAATTATGAAAAATTGTTTAATTTACACTATACCAGGGTTGAGGTTTTAAAGTGGGTTATTATAGAAACTTAGGGAGCCTTAAGCTGTAAAAGGAAGGAAAGCTATATTTTGAATTATACATAATTTATCAAAAGTATGTTGCTTTTAACTTAAATAGAAAAAAGTAAACTTATTAATGCTTGCATTTTTACTTCTGATTATTTCGAAATAAACTGATTACATATTTAAAACCAAAAACAATTGAAAAAATCTAATGACTTTCAGTTTGCGTAAATAGTTTGAGTTTAATAAAAATATAAAACGCTCGAATAAACTATACTTAAAAAATTGGTATTAAACGGATAAATAACTAACTTATAGCTGAGTTATAAGTTTGCCAGCTACTTTTAATCTAAGCATTTTTATATCAAGAGTCATTTAAATTGTTATAGAATCATAAAAAACTTTTAGATTTGCAAATTGTTTTGACCAATCTATGCTATAGTTTAAATCTAAATCTATCATTCTTACAACGTATGTTTAGGATTAAGAATCACAATATACCTTTTTAAACTTGGTTTTTATGATATTGTAATAACTACAAAACTATCTAAAATATGTGAACTGTTGCCATAAACTTATTTAATCCTTTAACATAAGTCGTTTCGAGTTAAAACTATAATCTTAAGCTTTAAAACAAACCATCAAAATTTCGCGGTAAAAACTTACACTCGTAACATGGTAAACACATGTCAGTTAAGTTTGGTCGAAATACTTTTAAAATTTTGATATTTAGCAAAACTTTGAAACAAAAAAAAAGGATTGCAATTTACAACAAGATTCTTATTTTGTTAGAAATTTTATGATTTCAAGTCTGATACAAAAAATAAAAGTTTTTTATTATGTTTTATTTATTTTAGAAACTATAACATAATAAATTCGTTTTCAGCATGTACACTATAAGTTTCTATTTTGAACTCTAATGGTTGTTACCAAAACTGTCTTAATACTAAGTAAGTTTAAATCTTGTTTTAAACTTAAACTGTTAAATATAGTTTTCGACTGTAACAAAAACTTTTATTGCAGTGTTATTCATAACTAGAAAATCAGTTAAAAATTGTTTAATTTTTTTTAATGACTTCAAATGTTAAAAATGTCACTTATAAAACGTTTGTAACATGTCAAGGTTAAAAACAAATCTGCTATTTGTATTAGTGTTTCGTCGTACAAAATGTTTAACACTATTTAAAATTTTATACATTTAAAACTTAATACTTTCGTATATATGCGTGAATTTCATGGTCGGCGTTTATATTGGTGTTTTAACAAACTTTAAACATATTTCTTTCTTAAGAATTTAAAAAAAGTTAAATAATCTATTTTAGTAACAGCTATGAAATATTTTATTTAGGACTAAATTTTCTTTATCTGAACATTTGATTTGTAGTTTTATACACAAAAAGTTTTTTTTTTCTAGCTTAGAAATGTTTAACATGTAGCCCTTTATTATCTGAATGTTTTATGAAAAACGTTTGTTTAATTCAACTTAATAAAAAGATATAACAAAATAATATAACAATAATTTTATATATTTGTTTTACAGAGTAATAAAAACATATCAAAATTTTATTAAAACTTAAAAGAAACGGAATTGAAAATAATAACTTTAAGTCAGTAATTTCACCTTTTTTTTTTGATTATCGCGCATGTATAATTACAATTTACGTAAGTTTTGTCTATATTGAGTCAAAAACTATATTAAGATACGCGGAAATACAACTCATGATACATTAATATAATTAATACGTATGTCTTGTCGTGAGGAAGTTCAATAAAAGTAGTGAACAATAAAAATCCCGGAAATTAAAAGAGCCTTGATTGGGTTAAACTAGGGTGAGGTAAATTTTTTAGCCTGCAGATCAGCTCTTGATTATTTTTTTGTCGTGGCAATTAAAACAAAAATATTACTAAAAGTGTTTTTAAAAAAGTATCAAAAGTACAACTGTCATTAAAAAAAAATTAGATAAACACTACTGTGTAGTGAATTTAAGAAAAAAATCATACTTTAAATGATTTTTATAAAATACATATATTAATTATTAGTTTAACTCTTTTGATAACTATTATCTTTTTCGTGCTCCTTGAATTTTTAAGTCTTAGATGTCCACATACGCGCTCTGTATCTATAAAAAGTCATTTTGCATTAGCAGCAAATTTGTAATTCAAAGAAAAACGTAGACTTTATAATAACTGGCCTTTAACTACAAATTAAATTTTAATGTATTTAATAATTAAGCATATCGAAATTAAACGGTTTGTTAAAACAATCAGATACACATATTTCTACCCAACAAGTTATAATTATTTGAAGCAAAAGTTTTTAAGGTCTAATAACATGATTTTCTTAAACAAAAACAGTTTTTTGAGTGATTGTTACAACAAAATGGTTTTAACTAAATATGTTAGTTATTTTTTAATTTTAAGGTCACTGTTCACTCAACAAAATGTCTAAACCACTATAAAAGTCAGTCAATATATAAAAAATAAAACGAGTAAATTTACGCATTTACCTACAATTTAAATAAATTATTGTAATGTACCTAGTTAACCTTAATAATACTGTTCTTTTTATGAGTTCTAAAACATTTAATATATGTAAACTAAAGCAATAAAGTTACCTAATCTTTTGATTTTAGGTCGTTACGAGTTAAAATCACAATCAAAATCTGAAATTCAAAGATTAAAACTTTGAGGTCAAAACTTACAAACGTAATTTGTGTCAGTTAAGTTTGAACAATATACGTTTGAATTAATCTAATTCGGCAAAAACATTGAAAAACTAATTTTCATTATACGTTTTTATGTTTATTTATTTATTTTGTGTTAGTTTTTATTTTTTGCTACATATTTTTTAATAATGATAGTTAAAAACTAATTTTAGTGTTAAAAAATTCTGAAAATTTTCAAATAAATAAATTACACTGATTTGAAAAAGACATTTTATTTGATTTCATTTTAATTTTACTTATTTATGTTTTAGTAAATGTTTTTAAATACTAAGTAGTATAATGCCAATAAAGCAAGCTTACGTTAGTAGTATGCCTTAATGAACTTAGTTGTTTTAATAATAAAGTTTCTATGTCTAAGTAGTATTCATTGAGAACAAATACTTGTGGTGCAAGTAAAAAAACTTAGTATTAAAGCAACAACTATCGAATAAATATATACTGCATACAAAATTAAGTTTTATGTTTTACATTTTTAAAGTTCATAAGTTACGTAACTTTTCTATGACCAGATCATATGTTTTTAATAATATAACGTCGATAAAGTCAAATTCAAATATAAAATTTACCAACTGTTTACGTGTCTTGTAGCGATAAGTTCAAGATTAAATATTGTATATTGAAAACTTCATGCAAATTTTCGTAAATGCATGAACTTTATGGTCGACGTTTTATGTTATTCTTTAAACGAACTTGAACTTCCCCTATTTCTTTCTATCTTTGATTCTTTTGAAAAAATTGATACTAAAAATTGTAACAGTTTTATATTTAAAAAAACATTATTAGCAAGAATATTTTTTTGCTAATGTAAAACTTGCTTTGTAATGCCATATATTAAAAATTTTAGTTTGAAAATTTTATTAGCTCAGTGATGTCCAGTCTGTGGTTTTTATTTTAAAACTAATACTTATTCTTTTTGTTTTGTTTAATAATGCAATACAACAGTATAGTTTATAAAAGTTTATTTGTATGATACAAAGAATCTAAAACACATAAAAGTGTTTAATTTTGACTAAGCTTTGGAAAAGTAAATCAATATTTCGTTAAAAATTTGAAATATGCTTTTCTTCTAATTTCTTTCAACAGTCGCGCTTTTTTAAATTTTCTTCACGTAATTTCTGTCTACAGTGCCGTAAAAAATCATGTTCAGATGCAAGAATATACAACTCTGTTAATATTGATTAGCTTTTTATGGATAGCCTCATAGTAGAAAAACAAAATTAGTATTTTCTACAAATAAAAGCCGCCGAAAACATGAAAAATCATTTATTGATTTTAAATAGAAATGAGTATTTTTTTATAGACGGTTGACTAGATATTTAAAAATTTTTTATCTTGTAGCTAATAAAATATATTACGATAAAAATTATAAAAAAAATTAAGCACATTTGTAATGAAGTGGTATTATAGAAACTTAAAGAAGATTACAATCAAAATATAATGAGAAAATTTCTCTTTTTTTTTTTGTTCTGCACAAGTTTATTTCAAGCTAAAAAAAACATGGCGGGACACGATTTTTTATTGGTGGGCTGGATCCGATCAGCCCTTTGACAAGCCCTGCTTTTTGTTAATGCTTATTTTGAACTGTTAAATACTTATCATCTGTTGCAGTTAACAGTTTTAAAATATAACTGAACACGTGCTATACAAAGTATACTACAGATTTTAAAGTTAATAAAAAATATGTAAGTAACGTGTTGTAGTAGCTTTATAATATTAATATCGTTCAAATTCTGCTAATTTGAGATTAAAAAAAGTTTCTTATATGTATTTATAGACTTTATTACTAAAAATACTAGTGTTCTAGAGACGTAAAGATGTTAAAAATTTATTATTATACAGCTAATAAAGTAATATTTTATATTTAGACTTTTCAAGATAAAATGTCTTTAGAGACCAATTAAAATAACAATTTTACAAGCATGTTTAGCGCAATTGTTTTTATTTAAGAGTTTTAAAGTTAAAATTGTTTAATTGGCCCTTTAAAGTCTACAAGCTAGGATTTTAAAGATTTTGAAAAAAAAATTAAAACTATCTAAAAAATTTTAACTCTAGTTTATTATTCATATTTTCATCTGGCTCAACTTTTTTAAGATTTTCATATTTAAATACATCTTAATTTGGTATTTAGTTTATTAAAAATGTCAGCATTCAACAAAGCATAACTCTTTGTTGTATGTAGTTATAAATGTGATAACGAAAAGTTTAAAAAATACATATTTACTACCTTTTTTACTTCAATATTTTATTTTGTTTAGATTTTAAGGGGAAGATTTTTAACATAAATTTTTAATTATAAAGCTTAACTTTAAACTTTACTCAGTAGTTATTAGATAAAAAATAATACATGAAGCTGAAACGCTTTTTAGACTAATAATGAGTACACAATTTTATGGATTTTAAATGTTTGTTTAACAGGTTAGAATAAAAAATATCGTACTTAAAATACTTCATTACGACTAAAATAAAATACTTAACGTTCTGAATTATCTTGTCACTAGCTAATTTTTATAGTATGATTAAAATACACTAGTAAAATCAGTAATGATTTTGGCTCACAGATATACTATGTTGCATAATGTTGTGTAATAATTTATTTTCTCTTAAAATGCATGTGAAATCAATACTACATAAGAGTATATATTCTCTTTAAAATTAAACTAATTAAATTACTATTAAGTAAAATAAGTTAACCTTTTAACGCTTGTTTAACTGAAATTGATACTTATTATTTTTTAGCTCCATAATTTTTAATAACTTCGTTTCTATAAAATTGTTTAGAACCTTTAATCTGTAATATATAAACTAATCTACTTAAATGAGTTCAAATTTAAAAATTTTTAAATATTTTAAAAACATTTTACAAACTTTTTAAGATACAAGTTTTACATAAGTAGAACTTTTCAACTTTAAATTTATGAATGTATAATAGTTTGTTGTCTTTAAAAAAATAACAAAAAAAATATAAACAGTTTTGTTATAAGTTTTGAAAATTTAAACATACTAAAAGTATTAACAAGTTTTTTGGTAAATGTGTTGTAAAGTTATAAAAAACTAAATTAATTTAAAATTTGTATGAAAACAAGTTAGGAGATATATATGTTAGTAGCTATTTATTAGACTGCTTTTTAATTGTAAACTTAATTTAACTTTTGACGTTGATATTCAAAAGTCATAACATAAAAATTTAGAGGAATTTTTTTTAATTCATCGAAAGTAACTTTAAGCTACTTTTGAAAACTGATAACTTAAAAAAGAGTTTTTATTGAATATTATTGATTTCTTTTGTAGGCTTTTAACTACCTCAAACTATGGTAAATCTAATAACCAGGTCAAAGTTAAGTTTTGATTGAAAACTAGCATACAAAATAAATTCAGTTAACTTTACAAAATGAAAGTTCAAGCAACCGTCGAGAATAAAATTTAGACGACTTTCTCTGTAAATTTTAATACTCGTTTTTTGTTGGAACTGAATCAAGCTGACTTCTACAAATCTGATTTCAATGTATATGTATGAATCTTAAAACAGTTATTTGCTAATAAACAATTAGGGTGATAATTTACACAACTGCTACATTTTTCGTACAGTAAAATCATATATAGCCTTAAAAGTATATAAACAAGATATGTATCAAAAAACTTCTTACTATATTTTTCTTTAATTGATTATGATCAAATTTTATTAGTTTTTGGTTTACTGGTTAATAGACACAGACAGAACATTATATTTTATTGTTTCATAAGTACCTAATGTATACAAAATCAACAGAATGCTAAATGTTCTCAGATCTTTACATAAAAAAAACAATAATATTAAACATAAAGGTAAAAGTTTGTGAGTTATTGGGGCAAAATTTCTTTTAATTTAATCAAACAAAACGATTTTGTTGCTAACTATTACAACAAATTGGTATAAAAAATTAATGAACAGTTTTTTTGAAACTTTAAGTTCTATGTTTGCTGTAAAATCTTTTTATAACAATGAAAGTAAACTAAGTTGCAACAAAAACAACAGTATTGAGAGTATTGTACAAGCATAGTTTCTTATACACTATACTTTATTCAAGTTGCGTAGGCATAGACATGAAGAAATGCAATGTACCAGATTAAACTTGAAACCACTATTGTTTAATAAATTCAAATTTTCTAAAGTATGTATTCTATTGCAGTAAACTTATTTAATCTTTTATAATTGGGTCAATTTGAGTTAAAATTGTTATCAAATTTGAAAGTTTAAAGATTAAAATTCCGCGGTAAAACGTACATACGTAAAGCTGTGTCAATTAAGTTTGATTGTGTTACGTAAACTTATTAGTATCTATCAAAACGTTCACAAAGTAATTAGAAAAATAAAATTCTTTAAACAGGTTTACTTGTTTGTTTGTATGTTCGTTTGTGTGAACCTTATTGTTAAGAAATTTTTTAGAAATAATTTAAGGTTATTTTTATTATACTTTAATTAAAAAACCAAATTTTTTTTAAATAGTTTTTCGGCTTGTCTGATTAAGTTTTTTTTATATACTGTGTAAATCATAAAGCTTTGAAATCTTTAATAGTATTGTCTTATAAAATCAGCTTATGTTTATAATTGTAAAACAAGTTTAAAAATTAAGTAATTCTTTTTAACAAATCACATCTTTAAATTTTAATATTTAGAACGTCCGATAAAGTCAAAGTTAAATTTCAAACTTACCAATTTTTTACGTGTCTTGCAGCGATAACTCAACGCTTTGGTACAATTCTAAATATTGTATATTGAAAACTACATGCTTATTTGTATAAATGCGTGAATTTATTGGTTGGAATTAATTTAATATTTAAACGAATTTGAACTTGACTTAGTTTTATCCAATTTTAAGCATTTTTATCAATTTTGTAATATAAACTGCACAATATTGTTTATCTTTAAAGTTACTTTAAAAGTTACTTCTGAAAGCTTTTACTAGTTCAACTTTTTCTTTTAATTACTTTTAACTGGAGCTACTTTATTTTCAGTTATAACTAGCTCTCAGATGTACAACCTCTCGACGAATTGTTTTCATTAACAGAATAAAAAAGTAAAATTAAGTTGCTTATGTTAAATAGGTATCAGTACTTAGTAGTGTTTTTAACGTCTTAAAAATATAAACTAGCCTTTATTACATGATGTTTGGTTTTTTTCTCTGTACTGATGAATAAATATTGTTTAACCTGTGTAACAATTGTGTTCGAAATTGGGAATAAAAATTTGGATATTACTCAACAAACTGAATAGTTATAACTTTGAGTTAAAATCAAAAAAAATATAAAATGAATTACTATGTAAAATGTATACTTTCATTTTATGTGTGTTTAATTTTAAAAACTTGAGTTTACTTTATAATTTGACGTTAAGATGTTATTAAAAGACTTATACTGTTCAATAACATATAATCGGTACATACTTTCAACGATGTCCTTTAAGTTTAAATAACTTTTAAGAGTACATTTATTTTATTACTCAAGCAATCAAGAAATTTTTTACATATTTTGTTTAAGACATAAGAATATTTAATTTATAAATACATCAATGTAGCTTTTATTATTTATGTATAATATTGAGACTTAAAACTTAATCTTCTACAACCATATTATTTTTATTTGTACTTTTCAATTGTTTATAATATTTTACCTTATCATTAGAGTTTAATTTTATCTTTAAACTTTTATTTATTTGTTTTGATAGTTAATAATTTGTCACAAACTATTAGCATATTAAAGTTTACAATTAATATCAAAATAATTAATAAGAGTTTAACTTTCTGTGCATATATTTATTTTTTGCTTTAATATATATTTATTTAAAATTTTCTTTTTAAAAATTGTTAAGCTTACACATTTTTCTACAGATTCTAGCTAAAGAAACTAAATAAAAATTCAGGTACAGCTTGTAAAAATTTGTGCATATTTATGTAAGAGTTTTAACTAATGAGAAATCACTAAGACAAACTCAAAAAATTATGAGAATTTTCAATAAAAATGCACGTAATACCCGTCTATGTTAGCTAAAATTACCATTTTATAGTGTGTGGGTTGTTTAGAGAAATTTTCTTTATTTTATAAATAATGTTATTTTGTAGATGTATATTAACATAATAAATTATATACGTATTAAAATAAACCTATGTATTCTATAAAGGTATGATTTTAACTTAGATGAATTTTAACTTACAAACAAATTTTATAATTTTTTGGAATGAAGTATTAGTTTTATTAAAAAAGAAATAGGTCTAATTTTTTAAAACGTTATTGATTTAAACTAAGCATTTATAATGAATAATTTTAAACCATATAAGACTAGTTTTATAGCAAAATAGAATGCATATAACGCAAACAAAGTGTAATCTTTTTTTTTATAATTTACTAAATAGTGCGAGAAAAATTTCTTTTAAGATTTGCAACTAAAAAATTTTAGTCTACTTTTATAGTTTTAACAAACATTTTTTTTTTACTTTACAAACAAGTTTTATTTTTACTGTAGCGCTGATGCTTTTGTATAGATTTTAATAAACAAAAACAACTCTTATGATATCATTAGTGAGTATCTTTTACTTGGATAAACAAAGTTTGAATTTTTTTTTAACTTATTTATAATATTTTTTTAATAAAATTTTAGACAGAAAGTAGTAACAATCATCAAAAGCTATAAAAATGTAGTAATAATCAATAAAATCTTTTTAAATAAATTTAAAACCTTATTTCTAAATGCATACAGTATTCTTATTAGTTATATAAATTTAAGATTTTTAATAAAATTTTGATTATATTTTTTAACAATTTAGTCATTATACTACAATTTTAAGACATGTTATTCTTACATAAAAAAAAATTAACAGTTGTATGGAAACAAAGTTGTATTTGTATTTATTACTCAATGAACAGAAAAAGGATTAAAATGTATATGTTATGCAAAATGTATATATATATATATATATATATATATATATGTATATTAAATAAGGCTATTGTTCAAACTTGAACACCTTCTACTGAGCCCACTTGAAAGGTTTCTTAAATAATTTATTGAAATGTACAACTTTAAAAATACTGGAACATATGTTTGATAAAAACAAAAAAAAATGTCTTAAATCTTCAGCCAATTCAAATTTAAAATAAAATATTGATCAATTGTTTTTTTTTAAGTTTAAACTGGCTGAAGATTATAAACAATCTCTTTGTCTTTATGAAACATATGTTCCAGTATTTTTAAAATCGTACATTTCAATAAATTATATACATATATATATATTTGTCTAACTATATAAAAACTATAACTTAAACAGCTGTTTCATACATGAAATGTAAAATTTTATGTGCTCCTCAGTAAGCTACAGTTTATTATAATAGTAAACAGAAATTCAGAGTTTGAAAATTTTTATAATAATGTGACGTAGTAATGATACAGTTTATTGTACAGTTAGCTGAATTAGAAAATAATACGCCGTAATTGTTAATTTATGCATTTTAGAAAAGTTTAGAATAGTTATTTTAGAAACTTTTTTTAATCTATTTTAAGAGTTTTTTCTGGACTGTTGGAAAAATGTCATAAAATAATCGTATTTGCTGCTTAAATTTTATTTTTTTTAATGTTTAGTTGGTTTTAATTTTGTTAAAAAAATATTTTTGACAATGGATGCACAAGTTTTGTCTTTCGCTTTTCTTGTTTAGTGTTACGTTCTTATCTGATTTTTTGACTTCTGTTTTTTCTAAGTTACAAAGTTTGCAACCAAATTTAGTACTGAATTTTCATGTTGTCTTGTTTAATATTTGCCAATTAATTTTATAGTCTGTCTTGTTATCTTTTAAGTTCCATATTTAGTTCGCTAGTTCTGTTGTGTGTCTTATATTTGTATTGTTGAATGTTAATATCATTTAGCTCCAATTTAATTTAACGAGCAATATCGACCAGAACTTTTTATAAAACCTTTAAAATATATATATATATATATATATATATATATATATATATATATATATATATATATATATATATATACAAATGTTATCGTACTACTCAATGAAAGAAATAAAGCATCGAAAATGTACAAATTATGCCAAATCTGTATATTTATATTTATCGTACACGTAATACTTTTATGATTTATAAAAAGGCTTATTTAGTTATATAAAAGAAATTTTTACAAATGTTTTAGAAACGCTGTTGCATATGATTCTCAGAAAAATGTTTGTTTAAAAGAAATTTTGTAGCACTTTAGATCATTACAAACTAAAAGCCATTAATAAGCAGTAAGAGTTTTGATCACAAACTAAAAATTTTTAATAAAACTATTAATATATAAAGGTTTTACTATAAGCTTAAACAATCTTTGTCTGTATATAAATAGTACAGACTGACTAAGTTTAACATAAAAAAACATAAAAAAATAACTATTTATACTGCTTACTGGTCATAGCGCTATTTATTTTTACAAACCTTAATGTATACAGCTTAATTTATAGTAAGCGAAATAATTTATATAACAACAATACAATTAAACAAACAGCCTACTAAAAAAACGAGTTTGAAAATAAACTATCACGTATGTATCAGCTTTATGAGTCACCACAAACACACCCTTTGTTTCGCTGAAGTCATGGGATGCACACTTGAGTCATTGACGAATTTCCCCTTCAAATTACTATGATACACTCGCAAATCTCGTGAATGATTTAAGGTATTTTCCGGTCATCCTGGCTTCAAAAGAAATCCTGACCAAACTTTGAACCTTTTTTCTTTTTTGTGTTGCACATTTTTAAACTACAAAACTGAATATTTCTCGATCAATTTAAATATAGTATTCTCTGTATAAAATTACTACATTAGTAATTAAATAAAATGAGCCTTTTAGTGAGAACTTATATTGATATTTTGTTAGTTATAGCAAAGTAAAGACTTTTGTCTATTGTGGTGAATCAACTTTTAACAGTAAATGTTTTACACCATCAACAACAAGTCCTTCAGTTTTATGGGTATTGTCTTGTGTAACCTAATAATGCTAAAATATCGTTGGGAACTTACAAGTTTATCAACAAAAAAATCTTTCTGAAAAAAAAGTATATGTTTTATTTTTTTTTAAGTTTTACTCTAGTTTAATCTTTTTTGTTCGTACAATTCTCTATCTATAAATAGTTACTTTTATAAAGCTATTTATACAAATATATTTTTTTTTCAATGAACATAATTTAAATAATTATCTAAAATATATCTATATTTTTATTATTAAGGGTTTTTTCATGACTCGTTATAAAAAAAATCACACGACTTAACTGTTATAAACTGTTATATTAAAACTGTATACATTTATAAACCAATAATCAAAGTATTTAAAAAATACAGATAAGTGTTTTAGTAAAAATAGTTTATAAAAAAACAATATACTTTTATAAATTGATGTCTATTTAAAACTATTTCATGTTACATATGTTTTTTTTAATTCCTAAACCAAGGTACTACAGGCTAAAAATGATTAAAAACAAAAAAAAAACAAATAAACTTAAGGTGTCTGTATTGATTAAATACAATAGAATTAATTTCCTTACTGAATATATATTACAAAAATAATAATACGTAAATATTAGCCGTTATTATTTTCACTAAACTTTTAAAAATTCAAATACATTTTAGTTTTCAATACTTCTCTCCTTACTTTAACACAGTAGCATTTTAAGCTAAACTTTATGTTTACATTATTTTCGCATTTGGCTCAAACTTTACTTTATAAAAAAGTTGGCTTAAATTCATAAGCACTTAAATTTAGACCTCTACCTACAATACCTATTTTTTAGATTATTAGCGTTTTTTTTTTTTTAAATCGATAACACTGATAACATGATATATGTTATTTTACTCAGTTTATACAAACATTAATTTAATTTTATTACTTACACTTTTAAGTAACTGTTTTACTTAAATATCATTTTGCTAAACAAAATAATAGTTTCATACGAGTAAAAGTTTTTTAAATTTCCTAAAACAAGATTTAGTGACAACAATTGTTTACTACAACTAATTTACTAACATAGTCAAAATCAAAACCTGCTTAAACAAGATACTTCAGTTTGTTTTTGTTTTTTTTGATAAATTTTATAAAACTTTCTGTAGATCATTATCAAAACTAGTTTCTCGCTACATTACTTTTTGTAGCTTATCTTAATCATTAGTTTTCCTAATGTTTACTAAATCTCGACTTTTGTATTTTTATTTTATAACTATTTAGTTAACAGTACTTATTTTAGCAAATACTTTTATGTTTATTAAAAATTATACTATAACATCTCAAAAATATTAATACGGTTGTTTAAATTTTTTTATACTTAATAACATTTAAAAACTAATTGCGTTACAACCTATCGATCACTACAGTAGTTTAGTTTTATTCTAGTTATAGAACTGTTCAGTATCTTTCATAAGGAAAACAACAAAACTTAAAGTTTGTTGAATGTGTAAGACGGACAGGTGTATATAATTTGCTTTAAGTGCAAAACCTATATTTACAATTGACGTAATTTTTAATGTTAAATTACATGGTGAAAGCTTTAATTTTTACGTGCAACGTTGTAAATGTTCACAATTTAGCGCGACGTTTTGTATCTGATATGACATTTTACACGCTTTTTTGTGAAGTTGCGTCGTTCAGAAACTTGACTTGTAACTTAACTTGACATAAAATTTATCACGTAACAAGGTATAACAAAATCAAATACTTAAGTGTTTCATTTGCATAAAGTTAAAAACAGCTTTCTATTTTTTATTGTTACTTTACTTCAAATAAAAGTTCTTTTTTTATGATGAATTTTATTCTAACTTAGTAATTTCTTATCATATAAGTTTTAACTTTAATAAAGTTTAAATCTAAAATAACGCATTTGCTTTTTAAATAGTTGTAATAAATTGGTTTATGTAAAGTTATACAAAGTATTTAAAGTTTGTTAGCAACTCATTTTAAAACTCATTTAACTTAATTGTTTCCTTAAATTTATCTATGTATGTAAAAAGTTTAGTTTAACCTAGTTAACAGAAGCTTTCTCTGTTTTTTTTTTTTAATCAAAAAACCTATACGAAACTGATTCAAGATTACTAATAAAATTAAAAATTGGTCAGCT
This sequence comes from Thalia democratica, assembly GCF_965202585.1. NCBI lineage: Eukaryota > Metazoa > Chordata > Thaliacea > Salpida > Salpidae > Thalia > Thalia democratica. The sequence goes on from NC_139169.1 coordinate 17,458,974, forward strand.
TACCATCGATTTTAATTAATACACTATACTGCCAATTTTTTTTGTGTAAGTTGCGTAACTAAAATCAATGAAAGATGAAAAGGTGGTTTGTCATTAAATGTTTGATAAACTATTTTAATCAATTGAGTAAACTCGATTAAACTTTTACTACTAATTGAAATAGAGTTGATATAAAATAAGTTTTACACCTCTTTTAGTTTATTTATATTTTCAAGAATTAACTTTGTTTTCATTACATATCCTTTTGCTTATATTAGAATGCATGTAAGCATAATGCAGGTATCGTTTATTAATCATGATATTTTTAACTCCTTTAGTAAGAATAGTTTTTTCGGGCGTAGAAATTAAGAAATAATCTATATCTGATAAAGTTGAATTTAAGCTTAATAATTAAATAGTTTAGTCTGACTTAAGTAATATTAAAACAAATACTTATTATTTATATTTTGTTTTTATTCTTATCAACGATTATTATGAAAAAAAACTTTCATTTTACTTATTATAAGAAGTTTAAATCGTTAGTTTTAAAAGTTTATGATGGTTTTGTGTTAGTTATACTTAAATTAAAGAATGAACTAGAGATATTGTAAAAATCTTTGTTTGTTTTAATTTTAAAAAGTTGTTTTATGTAGCAACAAATAGCTTGATACCTTATTGATGCTTTATTTCATTTTTGAGTTTATTTTAATAAACTTTTTACTTATGTCATGTCTTAAACCTTAAATCAACAGTAGTGTATATATGTAACTCTTAAAACGTACATTTGAAAAAAATTCAAATTGATAGTACTATAATAACCGCCTTTTATTACTATAGAGTTAGCAAAACCTTTGCAAAAGAGATTATATCGAAAGTATATATAACAATTACAAAAAAGATTTTTTTTCTAATTACTCTTGTACTGATTATATTACTTTTTTCCACCAAAATAAGTTTTTTTTTAGTGTTGTCTAAATAAATGTTTTTTTTTTTGAAAACAAAACAAGATAAAAGAAACATTAAAACTATAGTAAAAAATAAACACAACATCATCCTGAAATAACAACACATGTGTAGCGGTATGATGATTCACTAAAGCGATTCAGTGATTCACACCTGACTCACTGTAAATTCCCCTTGCTGATTTTAACGGGGCTTTTGCGAAACTACCTTAATATTTAACTAGTTTGTGATGTTTTGTGTTTACTCAAGCGTGATAAATAAACATGCTAAGAGTTTGTGAATCAATTTTTAAATTAATTTAGTCATTAAACTTAAATTATACTTTTTTAAGAATAAAACTTTTTTAGTATAGTTAATTTTTTAGTAATTTTATCTACTTGTTTAAAATATAAAATAACTTTAACAAAAAAGAATAAAATTTCAAGAAAAATAAAAACTTCTTATATGTTGAAAATACTTGTTTTATAATAAAAAACATCCTTATGCTTTATAGGTTAAAGTTTTGTCGTGATGTAATTCAATACCAAAGTAGATCAAATGAAACTTTATATTCAACTACTAGTCGGAAAACAAAAAAACTAACTTCTTATCTCAATCTATTTATTTATTTTCAATATTTTTGTAATAGAATTTAACGATAAACGTTTTAGTTTGATGTTATAAAAACATACTGCTACTGTTAAATAATTCTTAAAAATCTAAATATTTTAACTTTTTACAAAATATGTTCTTATTTTTATGACTTATAAGACAAATGTTTTTATATGAAATTTTTGTCTCAGTCAAAGGCGTTTTTAAAAGTGTTGTTAATATAAATCTAAAGTTCTTTAATTTTAAATAAAAGTTGAATTAGGAAAAAGAAACATTTTTTAATACATTTTGAAATACACTAAAAAATTGTTATAATAAATTATCTTTGTTTCAAGCAGGTTGTCCGAAATCTTTAAAAAATTGCCTTGTTTATATGTTACATTTATCACTCATTTACTAGTTAATAACAAATTTACTGTATTGCTACCCTACTAGTTGCTAACTTCTTTAACAATTAATTACCTTAAAAGGGACGACAATCTCCGTTTAGAAACTCCTAGTGTAAATCTAAATCTTTTGTAAAATATACCTGTTCATGTTTTGTAAAAAAAAATGTAATTATTTAAGGGTTTGTAAATAAGGTAGTCATCTTGAGAAAACTCTAGTTTAGAGTTTTTTGTATGTGTTTTTTTTACTTTTCAAGTTTAATATATTTGAATATACTGAATTACTAAAAACGTAAACTCTCTGAAAGCAAAATTTGTTAAGCAAGTTAGATGTGTGAAAAATATACTTTAATAAAAACACAACAGGAACTTAGATTGAACCAATATGAAATACTTTAATTTGCTTTGAATAGTCTTTTCTATTTTTCTATATTGAGTAATCTAAAACTAAATACAACAACATTTGCAACTAAAGATATAAATCAAAAACGTTATTAATTAGTGTATATTGCTAAAATATGTTTCAAACAATGTGTTTCATTTTCAACAGTACTTGTTTTAAGTATAATTTTTTTGAGGTTAAAGAAACCTGTGTTTACTCCTAGCATATTAATTTTTTTGCATATTTATTTTACAATTTTTCAAAAACTTTTATGGTTATACTTGCAACTTAAATTTTTAATATTCTATAACACTTGAACTTAAAGAAAAAAATTTAATATTTACAATATAGAAAAATGTTTAAATTAATTCAAAAACTGTTTTTTTTTTACTTTTTATGAAAAAATAAACACAACTTCAGCGTCTCATTTTTCTACAAACAGTTTTTAAAAAAAGTTTCAAAAGTTTTGTTTACAATATTTTAGCATTTGGCCTTGAGCTTGGCTTTTAAGAAAATTGGCTCCAATTCAATAAAGATTCAATAAAATCCATCAAGTTTATTGTCCATTTTAAAATTTAGGTTTTAAGTTAACTAAACTTTGTACTCTTTGAAAAAATATTCTCGTAAAATCTAAACAAAGTTTGTTTGAATTTTAGAATTTACAAAAAAATTGTTCTAAATTTATCATTTTAGTACTAACCCAATAGAAAAAGAACTATTATAAATTACTAAAAAGTATAATTGAACTTAAATAGAAAATGTATTATCGTTGTATCTAAGGTTCATGTTTTGTAATGTGCAATGCAATTTACTTTAATTAAATTTTTAAAATAAAGATCGAAATTACAAAATACTTAAAAGAATAAAAAAACTTAGATTTAATTTAGTCGTCTTAACTAATATTTTTTTGACTAAAATGTTTTTATAGATAATTATATTTCTTATTCAACTTAATAAAAATAAATTTCAAACTTATTTATTAGATTACAGCTGTGATAATAGCTGATAAAAATCACTCTTTTGTGAACTGTTCCAAGATAGGGATAAAGTTATAATTTGAAACTTGATAAGAGGTGCAAATTAATGCCAATAATTACTGGAACTATAGAATAATAAAGCTAATCAAACACTTTTAATGAAGCAAAATGTCTTTATTTAAAGAAAGTTCAGAACAAAAAACTAAAATTAAAAAAAAAAGAAATGTAGAACCTAAAAACAGCACAAATTTTCTAGAAAACAAAACAACTAACATAACATTCTAACATTTATCCTATATTTTGAAATTCTTGTGGCAGCATCAAATTGCTTAAAACGTTAGATTTAAAGCTTAATTTGTCTAATTATTTTTAAATCAAGTTTTTTTTCTTAAAACACACGAACAAAAGTATTTAGAAAATTTTCGACACATAAGCAAACGTAACAATGTTGTAAGTGTTTTTATACATACGTAATAAAGTCGTATGTTTTTGCAGCTATGATTAAATCTTTCTACAAAAAGCATTACTTTGCGCTCAAACTAAAGGACTTTAATTATTTTTCATTACTGCAAGAAAGCTCTCAAGCAAAAAACTAAAATGTTACACACTATAGCAATAAAATAAACTTTTGTAAACCTAAAGTTAATGAAACTTTATCTCGAAATTTAGTTTAAAATATGAAAGCCTTAAAGAAAACTTAGTAGTTAAGCATAAAAGGATTTAAGATGTTATACTTTCATTATAAAATTTTTAGTAGAATAAAACATTCTTATTAAAGTTTTTAAAAGAAGTATTTGTGAACTGCTTTTAGAAAGTACTGAAAACCTTAAGTTTAAAGCTTTTGCAAAACTATTTGCTAGAATTTAAACAGAATAATAAAAATTGAAAATCACCAAATACACAACAGTTTAAAAAAAAAGTAAAATAAATTTAATTACAGTTATATAACTTTCGATTTGTTTTGTAATTTGTCCATTAGTTTTTAAAAAGCAGTTTTTAATTTAAGAGTAAAATAAGACTCTTTTTGGTTTAAAATATATTTTTGATTATCAAGTAAATCAAAATAGTTTTAGTTCAATTCAGCAGTTTTATTATTATTTATTATAATCTTTTAACAAAGGTATTTTTTACAGTATATTAAAAAAGTACTTTTTGGGTTTATTTCTAAATCTACTTCCTTCGCAATCTTCAGTTTGCATATTGTTGCGTCATAATACCTTCTCCCGTGCCTCTTGCTGCCATTTGCTGGTACATCGGTGGGTTGCCATAGCAACGACCCTGAAACTCGTTACCAAACGACCGGTCCCCGTAGCAACCGTTGAAGGGGGCGTTGTTGGTCTGCTGCTTGGAGTATGACGTCATGTGCACCCCGTAGTAGCTCGGCGGCTGGGTGCTCGGAAGCCTCCTTTCTGGGACACCAGCTGATTGGCTAGTTACGAACTGCTTGTTGTCCAGGTAGCTTCTTTCGCCGTTGTCCACTTGCATACCGTCTGTTTTTAGAATAGATTTTTAGATCCTAGCATATTTAATTGTTAGATATTGTCAATAATATTTGTTTTGTTTAACATAGCAAATGGAACACATTTAGAGCAACTGCTTGTACGTAAGAGTTTTTAATATACAACATTTTAGTAGTTAGGATTATTCAAGTAATCTTTATACTTTTAAAAATTATCTGAACAGTTTAAAATAAAAACATTCAACTGTATTAAGATTTAGTGCAATTGACTTAAGTTCAAGTTAACTTACTTTGCTGAAATGTCTCATCGCAAATGTTTAGGACAGGTAAATTTGTTTCTTCAGGAAAGTTTCCATAATGAATCTGCGGTTTCTGTTTAAAAAAAAAATTAGTTAATTTTAACTTGCACAGTAATTATTTTCAAATTGAAATACAAAAATAATACAAAACTTCTTTAAAAGTTACAAATACTACATCATTTTTGAGCTTTGCTTCAAGTAACTAATTCTTTTTTAGAACAATAGGTGTGGTATACGTAGAAAACATAATCTATGTTATAACGAATCAAAATGCTTCCGTATCTGAATTAATATTTAGCTTAAAACCTAGGTTTAATATTTATTCGTAATTCTTTATAGCAAGAAAAAAAACCTAAAATTTATCTTGTTTGATTTTACAAATAGCCATATTAAAAACTATAAACGTCAAAAATATTTTTTTTATTCTTTTTGCAGGAGAATTTAAATTATTTTTTCTCAATTGGTTTAAAGCTTTAAAGCTTAAATATTAAACTTATACTCATCAAAAACTAGATAATTGCTACTTTTTGATATTTTTATTTATTTTTTAATAAAAAATATAATTTTACAATGAAATGAATGAACATTAGAAGAAAAATATGATTTCTTAACTAACTACCTGTAAATTATTGTTTGTCGATGGAAAAGTGTCCATATTGCTGAAACCGTAAAGTTCCTGTTGATAGTTATGTCGTTAAAAGAAATTAAAATGGTTAGACTCTCTCTGTATTTTAAAATTAAGCTATCTGATAAAAACTCTGTAATAATGTTTAACTATAACGAAATGCTTATTTGAGTATAGAGAATAAAGTTACAATCAAAATACAAAAATATCATTTTAGAAAATAAATATATTCTTAAAAGATAATAATTTGCATGCATCTCAATGTTCTTAATTTAAGTTACCTGATTACTTTTGTTCATTTGAAAGTCGTTCGAGTTGCATCTCCGCGTATTAGCTTGATATGCAAACTTGTTATAAACATTTCCATTGTTTTGATGATTGAAGTTTTGTTGGCTTACTGCTGACGACCAGTTAACGTTCTATAGTTATTTAATTACAATTTATAACTTTTAATGATAATTTTATTTAGTACTAAAACTAAAATAATTTTTAAACTGGCAATCACTAAAGTAGTTTGCTAACGGTGTTTTAACATATTTTGTTTATTTATAACATCGTAAAAAGAAATTGGCTAAAAGAACTTTTATAAACAACTGACTCATTAAAAAAATACAAAGAAAGAGATCTTTCGTTTATTTAACATTTTAATTTCGCAAAAGAATAACATTTTATAGTTCATAAAATGTTAGTGTTACACAATCATACCATTTGTGTGTGTTCTTGAATCATATTGTTTTGTGTATTTCTTGAGCTGAAGTTGTTCAGAGCAAAACTTCTGTTGTTATCGGTTGAGTTACTCTGAGAAAAAGTTTAATAGTTAAAACAAAATAATAATTCATTTTTTAACATTTTAAACTGCTTTTAGTTATTTCCATTAATTTTCGAAGAGCAACTTATAAAAAATTATTTTCTAAATTAATTTTATTTTTAACATATTTTGATGTTAAAAGAATTCATTAAATCATTAAATGAAATTTGCTTCAAAACGTGATATCAATTAAAATTCAGCTTAACATTTTTTTGCGCATATTTTTTTCTCAAATGTCAACAACCAGTTTTTACTTTACGTCAAAAGGTGATACAATCTTGTCAAAACATTCTTTCAGATAAAATCAAACCTGTCCGAAGCGATATTCTGAACTCTGTTGAAATCGGTGGGGCATCGTGTTTGACCTGGACCTCTGAACCTGCTGGTTGTCGGGGCTGCTACCATGGTAACTGTTGACCACGTGGGTGGGTGAAATTACCCCGTTGAACATGTGAGAAGGGGACTTTTGTATTTCGTCGCTGCTTGGAGTAGCTGGCCTCTGTTAAGTATTTTTAAATGATGACTGCACGTTGTTTTTCATTGGTGTTTTTATTCTAGCTACTTGTAAAAAAAATGTTTAAAAAATAGCTGGCTTTTGTTAAGCAGTTTAAAAGACGTTTAAACGTTGTTCTTTTATTAGTCTTTTGTACAAATTATTTTTTCTTAAACTATTGCAACTATAAATGGTATTATTTTCAAAATATATGTGACATAATAAAAACTACATAGAAATTAGTAAATTAAACTTTTTATATAACGAACAAATCGCCAATACTTCACGAAAACAAGCTTTTTACAGCCAATACACACCAAAACAAAACATTTACACAAAAACACCTGGTGCAAATGAGTTGTCTTTAATTCAAAGAACCTAGCCTTGATTTTTATCTCAAAGCAGTTAATCAAGGCCTCCACACGTTGATTAATCACTTCAAGCGTGACAACATATCTCTTGCAAAATTACTGTGTTGCCGTAGTAACGAGTATCGATTGACACAGATCCCCTCAGAGTTCTCGGCAAACTCAAAAATAAAACTAATCCCCCGAGTCGAGAGGATCGATATACACGAAACTTTACCTACTTACTACGAGTAGTAAAGGAAGACTTTTACTTATCTTTGTGTCAGCAATTTTCGCAACAAATTTGCATGTTATGTATACTACAAGTTCAAACAGAAGAATGATTAGTTGGTTATTAACCGGATTATTTAACCTGCAGCGAATATATCGATCTTTTTCTTGTGCTTTTACAGCATGTGCTTCCGTTTTTGCTCGTTTTATTTCCTTACATAAGTCTAATAAATCAAGCTTGATCATTGTGAAAATGTCTTAACCGGACTTTGTAGTTATGCAAGTTTTGTAGATTTTATAAAGTTAATTAAAAATAAGGTGTAATTCGTATTAAATCAAACACAACTTTTTATTAATCATAAAGTTTATATAGATAGTATTTTTAAAATTTTGTGAATATTTTTTTTTGTATAAATTAACCAATGTTATTTTTCAACATCTGTAGTTTACGTTGCATCATAATGCTATTGTAGTTGAACTATTTTTCTTTCTATATATAAAAGTGTAGTCAAACTATACTTAAAATAGTTTCATAAGAATTTAGCTCAACGTAAAAACGATAATGAATAAAGCAGTCTTCAAAAGCCCATTACAGCTTTTCCACGGAAATCAAAACATGAATGGAGTTCTAGTGCATGTTAATGTTAAAACAACAACTAGCAAAGTTCAAAATACACAGTGTGTTTATTTCAAAGTACACAGTTTTTAAATTACCTGTAAAAGTGCAGCCAAGTGAGGTGTGGTCTCTAATAACGTCCTTTCACTTTGATCCTGGAAAATGATAAAAATAACTAATTAAAAGCTAAGTTTCACTCAGTTTTACTACTTTTTTATTTTCAAACACTTAGTATTAGCAATCTTCATTTGCTTTGCTTTTAGTAAACACCATTTTGATTTAATTTTCGATTAAAAAAAAAGAAGCGTTTTCAACAGATGACGACTTATAATTGCAAACAAGAGCAACTCTAAGGGTTTTTTCAGTTCATTTTTTCATTAAGCTCAAACACTACATCTGATAGAATTGCGTATAATTTTTATGTTATATAAATAATTTATGTACCTTTGTTTTCCTACAAGTTATGCAAACTTTGGCAAAAACAATGAACTTAAAGTTCAGTTTGCATAAATTGTGTAATATTATAATTGAACAGCCTTTTTTTTTTAATTTTTTTAAAACTTATCACTAGGTATGTATTGCAAAAACTTGAAAAACTAACAATGAAATTAATTTCACTTTTTTAGCTTACTTATTATTGAAAAATAATTTTTACCGTTCTGAAAATGAAATTTTGTAATAACATAATTAGCAAGCACTATTTAATTAAAACTAATGTAAAGTTAAGAATTATTATTTTTATAAACCCAAAAGTTTTGTCTATAAAAAATTATTTTTTATTAAAAATATTTCAAGAGTGTGCCAAAAACTCACTGTAAACCATCTAAATTTAAATTAACATTAAACATATAACTTGGCTTTCCCTGGTTTATCATAAATATGATCTGGTAAAACTAAGAGTAAATTATTGTTAAGGTTTATCAACTGTCACCAAACTTTAAACCATTTGTAATTTCAAGAGATCGATTAGAATTTATTAAAGCCAAGGGTGATAAAATGCATCAATGCTATAAAAAGGAAGCTGTGAGATAGATGATTGATTTTCCTTCTTGCACTATAACTAGCTCAAGCCAAGTGAATGGATGAAATTTAATAACCAGGTCAAATCACGTTTTTGATTGAAAACCGGCAAAGAAAAAAGCAGGTCAGGTAATTTTATAAAAACCAAAGTTCAGGCCAACTGTCAATGTGGAATAAAAAAGTTATTAAACTTGTAATTTATAATGAATTTTGTTGTTGAACTTGAGTCTTTGCTGACGCCTTTAGGTCTGTATTTTTTATTTGCTCGCTTTAATATTTAATAAGTAAGATAGGTTTGTCTATCAACGTTTACTTTTTGTATTTAAATTGTAAAAAAAACCTTAATAACAACTCAACATTAATTCATAGAGAAATAATATCAGTGTTATGTTAATTACTGTTTTAAACGGTTTCAGTCCACAACTCACTATTTTTTGTTAATTTCAAACTTAACTTACTTTTAAACCATTTATAACTCATTTTATGAAAAAGGAAAGTTCTCAGTTGTTATCACTTAAATTTTAATTTAACAAATTGTTTTTAAGTTCAACAAGTTTCAAATGCTAACCATTTATAAAAAAAAAAATGTAAACAATGTTATTAATTTTATTTATAAAAACTTACAAAGTCTACAGACGCAGAGCTGCCAGAATTTACGCCAAGTTTCAGTTGATCTGCAGAAAAATCAAGTATTAAGTAAATAGCAAGATCAGTTTACGAGTTTTAACACTATTAATAAAGGTTTTGAAAAAAAGCTTATGTTTAAAATACGATTGTTTAAGGATTTATAACACATTCCAACTTTTTCAATATTTAAAGATTAATTTCAGTTCTTTTACCAGTAGCTTACAAATTAAGTTTTTGATTTTTTTTCTTAATCTGTGTAGCTAACTTTTAACAAAGTTTCAATAGTTAAAACATGTTGTTTATACAAATATAACAACTATAGCGTTTGAAATCATACACTTTAAAAAACAGCCACTTACCTTAAAAGCTTAAATTATGTAAAGTATGTAAAATATTTTTACAACGAGATACTCAAACTCCGTAATAATAACGCATACTTAAGGTGGTTAGAAGTCATTTCAGTATAAATATACATATCAGAATATGTATTTGATTATATAAAAAAAATTTTCAAGTAAATATTTATTACGTAGCTTTATTATGAAAGTATTTTGATACCTTTAAAATATTTGATTAAATAACTATACATTTTAATGAACATTTGATAATTATAAAAAACGATTGATTATCCTTCTACATATAATAAACTTGAATCAACAACAACTGTGTAAAGTCGTATAAGTTCACAAAACGTTTAAATCGCCCAAAACAAAACTCACCCAATCTGCGGTTGGACCCTTCCGAACTGAAATAACCGATGCTGGTGTCTGCAATAAAAAAAACCAAATAAGCGAAACAAAATGCGCAAAAATTACAATAATGCGATTATCCCAATTGAGTAAATCGCCTGTGCGTTGAAAACGAGGTGAATTTTCGGAGAGGGAGTAAACAAAGCAGTATGTAGGTCGCCCAATTGAAATTGTAGGTCACAAGACTGCGAAGACTTGCGGTCAGCTTTCGAGTGATGAGGCGCTTTGTGCGGCAGCTGAAGAATTCGCAACTGGAGCGCATAGCACGCTATTTTGTATGAGAAATTTTATGACTTTTTTTATTTTTTTATTTTATTCAAAAATATGCGGAAAATGCTTTCTTTTTGCTTAAAAAGAGGATTGATAAAAATTTTGATCGTTGTTATAAATAAAAAACTAAGAACTGTTATAAAGTAAGATTTAATACATTGAAAACGTTAAAAACACAACTGTAAACAACACACTTTCGCTTTTCTTTTGCAAGCGACCATTAAAAGCCGCGCTCCAAAAACCTGTACGAAAAACTCTCGAAGCGCAAATTTTAATTTTAATCCCTGGAAGCAGGCAATTAGCATTCGCGCGCGCTGATTAACGAAACCGTCTTTCTGTGTGTGACGTCATAATGCTTGCAGCGGGAAAAACATGTACAAAGTTAAAAATTTCATACATGGCCTGATGCTGGCGCGCGCTCACATAATTGGTGCAAAATTACAGCGACCTTTTTGCGTTGTGAAAATGTATAGAAGAGCGGGGATTTGTGAAAACAAAGCGCTTTTCGTAATTTGCAGCATGACACGGCGATCAGTCGAATGAATTGGGCTGTCACCTGATTTGCGATTGGGGTCACCAGAGTTTAATAGGATTTATTAGGGCAATCGAAGATGGAATTGTATTGTTCCGCAATTGGCTTTGAAGACAAAAGTTTAGAAAAAGTTTTAAGAAATTGGGTCAAATGCACTAATTTGGTTTTAGGCTAAATATTACATGTGAGTTAGTTTATTTTTTGAATGTTATCTCTAAAATTTTGAATAAATTCCAATAACAATTAAAAGTTTACTTTCGCCTCTGTTTCTTGAAAACAATATTTTTATAAATGTTTTGAATAGCTTTAAACTGTATAAAAGCAGTTCTAAGCTTATTTATTTCCCTAAGTTTAAAACATATATCATAGAGAGTAAACTTTGATAAAACAAACAAATTAATAATAATAATAAAATAGAATTAAAAAACTTAAAACGATTGTTTCTAATGTTACACTGTACGAGGGTATAAATTTAAGTTTGTTTTTATTTTGCTTGATTTATTGTGGTCTTTTGTTGATATATGCAAATTCACTTCAAGTGCTAAATTGAGTTTTAACTACAAACTTCTTCTTAATTACTAAGTACACAAAGTAATTTTAACTACTAATTAAGAATATAAATCTAAAACTAATTTGTTATGTAACGAATTTAACTTTTTATACTTTTAAGAAACGTATGTCATTTAAGTTATTTCTGCTTTACGTAACTTAAAGTTTTAATAAACAATTATGGAATTATTTGAGAAACAACTGACCAGTTTGATTCTCTAGTCTTTTAAGTTTAGGTTTCCCTATTTAAACTTCAAAGTATAAAAAGCACATGATGCCAAAAATATTTACGATAAAAACTGTTGTACAGTTTGTGTAAATTTAAAACAGATACTTTCAAAGTGGCAGTGCAAAACAATAAACAATACTTAACAATCGAAATGGTCTAAAAATGTTTAAACGCATCCTTATTTGTCTTTATACTTTATGTGTACACTATGACATCACAACTAACCAGTGGAGTGCATGTCGATTTCACTGCTGCAGCTAGTGAACTTGGAAGGGGAATTTCTGCCAAAACTAGATGCTATCGAGTCTGATTTTTGCCTGTTTGTAGTTTTTACAAACAATGTTAAAGTTGATTAAATTCATTGGGAAACTTATATAAAATATTTAATGTTAAAGGTACTATAACTATACGAAAATTTACTTTTAAAACAAAAATTGTTTTATTGATGTTAACAAAAACATAAAATAAAATTTTACCAATGTTCATATCAAGTCAAACTATTTTAACTATTCAATGTTATGAGTTCAGTTCGATATTTAATTAATTATGACGAATTAGCAAAAGTTGCTAGAGAAACACCTTTTTGATACAGATGAATTTCCTATTAAAATTGTAAATTCATCGCATAAGACATTAGTCACGAAGCATACCATATTTAAGTCAAATACATAAGTATTAAACAACAAAGCAATTTTTTTTTCTCTGCAGCAGTATAGTTTCTCTAAACCACTTTTTGCAACAACTTATTTGTTTAAAAGTTGAAAAAGTTAGATTTTATTTGCTTTTTTAAACAACTTGAAAATAAAAGTTTAGTAACAAAACTGTTTAAAGTATCACTGAAAAATCAGTGCTCTATACTTTTTTCACAAAAAAAATAATCTAGTTAATACGTCATATATTAGTGTTTATAGGTCACGCTTCTAATACACAATTGAGACAAAAATTTTTAAAACTCAAGCACTGCTGACAGTTGTGATCTTTAAAAAGTGCCGTTGACATTTGTAGTTTTTGTTAAACTAACAATTACATGAAAATAAAGGAAAAACAACTCAATTGACTTTATAAGCTGGAATGAAACTGACAACTTTAAGAGTTTTTAAGCCTTTTATGAGCAACAAAAATTTAAATGACTTTAAAAGCTTAGGCTATTTCATCTATAGTCTTCATTTTCATGAGTTTCATAACGTTTTCTGCTTAAAAAAACTTGTATCAACTATTTATTCTTAAGTGTTCTGTTGCAACACTAAAAGTATAGCTTCTAAGAATAAACTTTTTCAAAATTTTTTTGCACGTTATTCATTGGGTGTAAAACGATATTTCTAATCAAATATGCCACACAAACTTTGTGCTACAAAATAAGGCAGGAAATCACTTTGCCAATGCTCTAAAATCTTTAAAAGTTTTTTTTTCCGATTTGAAATAGTTTATATTAAAGTTCCTTTGGTATTTGGGGTTAAACAAAAAGTCTGTAAAACATACGTAATGCAATCAGAGCCGAAAAACGCGTGTCAGAACGAAAATGTTACAACAAAGCACAAAGCAATGTGTGAAAACACTTCTGACCTTCTACTGAAATAAAAAGTGTCACAGAATTCACGTCGCCTGCGTCACAAACGCAGATTTACAAATTTGTACAAAAAACATGCACCGTGAATTTAATCGGAAGTATTTACCAAACACCCGTTCTTTTATGTCGCACCGAAAATAGCTGAACTTTGTTACTTTGAAATTAAGCGCTCCTTTTTAATTAAAAAATCAAGCGAAATACGTTCGTTTCCCTCTTTTGGAAGTAGAGCACGCCAAAATTCGCTAATCTAATTTTTCGGATGAAAAAGCCTTTTTTGTTTCTTTCGCTCATTACAAATGATTAATTACGGATGGAATTGGCATATTTGTTCCACACACTGAGTCATGTGTTTTACACGGTGCTTTTAGCCCTTGGGGTAGGTGAATACCTTTTAAACTTTGAAATAGTCGTTCGCGTTTGTTTACGGAAAGGTAAATTGTTTAAAGCTTTGAAAGCCCACTTATTGTTATTTGCCTCAAAATTAGCGCTTTTACTTTTAAAACTTTTGTAGAAAACTTCACATTTGATTTAAAAGGTGCGGTTTGAATGAATACAGCTTTTTAGCTTTAAAATTAGTTTTCTAATTATAGGTTGCATGTAACTGTATTGCAAATTAACCTTTAATGATCAAGTTTTGCCTTAATTACCCTATTGAATGAATTATATTTATATTGAAAAGTATCTGCATAAGAAAAATTTAGCCGAGTTGTTCTGCAAAAACATTTTGAAATAATCAGTGCGTGCAATTGTTTCAGCTGCAAAAGTTCACAATGTTATCGACTAAACAATGTAATTTTTCCTTTTAGACGCTTTTATTTTCACAGCTAATTTTTACAACACATCCCAAATTTTTTTTTAATGCAACAGTACAAAAATTACAGTTGTTTTTGAAACTATATTTTTTTTTGATTCTTTAACTATTTTAAAGCTAATAAAAACAATTTACAAACTTAGTTTCAAAATTACAACATGTAAATGTGTTAGCTATGTTTAAAATACAATATTTAAAAATACAGCTCTATTTTTATAACTTAATACTGTATATATCATAAATGCTTATTACTATCACAAACACAGCGTATCAGTTACCTGTACTCGGTGAAGCGTGCAATTTGCGTCACGTGACCCAAGGACATATGCTCCATTTTGTCTTTCTGCGGAAATATTAATGATTAATACTCTGTATGGGTGGGAAATAGTGTTGTTTGCAGCAAAAAAAAATAATCTATACGTTGCATTGCAACCGAAATTGTCAAAGTTTGTGGTTTGTGCGCTGATAAAGTTGTAATGGCTGTACTGGTGCTTTTGAAAAATGTTTTGTTGAGCAAGCTGGAAAAGTTTACATACATAAAGCAATACTTTATTCTGCTTTTCTGCAAGCAAACACTGAGCTTCATTCGTTTTTACAGATTATATATCAAAAGATAAGTGAAATTCTGACGTAATTTTAATTTTTTATTGAAGTTTTTGCTACATTATCACCTAATGTTTGATAAACTTTCGATAAAAAACAACACTGTTGTTATGTAATACAAACAGTATATTTGACAATTATGTCTTGAAACTATACAGTCATTAAGTCAAAATATCTTTAAAAAAATTTCAGCACCACACTTTTCAAAACCCCAAAACCACTCGAAATAAATATTGTATGTGCAACTATATACTTAAAAAAAATTTCGCTTTTGATGGCAATTCTAAGCCAAAGAATTTAAATTTTTTTCTTTCTAAAAGTTACACTACTCAGCATTTTTGCATGAATTTGACCAAAAGCGTATTAACTTGTAATTTAAAGTGTTTCTTTAACAGTTTAATGTTTTTATAAAATATTTGCATTTTTTTTTAATTTACGTTGTATAAGCTAGTCTTGTTAATATATTAAACGGATATAAAAAAGTTACAATATGTGTACTGCTTTAAATAAATATATCATTGTTTGTTCAAAAGCTTAAAGATCAATTGAGTTTTATTTGTATTAGTATATGAGTTGCTTAAACTATATGCACAAGGTCAACTGAAAATAAAGATAAATTTATGACAAACAGAAATGTTTATTAAATGCACTATACATCTTTATAGTTAGTAAAAAAATTAAAAAATTCTAAGAAAATATTTTTTCAATAGAATAAGAATTATTTTGCAACATTTTTGATAAAAATAAAGTTAAAAATAAAACGACTTAATATTATAATTGCTCTACTCACACATTAAAGTTAAAATTTAAATTGAAAACTCATAACATTAACAAAACTAATAAAAACTAAAATGGGTGTTGAAAAAAATAATAATAAGTTTTAATATACTTGAAGATTTCACAGTTAAATATAAACACCAACTTTTACGTCGTGCTTGTTCTTCAGGTTGCTGACGTACACCGAGTCCATGGTGCTGGACCTGTCCTTGTGCCCCGTCTTCTGCTTCTTCTTGGCCTGCTTGGCCGCCTCGTAGTTCACCATCCACCACGACGACTTGCCCGTGCCCTCGTTCTGCACCCGCTTGAACTTGGAGTGCAGCGACAAGTTGTGACGGATCGAGTTCTGATTGTAGAATTTTGATAAAGTTATATTTAGTGCACTAGGTTTAGTTGCTTTTTGATTTAGTAATCTTTTATCAAGTATCTTATACATTAAGTAATGCTTCAAAAAAAAAAAAAAAAGTTAATTATTTGATTTCTCTTAAACAAATTAACAACACAAAAAAAAAACCGTTAGTAGTAATATTACATTTAAATATTTAAAAATTTCCTTTTTTTAACGAACAAAGCAGAAAACAAAAATCAATCAAAGCTATGACGTCACCTTCCACCCCGCGGAGGAGTTGCTGTCGCCCTTCTTCTTGAAGTAGGGAACGTTCCTGGTCATCCAGTCGTATATTTGCGAGAGGGTCAGCCTCCCGTCCGGGCTGCTCTCTATCGCCTTCGTGATCAGCTCCGCGTAGCTCAGGTTGCCCCACGCGTTCTTCCTGTGCAAAAATATTAAATATATGAAAAAAAAAAACTTTCTTGTGGAAAAATTAACAAGGTTGACTTTTTAGGACAAATAACATAAAACAATTTAACAGAAATGTTTTAAATATTTACTACCGAAATAGTTGTTTACAAAATAACTTAAAACATAACTAAAACCAAATAAATTTTGATTTTTAATTCTAAACTTTTTGTGCTACTACTAAGATAACAAAAAATTTACATTTAATACATAAGCAGTAGTAAACAAGTTACAGTTTTAAAATATCGGTTTGCACATGTTACAACTAGTAAAACAATCAAAAGTAAACAATGTAAAACTAAAACACTTTTTCACACAAGTTACAAGTGCAAATATTTAAAAAAAAATGTTTTCACAGTATTTAATATATAAAAACCTGCTGGTCTGTTTCTGAGGTTTCGAACCGACAGACATGCATCTTTTTGTTCTCGGAGCTTTTTCTTCTTCTACATTATCAGATATGAGGTTTTGGAAGAGCGGGTCTTTAACTGTAAGTAGTTATAAAGTTAAAAAAAATATATAATTGATTGTCTTAAACTTGTCTCAACTTGCTCGAATCTAAGTTTAAAGCTGACATAAGCGTTTTAAATAAAAAAAAATAATATACATAAATACGTATATACTTGTAAAGTATTTTTTATTTTCTAAAGGTTGAATGTTCTTATTGAAATAATCAATATTAAGAACAAAAAACAGATAACAATAAAAAAAAGATCAAAATAACAGCCTGAAGAAAAACAAAAAGTTAAAACTTGTTTGATCAGCGGAAAACTCGAACAGCGACTTGTCTATCTTCCGCTCCTCAACCGTCCTGCCGAAGTTGAACGGCTTCTTCTCCGACTTCACGTTGCTCTCGATCAGCTCCCGCAGCGAGCTCCTGCCCGGGTCGAACTTGTTGTCGTCCAAAAACCCCCCGCACTGAAAGCCGGACGCCTGACCGAGGTCGTGGTCCAGCGGAAAGTCCAGCCCGCCCGAGTAAAACCCGTCGGGGAACGGATCGCCGATGGTCGGCGGCGAGTAGTTCGACGTCGGGTCGTGGCAGAGGGGCGAAGTCATTATGACGTCATCGAAGGAAAGGTCGTCGAAGTCGATGGCGGGAAAAGTCGGGTCTTCCTCCTCGCTCTTTACTGGCGGGAAGGGAGGCGGGAAAGCGGGCTCTTGTGGCGGGAAAAACTGCGAGTCGTTCATTTTTGTTGGTTTTCAGTTATTTTCGAAGTTTGCTTGCTTTGATTATATGAATTAGTAAAATCTGTAAACAAGGTATATAAAACTAGATTGAAAACGATAAGATAAAGTGTAATAATTAATATAGAGTTTTTACATACAATTTTTTTTTAATCATAAGCTTCTACATTTTTATTACAGTTCTGCACTTACCAATCAAAACAACTATTTTTGTGTAAATAAAGTCTCATTATATATAAACTAATAGTTTTAAATAATGTTCTCAAAAAAGGTTGACTTCTAAATAACTACATAACATTAAAGAAAATCATTCTGTACTAATTCAAACTACAGTAGTTGTAAAAGGAGTATAAAAGTTAACGAAAACTAAATACATCCTTTATTGACATATTTTACAACTGTTTAAACCTAATGACTTTACAGCTACTATAAATAAAAAAAACTTTCCTTTGTTAAGCTGCAAAGTTTTTATTACACCTCGAAATAGGCAGCGTATGCGTAAAAAACTTTTGTTCTTTTTAAAAACTTTTTTATGGTTAAATTTACATTCAATTTTGTTTTATGTTATAAAAGCTAATTGTTTTTTGCATTTAAGCAAGTCCAGCTCTTTTTCTCTCCTATGTGGCTTATTAAACAGAGAAAAAGTTCTTTTGAGAATTTTACTTTCCTTGTGTTCGTCTTTTAAGTAAACCCAAATGCTTAAGCACAATTACTACTTACGCATGTACATTTATTTTTTATATTTCTAAAGAAAAAAAAACATCATGAGTTTAAACGCACTCTAAACTCAAACTTGGCGAAATTGTTAATGATTAACTATTTCAATTACATATTTATTTTAAATTATGGAAGTTTTTCCTTACTAAAAAATCAGTTTAATTTCTAAACCTTACTAATTTGTTTAAAACTATTTTTTTAGATAAAAAGAAAACGATATATAAATTGATTTATTTTAAACTCATTTAAACTAAGTATCTAATAAAAGTACTTTCCATATCCGATTCAAGCACCAATTAAACTTCTTCAAATTAACAAACTATTTTTAACTAAAACAAAAAAAAAGGAAAAACGCTGTATAAATATTCTAAACATATTTTGTGAACGCAAATTAAAAAAAAATATTACAAAAATTCTTCAACATTCAATTCACTTTTCCACACTACCTTAGTTCGAGCTTCGCCTGAGAAATAAAAGTGTGGAATTTGTAAATCATGTCGCCACACTCGACACTTGAGGCGACACAGAGGTAGCGAAACGCTGAAAGCGAGATAATTTGGCTGATTTCGTTTCAGTTTGGATATAATGCGTCACAGGATAGCATTTTGCCCTATAAAATGAAACTAGTTCAGATTCATGCCTTTTAAAATTTATTTTAAAGTTTCTACCTAAATTATTTGTGTTTTGACTAAAAAGACTTAAAAAAAAGTTATAATTCTTCTTTTTTTTACTACTATTAGCTTTATTAATTAAACTTCATTCATAAGATTAGTGTTGTTTACAAACCTTGCAAATACAATGCAGCTTATTGGTTGTTCTCATTGCAAAACATTTTAAGTAATATAAGTTGAACCTTTTAAGTAACACATAAGTTGTATTAAATTTATTGTTTATATTTTAAATGTATATCTACAACCATAATTTAATCTTCATCTTAAAAATATCTTATAAAATATAGAAAAAAAAACACAACAACAAATTTTATAGTTTTAAGAAATATTCTTATAAACAAACTAGAATTATATGTTTAAATCAAATCTAAATGTTCTGTCTGCAATTTTAATTACATAGAAAATATTGTGTGTTTTAAGCTAAATCAACTTTTGTTCTATTTTTTATTCAACGTACAACTACAAACTGTAATAACTTTATTATAAGTTTTATAGAAAATTTTAAATGAAAATCTAAAATAATTTGAAGCGTATAAAACAAGTACTGTATCGACTCATTTTTACATGCAACATTTATGCAAAATAAAACAATTTTTAATAAAAACACTCGACATCTGTGCCGTGATAAATTTTCAACGGACAAACTTAATATATTCATATGTGTATTCAACAAATACAGCGTAAATAATCTCGTTCAAAGTCCGGTTTAATCGATTTGAACTTGCATAAATGAAAGCCTGCATGAAAAGCTGAACGTTCCGAATATTGATAATGTTTGTTTATTAGACAAACTTACGGTTTGCTGTGTTCATTTGAAAATTGTCACAAAAATATAAACATAAATTTTTGTAAATTTCACGCTAAATTTATCGTTTTTGTTGTATAAAATTATCAAAAAAGAGTAGGGAAGTTTAAAAGCATTAAAGTAAAATTTTAAATTCCAAGAACTACAAAAGTCATGATAAACATACTTTTGTTCGAAAAGACTAGACTGCTGTGTTTTAATTCCAAAAATATTATTTAAGGCTTTCCAAAACTTGTATTTAAAACTTAGTATTTTTTAAAGTGTAATTAATTCTTTATCGTGAAGCTTTGGAAATTATTATTTAGTTTTCATATTGTAGTAAGAAGCCAGCATGTAAAATACACAAATTGTAACAAATGCAACTTTCCAATCAACTTGAACTTACAGCACTGCTACACTTTTAAAATCACTCACGCGTAACGATTGTGTGTGTTGCGCGTAGCCCTGTAGTATATACCGCTACCTAGTGTTTAGCTAAAATAATTACAGTTTAGTTTCGTTTTTGCCATATAATGGTAAGGTACAGAATTTTGAATGCAATTTGAACTTTTTTATAAATGAAATGTTAACTAGTTTATTTAAGTCTTAAAATATTTAGAAACAGACCGTTTTATGTAGCTTTTTAAAACTAGTAAAATATTATAACAAAAAAATAGTACATAAACTGTAACCATTTTTGTTTTTTTTCAAACAATCAGCTTAGTCAAAATTAAATTACGTTTAGTAAGGTGTACACTTAAAACTTTATCAGCTAAAGTTTATTTAGCTTTAGTTTAAAACATAATAAAAACATTTTATAATAAATATTAAAAACAATAATATCAAACACGTGCGAAAATAACTTTTAATATACAATCATGTTTTTTTTTCAAACTTTTAAAAAATCTAAAATATAAGCAATATTCAAAGCACTACACTAATTAAACTAAAAAGGCCCATTCAAGAATTTAATATGAAGCATCTTTAAAAACTACTAAAGAAAAAAAATTCTGCATTACTTTGTATTTCTTTTGAAATAGTATGGTTAAACTTTGATATTTTTAGCTTAGCTGTATGAATTTTAAAAACTAGTATGAAATAAATAGTATAAGTTTTTTAAAAATATAGTATAAAAAAAGCTAGATTAATACAATTCAAAGATAGAAAGTAGCTTTACAAAACTTTAAAATTTTGTAAGATAATGTTCTGTTTTGAAAACTATTTCGAAAAGTTAAATTAATGTTATATGTTAGACATGTCATAAACATTAATAAAGGTTCATTTTAGTTTTGGAAACTATGTTCAAACTTAACGCATTTTAAGTATACCCAGAACATAAACAGCTTTTTTAGCGGGTTTAACTTTAAACAATTTAAATGTCAAATTTAAAATTAACTGATTGTGTACATGTTTTGTAGCAACAAGTTCACATTTTAGAATAGTTTAAATACTTTTGTTGCAAACTTCATGTCTATCGTAAAAATGCGTGTACTTTACTGTTCACATTTACATTGCTGTTCGAACAAACTGAAACTTTGACTTAACTTTACTTTCTAAAGCTTTTTCAAAAAGTTTTCATAAAACTTAGAAGCTGATATTTAGTTTATTTAAAAAATCAGAAGTAAAATAATACGTTTAAAGTAAGTCTTTTTTTAAATATTTATATAAAACTATGACTTTAATTAGAACTTTGAACTTTTTTTACCCATCTTTGAACGTTAGAAAATAATTTTGATAAGGTTTTATGAAGTTAACGTTTAATCTGATTTTGTATCTTTTTAAATTTTCCTTTTTCTTTATTAAGTTGCTTTGAATCCTTACTATATTGCAGTTTCACTAACGAAAGACTTTTCACAATAGTTTTGCTTAAGTTTGAGTAGATGTTCGAACAAAATTAAACACTCCACTTATAACGACTCTTAAGATAACCATTAGTATTTTAACTACTCTTTAAAAAATGAACTTTAGTTCAGTTATTCTTTCCATGTTAGTTGTATTTTAAAACTATTTTATAGTTACTTAATTACTTAAATTCTAAAGATGTTTGTAATAGTACGGTTAGTCTTATTTTTCTTTTGTTTTTGTTCACGGTACTAAAACATATTTCCAAAGTAGGTTTTTATTCTCTAAGTTATACAATGGCATTCTATATCTATATTTAAGTATGTGAGTTATAATATTTCTTAAATGTTGGATTAAGTCTTTCTTTGGAATTGATCATACAATTCTTATAGTTGCTTACTTTAATTTATATATTCATACTAAAAATTCATACTTATAATAAGCACTATTTTATTCTATGAGCTGTAATGACAGAGCTGTACTGGACAAGACGTTAAAAGGTATTCAAGTTGTGTGCGACTCGATAACCGAACTACTTTTTCGTGCACTAGGTCTTAAAACCAAGTATTATGAGCGTCTTTTTTTTTGTCTTTCAATAATCTATAAAATAAGTATTCAAGTTTTTATAAACTAAGTGTAAGAACAATTTTTATTGTTAAGTAGAAATAAGATTTTAACAAGTTTTGAAGAAAAAGTTAAATCTAAGTTCATAATTTTAATAAAAATTTAATTATTATTATTTTAATTATTTATTAAGTAAAACTAAACTCTACTACGTAAGTAAAACCTTATTTTAATGTTTTTTGATAGTTTTCTTTTTACAACATGTAATACAAACAACTATATTTTTCATAAACTTCTGTTGCACAAGTGTATAAAAAATATTATGTTATAAAATAAACTAACTTAATGCTTAAATTTCAAGAAACGTATAAAAAACGAGTATAAACTTATATATTATCATTTTGTTAAATAAATCAACAAACCATTTTGACATTTTACCAATTTTTTAGTTTGATTTTTAATTTATTGTAATCGCTATAGTTTATTTTTATTATGTTGTTTATCTAAACAATTTAGAGATACTACTACATTTAATAATTAAAAAACACTTTTAAAATTCAAAAACAAAAATCATGCAAAAAAGATAAAAAAGAAACGAAAATAAAAAATAACATTATATATTGGTAAAAAAGTACGAATTTTAGAACACAAGAAAAAATCTATATTTAATAAACCTTTTCACCAAATAATATTTTTCAGTAAGCTACCACTACTATATTATGCTGGCTTAACAGTAAAATTTGAGCTCATGCTTTACGTTAAAAACTTATGGTTTTTTCGTGTTATTAGGTTTACACAAAATTTTTCCGACATCTCAGATTATTAGTTTAACTAAAATTCTGTTCAAACGTTAAAATATGAAAATAAAACTTAAAAAAAAAAAAAAAAATTAATATAAAACTTGAATAATCTTAATAAACACACAAAGTAAATTATACTTAAAGTACTCGGCTAAATTAGATTTACGCATAATTATATATTATGATATCTTAAATGATACGTTAAGCAAGAATGCTGACCAGCAAAGAAAAACGCAAACGTCACAATGAAAAAAGTTTAAGTCTTTGAAAATATATAGTGAATACTTAAACAATTTAAACCAAACACCAAATTAAATACAGTAGACAAGTGCTTCTGAAATGGGTTCCGCGGAACCCTAGGGTTCCGCGACGCCTCTCAGGGGTTCCGCGAAGTCTTTCGAAATTTGAAGAAGAAATTTGAAAGAAAAAAAAAACATAAATCATAAAACTTCAAAAAAATTTAACACATAAAATGGAAAATCAACAAAATCGGCGAAAGTCTGCAGAACAAGTCCGGACTTTCGTTTGCCGTGAGACAAGCTCAAATTTAACAAAAGGGTTGATCATGCCAATTCGATCATCAGACCACAAGTTTCGGTAGACTGAGACCGGTTTCGTCCTTATTAGGACTCATCAGTCAGTCACAACCGAAAAACTTGTAGTCGTCAATCTACAAACGGTTTATCATGCTTTCGCATGAAGTAACCATTTGCTGGCAATGATCATTGCCAGCAAATGGTTACTTCATGCGAAAGCATGATAAACCGTTTGTAGATTGACGACTACAAGTTTTTCGGTTGTGACTGACTGATGAGTCCTAATAAGGACGAAACCGGTCTCAGTCTACCGAAACTTGTGGTCTGATGATCGAATTGGCATGATCAACCCTTTTGATAAAATGGAAAACATATATAATTATAGCATTCATTGATCTGCTTAGCGTATGTGCGATTATTGATGTATGTTTTCGTTTATTTATTATAGAATAAATAATATAATACCTATTGCCTCTGGCGCACTTTGAGTTTGACTCGACTTAATACTATTACAATTGGTATGATTTCTAACAATGATATAGTTATGCTAAAAAATTCGTTTTTCACTGATTTTTTTTTGTTTTTTTATATGAAATATTATATTAAACGTTTTATGTAAAATTAAATAAGAGGTTCCGCGGAAAAGTTGAACTTTGGAAAAGGGTTCCGCCTCTAGAAAAAGATTCAAAAGCACTGCATTAGACTACCGCTTAAGTACGCAAATAGAACCCGACCAAAAAGTGCGTACTTAGCACGGGTAGTGCGTACTTTTTGACGACATAGTATAATATATAATTTAGTTGTTTGTATGAAATAGGGCCAATATTTTTTTTTATTCTGTATAGATTGCTAATCAAGTTAAGTTTACTTTTATTTATTACTTAAACCATTTTCTGTTATTTGCTAAATTGCTTCGGTTTAGAATAAACCTAGTTTTGCTTTTAATAGCTAAGATTTTTATTAACATTATATTTAGAAAGTAATACAATTATTATAATTTTCCATTAGCTAAAAAGTGTTTGATTTTTTTTATTTGAAAGAAAAACGTTTCAGGACTGTTTTTGTAAGAAAGTTTTTATCAGTAGAAACATTTATAAGTGCACAATGATAAGATGCTCATTAATTTTTTTTAAATTTTTTTTTTTGTTGTTGTTTCTTTTTTTATGTTTATTTTGACTTTATAAAATTTGTAACTAGTTTTTGTGGTTAACTAGTTTTATATTATGTCACATTAAAATTAGCTTTTCTTTTGCAGATATTCTGAAAGTTTTTGAATAAAAGTTATAATTTTTAGAAGATTTAGAGAAATTTAGAAAAACGGATGGAAAGCGTCAGAAAATGACTCTATGGAACAAGTGTAAGGATAAAGATAAAGTTGCACCACCAAAGACAACATATGTCTCCCTTGTTAATATGAGAATGTATTCTCGATTTTGTCTTTCTGGATAAGTACGTACTTAAGACGGGGTGCGTACTTAAGCGGTAGTCTACTATATAATGTATCGTAAAATCCATTTGAAGCATGTAACTAATCAAGAAATTTTGCTGGTAGTTTCAAATGATACATGTAGAATATTATAAAACTGTTGAAAATAAAATTGCATGAATTTTAGCCAATACATAACAGCTAAGTGTTACACCTTTGTAAAAAATAAATAACGTGATCTATGCCAATTTGAATTTTCTGTTATTGGCAATATTATATAAATATTTGTAACAAAATGCTTTTAATACAGAACTTAGTTAATCTTAATAAATGCACAGATTATTTTACAGTTCAAGTGTTTGAATTTCTTAGATTAACGCATAACCGTCTTCGGATATTGTCGATAATAAGTTAAACAAAACGCTGAACAAGGTGCTAAACGTAAACGTTGCAAAATAAAAGTTTTAAATCTTACAAAAAATAATGGTTTGTCGCTAACTACTGTTTAAATAAAACATTTATTCGTATAATAAAGCTCATAAAATTTTAAGTAATTTAGCTGTTTATAGGTTCAAATTAAAAAATTACTGTTCAGTTAGTCTAATAAAGAAATATCTCTTATTTGAAGCATGTGGAATATTTTTGAGCTTTTAAAAATACTTAGCATTAACAAAGTTCTCAGCTTTTTTGTCTACCTTAAAGTCTACCTTTAGAGCTTCCATTATACATATTCCTATATACTGTGATACAGTTGTCGTATTTCATGTTTTCATGTTTAAAACTGTACATGTGTAGCGTAGCGATCTTTGAACTTGATTTGGCTTTCAATTTTCACGGTCGCTTTATAAATCAGATTTTGCGTTTAACATTTACCATTAACCGAAAATTCTTGCTTTCTACTGACACATATTCGCTTCTCTTTCTCTGCTAGTCTAAAATCTTTCGAATTTGTGCCCTTATTAGTTGTCTCATGTTTTGCATACAAAAATAGGACATAACTTTACTATATGGATGGCCTTCAGTAAATTTTTATCCACAATTTCTAGCAATCAAAATCCTACCTGTGTTGCTAAACAATGAATATATATGTATAAATAATAACTAAGTTGTACTGTACACTAATAAATAAGTTTTTAACCTTTTAATATAGTTCAATTAAGTTCTTATCAAATGGTAATTATGCTTTATTTGTATTTCCATATTAAAAAATTAAAAAAATAAGTTTTAGATTTTTTGTATGCATTTTCTACAACCTTTTAGTGTTTCAGTAACCTACACAGCAAAGTTTTTGTTCCTTTTTTCGAAATGTGGATTTAATTATTAATATCTATTGTAAGTTTTTACCAACTTTAGACAAAACAATAGTACATTTTACAAACTTTTACTTGCCTATTAATTTTGCTAATTTTTAAAGAATGTATCAAAAAGAATAATACATCTTAAATTTACTTTCAATGTTACCCCTAACCCTTACCCTCGATTGGTAATTTTTTTTTTATTTATTTATTTTTTTTTTTAATTTTTTATTATTATTTGTTTTATTTTTTTATTTTTGCTAACACTGTTATCCCTAAACCTTACTCTCAGTCGGTAGCTCCTGTTTTAAATAATTTATTTTTATTAATGTATTTTTCTTTATCTTTTTTAATAATTTCTATTAGTTTAATTTTTAGTTTTATTACTATCACTTTAACCCCTTACCCTTACCCTCGGTCAGTATGTTATGTTTTTATTTTTAAAATTTATTTTTTAATATTTATCTGTTATTTTTATATGCTTATTTTTTTTGTTTTTTTTTTACTCTTGTGCAAAAATTACCCTCCTTGCAAATTTGTCTTCGTGCAATTTTTTGCACTCATGACCCTTCGTGCAATTTTGACCTATTGCTAACTTTTATACAATAAGGTTATATCAGATTTCCTATATTAATAAGCAAAGCATTGTAAAAAAAATTGAAATCTTAAGCTTCCACTTTTAAATGTAAGAGAATTAAAAAAAAGTAAAATTTAAGAGAGTTTCTAACACTATTAAGTTTTTTTGTTGATTTATCAGATATTAACATTTTTGTGTTTACATTTATTTCTGACACAAAAGAGCAAACAAAGACAAAAACAATGTATGCAACAAGTTGAATTTTAAAGTATATGAGGTTTATAGTAAACTAACAAAAACATCAGCTTTTGATTTGAATCAAACAGATACTCTGAGTTGAATGTTGAACGATTAAATCTCTATGGTTCACTAATCAAAAAAAAAAAGAACTCTAAACAGTGATGCTTTTATTTTGTGAGCTTCTCAAGAAGAATTTAGTTTATAAAACTTTATCAGAAAATATATGATCAGAAAAAAATACACAATAGGAAAAATAGCTTGCAACATGAAAGACAGACTAAAAAACTGAATAATATAAACATTAAAAAAATAAGATACACAAATTATATGTTTTTATGCGGTATTGGAGAATTTTAATATTAATTTTAAACTTTTTTTAGAGACTTTATACTTTTTTAGATAAAGCTTTTAATACAGACTTTAGCTTGGTTGAAAGATTTATATTGTTTATGGTTGCCACACACTCAAAGAACTCTAGATAACTTTAGATATAAAGAACTTTGCTATTAAATTCATTCTGACTCAGACTTGTTTAGTTTTTTTTTATGAAAAAGTTAGGATAGTTTAAATTTTTTTAATAATCCCAGCACAGATTTTTTTCTAAATTATGAATGAACTAGTAGGAATAGTTTCAATGCTTTTTTATTTTATAACCATTTTTGTAAAATAACTTAATTTTTTGTATTTTGAAAAGTTATTTTTTATTCTAAGATTTAAAAAAACAAGGATGATTCTGTCAGTTTAGGGTAACTAAAGATATATTATATATTACTCAAATAGTGGCATGGCAACCCTGTATGTTTAGATATATTTCAACCCTAAGAGCTAATTTTAAAATATAAAATTTTATAGTTTAGTTTATATAGATGGCTTATATAAAAACTTGAATTTAAGTGACACTTAATGGTAATGTTAGAATACGACATTTTTTTTTCTAAAATTTACAAAAAAATACTTTACTTTTATTATAGAGCAACAAACTAATAAAAGTGAAATACATACTAAAAAAAAATAAAATTTCAGTTTTGAGGTATAGCTGTTTTTTTATTTTATTGTTAATCATCTCAGAATTTTGAACTATAGTTTAGTTAGAATATTTAAAACATAGTCAACTATACCTTAGAATGATATCAGCTGGTATACAATAGCCCTACTCCCTATTGCCTTAACTTTTAAGTTGCATTTTTAGTTTTACTTAACATTATGTTTATAAAGTTTCTAACAACATCATAACTAAGTATCAAATTTTTTACTAATTAATACTTTAGACAGATTGTAGAAAAATATAAGTGAATTTTATTTTGCAGAAACAATGACGGTTAAGGAATTAAAAAGACTAAATGTTGATAGGTTAAGTAAGTAGGAAAAACTGAATGTAAAGTTACGAGGGAGGCTAAAATCAATGATTCAGTTTAATAAACTTTCTTCAAGTCATGGTAAAAATATATAATAAGTTTTAAGGAAAAATAAGTCTGGAAAATGATTGACTTTGTTTAAGTAGGATTGGTAATTCTTTGTATTGTTTTCCATTTCTAATATTTAATAAACTAGAAGGAATTTTGTGAGGTTTAGTTTTACTGATATTAGTTTTATTTCTGTGAGGATGAGAGAACTTGACAGTACTCAGGGCCATATAGACAGTTTAATTAGTATTAAGCTTTTATCTAAATGAGGTTTTTAGGAAAGTTTAGGATCTACTCAGAATAAGTCCATATTAGATTATAATAAAAGATTAGATAAAAATTTTTAAGATTTATGGTATGTTACAAAAGTATGATTTTTTATGTTCTCATGAGTTATAATTTAGGGGAGATAATGAAGAATATTTTCTGTGTTTTTAAACATGGTAGATATTTTGGCAGGTAATAGCCCTGTACTTAAAGCCAAATTAAATAAAGCCTTAGGATCCATTTCTAAGCTAACTTCCCCAGACATCCAAAATGAAATTTTAGATAATGTGCTTCAGGTGTATAGGAGGGAAGTTATTTTTGAAAAAAATCAGGAAATGAAAAAGTAGTTCAGGCTAAAATTAGGAATGTCAGTAGAAAAATTCACTACATACATTGTCTTTCACATGAAATGCAGTTAGCAAAATAAGAAAAGTATTAAATTTTTTTTAAACATTAGGAAAATTTCATCTTTTTTAATAAATCAGTTGTAAGTAAGAAAATTGAAAAGAAGTGTACAGGAGGAAGTTTACTAAGAGGATCTAGAACTAAGTGTTGCTTTTTTAGTACAACTTTTAACAGATTAGTATGTTTACTCACTGAAATAGGATACTATCAAAGTACAAAGCTTTTTTTTTTGAGAAGTATCAACACAAAGCAAAGTAAGAGATGTTTTTTTTAAGGTTAAGAAGTTATAAACTATTTTGGATACATTATAGTTTATTTACCAACAAAAATAAGACGCTCAAAATATTTTGCCCTAAAAACTTGTTTTGACTGGTTTCCTGTGAACCCCCTGAAAAAAAAAGATTTCTAAAATATCACTAAAAACGTTGTTTATTGAATTATGAAATATCAAATTTTGTAGATTAAACTACTTATAAAATTTTTTTTTTTTTAATAGATATATAAGTGTAAGAGTAAAAATTTTAAAGGAAAAAATTGTAAGAACTCTATCTATACTAAAATTCAAATCGAAAAATTCATATTTTTTTCTGGTTCTTTTAATTTTAATTTATCTAAATTTTTCACAGTACAATATATATTTTTCTATTACTACTTGTATGTTTTTTTTATTTCTAAGCAGAAAAAATCACTTTAAACACAAAGTTACGGCTTAATATTGCGTACTTAACTGGCACTGCATACCTAAGAAATGCCTACTCAAATGGAAAATTAAAAACAAAACAAAAAATTTGAACCCCCTTTGAAAAAAGTCTAAACACACCGCTGACTTGTGCAGTAAGAATTTTCCGGTTATCGAGTCGTACACCACAGATACCTTTTAACGTATTGTCATGGACTATATAGATAAATTTTGTGCTTATTTCAACTTTTTTTTTTGTTTCTTAAGTGGAGTTGATTTTTTTATTTTTTGAGGTATTTTAGGTTAGATCTACAGCAACATCCGTGAACAATAGCTTCAGAGAATTTAAAGAGTATAATGAAGCCATTTAAGTTAGTCATTTTCTTATTGACATTAATAAAACAACAAGTGAGGTTTTAACTAAAATTTAAGTAGAATTAGAGAATGTATTAGAAGATGTTGAGACAGGTCATTTGATAGCACATCAGATATTTAGAAAATATTTTTACAAAAGACTTTATGAACTCCAGTAAAGTGGGTTTTTTATTAATGTTTCTAAAATTTATTTATCAATTAATATTTCCTAGCTTAGGCTAAAACTTAAGATTTATTAACAAAGGGATAGTTTGTTTTGGAATAACTTGAAAATTTATTCAACTAATTCAAGTAAAAAGGTTTAGAATTTTAGATTGTATTTATAGATAGAAGAGATTGTTATTACAATCTCTCTGTCAACTGCGGATGCTGAAAGAAAGTTTTCTTCTTCGGGGTTGCCTGGAAATCTAGAAGAACTTGGAAATTAATAATTTAGGCTAAAAATCTAAAATTTCTAACAACTTTAACATGTTAAGTAGTAAAATTTCGATTTGACACAAAAATGTTTCTTATAAATAAACAACTATGTCATCATCAAAATTCTTTTATATAATGAAACACAATTTAGTAGTTTTATGTATCTTTAAAATGTTTTTGTACTATCTAATACAGTTTCTTACCTTAAACTTAACTTAAACCAGAAATAGACACTAAAGTGTGTGTATCTTTAAAAACTTGGAGAAAACTTTGAAAACTTGGAGAAAACTAAATTAGCCAAAAACATTTGTTTTGATAACGGGAAATTAATTTGATTGATAGAGGCCTCTGATAAAATTATTTAAGTTCGCTTAGCGCATTAGTTAAACTCTTAAAGGTTAATTTTGACTTCTCATGTTTTGAACTTTGAAAACATGTGTGTCGTATAATCTTGAGGGTCGAAAACAAAGTATCACCTGACAATCTTAAAAGTCGCAGCGAGATCAATCATTTTCTTATAATATTTTGTTTTATATAGTTTAGTTGTGACAAAGTAAATTTTATCACTGAAAACTTCACGTGTAAATGTACGAGAATGACTAACAGTTAAGTTTGTAAAAGACAAACCATTATCATCTTAGTGTTCAGTAAGTTTGCAGCATTTAGTTTAGTTGATTGTATTAGTCGCCAAAATAAAAACATTTGAAAGAGAAAAAATTTAAGCAGTGTAATTTGTTGTATAGATTTTCAAGAAAAAACCATGTATTTATTTTATAAATATTTTCACTTTAAAATATACCAATTTTTATTATAAAATAGTTTAATTTATAAATGTTTTAACTTAAAGTAGACCAGATTTTAATTAAAGACATATTTTCATTATTTTTTTAACATATGAATTTGATGATGACAGAATTATTCATTTTTGAATAAATACTCTGAACGGCAATTGCCCACTTTCAAATTATATTTACAGCTACCAGCGCAGCCACACGGACTACTTTCTGAATACTTTTCAACATTTTTGAAAAAAACTCCACAGCTTTAGCTAAATTATTATTTTGTTTGCACAATTTTTGAAGATTGGTAAAAATGATATTAGGAGGTTGTTGTTATCGCTTACAAAGTTATTGAACTTCCTGCTGCCAACTTTTTGAGGCTGTTGTCTATTTCTTTTGATTTTATTGCATTTGTTATGAAAGCCTTTTGACGGCGAGCACGATTTCGTTATCAAGTTTAACACCAAGAACATGTTTACTTTTAAGTTTTTGTTCATAAAATGATTTTTTGCAATTTCTTTTAGCTTTTTCACCTTTATTTTTATGGTTGTTTTACATAAAGAATTTTTGATAGTTTGAGTTTCCTGTTTCTTGTTTGGTTGTCAATTTTTCTTTTGCATTGACTATTAAATTTGTTTTTGCGATAATATATAAGCCAAGAATAGCAAAAGAATTGTTTGGTCACAATTCACAAAATTTTTGAGATAAATCTTGTTGTAAACCAATATTAACATTTAGATTTGTATATCCTAAAACTTTCAATTTATGTACCATGACGTCACAAAACTCAAGTGCTAATTTATCTTCTTTGTATGGAGTAATTATTGTTTTAGGGATAATCGAAATTCATACAACGGTATCAAATAAGTAATATGTTTTACTTTTGTTATTTGGTAAAACTAGTATTTCGCTAGTTATGTCGGCTTTGTTTTAAGAAGTTCCTAATTTTCACAAAATGTTCTATTTTCGTTGTTTGATTCAGTTGACTTTTGTTAAGTTTTTCGTTAACTTTTTCATAATTTTCTAATTCGATTCTTTTGATTTGTTTTAGGGTTGCATTTTATTGTTTCTTTTAATGAAATGTCTCCTTGAAAAACCGCTATGTTTACTATTGTTGGTTTTGTTTATAATAATCTAACTATATTTTCTATGAATTTTTGGTACATTTCACATTGTGGGACTTCGCAATTATTAGCTCTATCACCAAAGTGAGCGTAATTGCTAACTATATTTATAAATTTTATTACTTAATTGGTTTGAGGCAAATACTCTTGATTGAAACAGGTATTAATGCCGATAATCTTATTAGTTTTAAAGCAATCGGTATTTTGATTCAGCTACTTTTGGAGAATATCGATCTGTCATTGAAGCTGCTCGATACTTGAATTATTGTCGTAAATATGATTTTATTTTCTTTAATTTGTTTGATCAGAACTTGGTTTTTATTGATGGGAGTATGGTCGTAAAAAATATCCTACGATGTATTAATTTGGTTCATGTTTGTAGTAAGAAATGTTTATGTTTAAAATGTTACTGGTAATCTGGATACATGCGATGTTCTTGTGTTTAGGGAATCTTGAAGGTGCTAAAAATAGTTGGTTGCTTTCGTTTCAGTCAAATTTCTTTGTAAATTAAAGCCAATAACTGAACTTACCACTGTTCTTGCAGGGAGGTCAAGTGGTCGGCTATTCTGTAAAAAAATCGCTTTTAAGATAATATCAAATTTAGTTTCGACTGTATTAGTTAGATCATTTATTCATTTAGTAATGTCTTCAACGAATAGTTTGACAAAAGTCTAGAGGACGCTATTGATGTACTCCGGGCTACTTGGGTCTTATTGACAATAAACTAACAATGTCTGAGACGTTGGGCTGCGAATAATTTAGCTGTGTCAATTTTTTCAACTTTATCCACAAACGGTCGCTTCAGTACTTCGTACTTATTCCCGCTTGGTTAGATCTCAACAGCGGTTTCACGCGACTATGCTTTCCTGATGAGTCCTAATTAGGACGAAACCGGTCATAGGCTGTCTCGGATGCTGTTGTTGTTGATCTTGCGGTAAAGGTCATTTATTATTCTTAAACTTCTAAGGTTTTTCATAGTCTATGTTATTTTTTCATCTTTATATTGATAAGTTTTATGGTGGTTTAGAAAATAAAAATAAAAACTTTTAAGTTAGCATATTTTATACTTTTCTATTAGCTTTAGATTTTAAAAATTAATTTTTGAGTTTTATTTTGTTTTACGACGGTAGACTTGGTACACTATGTGTGGTTTTTAACAAATTGGTTCTTTTACAGATTTATTGCAAATTAAATTAAAAGTTGAGTTTTTCTTACGTAAAAATTGAGCAAATACCATATAAAAATAAAATCACCCACCCAGTACCTGTGACAATCAAGGTAGCCACCCCTAGATGTTGCGAAAAATTTTCACTATTTGCAGGATCTCGAATATGGCCCTGCCACAGTTTTTCATCTTCCTGCTTATTTCAGAGAACTTTATGTCAGACAGATTTTAATGCTCTTTTGTGCTATTTACTTCAGTTTGGTACAAAAAATACTTCAGATAAGATATTTAAAGAATGAGCTCTATAAATGTGATGTTACTATAGAACTGTGTAATTTATGAAACTTGTTTCAACATGTTTTTAAGTATGATGGCATTTTTTTTTACAAGCCTTGTTTAAAATACGAAGGTTATTTGTATATTTTAAACATTAAAAGGATACTTATTGTCTCTATTATCTTAAATTAAATTTAAAATTTTGAGAGTGGTTTACAAAACTTATAAACTATATCATAGATTTTCAAGACAAATCAGTTTATCTTTTTGTTAAATGTTATATTCCAGGTAATTTTAAAGGTTGAAAACTATATTTTTTAGTTAATAATTAAAAAGAAAAAGTTACTACTTTTTTTATTTTAACAACTGAATATTTTTATATTTAAATAATAACAAATTTGACAAATAAATTTTTTTGATAATTTCTTTGTTTTCATGTTTTGTGATTTTTACTTATATATCTAATGTGAATCATTTGTGTATTTTTATTTATTTAAATATATATATGTTATACTTTCTATCTATTTCTATTAGTTTGTCAATTTTTTTATTTACAGGACTTGGAATAGTTATTTTTAGTAAAAATTTGTTTTGATTAGTTTTACCACTAAAAACTTTATGCAACCAAAGCTAGAAATAACATTTAGTATAACATACACACTTAATATTTCTACGAAAATTTTAGATAATATCATGTTATTGTATATCTATGAAATATGAAAATTTCAAGATTTTGAAACGCTTTAAATCAAAGAATTTTATTTAATTGTTTTGAACTTTATCATTTATATCTGTTTTTTTTCTTTTGCAATTTCTAAAGTGCATAATTTTAATCAAATAAAAGCAACAATTTTTGCAAATACTTTCTGACATTTGAAAAATGTTTTTAAAATTATAAATTTTAAGCTTATCAATAATGTTTTACAAATTTAATTGTGATTTTCTTATTTTTATTTTGAATAATATAATTTGTGGGTTTACAAAAGTGGCAACATGAAGATATCATAGATGGTCAAGAGCAACATAAACTGCCTTCAATTACTCATACTTCAAATATTCCATTTATTTTTGAACTTTTAATACAACTGCATAGTTTAACATAAAACTCAATAACATCAGAGGTAGTTTTACTTGCTGTGTTGCCGCTATGACGTCATCAAGCTTTATCTTCGGTGTGATTTTTTTCACAGATTTGTAACTTTTTTGAGCTAGCTACGTCCCTGCTTTATAGGTTTTTAAATACTTATTCAAGGTTAAGGTAATCGTTATAATACTATTTAGATGTATGTTTTTAACAACTGATTGTGAGTTCACCCTGGTGAGAGTGATCATCTGGTTGGACTGTTGGTGTGATTTTTTGTAGTAGCACCGGTGAACACTTGCTTGGGGATTTGAGCTTTATGATTTTTCTAGACTTTGTGGTTTTTAGTGTTGAGATTTTAGCCTTGTGAGTATTCTACAAATGGCGTGTCACAAAGCGTTTTATTATTCTTTTGAAAGATAATTTTTTGTTTATTTTATTTTTGTATACTTAAAGGTTGAATACTAATTGGGCAGGTGAAATTACACATAGTCTAACACACTCACTTTATTCAAGAAAACGTTTATCGTTGCAAGGCTCAGAGTTTGAAACTGATGTTTTTTACCATAAAAAATAAGAAAATATTTGTGCTAAAATGAGTATAAATTACTTAAAGGTTTGTTGTTATGAATAATTTTTTTTATTTAACTTAAATTTATTTTACAGTTTTTAAAACGTATACCAATGATTACTGTATTAAAAAGCAACAAGTTCTCAGGAACTGAAAATACTCAAACTGAAGAAAATTCGACAGAATTGGAAGTAAAACCATTTGTCGAGTTTGCAAAACCGACAACAAAAGAACAAGAATTTATTAAACTATGCAAATACAGTAGTTCAGAAATAAAAAATGTTATGACTTTGCAAATAAATAATGATAATACTAAAACAGGTAATAATGCAATGGTCGGCAAACTTAGGCCAGCAGAAAAATGCTAATTCAAAATATTTGACTCGCAATGTATTTATAAGCTAGAAAAAAACTTTTTTTAAAGAATACAAAACTAATTAGTTAAAATAAAAGCTTACAATTAAGCTTTTAATTTATTAGTTACTAATAGCTAGTCCTTAAAAATTGCATAAATTTAAAAACTTTTTGTTAGTTTAACAACACAATTAGTTTAAGTAACTGTAGCCCTCGGTAAAATTTTGCTCGCGAGCAACTTTTTCTAAGAAAATTTGTCTTTTTTTAACGGCTGTCAACCTCTGTGATATTGTTTAATTTATGAATTTTTTATCTCAGTTAAGTAACAGAGTAGTGTTGGCTATATATAAACAAGAAACGAGTTCTGTTTAATAGCAATTAAGGTTAGATAAAAATAAAATTCGGACAATTCAAACTACAATTATTGAAGTTTAAAAAAAAGTTTTTGACTATTAATAAAAAAATAAATATTATATTTCTGAAGTGAAGATTAGAGATCTAATTAATAAGAATATTATAGTAAAATAATTAATTTTATTTTATAATATTTGAATAACTTCTAAATTTACTATATTCTAAAGCTTACTTTGCTAAGTCTCAAAATTTAGGATATCAACTTATAGAGAAAATTTAAAAAGTTTTGCTGGTAATTAATACGAATTCGGTTTTTTTTTTTAATTTTTTTCAACCATTTATCACTTTTTGAGTAAATTGTCTTTTTTATTGTCTAATAAACATTAATTTAATAATTTTAACTGATCGTCTTTTATTAATTATAAACCCAGCAGTTTGCATAGTAAAATAATATTTATAGTTTTCTAAATTTTTTTAGATTTCACTTTTAAGAACGATGAATTATTACCAGTTAACTGTTTTTAAATCAAAGTTTTACACAATTTATTAAAATAATCAGTTGTTTATGGCTCGTAGTATATAAGTTTAAATGATTTTAGTTTCATTTAACAAACTTTTCAAGTATGAATTTGACTGTCTTTGTTGTGTACAAGTTTTGTATATATTAAGTTAAACTACAATCAATTAATACTGTTTGCAAATCATTAAAATAACAATTCTTTTTTGCAACAGGAAAAGCTGAGCTTGTTACTGCTTTGAAAAAAAGAAGCTATTTTCTCTGTGAAACAAACAACATCTTGTTTGAAAGAACTGATCCCGAAAACGTCACGTTATACTACGAAATAGCCGCCTCTTTCAACTTACGCCGTCTTTTTCACGCTTCGCTGCGCTTCATAAAACGACATTTCGCGGCGGTTTGCGAAACGAGAAACTTTCCCCACCTGAGCTACGGCCTTGTTGCAAGAATATTATCGAGTTCTTCGTTGCACGTCACTTGCGAACTCGAAGTCTTTTACGCAACGGACCTCTGGTTGTGCTTCGACGAAAAAAGGAGGCATTTCGCCAGCCGTCTTTTACTCAACGTTCGTCTTTGCTTGTTATCAGATGCTTTTCTGGCTTGTTTGCTGGATTATTACACAAACTCGACAAATTTCGACGGTTGCGCGACCATATTGAAAAACGCCATAAAGAGCAAAAGACGCGATCGTCGGATTGCTGCTTCGCCCAGGTACTGCGATCAAAGCTCGTTCAACATGTTAGTCGGCGGCGGTGATGATAATCCCGATGTGCGTGAAATCAATTACACAGCAAAAACTTCAGCTGCATCGCGAATTGTAAGAGCGCGACCCAGAGCCAGAGCGGTCTACTTGAGAGGCGAAGTGTATTTGTTCGGCGGAAGCGACAAGCACGGCTTTGTCAGCTCTATTGAAATGTACTCGATATTCACAAAAAAATGGCGACGCGTAGCAAACATGGTCGCGAGACAAGTGCGTTTCTGCGCATGCGCGTTGGTAGACAAAATTTACGTTTGCGCGGGAAAAATTGGGGGCAGCCATATAGCAACTGACATTTGCAGGATGTTCAGCACGAGAGATTACTCTTGGAAAGAAGTTGCCAGAATGAAGAGGAGAAGGCACAGGGCGGCTTGCTCGGTATTTCAAGGCAGAATGGTGGTTTGCGGCGGGAGTAGGGAAGCAAGATCAGTCGAAGCGTACGACCCCACAGTGGACTTTTGGTACGCGATGCCGAAAATGGTGGAGGAAAAAACCGACCTCAGCTTGGTTGCGGTGAAAAACAAGCTGTTTGTGATCGGAAGAAGCTCCTGCGAAGTGTTTGATTCCGTCACTGGCGGGTTCGCGCTGATCAGCAAGCCGTTGGGAATCTTAAGCAAGCTTCAACTCGGAAGTGGACCCATTTCCATTGGGACTTGGATTGACTATGCTTTCCAAGCTGTTCCCGTTGGAAACAGGATCGTCTTGCATGATGGCGGGGCGGAAGGTTGCTGGTGTTACGACATAGAAAGAGATGAGTGGTCTGAAGAACCTTTCACACGACTTCCTCATTATTTCTTTTGTGTTAAAGTTCCTGAGTTGTTAGAAAAAACTCACTTAAATTAAAAAAATGTTTAAATAACTTTTGTTAGCTGATTTCAAAGCACTATGCTATGCTTTTCACTGAAACTTTGTTTCTTTTTGCATGGTATTGTTTGTCTATACGGTAGGTAATTACATAATTTTTACTTTTTATAAATATTTTAAAATTCCACTCTTCTACTCAGAATTTAGCAGACTTTGAAGACTAATTCTATCAAGAGTATTAATGCTTTGAACCGTTTGTATTTTAACTTTATTTGACAAAAACTTTATTTAAACTTTTTTTTTTCTTTTGATTATAAATTATTTTTTACCTACTGTTTTAAAATAAACAACCACATTACAGCCAACATAGTATATATAATCATAATACTTTTCGTAGAAACAAAAGAGTTGCCGCACTTTATAAAACAAACTTTTAGCCATACAAGATTTTAAAAGTATCACGTTATTTTCTATAAAATAAAATAGCGAGTAGTAAATTTAAAGACTAACTAGTATCTTTTTTTTACGCTTTTTAAAGCAACGCGTGGGTTATTAAAAACTCTACGATAATATCAAAACAAAATTATTTGTTCACTTACGTTTGTCTTTCTACATAATAGATAATTTCTCATAAGTTTCAAAACAATAAAACTGATTTCACTTAATCTAATTTTTTAAAGTCGTGATTTTTAAATATTATCTTTAGCTTGCTGAAAAATTTCTTATTTTCTTAAACTCGAGGGTACTTTTTGGAAACCTTAAGTTATATTCTGAAACGTATGAATCGAAAGTCCTGAAGTGAACATTTCTTTTGTTTTTAGCAGTTTTTAGCATAATAAAATATAGTAAGGATGCTAAAAATAAATTGACAAACATTTTTGTTTTCAGAACCAAGACTACAAGACTTGTAAACGAAGAAGATAATTTACATTAATTAGTAATATGAAAAAGTATTTAAACAAATAAATTATTTGTTTTTTAATATTTGAATGCATTGTCAAATGTGTGAAACTACTAAATTATTAAAGTGAAAAACTTTTTGATGCTTAAAATGTATAGACAAAATTGATTTGAAATTATCATTGCTATCTTAACTTTGTTGTCATTTAAACCGCAGTTACGTTTAAATAGCGTAGATTTAACGATATTGTAACTACTTTAAATTCAAAGACATATAAATTAAAAGTCGAACGAAAACCCGGTAAAAGTTGTTAAACGATTGTTTATCTAGCTAGGAAAGAAAATACTAAATTAGATAAATACTAAATTCTAGTTTTTACATTTCATCTCTTATGTGCTTATTTGCTTTATCAGCTTATCAAACATGTTGAGTTAAATCTGAATCTAAAGTTTCAGAAAAACAGATATGATAAATAATCATTTAGTACTTTATAATTAAATTTGTATAAATACGTAACACAAATTTTCTGATTATTCGCTCGAAAAAATAAGTTACACTTACCTAAAATATTTCAAACTTGTAAAATTAAATATGTAAAATTTTTGTGAGAAAGTTTGCCTCCACGTAAACTCCTTTTTATATTGCAAAACATACAGAGTTTTAAGTTATATCTTTTTTTTACTGAAACACGTTTAATTGACCAAGTTAAAATGTTCTCAAACAATTATTTTGCTATTTAACTATCAGTTTAAATTCTTAAAGTTTCAAATACATTCTATGTCTCATCTTTCGTTTTAAAACTTTTTTGTAGATATAAAACAAAGTTTAGTATATTTTTTAGACGAAATATAGTGTAAATTATAATTAAAACTGAAGTTTTAAAATGAATCAAACCTTAAATTGTTTGCATAGATGAATTGTATAATTAATGAAATGCGTAAGTAAACTTATATTTACGATAATTAGAGTTAAAAAATTATGTTAAATTACTCCTTTTAAAACTTCTGGTCGGATGTTTAAATGTTTTAGATCTCATACAGCTAAGTTCAAGTTGTAAGTTAGTAGCCAAACTTGTTCTTAAACTGCAGTTCAATTACCATACTTAGTTAGTGTTTTAGAGAGTGTTAAAAGCTATGAGTTGGCTTCCTTGAATATAATACTAATCGGTCAATTTATATTTAACATGCCATAAGATATTAAAATGGTAAAGCTACTTTAAAAAAAAATGTTAACAAACTTTGGTTAAAAATTACAGGTGTATTAAAATATTTTTTCTTTCCTTCTCGGAACTCACTCGCAATCAGCTGTTTTCTGATACTACCTTGTTTAAAGATACTACTTTTTTTATCTTTAATATTTATTACTTAATTAAGGAAGTTATAAAACGGTTTTTTTGTTGGAGTAAAACTTGTTTTAGTTTTTCACAAAATTTTTTTAGCTTAAATAATAAAAAATTTAATGAAAAACTTATGATTTTATGGATTTAAGTAAATACAATACATTATAAAAACTATTATAAGATTCAAAAATATTTAAAGAATTTGATATTTAAAAAGGTTTAAAAATCTTACAACTCTCAGTTGTTGCTTAGTAGTAGTCTACCAAAGTTAGTCGAAACATTTTTGAATTTTTATTAAATTTCCTAGATTATATATTTCTACCTTTAAACACGTATTATTTTGAAAATTCTTTAAAACTAGTCTTTTAACTAAAGTCTAAAAAACTTGATGATTTGTTAGTTAAGCGCCTAATAAATGTTAGTTTTATATTCAATGAAAGAATCTTACTACTTGTTTTATATATGTTAGGCTATAAAAGTCACTAGCTAGATAATAATAAAGTGCTCAAAGAAAATGTGAGCAACTATAAAAAGACAATGCTTTTAGAACAGACTTTTATTGGTACTACCGAGGTTTACTGCTAAGCAGCTTTTCAGGTGGAATAATAAAACGACAATCCGAAGCACGTTACATATATAGAGATAGGAAGGTAATTAGCGGTAATTAGTGATACTTAAAAAAGTATTTTTAAATATTAATGAGCATTAGTAGTTTATGACGAAAACTTAACTAAATTACAAATAAATCAAGCATTTACGACGAAATAGTAAACAATTTTAAATAAGATAAGTATGTTTAATTAAAAGGCGATTAAAAAGAATAAACTATCAATGAATAAAATAAGATTAAATTAAACTAAAAATAGCACAAGCTGAAGTGAGGGCACAAGGCAGCAAGCTCTGTTCGCTGATTCCGTGATTTTTTATTTAAAATTTTTAAGTTCCGTCGTTAATGATTGATTTAGTTGTATTTTAATTAAATTTTCTTTTTAAACTACTAATACTTAATAATACTTATAAGGAAGCCGATCATTTCTAACCCGCTACCATTTCTAAACCGTTCACTTCTAACCCTATAATTTCTAACCTGATTATTTCTAACTCAATCACTTCTGACCCGATCACTTCTAACTCGATCATTTCTAACCGGATCACTTCTGACCCGATCACTTCTAACCCAATACTTCTAACCCGATTACTTCTAACGAGATCATTTCTAACCCGATCAATTCTAACCCGATCATTTCTAACCCGATCATTTCTAACTCGATCACTTCTAACCCGATCATTTCTAACCCGATCACTTCTAACCCGATCATTTCTAACAAGATTATTTCTAACCCGATCATTTCTAAACCGATCACTTCTAACCTGATCTTATCTAACCCGATCATTTCTAACAGGATCACTTCTAACCTGATCATATCTAACCCGATCATTTCTAACAGGATCACTTCTAACCCGACTTACCAATCATTTCTAACTCGATCATTTCTAACCCGATAACTTCTAACCCGATCGTTTCTATCCCATTCTGATTGTTTATTTTATTTCTATTTTTAAATCTTAGTTTCATGCAAAAACAAACTAGTCTTAATAAAGTTATAAAATATTTTTTTTTTAGTTTCTTTCAAACATTATGATTTTAATGTGTTACGTGAAAAACATCGTTATCATAAATGTTGTTTTTAGTATTATCTTAACATAAGTTTTTTTTAACACCTTATTATTTCATATTTTATCCTACACATAATTTTAATTTTTTTAATTTTTTTATTATTTTTATATTTTCAAACTACTTATAACAGACCATGTACAAGTTAAAGAAAAACAGTTCACTATTTCGTTTACTTTAAAACATTTTTAACTTTTATTTGTAGGATTTTAAATTAAATGGTTTTAACTATATTTATATAGAATCTTATAGTAATTTACGTTGCTTTAATAATTCTAACATAAGCAAATTTTTAAAAGTAAACCTTCAC
This sequence comes from Thalia democratica, assembly GCF_965202585.1. Classification (NCBI taxonomy): domain Eukaryota; kingdom Metazoa; phylum Chordata; class Thaliacea; order Salpida; family Salpidae; genus Thalia; species Thalia democratica. The sequence goes on from NC_139169.1 coordinate 17,501,850, forward strand.
AATTGTAATATTAGATACAAAACCTTTATATTACGGTCTAAAAAATACATTGTAAGTCTGTTGTAAATGTTGCATTATTGCTGACTAATGTATTAACATTTTATAGTAAGATAGTTTAAATTTTTTTTGAATATTTTTTCACACCTATTATACAACTTGGATATTCCTATTAAAATAATGGAATTCAAACAAACATTAGGAGAAATTGAAAACTTTTGAACTATTAAGTGGAAAATTGTGATACTTAGATATAACCTAGATATCAAAACAGTTATGTCATATAACAAACCGCAAAAGTATGTTACGTCGATTGACCTTCTTGATTTCACATCATTAACAAAATCCTACTTAGTTCTAGAGCAAAAAATGTCACTAATAATCAAACAGTCATGTTTATTTGTATAACAAGTCCGAGGTTAAACAATACTCGCCTAGGCAATCTTCTTTAAAACCTTCACTTAAATCTATAAAATGTACAAAATTTTTTAATTACGGCTTAAATTAGTACTTTAGTTGACAATAATTTCTTTAAAATTTACTTTATTATAAACAATTGAAATAACGCAAGTAAAAACAAAATAAGTACTGAAAAATATTTTTAAATACAATTGTAGATTAATTATAGTTAAATTAAGTATAACTAGGAGCAGAAGTTTATATAAACTAAATCGAGTTCTTTGTTCCCTAAAATCAACTGTTTTTTTAGACGATTATTAGACGCAACATATTTACTTTTTATTCATTACAGTAAAGGCAGCTTGAAGTCTATTGACTTTATTCTCCGTGTTTTTTACACCTCTAAATTTCTAAAAATGTTATGAATATTTTATTCATTAGAAATTTAAACCTATATTAAAGTGTCACAAAACAAACTAACTTTATTATTTCATTATATGTTTTTACGTTATATAAATTAATCAAATAACTTATACCTACATTTCATATTTAATTATCGCTAAATAACCTTAAGTCTTTGTGTTTTTAGGAAACCTGTAAATCAATAAATTTTAATAGATATCAAGATATAAAAAAAATAAAGTTTTTACTATTAATCGTGTGAAACTGTTTTTGATTTTTTGAATTTTGAAAACTTTTAAATTTTCATGGTAAATGTAAATTTATTTTGCTCTATATACAGAAGAAAAAGAAGCAAAATAATAAATTTTCAACACTTAACTTTTGTAGCTAAGTTTATTATATAACATATCTCATTTAATCTTTAAAAATCGTTTACCATTGGCTAAATAAAGGATAATTAAATTTAAGTTCTAGTAAATGACAGGTTCTAAATATTAAAAAAACGTCTACCTCTACTTTTGACATATTAAATAGTATACACTTTCGTTTTAAGAACTTAGAATTTAGTAATAATATTTTAAAATTAAACCACCATACTTATTACAATTACTAAATTTTGTTAGCTATTTTATTTTAAGTTTCATATATACTGATATTAATATTCTTAAAAAGTTGTTACTTATATAAATTCGCCCAAAACTTGAATGCAACTTGCCAATCTAGTCTCTATACTTGAAAAATATATACTAACCACAAAGAATATCTTAAAGAAAAAGTACAGAGTAGTCTTTAACGGCTACATTACTCATTGTATTTCTTACATTGACGAATATCAAAACATAATATTTAATGTTTAGAATTCAAAAGACTTGTAATTTTTTTAATGCTTTTTAAAACTAGTTAACTACAAGTAATTTATAATCCATTTTTGAACCTTATTAAAATGACTAAATATAACGAAAATAAATCGAAAAATTCTTGCAGTCATTATTATCTTTCAGTTTAAGTTTGGAATTAGCTTTCAAACAAAACTATTTTTTGCAAAAAAATTGAACAACTTTGATTTAAGTCTACTTGATTAAGATAAGATACTTTATATAAGAAACTATAAGTAGTTTAACAAGTTTTAAATTATATACCATTGATTTAATATGTAGAATTTGGTTTATTCTAAAGTTTGATTTAATTAGCAGCGCCTTTCCTCTGTAAATAATAAACGTTTTCTAATAATTTCAATAGATATTTATTTGACCTGTATTCTTAATGTGCTTTGGACTTAAAATTTTTAATTTAGAGGTTACTCAATGCACTTTAGTTTTTGATATTTTTACCTTAATTGTCTGTACCTTAATTCCAATAAGGTTTATCTTAATTGTATCGATTATGCTTTGGTAATGCGACAAAAATAATCGATAAAAAAGAAGAAGTTTTATTTTTGAACTTTTATAGTTTGAATTCTGACTTTCTAGTATGTTCTAAATAAATTTTATAAAAGTAACCATGAACCAGAAGTGCGTAAATTAGACTATTTTGTTGATTGCTGCACTAATATATTTGAAAGAATTTACTAAATCGTCTCAATATGTGTTGCTGAATTTTGAAGAGAAAGATTTTTGTGGAAAAGAAATCGGAAGTTAATTCTAAATTGAAACATTGTGTAGCTGTGTTTTGTTTCATTGGAACTCACTGATCGATGGAAGAACTGATGTTTAACTTGCTTATTATAGAGTTAAAACCATATTTGTTAAATTCATTCTCCTTCAAATTGTAACTAAGAGAATTAGTATTATATTTAAGTGTTGATTTATTTTGCTGTTAGTCTATAAATATTAGATAAAACTGTAGTTTTTGATTATAAGGTATATAAATTTTCTTCTTTTTGTGAAATTTCATTCAGTTTAAACTTCCCAGATTTTTCAAGCTGGGTTTAGTGTAGGATAACAAATTTCCAATAGCAATAAATATCAAAATTAAATTTTAACAAAAGCTATCAAAACATCAAGTTTTATTTTAAACAAAACATACTAAATTTCATTAAAAAAAACTATGTTGAGATTAGTTTGTTTTTAAAACAAACCCTTATTCTAAAACAATAATAAACAAACATATTAATACGGGTAGGGTTAATAATTGTCGGGTTAGATCGGGTTAGAAACTATCAGGTTAGAAATGATCAGGTTAGACATGATCAGGTTAGAAATAATCTTGTTAGAAAAGATCGGGTTAGAAGTGATCGGGTTAGAAATGATCAGGTTAGAAATGATCGTGTTAGAAGTGATCGGGTTAGAAACTATCGAGTTAGAAATGATCGGGTTAGAAGTGATCCGGTTAAAAATGATCGGGTTAAAATGATAGCGAGTTTGAAATGATAGTAAACCATTTATAAATACTGAACAAAGTACCACTAATTACCTCTAAATTACCTTTCTTTTTCTATATATATATATAACGTGCTTTAGGTTGTCGTTTTGTTATTGTTCTTAAGAGCTGCTTAACACTGAAACCTTGGTAGAACCAGTAAAAGTCTGTTCTGAACGTGTTATAATTTTGTTTTGTATTTTATACCCCTTAATAAAACAACGTTTTTTATTAGATTTTTGAATAATTAGATTATATTAAAAGCAAGCTAAATAAAATTGATTGAACATTTATTATCTTACCTTTTATTTTTGTTTATTTAAAAACTTTACGACCGACAATAAAACTTACAATGTTTTTTAAATATTTTAAGTTTATTTTAAAAACTTTCCTAGTTAAATAATTATTTTTACTTTAAGTAATAACTTGTCAACATTTATTTTCAGTCTCTCGCTGTTATTTATAAATTTTTAAAATTGTTTTAATTTGTTTTTTCAAAACTTAAACTTTTTTTGACATTTTAACTAGAGTGTCAATAAATGTTGAAATATTATTTGATATGTAACACAGTATACGTTAAGAAAACATAAATAATTTTGTGTAAAAACGAAACTTTTTATATTAATATAGTTTTTTTTTTGTTACACGAATCAGTGATATAAATCAGTGGTAATTAAAGTGAGCATCGGTGCACACTAGTGTGCATGAAATGTATTTTCAGGTGCTTTAAACCTGTTTTGGGGTGCATAAAAAGTCCTAAAATTTAAACTTACTCTACATATTCTAGAGTTTTAAGTGAAGAGCAAAAACAAGTCTTAAGAAGTTTTAAAGCTAAATTAAAGCTAATTTTTACATTATGAGAAAATTTCACTTTAGGGTGCACATATTTTATTTAGCTAGATGACTACTAATATAGTTGATGATGAACAAGTATATATTTACGACAATTTTATTCTTAAATTATTTTTTTTTACAACTTAAAATCAAAAAACAAAAACAGGACAAGATAGTCTGAGTATTAAAAGTTCTGATTAGAAAAAAATTTTATAACAATATGCTATAATCACAGAAAATAACTTTACTAAAATAGGCTAAAACAATGTTTTGGTTTTTTTTTAAATAGTCATAAGTAGAAAAAAAAAATTACAATAAAGTTCTGTTATTAAAGATATTTATCGTGTAAAACAAAAATTCAAAAATAACTAATTAAACCAGATAGTTCACAATTTCTCAGAATTTCGAGAAATTTAAGCGAATTGAAACTTAAATCTTTAATGTCTAAAATGTCGTGTACACCTTTTTTAGAAAAATTATAACACTTTTGTTTAAAAAGGTTACAAAATTTATAAATTTCAAATATAAAACACTACTTAACTAAAAAATAGTTTTTAGTTTTAAAACAGAAATTTAAAAAAAACTTTTACGTTTTTTAGTTTATTAAGCTGCACCATTAATTTTAGTTGAGTAAAAACAAATTAACAATTAATTTTTGTATAGTAGAAAAAAGTATTTTACTTGGAGTGCTTAGTACATTTGCAATGTTAGAATAAAATTCTCAAAGAATACTTGAAGTTCATACATTAACATTAGTTAAAGAAAATTAAATCTACTTTTTTATGATTACTATCAAAGTCTTTGATTTACAGAAGTAAATTTGTATATGATTACAAAACAATCGCAATTAATATTTCAAATTTTCACTCAATAATATAAGTCTTAAAATTAGACAGCTTTGAAAAGGTATAAATTTTGCTGCAACAAGCAAGATAATGGCAGATATTTAGATTTTTAAACTAAATTATTTTTTATTTAGTTATTTATTTTTTAGTTTTTTTGTTGAATATTTTAACTAAATTCGAGAAGTTGAATAGAATAAAACATAAAAAAACAAAAAAATTTTCACTAGACCTATCTTAAATAAAGCATTTAAAAATTAGTTTAATATATAGCTAATTTTAATGCTTTATTTTAAGAAATGATCTAACAAGAAAAAAAATTATAAATAATTATGATTCAGTTTATTAAAGTTTAGTTAAAAATTTTAGTTGTTTTAAAAATTTATAGATAAAAGACTAAATTTTAAATAATCTGTGGATAATTTTTAAATGTAATAATTTTAAAACTTATATTTTTAGTCATTTAATATGTCTGATGTTACTTCCAGTTTAACACTTCCAATTGAAGTTTTGGAAAGCTTGGAGAAGAGGATTAGCGTCCATTCTGAAATATCCCACCTTTTTCTATACGATCTGCTCAATCAAATTGTATACAATTATCAAGACAAAGAAAAAAGAAAATATGAAAAAAAGCTTCCATTGTCCATTGATGAGTTAGTTGAATATTACTACTACACATTTTGCGACAGAACCTATTATAAAAGCTTTCAACTGTTTTTTGAATCGTGGAGGATATTCAAAAGTAGAATTCCCAAAGGAGGAGTACTTGGGGTCACAGAAAATAGAGAAATAATACTTGTTTTGTTAATCAAAAGACAAGCTGATGGAAGCGAAGAGGCAATGCTCGGATTTCCAAAAGGCCACAAAAACTGCTTTGATGATGACATTGAAGATTGCGCCTATCGTGAGATGAAAGAAGAAACAGGGCTCGAGCTTTCTTCCAGTGGTAAAAAGAGAATGACATATTATAAAGAGAAAAGGTTAACTCTTTATGTCGAGGCCAATATCAAAAAGAGTCTTGTTGATGAAGATTTTCACCAGGAGTATGAAACTCAAGGAGTCCGCTGCATCCAAGCAAGTAAAATTAGTGAGGAGAATCCTATTTGTGTGATGTATGAAGGCAAAGAAGTCTCAGCCAAATTTACCAAGGCTGTTATTGGAGTTTTTACAAAAATCCGTGCAAACGATGAGCTTAAAGACATAAAAAATTTGTGTTTAATTGAATAAATTTGTGTTTCAGACTGTTTGTGTTTAGCTTTTTGTTTGCTTATTTGTGAAATTTTCAGTTGCTTTTTACAATAAAGTATGTTACTAATAAATGTCTTTTTTTTCTATTTTAAGTTATTCTAACATCATAACATCACAAAATATTAAAAGTGTTCTAAAAAAATAAAATTTGGAAAATAATTAAAACTTCTTAAAATTAGTTTCCAATTTTACCTTCAATGAACACTTTTAAAAATCTTCAAATTCAAAACTTTAAACATCAATAAACAAGTGTAAAAAATTAATCAAGTTCAAAAGTACTACTTTTTAGCTACTTTAAGTTAAGTTTTATTTATAAAAGATTTCTAACTTTAACATAAAAAAATGATTCAAATGTAAGACTTTACTTTAAGTAAACATAATTAATTCAAGTATAGCTTTTAAGTTGAAACAGAAAGTAGTTGTTGTTAGGAACTTAGTTTTGGTTTGGTAATTAGTAAAAGGATAGCAAAATACTTAACTTATTTGATATTATCCTGTGGTATAAGAAATTACAGGCTTACAATGGTATACACTTCTAACATATAAGCTTTGATTTATTTTATAAGTCGCTATGAAAATCGCTATGAAATTAATTTTATAAAGTGTATCAAGTAGTATTGAATTTTTTTTTTCATAAAAAATTAAAACTAAGTTATTTAGTAGTATTTAAGTATTAAGTAAACCGTTTACTACTAAAAAGATAAGCATATATTACTGCATAGAATATTATATTATTTTCAATTGTATACAGATTTGACATACATCTGTATTAAAATAACTTTTTTAGCCAAAACAAAAAAAATAAAGTCAAAAAGCTTTGTTAGTACTAAAAAACATTATCTACGCAAATTTGAATTTTTTATTATTAGCAATATTTAAAAAATACTTTTTTAATACAAAATTTAATTAATCTTAGTAAATACACAGAGTAATTTATTTCTCAATTACTTGGATTAATTCGATTTATGCATAACTGTCAACGGATATGTTAAATGAGAAGTTAAAAAATGCTGTATTAGATACAAAACGCGAACGTTGCAAAATTTAAGTTTAGATCTTACAAAAAACATAATTAATAACATTCAAAACACTAACTATTGTTAACATAAAACATTTGTTCGGACATTTGAAGCATATAAGTAATCAAGCATTTTTGGTGGCAGGTTTAAATAATAAAAACGTTTGTTCAGTATATATAATGTACAGCACACAACGCTTATTTGATACATGCGAAATGTTATAAAATCATTAATAAGAACTAGCATGAGCTATTTTTCTATCAAATTGTTTTAATAATACCTAACCTTATTTTTTATTGGCTAAATGATAAATACCGATTTATTTTAAATGATATAAACATATAGTGTATCTTGAAATGGCAGATGTAAATCTTCAATAAATATTGCTAAATCTAAAAATAACTTAAATAATCACATTTTAGAATACTGATTAAGTACCAGTTTCAATTTTAAAATTAATGTTTTTATTAATCAAACAAATGTTTACACAGTATTATTATTACAGTTAATAAAAAATAACAGATTAATACACAAGCCATAACAAGTGTAAACAACAATGAAATCAGTCAGATATAAAACTATGCTATAAGGTAAAAATAAACTTCTTTTTTTTTTAAACACAACTAACAGAAACGGTAGTCAAAATAAAAGAATTTTTAAAGATCTTTTTGATGTTATACGGCCGATATAAGTGTCATTTATAAAGTAAACATAAGTAAAAATTTGTATGAATCAAAGTCTTAACAATTCGTAAAACCGTTCACAAGCTGAAAACTATCAAGTATGCTGGAAGCATACCAGTATTACGCACAGGTGAACAAAAATCTGGATCGAAACGACACTTTCTACTGTCTGAATCCTTTGAAGACACTTCAGAAGGAACAACTAGGTTCCTGTAAGCTATGCTTGTAACAAAAACAAAAGAAAGCTCTCTTACGTCATCACCAACTTTGCAGTAACTAGCGCCTCTTTTAAGTTCCAAGTCCAGCCGAGCAAAAGAATAACATGAACATTTATTGGATACAAAGAGTTTTTCATCTAAACAATATTTTTTACATTGTTTAAAACGCATTTTGGAAGTTTTAGGGTAGCCTTGCTCAAGAATGTTCGTAACTTTGTCCGCTGTGGTACCTTGGAGGTAAAGACAATTGTTGTATAAGTATTTGACATCAGTTTGGTCTGCAGGAATAATTTTAAACATGTAGAAACTTTTTGGAATTTTCACACATCTTTTATCATTTAATCAACACATTATAAACTCGTAATGTTTGTCAGAACTTTCTAATAACACTGTTTTGTATATAAGCGAGTCATCTTGTTTTTAGCCTATTTTTTATTGAATATTGCTAGGTCTACACATATAACTAAGTGATTTAATTTTATGAATATTGATAAAATACCAGTTTCAATATAAATTTTAGGTTTTTATTAAACAAACAAATGTTTACGTTGCATCATTATGGCAACATAGAAAAAAAACAGATTCAATCAAAACGTATAACAATTGTAAACAACAATGAAATAAGACATAAACTTCTTTTTTTTATAAACACAACTAACAAAAACGGCATTCGAGTTCAAAAGGTTTTAAAAAATAATTTTAATGTTATACAACTATACTAATATCATTTAAAAAGTAAAACATTACTTAAAATTCTTATAAATAAAAATCTCAACTATTCGTACAACCGTTCACAAGCTGAAAACTATTAAGTATGCTGGAACCATACCAGTATTACGCACAGGTGAACAAAAATCTGGATCGAAACGACATCTTCTACTGTCTGAATCCTTTGAAGACACTTCAGAAGGTACCACTAATTTTTCTAAATAAACATTGCTTGTAACAAAAACAAAAGAAAGTTCTTTTACGTCATCACAAACTTTGCATAACGAGCTCCTTTTTTAAGTTCCCAATACAACTGAATGGAAGAATAGCAACTACATCTTTTTGGGGCCAAGATATTTTCATCGCAACAATATGTTTTATGTTGCTTAAGTAATGATTAGTAACGTTTAGGATAGCCTTGCTTAAGAATGTTCATAACTTTGTCCGCTGTAGTACCTTTTAAGTAAAAAAACTGTTATAAAAATATTTAACATAAAGTTGATCAAAAATAATTACACAATCTTTATTATTTAACGAACGCATTATAAATTCGTGATCTTTGTTAGAATTTTTTAATGACACTGCTTTGTAAGTAAACGAGTCATCGTCTAAAGTTTTAGAAAGACCGCTCACTTCAAATGTTAGTTGGGAAATTAGCAATTTAATATTGTGATAAAACTGAGACTCTATAAGTTTAATCTCTGCTTGTTGGTTTGCTTTTATTTCTTTTTTTAGTTTATCAATGAATAATTTTACAGAATAAGTGGCTACTTTGTTTGAACTTACCTCACTAGTTGACTTATTACACGAGCTCTAAGCCTGAAGTATAGTATTGTCTGTTTTATCAAATTTACAAATTATTAGTTTCTTGTATAACATATCTGACACACTCTTACGTAAATCACTGTCTACTTCGATTTCTACTAGATAGGCAGGGGTGACTAAGTCATGATGAGCTACAACTGTTACTTTATCCTTTTCTTCTACTATTAACGTGCCTTTTAAGATTTTGTCGTTATTGCTGTCAAAATAGCGCTTGTAGATGAATACAAATCGAAGTTTTTAGGAGGTAAAACCTTACAAAAATCAAGATAACTTTCATATTTCTCAAAATTAGCACAAATTTTTTCATTTCGCATCATAAACTCATTTGAAATTACCTCTTTATTACCATTTTGATAACAAGATTTAAACCTTGCAAATGATACCTTATTGTCTTTTTTTAACGTTTACTTGCTTGTTATTCAAGTGTTTACTTTTTAAACGATAGAAAACTTTTTAACTTATTAACAAACAAATATGACATATTTTAACAACCTCATTATCATCAACTAACATTGACCATAATTAGATGCAGTTTCGATTCTATTGGTTAAATAAACTCCGGGACCAAATATTCCAACTAGCGACGGTTTAAATCCTTACATTAAAATTTCTTCCACATTTGACATTTCAGTTCCATGAAGTAACAAAATATTTTTATCTTCAGAGGTTTTTGATTTGTTATTTACATCACTAACTGCTTTTACTCTGTATATCTGTAAATCAACAACCTTCTTCGATCCAAAATAGTTGACAGTTTCAGAACCCAGGCCAAGTGAATCTCTTACGATTTTATGATCTGGAACATCAGTTTTCAACAGCTCAACTTTATACTTGAACCCTGAGAAATCTTCAACCCTCTTGAAGTTTGTGTTGTTAGCCTCAAACATTTGCTTCGCTTCTTCAATCAGATCTTTTTCCATTTTCTCAGATTCTTTTTTATAATTTTCTATTTCTTTGCGTACCTTATTTTTTTCTTTGTTGCAAACTTCACGAAAAACCTTTAGTGGATTGGAGAACTTGTTTAAAAAATCATCTAGCTTGTCTTCATCGCAATACATTTTGTAGTAAACTTTTTAAAATAACTGCAAAATTACTTATAAATATTTTTTTATTTTTGATCTAAGAAAAATAAAAAAAATCTAATTTTTACAGAAAGTTGTATTACAATATAAAGAATTATATAATTATTTTTCAATATTTCAGAATTAAAATCAAACATTATAACAAAACCAAATTTAAACATTTTGCTTAACATTGATAATAGAAAAGAAAAAATAATTTAAGCATATGTCATAGTTATTATAATTTTAAAACAAAAATAGTGTGTTTAACTATTATGTTTGCCTAATCTTTAGCAATTATTTTAATAGTAAAAGGTTCATTTTGTAGACTAATAAATAAACGTGTAATAAGTTTATATAGTAGTGTTTTGTTCTTCTTTTGTTAAACTTCTTTATAAAAAAAAGATCGACTAGTGATTAATAATAAACATTCAACCTTCAAAAATGTTAAAAATAAATTAAATGAACAAAAGTCTTTGGTTTAATTGTTTTAAATTTGGTTTCTAAAATAATCAATTTTTTAAGAGTAAAAAAAGTACTACAAACTTTTTTGGTTTTTAATATTGTTTATGTCTAATAAAAATAAACTATTTTAACTAAGAGCTTTAGTTATAAAACTTTTTGATAAGTTAGTATTATTAACCTCTGTATTTTTAGACTATGCTTATAAAATACATACACTTGTTATAAAGAAATAATATTAATATATCGAATATATATTTTAATAAGAAAAACTAATAAACAAAAAATTTGATTAAAGAGTATCGATAATATTTTTAAGTTGATTGTTTGAATTAAACAAAAAAAAGTTTCTACGAGTGTGTTATGTATTAATTACTTAGTATATTATGTGCCTATTCAAAAATACTTTAGTCAAGTACTTAAGTCAAAAATACTCTTTGTGTTTATTATAGTTAATTAAATTTTATATACAAAAAGCATTTTTTAACAAACCTTTTTATAATACTGCCTATATGAGAAAAGAAAAAGTTGTATACTTTATCTTATTTTATGTTTTCAAAGTTTTAACACTCTGCTTTTTCGTTTTTCATTTTTAAACCGTTTATTTGGTTTAATAAATGTGTTATAATTTTAGTTATAATTTAAAGAAATTGACTTCGGTATAATTTTAAAACTTGATTAATTTAAAAATATTGCGAAACTTTTTTAGTGTTGTTTTTGTGTTCAACACTTTATAAAAAAATTAAATTAAGATAACAAGTTTTATTTAAAAACTAGTAAGCTATAAATTTTTTAAAAATTAATTGTTTAGCAGCATACTTGTTTGAAGAAACAAAGGGATTCGATTTGAATTAAAAAAGCAATGTAATCTTTGAATAAAAAAGAAAGTTTCTCTCTAATTTGTGCTAAAAAAATGTTTTAAAGGGGCCTTATTTTGATTTTTAAAATTTTCATTATATTTAGAAAATTAAAATACTTGGTCCTAGGACCTAGTGCATAAAGAATAAAAATAAACACTTTATAAAAGCACACAAAACTTTAAAGACTAACACCGAATGTCAAATAAATTTCTGTTAAAATAAAAAAGATTAATTTAATAACAGTAATTGCATATTTAAACAAAATTTTTGTCCAGTATGTTTTTAAAATAAAAATAAAATTAGAAACTTGAACTTTAGAATGTTTATTAAAAGTTATCTACTTTTAGACTAAGAAATATAAATAATACTGAACTTAATTTCTCATAAAAAGTTATCTCATAACTATTTAGTAGTATTAAAGTATTAAGTAAACTGTTTTTTAGTACTAAGAAGTTAAGCAACTATGAATGCATAAAGTAATATATTAGGCTCAACTATTTTACAACTTTGACATGTATCTGAAATAAAACAAATTTTTTAATGTTAAAACGAAAGAGCAAAGTGTAACAAAAAATAAATTAAATAATATACGCAAATTTGACTTTTATTTTTTTTTCTCGCAAATGTACACACATTGTGTCGAATCAAAAATCCGTAAACGAGAGAACGTAACTGAATGAGAGGTAGCAAATAATGATTTGAATAATTATGCTTTTTAACAAACATAAACGCAAGCGTTCTAATAAAAATTTAAAGTATTGTATGAATATAGTAGATATCTAACAAATTTAAACCAATGAAGTGTGTAAATGTAACGTAGTATATAAACTATTTTTAGCATGTAACAAATCAAGCAATTTTATGGTAGGTTCAAATAATTAAAACGTCTGTTCATTAAATATAACATACACAAAACAACGCTTATTTGATACATGTGGCATATTATTTTAGTATTTGATATAACTAGCATAAGCAAAGTTCTTGACATTTATCTAACTCATAGATGCTTCAAAAGGCTAGTGTTTGTTTTAAAAATAACGGTAAATATATCTTATTTTAAATTTGCTGTATGTCAAAGGACTTTTTAAAAATATTAAGGGTATGACGCATTATGAAATGGAACTATTTAGATGTTAGTTTTTTAACCTATTTTTTACTTAATATTGCATAGTCTACATATAACTGAAAGAATTAAGTTTAAGAATATTAATAAACACCATTTTAAATATTAAATTTTATGTTTTTATTAATTTAATAAATGTTTACACAGCAACATTATGGCAGATTAAAAAAAAATTAACTGATCAATACACAAAGCATAACAAGTGTACACAACAATTTAAAATGACAGATGCAATACAATATGCATTAATTAAAATTTAACTTCTTATAAACTTTTATAAACACAACTAACGAAAACGGCATTCGAATTCAATCAATTGTTAAGGATCTTTGTGACATTATACAACTCCTATTAGTGTCGTTTAAAAATTAAAACATTACTTAAAATTCTTATAAATAAAAATCTCAACTATTCGTACAACCGTTCACAAGCTGAAAACTATTAAGTATGCTGGAACCATACCAGTATTACGCACAGGTGAACAAAAATCTGGATCGAAACGACATCTTCTACTGTCTGAATCTTTTGAAGACACTTCAGGAGGAACAACAAGGCTCTTGTAAGCTTTGCTTGTAACAAAAACAAAAGAAAGCTGATTAACTTTATCATCAACTTTGCAGTAACTAGCGCCTTTTTCAAGTTCAAAGTCCAACCGAGCAGAAGAAAAGAAACTACATTTTTTTGGGGTTAAAATGTTTTCATTGCAGCAATACGTTTTATGTTGCTTAAGTAACTATTGGTAACTTTTAGGGTAGCCTTGCATAAGAACGTTCATAACTTTGTCCGCTGTATTACCTTGAAAGTAAAAACAACTGTTATAAAAATATTTAACATAAGTTTGGTCTGCAGGAATAACTTTCAACATGTGAAGAACTTTTGGAATATTTGCACAATATTTATTATTTAACGAATGCAGTATAAACTCGAAGTTTTTGTCAGAATTTTCTAATGACACTGCTTTGTAAATAAACAAGTCATCGTCTAAAGTTTTGAAAAGACCGCTCACTTCAAATGTTAGTTGGGGAATTAGCAATTTAATATTGTGATAAAACTAAGACTCTATGAATTTAATCTCTGCTTGTTGGTTTGCTTTTATTATTTTTTTAGTTCATTAATGAAGATGTCTACAGAATGAGTGGCTACTTTGTTTGAACTTACCAAACTAGTTGACTTATTACACGAACTTTGAGCCTGATGTATAGTATTGTCTGTCTTATCAAATTTACAAATTTTTAGTTTCTTGTATAACATATCTGTCACAATATCACGTAAATCGGTATTTACTTCGATTTCTACTAGATATGCAGAGGTGACTAGATCACGATGAGCTACAAGTGTCATTTAATTTTTATCTTTTACTGTAAAAGTGTCTTTTAATATTTTGTCCTTATTGCTGTCAAACATAGCGCTTGTAGATGACAACAAATTAAGGTCATTAGGTGATATAACCTTATAAAAATTATGTTTACTTTCATATTTCTCCAAATTACCACATATTTATTTAATTTGCAGGGGTCTCAAATATCTTCCACATTGTATCCACCATAATTAGATGCAGTTATGATGCTATTTGTTAAATAGACTTCGGGGCCATTTTTTCCTCCTAATGACGGTTTTAGTCCTTCTTTTAAAATTTTTTCCACATTTGACACTTCAGTTCCATGAAGTAACAAAATATTTTGATCTTCTTAAGATTTTGGTTTGTTAATTACATCATTAATTGGTTTTACTCTGTACATAAAAAAAGCTAAATCTTTCTCCGACCCAAAATAGTTAAGATTTTCACAAACTAAGCCAAGTGAATCTCTTAAGGTTTTATGATTTGGATCATCAGTTTTCAACAGCTCAACTTTATACTTGATCCCTGAGAAATCTTCAACATTCTTGAAGTTTGTTTTGTTTCGCTCAAACAACTGCTTTGCTTCTTCAACCAAAATTTGTTTTATTTTCTAAGACTCTTTTTCATGATTTTCTATTTCTATACGTATCTTTAATCTTTCTTTGTTGCAAACATCACGAAAAACTTTTAGTGGATTTGAAAAATAGTTTATAAAATCATCTAGCTTGCCTTCTTCAGAACACATTTCGTAGTAAACTTTTTAATAAAACTCTAAAATTATTTAACAATAAAAAAAATTAAATATCTAAATTTACTTTTTTACAAGAACTAGAAAATATAAATTACTAAAAGTTATTAATCTATTGTTACTGCCAACTTATAGATAAGTTTGTTACATGTATTTTTGCAGTTGCAAAGAACAGTAAGTTTAGTTCAACTTAGGTATAACTCTAAAAGTTTTTGTTTACAATTTTAATACAAGTTATAGAAGACAATACAATTTAATCCACACATCAGATTTATTTAATTCTTGAAACAGAAAACTTTTACTTAAACTATAATGAATGCTTAATTACTATTAAATATTTTTTGAATAAATTTTTTGATAGACTACTTGAAAACTGCTTTATAAATATTTAAAAACCCTTATTTATATTTTTAGAAACATAATAATAAAACACACTGATTAGTGATAAATAATTAATAATTAAGTTTCAAACATATTTTCAATTAGAAAAGCCTTGTGAACAAAAACTTTGGATAAAAACTTTTCGTTAAAAAATTTAATTTGTTCTACTGATTTTAACAAAAGTATTTCTAAAAATATTTCAGATTTTAAAATACTTATCTTTTAGACTAGTTTATTGCTTTTTTGTTTATACTTTTTAAATTGTACATTTTTTTAATTGAGTTAATAAATGATCTGTTTAATGATTGTTTTAAACAAACTTATTTCGGTATAGTTATCAAACTAGATTACTAGATAAGTATTTACGATACAACTTTGGTGTTCTTTATGTTTACAACAATTTATAAAAAGGTTAGATTGATATCTTACCTAATAACTAATAAACATTTAATTAAACGACAAAAAATCAAAGTCAAAAACATTAAACTGTAAAACTAGAAGAACTTTTAAAAGCTAACAGTTTAGTAGCATTTTTTATCAAAACAAACGGTTTCAAATTGAAACAAAAAAGCGGAGAAATCTTTGAATAAAGATTCTGTGCACTCAAATTCACATCCTTTAGCCCCGCTAGTGTTTAAAAATATGTAAACACTTTTAATCCTTTTTTACTAATAGTTCAGTAAACCACAGTTAATTTCTACGAAATATTTAAAGTTTACCAGTTTACCTTATCGATTTTAATAAACTTTTAGTATCAATTTTATTTCATCTTATTTTTACAACAATATTTTACTTGTATCACCTAGGTCTAAAATACTAACTAGATTAATTTTTCATGGTTTAAAACTAGACTTAGTTATCCTTAGAGAGCTAAATATATGACAGCCTTGATGTTATTGACCCTTTCTATACTTTAATTTTATTATAAGTAAAACATAATTTAATTTTTTTTAGCCAAACTAATTTTTGTTCAAATATCATTTGAATAAGCAGATTAATATAGTGGTTTTTATACTTTTTATAGACATTTAATTTTAACAATGTGAATGGAACAAAAAATACATAATAAATTTAATTTGCCACTTTTTGAAGATGAAAAGCCAGCCTGAGTGACCAAAAACTAGCCTGGTATTTCAGTAAATAAAAAGCAATTCAAGCCAAAAACTATAACATTACTAAATTGGCCTAAGATTTGAAGTTTTCAAATAGTCATAGCCTGTGTGTGTAGCAACTTTTAGTTGTTTATTTGATTGAATTTGAACGATTTTTATTTACAATATACAAACTTAATATATTTGCCATCCATAAATCTAGTTTGTATTAAATAGCTAGTTCCAAAAAACAGCAACTGTGTATATGAGTATGCAACGCATAAAAATTAACTTAATTTTCCTAAAAACATTGTTTGAAAAGTAAAAAGTATACCTAACAAAAACTATCTTAATTTATGTCATATAGGTTGTTTTAAATGTGTCTGTACACATTTAGGTATTACATATAGAAACAATAAAGTTAGAAAATTATGTATAAACTAAACTTAATCTAACTTAAGTATTAAATAAGTGAAAAACAGCTGAAAGAAAAACTGATTGCCATTGGAAGCAAGAAGGACAATGAATTTAGTTGTTTTCAAGCTGAGATGCTTAAATTGAAGAAAGATTATAATGAAAAAAGTAGAATTATTGAAAATAACATTGATCAGATTCAAAAAGATGAATTCAGCAGTAAGAGAATAGACAATATAGAAAATAGAATTACAGAATTACAAAAAAGTTTCTCAGAATTTAAGTCTGATTTTTCTTCTAAATTTAACAAGTTTGAAGCTAAATTCTCCAAATATGCTGATGCTATGCAGAAAAGTGAACCAACAGAAATTATCACAAACATTAGTACCAAATTAAATTTAGTAGCAGAAAAAATAGATGCTGAAAATGAACAAAAACTGAAAGAAAAGAAGGCTTTAAATGTAATAATATTTAACATTCCAGAAAGTAAAAATCCAACTCATAATGCACTAGAAAGTTGCAAAAATGATCTAAAAATAATTCAACAAGTATTAGGAGAAAATAAAATGAAAAAAGAAGAATTTAAGTCACTTTATCGAGTTGGTAAAATTGCAGCTAACAAAATCAGACCAATTATAGTCAAATTAAATAATTTAGCATCCAAACACAGACTGTTAAGACTGAGAGATTTGAAAATGTTTAATGGTGAAATTGAATTAAAAGTCTACATCAACCCTGACAGAACTCTCTTGGAAATTGAAGCTTTCAGAAAATTGAGAAAAGAAGTTAAAATAAAGCAAGCCATTGCTGATGAGAATAAATTGGACATAAAATATGTTATAAGGAACAACAAGATAGTTGAACTGACAAAACAGCCCTTTCGTTACCGACATCACAGGACATCTGGGATTAGTGGAGGAAATCGTGAGTCAACGGGTATAAACTTATTAAGTGATAGGATTAATTTTAACACTAACAAGTTTTCCTATATAAATTGTAACAACAACTATTTAAAAGTTTGTTACACTAATATAAGATCTGTTTTAAATAAATTTTATATTTTAGAGAACTATATAAATTTAAATAACATTGATTTATTTTTTTTGACTGAAACATGGTTGACTAATAAGGTCAACGATGCCACAGTGTGTCCTTTTAACTATAACATTTACCGAAGTGATAGGTCTAGTAGGGGTGGAGGTGTTGCTATCCTTTTCAAAAATTCGCTTAAAGTTATTAAAGTTAAAAACGATTCTATCTCTACTAGCAACATCAATTTTGAATACCTATGTGTAGATGTAATTTTTAAAAAGATTAAATTAAGATTTTGTTGTGTCTACCTTCCTCCACTGTCTGCTAGATGCGCACTGACTGTTCAAAATGTAATCAAAATGATTAAAATGGTTTTTCCAAAAGAGTGTTCTTTTTATGTTCTTGGTGATTTTAATATGCCAAATATAGATTGGAGGATTCCTAGCACAGATTTCAATAAACCCCATGAGTGTTTTCTTAATTTTTGTACAGACAATTTTTTAACCCAAGTAATTGAAAATCCAACCCATAAGAATGGTAACATTCTTGATCTCATAATTTGCAATCATTTTGGTCTAGATAGAATCATATCACACTCAACTAATTTTCCATTAACAAACACTTGTGACCATAACTTGCTTTCACTAAAAATTAAAATTGAAAATAAAATAATACCTATTGCTAAAGAAGTCTCATATGACTATAAAAAAGCAGATTTTGAAAGCATCAATGATTTCCTGTCAAAAATTAATTGGACCTCTTTATTTAAAAATTCAGAAAATCTCCAGCATTTCTACGATCAATTCATCAGCTCAATCCAAATCTCATTCAAACGTTTTGTTCCAATTTTTTCTTAAAATAACAAAAGTAAAAAATATCCATCTCATATTAAAAAGTTATTAAAAGAAAAAGCGAATCTATACAAAAAAAGTAAGACAAATAAATCACTTTTGATAAAATACAAAAACAAGTCTAAAGAATATCAATTAGCTGTTAAAAAATACAACTTTGAATATGAAAACAAATTCTGCAAAAACCCAAATTTAAAAAAGTTTTATAGCTACGTGAAATCTAAACTTAAGTTAAATAATTCCATACATCTCTTATATGATAATGATAAAAACAAAACAGTAACCTCAGATTTTGAAATAGCAACACTTTTTAACATAAATTTTCAAAAAGTTTTTAAAAAAGACGAGAGTTACCAGTCTTTTAAGCTACCCCAAAAGAATTGTAGTAAGATGCAAAATTTTTTCATAACCTATGAAGACTTTATAAGTTCAATTAACCACTTAAAAGATAAAATCATAAGAACGCCAGAAAACATTCCACCCTATTATATCAAGCATGTTATCCAATCAATAATATTTCCACTTTCATTAATATTTAATTGCTCTCTAGAACTATCTAATGTTCCTAAACAATGGAAAACATCTTTTATTATTCCTGTGCACAAGAAAGGTAATATACACGATGCATTAAATTACAGACCAATATCTCTAACAAGTGGCTTTTCAAGAATTTATGAACATATTGTATCTGTAAAAATTCTCAATCACCTCTTTGATAACAAATTATTAACTAACAAACAGTTTGGTTTTGTTTCAAACCGCTCATCAACCATTCAACTGTTAACATGCTTACATTCTTGGTTAGTTCCTTATCTCAAAAATGAATTTACTAAAGTAGTTTATACGGATATTCAAAAAGCCTTTGATTCAGTATCACACAAAAGATTATTAAAAATTTTAAATCAGTATGGGCTACATGAAAGCTTAATTGATTGGTTTGATAACTTTTTAAATAATAGATCACAAAGAGTACTCATCAATAATACGCTTTCTGACTCTTTAACAATCTACAGTGGAGTACCACAAGGTGGTGTAGTTGGTCCCCTTCTCTTTTTAATTTATATTAATGATATTTGTTCAAACATTGATATTAAAAGTGAGTTAAGCTTATTTGCAGATGATGCCAAAATCTTTAGTCAGTCAAATACTTCATTACAACTATCTTTAGATAATATTTACATATGGTTAAAAACAAGAAAACTAAACTTAAATCCTAGCAAATGTAAAATTCTAACCATTAACAAAAAAGAATCTTCTCCAACTGACCTCTTAATCAATAACATCAAGTTACCAGAAATTAAAGTTTTAAAAGATTTAGGAATTTATATTTCCAAAGATTTGAAATGGAATGAACATATCAACTATTTATATAAGATTGCAAAAACTACATGTTATCAAATATTGAAAAGTTTTAAAACTAATTCTGCTTCAATTCTGACAAAACTATTTAAAACATACGTTCGCCCTAAACTTGAGTTTAGTACCCAAATTTGGTCACCCCATTTAAAAAAGGATATTAACAAAATTCAATCTGTGCAAAGGAGTTTTACCCGTCATATTTGTAATCGTTGCAACATATCTTACACGTCATATAATGATAGAATGATTAAATTTGGATTGAAATCACTGGAATATAGAAGATGGGAATTTGATTTACTAATTCTTTACAAAATTATCAATGGCAAATATAAAAGTTTTTTTAACCAGTTTTTTAATTTTTCCCAAAATAAATATCAACTAAGAGGAAATAATTTGAAAATAAAATGTAAACATGATTTTCAAAACAGTCAGTGGCAAGGCGCATTTTTTCACAGAGCAAAAGCTATGTGGAACAGACTACCTCAGGATATAGTATCTTGTGAGAGGGTAGAACAATTTCGTTTAAAGCTAAAAAGATTTGACTTAAATACGATAAATACCAGTAAAATTAACTAATTTTCCACTGTAACAAAAGGAAAAATATTCGTTTCCCTACGCCTCCCCCCTACAAACTATTAGTTTACTTATATATTTTGTAGTTATGAATATTGTTTTATAAGCCATGATTTTAGACAAACTTCTTTACTGTGTGTACTAAGTAATATATAAATTTGAATTTTTTGAACTGAATTTTCAATTTAGTTCATTTGTTTATCATATTGTGTTTAACTTTGTGTTTCCATTTAAATTATGTTTGTATATATATATATATGTATAATTTATCTTAAAGTTTTGAATATAAGTTTATTTTCTTTTTCTCTTTTTGTGTGTCCTGTTTAAGTGGCTCAGGTTTTGATGCCTGAGTCCAACATTGCACAATAAACAATATAATAAAAAAAAAAAAATAAATAAATAAATAAAAAAATAAAAAGTGGTTTTTTATATGAGCATCTTTGTACATTGGTGTGCAGAGGAATTAATTTAAAGTTCAAAGAAAGCTTCTAAAAAATCAAAACTAAAGTAAAGTTAACTTTATTTTTTATAACTATGTTAATTTAAATGTTCATGCCCACATCAAAATATGACATTTAGTAATAAAACATCTGTAAAAGGAACTTAGGTATAAAAAAGAGGTAAGAAACTAAACTGTTACGAATTGACATTTTAGTTAACTACAGTGCATTACTTTTGTATGAGATGTTAAACATTTGAATTTAGTTTATTTACTAACCAGGTATTGTACTTACTAGATCTAAGCTTTTATTACAATCTTTTTTTAGATAATAACTTGCTGTTGTAAAAAGAAAGTTATTATGAAATTGAGAAAAAAAACCCTAGTGGAATGCTTATCCGTATTTTTCACATTTTTAAGCTAAAGCAGTTTAGTCTTTCAATTGCTTTTAAATGTTATAAAGCGACTTATAGCGATATTAATTAGATTGATTTTACCTAAAATATATTTTTGCTCAAAGGCCATATTTAAATGCTCGAGGGCCGCACTCCATTCAAAAAATAAACGTGTTCGCGGGCCGCATCTGGCCCGCGGACCGCAGTTTTCCGACCCCTGATCTAAAGCGTCCCAAGATAATTGTATGTCAGCCGTATACCAAATGAAGTGAAAAAGTATGAGTTTGTTTTTTTAAATATTACTACGAAGCCAGCAGAGTCGATCCGTCTACTCTGTATAATCTGGGAACGGGTCAAACATGCACGAAGACAATTTTGCACGAAGAGTCAAATATGTACGAAGGGAAAATTTTTCAAGAATGGTAATTTTTGCACAAAATAGTTTTTGCTTGAAGAAACTTTTTCACGAAGTTTCACTTTTGTACGAAGACATTTTTAACGGAGGGTCAGTTTTGCACAAAGGGTTATTTTTGCACGAGAGTAAAAAATAGTTAGATAAAATAAAAATGATTTATCAAAAACATAAACAAACAGAATGAAGAAAAAATAAGTTACCGATCGAGGGTTAGGGTAAAGGGTAACAGTGATAGTAAAAACGAAAAATGAATAAAATTAAAGTTATATGAAAATAAAATTAGTGAAAAGATTTTTCAACTCGTGGAAAAAGTGTCTTTTTGCCAAAATTTATCTTCGTTTAAAAGTGACTTTTCGTGCAAAATTGTTCCTTCGTGCATATTTGACATCTATACGTATAATCTAATTCTGATAAACTTAAGCATTTTCAAAGGCTCGTTTACAGTAGAAAAAGAAGAAAAAATAACAATGTTATCTCATCATGACCTATACTCCTACATATGTAGTAGAAATCGAAGTAAATAGATATTTATGTGATTTTTCGAAAGATGTGTTTTACAACAAGTTTAATATTTGTAATTTTAATGAAACAAATAACCCCATTCTTGAGCTTCAAAGGTTGTATAATGATGTAATTATTCAAATAGGTGCAAACGATGTGACAACTTATTCTGTAAAAATATTCATTGATGAATTAAGTTTTTTCAAAATTAAATTAAAAAATTTTATCTAAAAAAAAAAACAGGAATGTAAAGCTTGTAGAGCGCCTTAAAAATTTTCGTCAATGACATCACTTATTACGTCATTAGTCGTCGGCGGTGGTTATGGTGACGTCATCAACTGTCACCGGAAGGTTTCGGTGGTAATTTCTCGTTTTTCTGCAGTATTCGTAGTGAATGTTTATTTCAAGCTCCTAAAAATACCCGGATTTTGAAAATATTTTAATTGAGATTTATTTAATGCTCACAATTTGTTACTTCCTGGATTCAAGTTTGTTGATTTATGTTTTTACGTTTTATCTAACCATAGTTAATTTTTTGCTTATTGAAAACAAAATACTGTATGTAAGTATTTAATTAGTACGAAATATAACAGGCTAATTAATACTAGTCGGAGATTGTTAACACAATAGCAAGTAAGAATAAAAAATTTGATTAAATATTGATAAGCTTGAATTACTATTAAAGCAAATGAATAAAAGAAAAATTATAACTAATAACTTAAAACTAATAGTTAAAGGAAATAATTAACAAAAAATAAATTATAGCTAATAATAAATTATTAGTTATAGTATACATAGGTTCGCCTAAAACAAGCAAAACCCGCTGAAGTTGTTTGTGTAAGTAACAAGTGCGAGAAGTATAAAATGAACATTATAACAACTAATTAACAAATTTTATCAAAAAAAGTAAGTTAATAAAACGTCACGATTAGAAAACTTTAGTAAATCAACTTTGTTTTATTGTAGATTTTTTCAATGTTAAGGTTCACTTTCAGATCAGATAAAAATTAATATTAGTCATAAAATTGTTGTTGTATTACTGTACCAAGGTTATAATTAGTTAATATTGTTTTTCCTTAACACGTATTAAAAGTATCGAAAAGTTTTTTTTACAGTTTTTAAAGAGTTTGGCTTTAAGTTTAATTATCAACTTTGATAAAAATATTATATTTTTCAGTTTAATTGTTCAAAAACCGTCATATATTTTTCGACAATATTGTAGATAAAAGTTTTTCAAAAATATTCAATTTATTTAATTTAGCTAACTAAATTCAACCAAAGTTTTATAAAAACTTGCAAGAAGTGAACTTTTGATTTTTAACTTTATCAAAGCAAATGGTATTGTATACTTTATTTAACATATTAACGTTGTTATTCTTACTAGTTGCATAAGTAACAAGCAAAGAAAACACATATAACTCATACATCGAGCATTTTATCTCAACTGATGTTTACAATAGCCGCTAAACTGAAATAAAATTATCTGAAATAAAAATTTTCGTGTAACAAAACTTTTTGGAACTGATGGCTGTAAAACTACAAGTTAAACAGACTTCAAGTCATGCTGTGAATGGAATTTGTAATTTACATATGAAATTAAAAAGTCAAAAATATAAATACAAGAAACAAGTAAATTGTATAAACTTTTTTAGTAATTATAAGTTTTGTTAGTTTCCGGTACTTTATTTTTTTGTTTACTATGAACTAATGCAGTTATTATTAATATTCTTTGAGTTTTTGATAAATAATTTCTAGTAACGCAGTTTTTTTCAATAATTTGAACTTGATTTTAGTTTCCAAAAACGCTTGAAATATAAAGTCTTATATTTTTAATACATATTTTTAACTTAATTTCCAAATCAGTTTAAATGGCACTATCAATACAGATATAAGAAAGAACAGTATATTGAAATTACATACAAAGTCAACAAATTCTACTGGCTCTTTTTCTAAAATGTGGGTGAAAAACGTACGGCTCACTATTTTTGAACATTAAGTCGAATCCGGCCTGCAAAAGGTACACCTTCGTCTTGCAAGCATGTAAATCTGCTCTGATAAACTAGATATTGAATCTTTAGCCACTTGTTGAAGTTATGAAATGTAGAACAAAAACAAAAACATTCATGGTACAATCTGCGGGAGATTTGAAACTTACACTAGATGTAGTATAGTCTTACAAAAAATACATAGATAATCTTACCATTTAAAATAAATATCCATTTAAATGAAAAATCTAATCAGAGTAGTTATACTTCAGAAGAATTACAAAACAGTTAAGTTAAAATCATTAATAAAGTACAAGTAAGAACAACAGTTTAATATCTTTCGCGAAGAAAAAAGATAATTTGGTAAATCTTTTTAGCGACTCGGTAAAACGAATAAACAACTAGTTTAGTAAGAAGATAACACTATCCATTGTTTTTAAAAATATCTTATACTGATACTTTGTAGGGATATAACTTTTGTAGCGCAGAACTTTTCAAGAAACTCGTTAGTTGCTGCAATAGTATAAAACAACTTGTCAGTTTAAGTAACCCACAAGGAGCAGTTTCAAATATGGTTATTTAGTCTTTGATATATATGTAGTACTTAAAGACTAAAAAATAGACAACATCAATCTAAATGTTCTCCTTTCTTTTACAAGTTTGTCGAATGCTTCAAAAAGCTATTGCTAGAACTTAAAGGGAAAGTTAATATTTAAATAATATTTTTAATTGGCTAAAATTTAAGTATCAGGTTTATTTTAAGCAAAGGTATGTTAATATTAATATGTAACCTGTTATGTAACTAAATAGTTCCAAGAAGCACACATAAAAAATATAATTAAGTTAAGAGAATATTAAAAAATACAAGTTTCAGTTCAACTTTATGTATGTTTATTAATGAAAAAATGTTTACACACCAGAACTATGACAACTCATATAAATAACAAATCAATAAACAGGCAAGACATGTGTAAACTAAACTAAAGTCAGACGAAAATAACTCAAGAGTGAAATAAAATTAAAATTCTTTTTTATGAACGCAATTAAGCAAAAACGACACTCAAAATCTATTTTTTAACGTTATAATATTTAATCAAAACTAGTTTTAAAAGAAGTCTTAGCACTTCGTTAAATTGTTCACAGGCTGAAAACTATTAAATATGCTTGAAACATGTAGAAAATAAAGTTTGGTGAACAAAAATCTGAATCAAAATGAAATCCTTTACTGTCTGAATCCTTCAAAAGAACTTCAGAAGGTAACACTACATTTTTTAAATGAACATCGCTTGTAACAAATATAAAAGAAAAGCTGTTTAACTTCATCACCAACTTTGCAGTAACAAGCGCCTTTTTTAAGTTCCAAATCCAATCGAGAGGAAGAATAACATGAACGTTTTTTGGAGGAAAAGAGTTTTTTATCGAAACAATATATTTCATGTTGTTCAAGTAATGACTGGTAATTGTTAGGGTAGCCTTGTTTAAGTATTTTCATAACTTGATCCGCTGTAATACCTTGAAAGTTGTGGTAATTATTATACAAATATTTATCATCAGTTTGATCTGCAGGAATAATTCTAAACATGTGAAGAACTTTTGGAATTTTGGCACAACCTTTAATATTAAACGAGCGCATTACAAACTTGTAATCTGTGTAAGAATCTTCTAATGACAAGGTTTTATAAACTGTAGAGTCTTCATTTAGAGGATTAATAAGATTACTCACTTCAAATGTTAGTAGGAGAATTATAAATTTAATATTGTGATAAAATTGAGACTCTATGTGTTTAGTCTCTGCTTGTTTATTTGCTACAATTTCATTTTTTAGTTTGTTTATGAACATTTCTACAGAATAAGTGGGCTCTTCACTTGTTTTACTTCTTAAATCATTACACGAGCTTTAAGCCTGAAGTATAGTATGCTCTGTTTTATCAAATTCACAAATTTTTAGTTTCTTGTATGACACATCTGTCACAATCTCACGTAAATCACTTTCCACTTCGATTTCTACTAGATAGGCAGGGGTGACTAGGTCATGATGAGCTACAACTGTTATTTCATTTTCTTCTGCTGTAAACGTGCCTTTAAAAATTTTGTCGTTATTGCTGTCAAACATTGCACTTGTAGATGATAAAATATTGTGGTTATTAGAAGGTAAAACCTTACACATATGCGGTTGACTTTCATATTTCTTCATATCAGCACGGACATCTACAAATCGCCTTATATAATCATTTGAACGAACTTTTTTCTTACCTTTATCATATGTTGGATTACGCCTTGCAAAAGATACCTTACTCTCTTTTCTAACTTTTTTGCTTGTACTTAAAATCTTTCGGAGCGAATTACTTAAAATGTTCAATTTAATAACAAAGAAGTATTTAGTATATTTAGGAACTCCAATATCTTCCGCAATGCATTCATCATAATTAGATGCAGTTTTGATGCTATTGGTTAAATAGACCATTTTTCCCTCCTAATGACGGTTTTAGTCCTTCTTTCAAAATTCCTTCCACATTTGACACTTCAGTTTCATGAAGCAACAAAATAATTTGATCTTCTAAAGTTTTTGGTTTGATAATTACATCATTAATTGGTATTGCTCTATATATAGAAAAAGCTAAATCTTTCTCCAGCCCAACACAGTTAAGATTTTCACGAACTAGGCCAAGTGAATCTCTTAAGATTTTATGATCTGGATCATCATTTTTCAACAGCTTAACTTTATACTTGAATTCTGAGAAATCTTCAACACTCTTGAAGCTTGTTTTGTTTCGCTCAAACGACTGTCTTGCTTCTTCAACCAAATGTTCTTTCATTTTCTCAGTATCTTTTTTATGATTTTCTATTTCTTTGCGTACCTTGTTTTTTTCTTTGTTTCAAACTTCACGAAAAACCTTTAATGGAACTTGTTTAGAAGTTCATTCAGCTTGTTTTCATCAGAACACATTTTATTTTAAATTGATTACAATTAATTAACACAATAAAATATCAATATTATACTTTTATTGATACAATAACTGGAAAACATCAGTTTTAAAAAACTTAGATCGATTTTGACTGGTAATTTATAAATAAGTTTAATTGAAAAGTTAATTATTTTTTCTTACTTACAAAAATTGTAAATGTAGCTTACTTTAGGTGTAACTTTAAAATTTGCTTTTAAAATTAAAACTGAATTTATAGAAAATACTATAATTAGTTGAATAAGCTTACAATACTGAAAAACGGTGTTGTAAGTTTATATATTAAAAAAATATTTTTCTTATTTTTAGATTTACAATAATGAAATATAATGGTTTGTAATTAATAACTAACTATTAAGTATCAAACATTTTTTTAATAAGAAAGATCTTTTGAAGAAAAACTTTGGATTAAAGTTTTTCAATAGTACGACTACTTTTGTCTGTTAATCTGAACAGAAATAGTTTCAAAAAGTTTTTTTTTTGTTTTTATTACACTATGAGCATATCTAAAATTATACTTAAGTCAAGTACAGTAGATTATGAACTACTCTGTGCATTGATTAAGATTACTTAAGTTTTATAGTTTAGAAAACCTAAAATAGATTATTTTATTTAGTTTTTACAAAGGTCTAATAATTTTCTTTTTTATTTATTTTTTTTAAACTGTATATTTTTTTATTAAATTTAATAAAAGTACTGTTTAATGATTATTTTAAAGAAATTTATTTCGGTATAGTTATAAAACTAGATTGATAGAAAAACATTTGAGATACAACTTTGGTGTTGTTTATGTTTACAACAAATTAGAAAAAGGTTTGATTTATGTTTTACCTAAAAACTAATAAACATTAGCCTAAACAAAAAAACAAACTAAAAAAAGTTACAAAGTTAAACTAAAAGAGTTTTTAAAACTAATAGCTTAGAAGCGTATTTTATCGAAATAAACGGTTTCAAATTAAAACAAAAAAGCGGTGAATTCTTTGAATAAACAAAAAAAAATAGTTTTATTTTTATTTTGTTATAAACTAAAAAAAAATTTGTTAAGACATACTATACTTCGTTATAAAAAATAGACTATAGATTTGTAGACGCTCAAAGTATTCTGTCCCAGGACCTGGTGCAAGAAGAACCTTTCGGTTATCAAGTCGCACAGCACGGATACCTCTTAACATCTTATTCAGGACAAAACAAACTTAATAAAGTTTAATCAGTATGTCACCCTGCTTATTTAGTAAAAATAGAATTGATTAGATACGTAAAATTTTTAAATGGATGTTAATAAGTTAAAGTGTATAAATTTAAAGACCAGATAGCCCTTTGCTTCAGTCTCAATCTTGGTCTAATGATGAAAACAATCTTAGTATGAAAATGCTTGTAAAGAACTATAGACATAATTAATTGTGAACCATGTAGCACAGATTAAATTTGTAGAATCTACATTAGATAGAAATAATAAATTGTTTGTTTAGTAGATATAATTTAAATTGAGCAGTCTTTAAGACCTTTTTTAAAATCTTATTGTAAAATGCAATACCAGAATCATTAGATAATTTGGACACATATTACCATTAAATCATGCGCTCATCAGTTGATAAAGGCAGTAAAAATATTAAAGAACTTATTTACAAGTTTAGAGTTAGTCCTACAGACCTAACTGGACAAGGGTTTTATAAAAATAGTCGCCTTTACCTGCAATGTGTTACTGCAGACATAGTTACAAACATTCTCAGACAAGGTAACCAAAAAATTTTAATGCGAGAACAAGACAATGTGAAAAATATATAAAGCGCTTCTAATCTGCTCTTGTTACTGCTTCATTGAATTAAGTTGGGAATTTAGTAAAGGCACTAGTTACTGCAAAGTTGGTGATGAAGTAAAAGAGCTGTCTTTCGTTTTTGTTGCAGGCAGTAGTTTTTAATTTACGGATAATTCTTGGACTGCTGAGAACTCTGATAGTAGGGGATGTAGTTTGGATATTTAATATAATAAAATTATTATTGATATGACTTCTGCATACTTAACTCTTTCTAGCTTACTATGAAAAGCTAATAAGTTTTTTTTTCCGAATTTTGGCTAATGATATACTATATAATTTAAAACATTATAGAATTTGTATGCCGTTTTGTAAGTTTCAAAAATAAAAAAAAGAAGATTAGTATTATTTATTAACTAAGTTCTACTCTGTGTGGTTTCAATAATCTTTAAACTTGTTATTCCTTGTGTAAAGATCTGTTCTTTTTTACAAGTTGGCAAAATTTTTCTCGACAAAACTTTATTAGGTAAACAAAAAAACATAATTTTATATCAAAAATTAGTAAACTACCATTATTTGTTCATTTAATTACATATATATATATATATATATATTTATGTACTTCATGCAGTGTTTAACAAAATAAGAAATGTGTTGACAGACTAAAGTATACATAGCTCAATTTAGTGATAAGCCTTATGCTAATTATTTTTAGATAAACCTGTTATTTTTTTTTTTCTATCACTGTTACTCCTTAGCCTCGCTGTCGGTCGGTAGCTGTTTTTTTTTAAGTTTGTTTCATTTATTTATTTTGGAAGACTATGCTTTTAATGGATTATATTGGCAGATATTGGTTTAAAAAAGAGTTCATGCCGTTTTTTTTTTCCTTTAGAACTAGCTCCGTTATTTAACTTGTGTAAAAATATAAACAAATAATTTTTTAAGATCTTTAAGTTACATCTTTTTTTTACTGTCAAAATCAAAAGCAATCAGTTGTTGACAAAATATATAGTGAGGCTCGATGATTCAAAGGTCTTTCTCCACACCAATCCATTGGCCGTAGTTGTGAGCGTTCATACTTTTTTCTTCCAGCTCTTATTGTTTTTATTTTTGCTCTCTGGATTCTCTTTGCAAATAATTTCTTTTATTTTTCTTGAATGAAAATTATTGCTAGTTGAGTTATCAGCGAAGTGTTAAATGTTTTTGGTTACTTTTTCTTCTCTAATTAAGGTACAATTATCGATCTCATCATGTTTAAAATAGATATGCGGTTTTCTACTAAAACTAATAAACTTTCTTGTTGCATTTCTATTACAGATCATTAACAAAATTATGTTTTTATTAAAGACAATGATTAGCTAATAGTTTCAGGAATCACAGAAATGATGTCCTCAGGCCAAAGTCGGCCCACCGTTTATCTGGGAACAACTAATTCAGGAGTTGATGCAGTTTCCAAATATGAGATACTTGTCAGCAAACCCGGATGCATATTTTACGTGGGTTTCATCACACATTTGCTTTCGTACACTTTGATATTCTAGAAGAAAGCTTATCATAAGTACTTTGATCTTCTAAGAACTGTTTTTCTTTTGATGTGAGCAGCAAAATCTTTTTTTGGAAATAAAGTGTTCCTTATAAAAATATGCCCTTATATCTATAATTTACATTAATTTTCTTCTTTATAAAAAGTATTGAGAATTTTAACTAACTAGCTTTAGGAAAATTGGATTTATATTGTATAGTTATAGAGGGTATATTCTTAGTGATCTTTTTTTAATGAACAAACTTTAGTTAGTAAATTAATTTAATTCACAGCAAATTACCTTTAAGATCTGAGACTATTACAAATTCAATATTGGAAACAAATAGTTTGTAACTATGATAAAACATAAAACTTCAGTTGCGGGAATATCTAAAACTATAATATTTCTAAACTTTTTAATAGTTCATTATATTCACATGTTTTAATTATATGTAGTTTAATATTTTTGCTTATATGAAAGTATTTATTTAGTACGATATAAAGCAGGCTCATCAACTCGTACAAAAAACGTTAACACAATAACGAGTAACAATAACGAAAATGAATAAAAATTACTAAGCTTCAATTAGTATTAAAGCGAATAAATACTAAAAACATAAATACATGTTAATTGCAAAGACACCCAAAAAATCAATTTTCGAAAAAAAATATTGCGGTTAAAAATATTTTGTCATATTATTCTCTTTCGCACTTGATATGTACATTAGACAACAATGTGTAAAAATTAGTGCAAAAAACACCCTAAAGTACTGTTATGAAACAAATTATCCTAAAAAACTTAACACCAAGTAACAAAACATTACCAAGAAAAAATACCAAGAATGTTCTTAGGCAAAATAGAAAACACAAAATGTTACTTCCAAAAAGCAAGCTTTGACGAGAACAAAATGTGAAAACACTAGTAACACAGTGTTTAAAGATTGGTGAAAATTGCGCTAACATTAAAATTGAAAAAAATCGACTAAAATATCAAAATACTATATTTAAATCTGCAAGTATATAGAAAAATTTCTTAAGAAAACTGAAAACTAAAGACTTATAGCTAGCTAAAGATTAAACTAAAAAAAAATTAAAAAAATTTATTTTTCCTCAAAAAATTAAAAACAAATAAAAACGTTAGCTTTAGGGTTAATTTTTTTGTTAGAAGTGTAAATTTTTGTTTAAAACTTTTTGAATTTTCAATTAAATTATTTTGATTATTTAAAAGTTTGACTGAAAATTTTCATCTAAAAAACAGCTACAGGAATGTGAAGCTTGTAGAGCGCCTTCAAAAAATTTCATCAATGACTCATTACGTCATCAGTCGTCGGCGGTTGTTATGGTAACGTCATCAATAATTTTGACGTCATCAACTGTCGCCGGAAGGTCTCGTTGGTAACTTCTCGGTTTTCTGCGGTACTTGCGGTGAAGGTTCATTTCCGGCTCGTCACCTTCGAATTCTGTAAAATATTTTGCATGAGAACTCAGTTTGCTATTGATTGTTTAAGTTACATAAATCGAATTCAACCACTTGTAATTGTATTACAGCTGTAATTTATAATAAAATTGTTCAGACTTTCGAAATAGTCTACAAGTTATTTTCTGTAAAAACTATATAAAAATTGTATTGTTAAAAAGTAAATTAGATTTACTAATTAGTTTTATGCTTAAGTAAGAAACTAATGCAATCAACATTAAGCTTTTTATAAAATGTATATAAATGACATTTTAGACCAGGCTTTCCCAAAATGAGTGTTATTGCCATATATGGATACACAAATCAGGGTGTGACTTAGTCAGCTATCAGTCAGCAATAATTGGGGGCGATAAAATAAAAGGGTAACTAACTAGTAAATGGGCGATATTTTTTCAAATGGGTCAACTGTTTTTTTATTAAATTTACGCCAGGGGGGATTAAGAAAATGAGTTTTGTAAACCCTGCACTAGGATATTTATAGGGTTACCACTCGTTTTTGCAAAATTTTTTCCAGGTTTTCCAAATTTCTTCCAGGTTTTTAAAAGTAAACATTTTTGGGTCTATTTTTGGTTTTAAGTTAATTTCTATTAAAGTAACTGTGTTAAATAGTACAAAAACATTTTAAAGATGCTGTAAAGTTACTTTAAATGTGTTTTTTAATAAAAAAAAATTATGATGATGACAAAAAAAATTTGCTTATATGATAGATTTTTTGTGTAAAATTGAAATTTTAGTACTAAAAATGTTATTGAAAATTCCAGGTTTTTCCAGGTTTAATGATCAAAATTCCAGGTTTTTCTAGGTTTTTTCAAAATTTCTCAAGTTTCAGGTTTTTCCTGGTTATTTTTACCTAAATTGTCGAATTCCAGGTTTTTCAAGGTTTTTCCAGGTAAAGTGGCAACCCTGTATTTAATAGTTAAAGCAACCTTACTACTCTACTATTTTTATCATTAGAGTTCATACGGTAGATTAACATAACCACAAATAACACATGCCAACCGAACAATATTCTGAAAATAACGGCTATTGGGGAAGTATTTTTAGCTTGTTGATTACTGCCAATACACTGATGGTAGTTTGGACTGGTATCGTGCGTTATAACTCAGATTTAGCTAAAACAGACTTGTGTCTTTTTTGACTACTTCAAAAACAAATAGCTGTTCGAACTGACAGTGTGTAAGAAATTTTTATTGTTTTGCATAAACATCATTACACTTTACGTAAGTTCTATTGTACAGTAAGTAAGTACAGGGTTTACTTAATAACTCATAAACAAACATACATGGTTACACTTGAATGCCGTTATAGCGATTAGCTTTTTTCTTTGTTACAAACATACTTAATTTCTACAACAATTGTGTACGAACAATGCTATGTTATTAACAAGTGTTAAATTATTTACTTTTTCATCGAATCAAAACCTTGGAGAAACTTTAATCTATTTTTAAAGGAAATATTCTAGAAGTATAAGTAATAAAACGAAAACATATAATGATCTTAGTAACCTTCCTAACATAAAAGAAAATTTAGGATGTATCATAATTTTTTATACATTCTTTGAAAAACAGGAAAACATACAGGTCAACTAAAAACTTGATATAATGTACCATAGTTTTGTTAAAGTTGAAAACAACTTACAATAAACACAAATTTCGAAAAAAAAAGTTTCAAAAACTTAGCTGTGTAGATTACTAAACATAAAAGGTTGTGGGAAGTGCTTACAAACATTCTAAAACTTATTTTTTTAAATATTTTAATATGGAAATACAAATGAAACAAAATTAGCATTTGATAAGGTATTAATAAAATATTGATAAAAGTTTAAAAACTTATTTATTAGTGTACATTACAACTTGGTATCTATACATACATACGTATCTGAATTTTTGGAATTGAAAGTTATCCTCATAATGCAATACTGTTATCCCAATTTTTTACAAGGTTATAATTTAATTTCTTATTTAATCTGGTGCATAACTTCCTATAATATAAACTAATTAGATTAAATCATCAAAATAATTCTAGTGCAAGTTAGCATAAGTAAAAACATAAAATAAACTCATTATGTTGAAAAAAAGATCTTCATCGAAATCAAAAAAAAATATTGCTGGAAAAAAGCACTGTAACTCAAATTAATTTCAATAATCATCAAACTAAATAACTGTGATTGAACAAAGTAATAAAAACTTAAAAGATTTTTCTTTAGAATTAATAAAAGCTATTTAACAATTGGAATTTGTTAGAACTCAACACTTATAAATTAAAAACAATTAGTGAATGTGTAACTGACTTGATCAACTTTTTTAAATAATAGTAGAGATAATCATCAAAAATCTTTATCAAAAAATTGGAATTTTTCATTCCAGTCGAAGCAGAATCTGTTTTTTTAATTGATATATTATACTGAAAAACATCTAAAGTAATGCATCTTTTTTATAACATTAAGTTAAAGGCTTGAATGCTGTTAAAAGTTTTTTAAAACATATTTTAAACAGTTAGCTATGAAGTTTAGTTAAAAAATACTCACTTAAATTTATTTAATTTAATTCGTTGTAACATTGTTAAAGTTTTTCAACAACTATAGTATATATCAAGAAACATTGAGTTAAATTCTAACAAACTATTTTTTTCTACATACTTAAAAGGTAATAAATTTGTTTCATAAAAGACCTTGGTTTTCATTTAGTTTTTGAGCATTTTTTTACAAATTTTAAATTCAATTAATAAAGATAACATTAACAAATGAGCTAAAACTGTGATTTAAATCAAAACTTATCATAAAAGTTAATATGAACAATGAACTTCACCGCACGATCTACAACAACAGCATCCGAGACAATCCTACGACCGGTTTCATCCTTATTAGGACTCATCAGGCAGGAGTAGTCGCGTGAAACCGCTGTTGTGATCTAACCAAGCGGGCTTAAGTACGAAGTACTGAAGCGTCCGTTTGTGGGTAAAGTCCGAAAAATTGACGCAGGCAAATCTTCACAGCTCAACATCTTAGACATTGTCAGGTTAATGTGAGATCTTACTCTCTACGCTCGTTTTGATCAGTTTTAGCCAGTATTTATTTCGGCCATCGTCAACAAGTTGAGATGTTTTATGCCATCGAATATAAACAATGAACTTCACCGCACGATCTACAACAACAAAAACAGGACTTTACCCACAAACGGACGCTTCAGTACATCAGAATTGATGATCAGAAGCAAAAAGAAAGTTTTCGGCATTTTTAATGGTAGTTTTTTTGAGTAATCTTGTTGGAGGGGGGTCATAGCGTTTTTAATTTCTTTAAAGAGAACCTTTTAAAAGAAATGGGAAACCCTGGTCTAAAGGAACTTCAGATAAATATACACAAATTTATACAGTATATTCTAGAAACTGAAAAAATCCTTTTTTTTTTCAGCAAAAGAAGAATTTAAAAGAAATTTTTATCTAACAGACGCAAATATGGGTGAGAATTTATCATAACCACCATAAATTTTATTAAATTAAACAATTTTACTAAATTTTATTACCATGTACATAGAAACTGACCAGTAGCGAAGTTTTTGAGGAAACTGTTGTGAACTCTCATGAATGACGTGGTGCTGACGTCACAATCAATTTTGAACATGGCGGAATTTTCGTCGTCATCTATGAGGAAGGTGTCTGTTGGTATATTGTTTTGTTTGTTTAGTATTTTGTTGTTATTAATTGTTAGTTCTTGCTTTTTATGAAATTTTAGTAGAGGAAGTTATGATTTTCGGCATAAAATCTATTTTTTAAATTTCTAGTTTAAATTTGTATATCTTTGGAGATTAAATTCTAGTAAAATGGTATAAAAATTTTGTGTTTCAATCTTCTTAGAATACTTTTGCTAAACTAGCTTAGCTTCAATTTTTATTAAATGACATTAAATGTTATCATTAAAGTTAAATACACATAGCTAACCATTGGGAGGCGGACTGGGAAACAACAGGGACAATTTTTGTTTTGATGACAAATTTCTTCGGTTGATTGGCTGAATTAACAGTAAATCCTGTTAAAAATTAATAAAATCTTGGAGTTAGATAAAAAAGATATTTGTTTTTATTAAAATGTATTAGTAGTCTCCAAAATCTGTATACTTCACTTGTTTTGTGTAATTTATTTTTTTACACATTTACAATGTACTAACTTTCTGATTGTATTAAATTCCAAAATGTATTGTCATAAAATTAAAATTCATAACACAAACTAATGGCAAAAAAACCGAACTATTTACCAACATACTGTTAACAAAAACAACTACTTTATACGTATTAGCTTATCATAAATATATTAAAGATAAGAAACACACAAACTATTTTTGGGATTATTATCAGAAAATAGAAATTTCTGTAATAATTCTATAGTTAATTGTTTAAGTTCAAATAAGCAGCAACTTATGCTAACATAGTTGAAATAAATGATGTATGTAGTGTCATTGTCTCTGTCAAAATTTTTCATGAACATGTTTATTTTGCTTTGCTCATTATACAGGGCTGGTGCGTTCACATTTGTTGTTGGTGAATTTCTGTTCATATATAAAAAATATCAATATACTTTAATTAAAAGCAAAATTGTAAATTTGTTGTTGGTGAATTCCTGTTCATATAAAAAATATTAATATACTTTAATTAAAAGCAAAATTGTAAATTTGTTGTTGGTGAATTCCTGTTCATATAAAGAATATTAATATACTTTAATTAAAAGCAAAATTGTAAATTTGTTGTTGGTGAATTCCTGTTCATATAAAAAATATTAATATACTTTAATTAAAGGCAAAATTGTAAATTCGTTGTTGGTGAATTCCTGTTCATATAATTCAATATTTTAATCAAAATTAAAACTCTTAAAAGATTGTTTATTATTGATAGAAAAAAATTAAAAAATAAGTTTTGTAAACTTGAAGAAAATATACAATTTTGAATAATTTTCATACAATTAGTATTTGTTAAACAAACTCAGAAATAACTTTCTACACTTTTAAACAAGTGAATTTTTTTAAACTAAGTCACTTAAATACATACAAAATATAACAAGCTGATATTCAAGTTTATAAGAAATGATACTAGTTATTTAACAAATGTTATAATAAAAAAACATACTTTTTATTTTCATCTGAACTTCTTTGTTTTCTTCTATAGTTGTTTTTTCTGTTTGATTTCTGTAAAAATTAATACTTCAAAAATCTAACAATATTTTTGTTCCGAAATGTAAAATACTTTTACAGAATCTTGTGCAAAATCAAACCAAGTACGATTGAAAATATAAAATTCATTCACATATGGAAACTTAACATAATGAAATATCGGTAAAAAGAAAAACTTAATAAAAATATTTAGAAATAACTAAGTTTTAAAAAGATTAAAACTAAAATTGCAATTATCAACAAACTTGGATTTATAATTCTAATAAGCAATTACTTCAGAAGTTTAGTCTTAAAGTAATCAGTATATACTTATATAATTTCACTGTTTAAAACATTATTTAAAATTAAAATATTAAACAAACTTTTTCGTGATATTTTTGTGAGTTTTCGTTTGAATGGTAATTTTTAACCCATCTATCTAAATTCATAGAACTTGTCCTGAAAAATATTGATTGCAAAAAAAAACTTAGTAAATTCATATTAAGAAAAAAGTTAAGTATTGTTTACTATGCAGTTTTTGTTATCAACTTATGATTGAAAAAGTTGAATTTTTTTTTAAACTTTGGTCAAAGAAACTTTTTAGACTTTTTTTTCAAATCTGCCTCCTACAAGTTGTTTGTAATATCAAAAAGAACATTTCCTGAAGATTTAAAGTAAATACTTTAAAAAATGAAGGAAGAAATAAAGTTTTAGTGAATTTTTCAAAATTCGCAGAAAATTAGCCTTGAAACTTTTTGATCCCATACGGTTTTATCAATTTTTTTACAAAACTGGTTATATCTCAACAGCTTCTTATTTTTTAATTTCTATAAAAGTATCTTGTAGTATATACACTAAGCTTTTTAATAAGAGCCAACATTATTTTTGTAGAAGAAAATGTTAGAACTCCCTATGCCCTTGGCTTATTTATAAATTTATATCAAAGCAAGAATACTGCTATCGAGCTACTTCAAAAAAAAAGTAATATAATTAAAATACTTTTTTTTAATAAGTGCTTACAATGTAAACAAAACTGTTAACAGATTTCAAATAACAATCAACAGACCTGATAGTTTCAGTTTCGTTAATTTCACTGCAGGGTTTTCCCCCATTCTGGTTGTTATGAAGCCTGTAGTTAGCAGTTGGTGGGGGTGGAGGCAAATTAACCTGGAAAATTATTTATTGTATATTGTTGAGAAATATACTT
Organism: Thalia democratica; assembly: GCF_965202585.1. Classification (NCBI taxonomy): domain Eukaryota; kingdom Metazoa; phylum Chordata; class Thaliacea; order Salpida; family Salpidae; genus Thalia; species Thalia democratica. The sequence goes on from NC_139169.1 coordinate 17,540,471, forward strand.
TTGTACGAAATAACATCAAAAGCTAATATTAAGACAAACTGAACAAAATATTATTAATATGAACTTTTTGTTGAAAGTCAGAGGTAATATTTTTTAAATACTTATGACTTTGAAATTTAACTTTTGTCTTAAAAATATAAGTTTACAATTTAATTTATGTATGTTTAAGACCAGCTTTTTACATATAAACATATCAAAAAAAAAGTATTATGTTAAAAAATACTAAACTTAAAAAATAACGGTATTTTTTTGGTTATCAAAAACTTGAAACCCATTAAAATAAGATAAAACTAGATTAAAAGTCTACAAATAAGGAAGTACTAAATTCAACAGTAAAAATATCGTTAACAAACACTTTTTGAGTATAAATTTTAATTTCAAAATAAAAAAGTTTAAAATCAAACCTTTTTGTTTTTAACGGGTGTTTGCAACGGAGAAACATGTGAATCAAAATTGTTAGTGGACGACTTCGGTGGACTAGCAACAAATTTCTGCTTTTTACTTGCAGCTTTCGAATCACTTATTAAATTTTGTTTGTTTTTTGCTTGGAGCACCACAGTTGTCGGTGATTTAGTTGTCCTACCTGTTAATTATTATTGGTAAAAGCTTACTTTTTGATAGGAATTTTGTGTAAAGCTAAAAAAATATTTGTTAAACAGTTGTTTAGTAAAGAAAATTGTGTTAGAATCACATGTATTTAAAAGTATAGTTATGTAAAAATATTAATTTATTGTGTAGGTTTTTTAGCTTACTATTACCAAACTTTTTTTGGTAAAGAGTAGCAAGAAATAATTTCATTAATTTCTTACAAAAAACAATATATTTCAAACAATTGTAAATTTTAAGTTGCACATTAAAAAGTTCTAATAAGTCTGAACTAGTTCTGATAAGAACTGAAACAGAAAAACAAATTTTATTCATGAAAAACAAACTTTGCACGGGATAGTGAAATCTCTTTCTGAATGTCAACCCGATTTCTTCCTTCAATTTTCTTTTCAACAACCTGTGGTAGTGGGGCGTCTCGTTCGTTTGTCGGAACAAACTGAATATCCTGAAACAGTTTTTAAAAATCAGTTAGTTTTTACTTATACTGTTTCAGAATAAGTCTTACATCTTAAGAAGGATGATGTACAAAATAAAATAAAAAAAGTTTTTCATTAAAAATATTCAACATAAGCATAATATAAATTTTTTTGTTTAAGATATTTTGAAAGGTATAACTTTTTTCAAGCTGTTTAACTTTTTCTTAAAATTATCTATACAACAACTGACTTAACTTTTTCATAAAAAATATTATCAAAAAAAAAAAAACCATACGATCAAACAGACAAACCGGTTCTTGAGGTCGTCCACGGTGTTTTTCACCGCGTCGTCAATGAAGTACTGGTCGCTGGTCTTGTTGTCCACCACCGACAGCAACCTCCTGCTGCTGCGGTGCACCTCATTGTTGACGATGGCCGGTAGGTGGGGCCGCATCTCGTTCGGGTGCGTGACTCCGTTGAACGATCTGTTTCAGTGGTTGGTTACTTGTTTTTTTGTGTTAAATTTGGGAAGAACAAGAGTAAGTGAACACTGCGGTTTTAAGTTTACTGTTTTAAGGTTTTGTTACTTGTTTTTTTAGAGTCAGTGAAAATTTATTTTTAAACAGCGGTTTCAAGGTGGACGGGCCTGTTTTTGCACCACTTTTACTCGACTTTTGCACGAGGTTAGGGTCAAGGTCAGAGTTGGAATTATGTTTAGGTTCAGTGTTTGAGTCGGGATCAGGATTAGAATTGAGGTTAGGTCAGGATGATTACGTGTAAAGCGACGCCATGCATAAGTGACACTCACTCGTTTCAAGACATTAATAGGGAAATATAAATTATTATACTATGTATAAAACTGAGTACAGTTTTCATTATTTTTTTATTAATTTTTAATCGATTAATTCAAATACTGATATTTAAAATCAAACTTTAATTTTCAAATCAAAACAAAATGTCAAAAATTCCAACCTGGACGACAGCGTGAATGTGCAGACCATGCATAGAGCGAAGAATGCCATTAATCTCTGTTTCTTGTTGCTCGTGTGAATGGTGTACGTTTCACTAGATTGAGCTCTCGGTTGGATTATACGCACCTTACTCAGCAGTCCCTTGCATTTTAATACCTGGGAAACAATGTTGGGTTGCTTTTATATGGTGATACAAGGTATTCTAACTTTATTTTTCTTCAGGGTGCAAAGTACCAGGTTTGTTAACAGCTCTTTTTTATTAAACTTTTTGACAAGCAAGTTACAACAAAGTTGTTGCTAGAGCTTAAAACTAGCCCGAATCAGTCTTATTGTATTGGTTGAAGTTAGATCAGGTAATTAAATAAGATATTTGGATAATTAAATTTATAATTCAGCTAAAAACTACAAAAAAAAATATATTTTGTAATTTAAATAAAAATTTTGAAAATTGTTCTGAGTTTGGTAGAAATAAATTTATACTAATGTGAGTCAGTCTGAAAATAATAAAATTATTTTTAATAAGTTGTAATTTATAAGTTGACCTGAGCGAGTAGCAACCTTGCTACGTTTTAAAACTTAACACCTTCTTTCAAAAGTAACACATAATAACTTTTTCAAATTAACAACAAAAAATGTACTCAAAAATCAGTTTAAGTTAACTCTGAAAACTTCTGAATGGAAAAACAAAACAACTTAAACATTTATGAATTACAGCAAGACCGTTTATAGTTCTAAATTATACCTCAGACTTTCTTTAAATTGTTTATAATTTGAGCAACTCTATTAACAAAGCAATTTGAAATTTTATTTAAATTCTACAACTTTATTGTTTTTACAAACCTCGCTTGTAAGGTTGTTGTTTTCCTGAACGAGCAAGTTGATCTCATCTTGCTGCTCTTTGTTTATTCTTTTTAAATTTTCGTTTTCATCATTCAATTCATAAACTTTGTTTTTCAGGTCAATGAATTCCTGTCCATAAAAATTATGATTAACATGCCTACTTTTAATTTGATTTATTTAACAAATGCTTAACATAAAACATAAAAAAGTGCGAATAATAAAAAGTCTGTTGAAAGTAAAAAAAAACGTAATAAAGGCTTAAAAAAACTGTCAAAGTACACATATAAACTATGATGTTAACCATATGTGTGTACACATGAAATAAATATTACAAAGAAATAAGCTTTTGGTAGTTTTACAGTGTTGAAAGCTGTAAAACTAAAGTTTCATGAACTAAACAAACACAAACAGCTTTTGAACAGTTGTTGTTTCAGCGAATTAGCTTTCAAGTACAATTCAAAGCACAATTTCACATGTAAAGTTTAAAACAACATAGACGCTTGTCTTTTTTATTTAAATAAGCTTAAATAGACTGTAAATAATTTAATACTATTTAGAAAGTTTAATATAATTAAAAGAAAGAAACTAAGAACACAGCTTATTCTTAAATTCTTGAAAGTTTACAAAATCTGTGATATATATTGATCAGTTTTTTTTGGATTTAAAGACTAATAAATATTAAACCATCAAGAAATTTGCTCTAACTTTCAGCCGAGTTTGTTGAGATAACAACAGATAACTTCTTTAAATTAAAAATCTAGATACAAGTTAAGTTAGATACAGTTAGAAAACAGTTTAAAGTATTTACTTCATAGAATACTCAAAAGAATTTCATAAAAGGAGTGCATTTATTTTTTTCTCAAGAATTTATTCAACAAACAAATCTTTGCTTAAAGAGCTCGTCAGTGCATTAAATAAATTATATTTGAATAAAAAGAAATTATTCAATGCGCTAACAAGCTGTTTTAGCAAAAAAATAGTTTGCTATACAAATTATGGAAAAAGAAACAATAAAAATCTATCAGGATTATGTATAAGTATAGGTTTTTAAAAATAAAACTTCATAAAAACTATTAGCTTTTGTCTTAATACTATTAAAAAACAAACCTGTTTTTTTCTTTCTCTGGATTTAGAAGCAGAAAGTCTGTTTTTTATTTGCCTTTCTTTTTGCTTGTTGCAACGCTGTAATAAGACATAATTAAAAATAATAAAAAATAAGAGTTGATATGCTTATTTTCAGCCGACGATTATTAACACCTACAGTTACAACATGAAAAAAAGTATTAACGTAAATAAGTTATAAAAACAAAATTATAAATAGTATAATACAACTAATAACAAACAAATGTTATTAACGCAAATAGTACGTAATAACTATATACAAAACAACATTAATGACTAATAAAGAGTGTAAACAACTCTGGTTTTTCAACATTATATAACAAAACATAAGGTAAAAATTTGTTGTATACTATTCAATCGTTTATTTAACTACAGAACTTCTTATTACAGCAGCAAAATTAACATTTTTTAGGCATTTACAAAAATACCTTACTTAAAATCTTTTTACTTTAATTAATTATTCAACAATACTTTTTAAATAACTACACTTTTTAGTACAAAAATTTAAACGTTTTAACAAAAAAGACTATTTTCTATTGCTAACATTATTATTATTATATTGTTTATTGGGCAATGTTGGACTCAGGCATCAAAACCTGAGCCACTTAAACAGGACACAAAAAAAGAGAAAAAGAAAATAAACTTATATACAACACTTTAAGATAAATAATATATATATATACAATATATTACAACAAACTTTTTCATCGATGGCGTCGACGGTGAAGTTACTGCAGCCGGTGTTGGTTACATCGAACACACTGGTGCTCGCCACCTGAGGCGCTGGTACGATCGGTTTCTTCCTGCTGTTGCTCGACGCCATCAGCGGCTTCGGTTTGCTTTCTGTGTTAGAGTGTGTTAAAACTTGTGCCCGAAACACTTTATAAATCCGTGAATTTATAAAACAATGAGTAGTAAATCAACTTTGGATGCACAGGATTTTCGAAATAAGTTGTATTTGTTTGAAACTCTTAAGAAATTTTAGTGCTAGAGTAGGATAAAAATATGTTGAGAATGTACCAAAAAACTATACAACCAAAAAAAAAAATAAAACTCAGTTTAAAATAAACATATGTTTTTTAATACTTTTAGTAGTTTGAGTAAAAATAATAAATTGACAAACATACACTTTTATACTGAAAACTAAGACATTGTGTCTTTTAATCACCTACTACAACTAAATACACAAAGGTTTCCAACCAATTTAAACTTTAAGTATATTGTGATGCTTAATCGTACTATTCTGTTTTTTTAATTTATAATAAAACTATTTTAAAAACAGCATAAGAACTTTAAAAAAACTACAGTAGTTTTGTGACACAGCAGCATTTTTTTAATTATTTTAAAACACGGAAGTACTAAAACTTGTTAGAAAATTTTACTTACAATAGAAACCACCTACACGTATTGAAAGCATTTTTATTTTCCCGCCATTTCATGACTAGTTACACGTGTTTCTTACTATGTGTTTCTTTTTTGTGAAAACATAAAGTAAGAAAAGAATTGTTTTTATGAAAATTTGTAATAAAAAGCTAAAATAAGTTTTTAACACGTAAAAAATAACTATGTTGTAAACTTAGTAGAACTCATAAATCTATTTTGCGAAAAAGGTATATAAAATTACCGAGTAGTTTTTTTTCAAAACACTCTTAAAATAAAAAACGGTAATTAGTTTTAAAGTATTGATACTTTATGAAAAAGCATAAAACTAAAATTCATAATGCTAAATTAAATATAACTTTTAGTGTTTGAACAAATTAATTAGTTAAACTAAAAAGTAAAATAAAAAGAAGGTTTTCAACAGATAAAATTCTAAAATATATTACAATTAATTTTAGAACAAAAACTGTCTTTTGCAACTTTTAGTAAATTAATTGTTTAGGATATGTATTTATCTAAACAAACATATTTTGCCATGTGTAATTCTTAAAATAATGTACTACTTAACATTTAAATTAAATAAAAATAACAATAAATGAGCAAACTATTTATGTAATAAAATAAATAAACAATATTACAAAAACTACATTAGTTTATACAAGAACTTAAACAACAAACTTACAAACTGAAGACTAATTAGTTTGTCAATGTTTTTATGAAATCACATATTTAATACAAAATTTATGAAAACATTAGAATTAAAAACAGGCTTTATTAACCTATAAACATTATCAACTCAAAAACAGTTCTATTTAAGGGCATAGAGGGGGTAAACACCCTTTTTTGGTTTTTGATCTTATTCTATACAGTTTTTACTAAGCTACAAGATGTTTTTTACAGATTTAAAAAATTCAAAATAATTTTTGAGATATAGCCGGTCAAAGTCAGAGCCAACAATATGTTCCTTATGGGAGGCGCAAACTAAAACGGCAAAAATAGACTATTTTACTAAAAATCTATCTTCTCCTACGTTTTTTGAGATAACTACCTCAAACTTTAAGGAAATGTTCCTTGATATATTTAAAAAATTCTGTCGGAAGGAATTTTGAAAAAATAAAAAATAAAAATTTTATATAAAAAATAAAGAAAAAAAACAGTTTTTTTTTTTGTTTTTTTGTTATAAATTTTTTTTTTTAAATATTTTTAATTCTGTTCCGACAGAATTTTTTAAATACTGCAAGGAACATTTCCTGAAAATTTGAGGTAGTTATCTCAAAAAACGTAGGAGGAGATAGATTTTTAGTGATTTCTAGTTATTTGCCATTTTAGTTTGCGCCTCCCATAAGGAACCTATTGTTGGCTCTGACTTTGACCGGCTATATCTCAAAAATTATTTTGAATATTTTAAATCTGTAAAAAGCATCTTGTAGCTAAGTAAAAACTATATAAAATAAGATCAAAAACCAAAAAAGGGTGTTTACCCCCCCATGCCCTTAATCTACAATTTGAACGTTTTTAGAAAATAACACAAACTGATTAAATGATAAAAAAAGGTTGAACTTACTGTTACTGTTATTGTCGTGTTCTATGGTGCTGACTGCTTTAACAAACTGCTGCTGGGGCTTGTTGTTTGTTGAAAGTAGTTTGATCACCTGCGGTTGACCTGAACAAATACACTTGATAACTTCCTAACTTATCTTATGTGAAAACATAAGCTATTTAGATAGTTTTGTGCGAAATAATTCGTTAAAACAAAAAATTCTTTGATTGTTGGTAGTCTAGATTGTATTTAAGTATTTGCTTGTTGTGAGTTCTTAGAAAAAAAAGCACATTTAATCAATGTTGCAGTTAAGACTTTAAAATTTTAACCAACTAACTAAGTTGTTTTGTATTTGAACATGCTTGTTTTTCATAATAGTTATAAGCTTCAATTTTGTCTTTTGAACCTCAAGATATTTTAAAGATAAATAAAACATCTAACCGTTATTATTAGAAGAATTGGTAACAACCACTTGTTGGTTGTTGCTCGGAAGTATTATAATCGGCTGGTTACTAACGGGGATTTCCGGCTTTATGTTGATCACTCTCGGTATGTTTGTAACCTGAAAATAATAACGCGTTGCAACTTTTATTGGTCAATTCCGTCTACAATTAAACTGATTTTTTCTATAAAAAATATACTTTTACTAAAATATGCTTTTATACAGTACCATTAAATACTAGATCAAATTCTGGTATTTTTTTTTCAAAAAAAGTTCAAATTGTAGATTACGTAAAACTGTTTTTGAATTAATCCAATTTATAAACAAATAAAGCTTATTTTCAACTCTAGTGTTTTCATAAATTTTTTATCAAATATGTGAGTTCGTAAAAAAAAATAAACGTTTTGCAGACCTGTAATTATAGTCATTTTGTGAGTGCACATAAAATTTTAGTATAACTTGATATTCTTTAACTCCTACATTATTGAGTAGAATTATTATTAGCAATGGAAAAACAAAGTTAAAATCAGACTGAGAGAAGTTATTCAATTGCTACTCTTTAAAAGTTAAAAATAAAAATTTCAAAACCTTTCATAAGACATAGTGAGCCTTTTTAACATTTAAATGACCTCACTATCTTAATAAAGTAAAAATCAAGCTAAAAACTGTAAAAAGGTAAGAAAACAAACAAACATATTTCATTATTAAAACTACTTTGTGGGGAATATCATTATATAAAACTAACGTTATTAGTGCCATTCAAAGTGATAGTTTGGTGGTTGTTAACAATTTGAGGTTTCACTATTTTGTTTGTGTTCAAACATCCAGGTTGTGGTGATGTTTTTATTTGTCTCAATGGAACCTGCTACAAAAACACATCTGTTAGCGGCAATATTGATATGATAAATTCTTTACATAACATAGTTGAAATTAACTTATTTTGCTATAATTACAGTAATTTTTTACTTACACAGTAAAAGTTGTATTACTATTATGTTTATTAGGTAATCAATGGCACATGTTAAAAGTAAGTAGAAACAGTAAAATTTTTAAACTTACAGACTTATTTGTTTTCAACAGTACAAACTGAATATATTTATTTAACCTTTGCACAAAAATGTTACTTAGTTGCAGTTCAAAACCGCATGTGTTTATAAATAGTAAAAACAAATTTAACAGTTATTTATTAAATTTCAAACTTTATACCAGTCACAATTTTTTTTCAAATTTAATATTTAAATTTACAGTTTATAGTTTTACGCAATCCTGAATCTTACGTAATCAAAAAAAAATCTCAAAATATTCGATGCGTGTACAATTATCTATTTTGTTAACGCATCAATAACCACGCATTTTTACAAATTGAAGTGAAACTCTTATTTGTAGTTCAGTTATAATGATAAACTTCAAAGTATTATAATATTTACTGATTACTGCAATTTTTAACCCTGTAAATTTTATGTAACAATGTTAAATTTATGTGTTAAATTATATGATGTAAACTGTAAAGTTATATCTCAATGAACTGATTGTTTAAAAATAACAAGTACATGTAATTCAAATTTAGACTTAATTATACATTGAAGTATATTTAAAAATTAAATCTTAAAAGTTAAATGTATGGTATCAACTAAAAATAGTAAAAGAGTAATTATGAACTTATGGTTTTTAAATTACACAACAAAATTACCTAATAAGCCATTAATAGTTTAATGAGAAAGTATCAATGTTTTACCACGTATTCAAAACTACACAGAAAATTTAAACAAAAGAACACTCTAAAGAGCCACTTAAAGTTTAACAAAAGCCCGTTTATTGTTCTATTTCAAAAGTAATCAACTTTTTTTTGATTGACTTTTAACGTTTTTAAGTTTAAATATGTTAAATACTGTTTTAAATTTAATTCATGAACAATTTAAATCGCAATAAATGAATTACAATCAAGCATACTTGGGTTTTAATAACTTAAAACTATATAATAACACTAAAAAACATGTTTTTATAACACCATATATAATGTGAAAATTTTTCTCTTTTTTTTCTTCGTTCATTAAATGTAATTATTTTTTTTTTTGTAAGCATAGTTTCTACTTAGAGAACAATTGTTTAAAAAACATTTAGGACATGATGTTTTTTCATAAATTTGCGACTTACGCCACTTAAACACTTACAAACACTCCAAACTAATAAATAAAAGCCGACCCATTGTTTAGCAGCTAGAATAATTAGCTGGAATAAAATTGAAAAGTTCAAACCAATTTAAACTTATACAAAAACCCTATTGAGAATAGTTTTTCAGTTAAAACTAAAAATTAGTTTAAGTAAAATTTGCTGAGATTAAAATAATACATTGTTCAATAATGTAATACATAAAAAAAAGAACAATCAAATAGAAAATTTGACATTACCTTACAGGTTTTAAAATAGATTTAAGAAAACCTTTCTATGTTCAACATAAAACTTTCTTCGAGCACTAAATAGCCTTTAAATCCAACTAAGTACAGTGATAACTAGAACAAAAAATTATAAAACTCACAGTTAAAACAGTTCCATTGTTATGTTGGTTGTTAGCTTCGAAATGAAACGAGTTTTTTACTGGATTTGACGATTTCCGCTTGTTTTTATTTGAAGCTGGAACACCTGTTATTAGTAAATTGTATAAAATAAATGTGTTTTCCTGAAATTATATGATTTAAACGTAGTTTTAATAACTTTGCTTACAATTATTCATTTATAAGGGTACTATTTGTTTGATGTGTTTTTTTTTAAATAGCTCATACTTTGTAGAAAAGATATGTTTTTATACTAAATGATGAGCTATTTTATTGGTATCCCTGCAAATAATAAAGTAAGCTTTAAATTTCGAGAATAAAAAATCTTGATTCATTCATCTGACACACAAACTTATTTTAAAAAGCAATATTAATTAGTAATATTAAATAAAATTTTTAGCCTAATACTTTATTTTATAGTAATGACGTGTATAATGTAAAGCTAAGTGTAAGAATGAAGTTATTTTTTAATAGTAATTATATACTTAAAGTGATACATAATTATACAATATACATTTATCTTATGCTTTTAAGTATAACAAATATAAAAATTAAATAATTTGATCAACCAAAAAAAATGTTTAAAAACACTTTCAAAAATAAAAAGCGAAGTTTGAAGAAAAAAATTCTAAGAAGTCTTATTTCAAGAAATTGATTAAAGTAACTTACGTTTGGTAGCTACTAGTGTGTTTGGTTGAATATTTCTAACAATTTGATTTGAGCCAAGGATATCATCGACATTATGAGCTGTAAATGTTTATAAATAAATAAATTTAAGGTAATAATCATCAACAACAAATTAAAAATACCAAGTATACCAAATAACCTTATATTAATATACGCATTTTTTTCTTATACTGTATGTATAATCATATTATTATAGTGTATCTAAAATTGTAAAACTTATTTTCAAAATACTGTTTTAACATTTTAAAACTAATGCTAATAAAAAATGGTTTGACAAAATACAACGAAAAGATAGGATGGTATTAAGTCATACAAACACCAAATATTTTGTCTCAGATTTTTACAAAAAAAAACTATTAAATTGATTTAAAACTATCTAGTTTACACAGCGGTTTTTAAAATGAGCACGTAAAACTGGTCTGCAAAATTACTGCAAGTAGGTATGATTAATTAACCATAAAACAAACTTTGCAGCTTTTCTTTATTATTGTTACAATCAAGCCAAACAATGACTCTAAAATGAAAGCAAGTTTGTATAAACCATTTATGGTTTTAATTATTAATGGCTAAGCTTTTTGTCCTTTTAAAATGAAGCTCAGATCTTTTAAAGTATAACTAACAATACAGCAACTAAATTTCTTCAAAGTTATCAATAAAAACAGTGTTCTAACGTAGTAGAATATAATATAAATCAAGTATATATTTAAAAAATTATAAAGACTATTAAACCATTCTATAAACTGTTTTAACTAATAACCATTAAAATAAATGCTTACAGTTCCAGCACAGACATGCATATATAATAATAATCATCATAACAGTTTTATGTAATAAACATTATTTTTAACTAAAGTAAGAAAAACAAACTTTTTTGTTGAACTTGTGATGAAAAGACAACTTTGTTTTGACCGTTCTGCCTTTTGTTGTAATGTCTTTGCAGAATTCTAAATAAAATAGACTATTTTCTATCCAAACTATTTAATATTTTACATTTTATGTATTGCTTTTATAGATAAGAAATTGAGTTATATAATTTTTCATAAATCATATCATGCTTAAGATCTTACAAAATTGAAAATCAATAATAACTACATTTAGTACATCAACTACTGCATATGGTGTACTTCTTAATTACAGTTGAAACAAAGCTTCAAACAAAAATTTGAAAAAAACACACTAGCTCATTGTACAAAAATATTTTGCCATCTATATGTGCTATAAGCAAATTTTGTATACAAATTAAACAGTTAAAAATATAAATTATGAATACAAAATTCAAGTCACAAATATTTAAACTTACCCCTCAGTTACAGCGGAAACTGCCTTCATTTGCTGACTGAGCCTCATTGAGTCCAACTTTTCTTTTGTCGGCATGTTGTCTTTGATATCCTGTTTAAAATATTTAGTAGCTATTTATGATGATTCAAATAACTTTGTTTATTAATTAACAAGATCAAATTACTTGTGCGCTCACTGTAACATGTTTTGAAAGAAACACACAGGACAATATCTTAATTTCCAATAAATATTAGTTTTAGTACAACTATAAAATACATATTTCTGTTTAAATAATATGTTTAATATCTTAATTTATTTGGTGTTGTATACTTTAATATGGGTAGAATTTAAGTTAACTATTACTTATAAATTAATACAACGTTTTTATCACGTATGCTTTAGATTAGTCGAGTTGAAGTCTGGATATTATTTTTAACACTTTACAAAATAATAAATCTTATACGCACAAATTATTTTACGCTCACTGTTAAACGACCTACCAAACTAAACAACTTCCAGAAAAGCACATCAGTGTCAAATGAACACAACTTTGTTAAAATTTTATAAAAATTTATGTTAAACGAAAATGATAAAATGATAAATTACAAACTACTACACTGAATGCTCATAACTTTAAGTTACTAAAGTTTAATAACAGAGTACAAAACATAAAAATCAAAAGTGAAAACCTTAAATAAATTTAGTAGTAATTAAATGTCTAAAAGTTTTTTTATATGTAATTTCAAGTGCGTTTGAGTGAATCTTATTAAATGCTAATATTAATATAAAATGTGTTAGATATACTAGCGTATCTTGTATTATAAATACATTTCACAGAATTAAATTTTGATAAGAAGTTTTAACACAACAATTATTTTAAAAATTAAATCGAACTTAAAAGGTTAGAACTTAAATTTAAATAAAACTAAAGAAACTTTTTAGTTATAATATTGGGATTGAAATATTTGAAAAAGGGCTGTTTAAATTCAAGTATAAAATAAGAATTGAACATATACAAAATTTATTTAACATTTATTTAGTTAAACTAATTAATTTCAACATTTAAATAATGTATATTAATAAAATTCTTACTTTGTATGTGTATGTGACATTTTCAAACTGAGTTATTTCGCCAGAATTGTCATTTAACTGATCATCAGTAATAATCTGTAAAATTTAATAATTTCTTGATAGACCAAAAACTAAAGTTTTAATGAACAATAATCATATAATTTACAAAATTAATTAAATTTTTCTTTTATACTTTTTTGAACATTTTAATATCATCAGAACACAATACCATCAATATTATGCAGCCCCAGGCTATGTTACGAGTACATTTTGATGCAATGAAAAAAACTATTTGAAGCGAATCTTATACTTGACTATTAGTAAAATTATTTTTAAGTGGAATGAAAAATTCTTTTTTTTTTATATTACAGTTTTAAACGAACTTTAAATTTTACAATTCAATATTTTTGAGGATTCATACAAAAATAAAAGACTTAATTAAAAACATTTTTTTTTAAATATATTATTATTTTGAAAAAAGTTATAATATTTAAAAACTGAAACAAATAATTATAAAAAATAATTATTTTCTTATCTAACAGAAATATTTTTTACAATATTAGTATAATACTTATTTAAATACAATACAAAATAAGTTATAATATGATAAAAACTATTGAATGTAGAAAGAATTTATTGCATTATTTGTTCTATTTAAAAAAAGTATTAATACAAAACATATCTTCTAAGTATAAAAACTAGATAACTAACTGAAAATGATGATAAAAAATATTTAAACAATGTTTAATTTTGACCACTATACTAATTAATAAATAAACACTGCAATTTAAACCAATTTGGCCTTCGATTTGTTTACTTAACATTTACCTAATTTTTCCAGGTTAACTGCAATCTTGAACAAACAGATATTTTAACACGTGCAATTAATTTAATGAAAATTAAATCTTGGCTACTGGCACTAATTGAATATTAACACACCATTTGTAAAGAAAATTTATTTCGACAAAAGCTGTTTGAGAAAGTGCAAGTGTTTGCTGTTTAGCATGTCAACATTTTTAATATGAAACCATAATATAAATTTATTTATTGTCTCGAAACTTTTTACTCTAAAATCGGTAACCATTTTTGTTAACTAAAGTTTTTATGATATGCTATTTATTATAATTTTTTGATAAAAAACATTACAACTTCTTTTTTTTTTGCTGTAAACGTAAGATTCATATCCAGTTTAAATAATAACTGTAATTATTTTTAAACCTTACATTTTGAGAAAATTCCCTAATATCTTTAAATCTCTGCTCAATTTCAAATACAAAACATAACGTTATACAGTGTTAAAACAGTATAAAAGTAAATGTTAAAAAAACTTACGTTGGAAGAAAACTCCTCGTTGGCGGCATCCTGCGAAGCCTTCATGTAGGCGATTGTGATGTCATCGTTCTTGTGTGACGTCATGTAGCCCATGTCGTCGGTGGGCGAGTTGGTTGCCACGGAGCCGGTCGTCAGGTAGGAGTTTGTGACGTCATACTGATGCGGGGACAGCGACACGTCACAGTTGATCAGCCCCGAGTTGTTGGAAGCTGGAAAATAATTTTAAACTAAAATTTTATCAAACATTTTCACTTTGTTTTTGAAGTGAATAATTTTATTAAAATAATACTTTTTTAATGATACAATTTATGTTATTTGAAGCAAATCAATCTAATCAATATTAAAAGTAGTTGTTTCAAATATCAAAAAACATTGCAGTTTAAATTTATGTTTAGTATTTATTTAATGTTTGTTATTTAAAACTTCTTAAAAATTCACTAAAAGTTCAGTCAAAACAAAACTTAATAAAATTAAATTAAACAAAATAAAACTTTATCAAAAACAAGTGTGATTGGTTCGTATATTTAGTTATACATTGTTTTTTTACGATTGTAAAAACAATACTAACCACCAAAAACTATAAAATATAAACTTTATTTTTAAAAATAAAAAGCTATTTTTTAAACCTATTTTTCCAAATAATAATTTAACCAAACAAAATTAAATTGTGTTGTAGAAAATAATTATAAAAGAAAAAAAGGTATTTTTCAGAGTACAGCAATAACAAAAGATATTAAACTTACTTAAATTTTGTTATTAGAACATATAATATCTGATGATAAATGACTTGCAATCAAAGTTTATAACTTTTACTAGTCATCCTAAATACCAAAAAGTACATATTTTATTTATAATACTAAACTAAAAGCTTTTACCGAGAAGTTAACAATAGCATTAAAATTAATCATAGCTAGACAATGCAAATTAAGTTTTTTAAATACAAAAAGTCGTGATGCTTAAGTATACGTGTCATTCGTTTAATAAAACTAATTATAAAGAACTATAAGATTTATTTAAATACTACATTATCATAGATAACTTGAGTAACTTATTATAAAAACTTTAAGAGTTTAAATGAAATTTATCTTATAAATGAATAGCTATGACAAAAATACCAAATTATAATTTGAAAGGCAAGCAAGACGATATGCTCTATTTGAAGTTAGAAAATTTACAATTAAAAAAATTAAAACTTTAAAGTTACAACATAATTTCTATAAAACTTTTCTTTAACTTCATACTATCTAAATTAATTAAAAAACTGTTGAGTAATTTTCAATTAAAAAACATTTAATAACTCATTAGATCTATACTTTAATTTAGCACTACTAGTTTTAGATACAAACTTAAATGTAATAATAATGTATATCTATATATATTTTGTATATGAAACATATAGCTTTTGTATGTAAAAACATACATCATTGCATTAGCAGTACTAATAACAGCAGAAAATTAATTTAATGGCACAGTTTTGTGTTTGTGTAAGTTCAGAGTATAAACTATTTATTGGTTTACGTTTGTATAAACTTAAATGATACAACAAACATTTGTCAAACTTAGTGCGTTTTAACTTAAAAAGGAGTTTTCAAAAGTTTATGCAACTTATGTTGGCAGTTAAAGTTCATTAAAAATTTAATGATTTCACTATAATAAAAGTTGCAGGCGTATGTTGCAGTTTATCAATAATTAATCTTTTTTGATCTTTTAACAATAACTTATTGCATGGAATTTACAAACTGAACAAATATTTGAGTAACAATTTGTGTAAACAGCAGTTTATTTACTTTTCGTCTGCAATACAAGACCACAAACAATTACCGCCAAGGGTTCATTGTGTAACTTAATTAGACTTTATAGTTTAGATTTATTTTAAATTGATAATCATGTATGTTTTTAAAATTATGATTTATTTTTTTTTTCTTTCAAAAAAACAAATTTTTAATATTAATTGTTTTTAACATCGTAATTTAATAATGCTTAACAAATTTTACCAAAATTCAACATTTGTTATATAATGCCCACCTTTTTTACCGTTTATATATTTAAATACAATAAGAATAATAACTGATACCTGAAAAATTATGCATTAATTACATCAAATGTGCTGATAAACTTAAATGGTTATTAAACATACCATAAAAAAGTATTATAGTTTATATGCATAACTTTCAACAGATATTTTTAGAAACTTTCAATAACTTCTGCATAATGTTTACAAACAAATATAACAACAATGTTTATTATTTTGTGTATCGTCATTATGTTCAATCGTGCTAATATTTGGAAATTAGACACATTTAGTATTGATTTCAAACAAGACTACATTCATACAAACTAACAGTTGAGAGCTTCGTCCAGTTCGCATATGGGGAAGCTGTTGAAGTCGTTGCTGAGCAGCACATCGCTCATCATTATCTCGTCTTCGGGCGTCAGTGGCGGTGAATCGAACGTTGATGATTCCTATCAAAATTACAGTTTGTATCAAAGACGAGTTGTGTTGTATATAGATGTTAATGAAAATGATTAAACAATGCACCAATTTAGTTTTAAAAAATATATACACGACTTAAACTATGAAAAACAGTTATCAAAACAGTTACAAAATGAGTTAAACTTATATTTTTATATTTGTACAAACAAACAGTTACCCAGTCATTGGATGAACATGACATTTTGCTTTCCGTTTTTACTGAATCTGACCAATTCAAATCTGCTCTTTGGTGCGTGCCAGCTGTAAAATATACAAATTTTCTATTTAATACTTGATGGTTAAAGTTTTCAAGTTAGAAGATTCCATTATTTTGGCTATAAAACTTACCTTGATTCAAAATATTCAAAAATATCAAAAAACTGCAAATTATATGTCTCTAAAGGACTAGGGATTTTTTTGTTATGTTTGCAAAAACATTAAACTGAATTTTAATTATACTTACATACATGCTTAGAGAAGAACACACTAACTTTGACTTAAATGTAAAATATTTATTTAACAATAAATTTTCAAATGCAATTATATGTTAAATTAAATATGTTTTTACCACCTTGTGCATGCAAACCAGTTTTATTTTATTTTTTACCACATAACTCTTATAAGCTGACAAATGTTTATTACTATTTACTTTTCATTGAGTTTTTATCGATACTTGGTATAAATTGTTATTTAACAAGAAACTAAATAATTATAATACACATAAACAGTGAGTTCAAGAATTAGATGCTTTTATAATTCTTTTTTTTCGACGATACTAAATTATTTTTTTCATTAACTAAAAAAAATAATATCAGTTTTAACTTTTTAAATTAATTAAAACATTAATACTAAAAAAAGCTAAAACATTGAATAAAATAGATGATTGAATTATTAAACTTGCACTTACAAAGAAAGTTAATGATTAAGTACTTTTTAGGCATTTAAGCATTGTAATAATATATTAAAGAAAGGTTTTGTAAATTAAAGTTCAAAAAAATACTAAAACTAAATTGTCTAAACTAAACATAATACATTTAAATATCTTTTTTCAAATCTTAGCTAGTTGAAATAGTTTAAAGCTTAATAAAAATATAATAATAAAAATTAAAAAAATTAGTATAAAATAATTCAATAGATAAAAATTTAAACTTGAAGATTATATTTTAATTTAATAAATTCTATTTTAAAAGCGCTTCAATCTTTAAAAAAACATTTGATTTGAAAAAAAATCTACACCAAATAATTTATTTTAAGTTCAGTATTTTTTTCTTTTCAGGTGCATTACTGAGAAAATTTAATATAAAGAATAGACTTACATTGAATTATGTTTTCTAGAATGAAATATTTTTATAGGTTAGTTTAAAATTTTACATTTAGATGTAGTAGCTTGTAATTAACAGATTAAGGAAATTCAAATATAACTTAGTGTAGATTTAAAAAAATAGAGATTTTTATGATTTTATTGTAATAAACATAAAATTCATAGCTTACAATTTAAAAGCTCAACATAAATAAATATCACCAAAAGTCTACAAAAAGTTCAACAGTGACAATTTTTATGCTTAAAATTAATATACAGTGTACATACATTAAAAAAAAATATTTTGCAAATTAAGGCCATAGGGGGGGTCCAACTTTTTTTTTTACAAAAAATAACTTTGGCTTTTATATGAAAGCTTTAAATACAAACTACAAGCTTGTTTTTATAGAATTCAAAAATATAATTTAACTTTTGAGATATTTTATTTTTTGTATAAAGTTTCCGATACAAACGTATGGACCGCAAATTTTTCAGGGTCAATTTTCTCTGAAATTTTAAAATTCACTAAAAACCTATCTGCTCCTTCATTTTTTGACCTAGAGACTTCAAATTTTTAGGAAATGTTCCTTTAAATATTTTGAAGAATCTGAATGTTGGAATTTTTGAAATTTTGAAAAATAAAAATTTTATTCACAAAAAACTAAAAAAAGGGTAGTTTTTTGACAATATTTTTTTTTTACTCAAAATGAAAAAAATTCTTGCAATAGATCTCTTTAAAGTTTAATGATACACATTCTGTAAAAATTTGAAAAAGATTACTCAAAAAATGAAGGAGGAGATAGATTTTTAGTGAAATAGTCTTTTTTTGCATTTTTAGTTTTTGCCTTCCATAAGGAACCTATTGAACGCCCTTTCTTTGATCGCTTATATCTCAAAAGTTACTTTGAGTTTTTTTAAGCGGTTAAAAGTGTCCGATAGCTCAGATTAAATTCTACAAAATAAGATCAAGTTGTAAAAAACAAAGTGGACCCCCCCTATGGCCTTAAAAACACCTAAGTCTTTGTTGGGCTTTTATAAGTCAATATAACCTTATCACTAAAATCTTAAAAAAAATTCTTTATTTTAAGTTTAAAAACAACAAAAATTTGTATATAGTTTGAAACAACACACATCAAAAATATTTTACTAAAAATTTTTTATTTAAGTCTTTTTTTTTCAAGTCAAAAAATAATTAACTTAAAGATAGTAACAAAATTACTTGGAGATATAATAAAACAATTCAATAAAAAAAAATTATTATCAACTTTTTACTAATAGGAATAATTTTTATAAAAGCAAAGTTTTCTTATAATAAACTGGTTTTAAAACTAAGAAAAAATTAAATTTCAGAAAATTTATATGACAAAAAGTTATTATTATCTAAAACTCAAATTTCTTTTTATTTGATATAAACAACAAATAAAATTTTGAAAAAATTGAGACAAAAAAAAAAGTGCAAAAAAAAAAGTTTCAAACTTTACAAGCTAGAAACAAAATAATAATGATAACACCCAGCATTTCAACCTTTTTTAACCTTTTAAATACAAGAATACTTATACTTAAAAGAACAACAGATAAACTTGAACACCTTAATGCAGTCACTTGAAAAACTTTACCCAGGCTTCACTACAGGCTAAATGAAAACAACAAAAAGTTATTTTCACACCAAATATTTTTGTAACTTGTACTACCTGTGCTGGTTATCATCTTATCATTCTGCTGTAGAACTTGACTGAGCGTTGGAAAGTTCCAACTTAATTCTTGTTCATATTTTGCAGACATTTCAGCCTCATTTGATGACTTTACAAGATTACTTGTTTTTTTAAACAATACTATACACAAAAGAATAAATCTAAAAAGTAACACAAAACACTGATAGTATTTATAAGTGTAAGGTAAGCTATGAAGGTTACAAATACTTTGAGCTTTTTATAACTTGATAGTAAGTTTTTATTTTTATATTATTTTTTCTAGATAAATATACATCATATTTTTCTACAAACATGCTTTAGTCTAAAATGTTCATTAATATATTAGTATTTTATTGAAGTTAAAACTTACTTAAAATCAAATTTACTTAAAAAAATAGCTAGAAAAAGTATGGTTTTAACTTGAACATAACTCAAGTAAAAAAAGTACAGTAATAATAGAATACAGGCTTTATAACTGCAACATTATAAATTATCTTTTTTATAAACTTCATTGCTACTAAAACAAAAAATTGATTAGTTTATAGTAAACAAAATAACTAAATGAAAATAACAACTGTTTGAATTGATAATACAAAAAACATAGATGTGGTCAAAGTACACTTTAGAATTTTTTTATCATGCACTAAAACAGAAAACTTTCAACTAATTTCTGGAAATAAATGAACTTAGACTATTTTTACCAACAAATTAAACTTTTGATATATATAAAGCTTTGAAATTTTAAACAACATTTAATTTGTATTCTGAAAAGTACTAAAAAAATTAGGTAAATAGAAAAACTTAACAATAAATTAATCCATTTACGCAAGTGATCAAAATTAGTAATGAATAATTAATTAACACACATAATCAGTTGTAATTAGTGAAAAGAGCAAAACAGCATTGTTAATTTTCTTTTTTTTTTTTGTAAAAAGCAATACAATTTATTGAACTTAATATTGTTTCTGTTATCTGAGTTCTATTAAATTAATTCTACTTATAAACACAACTTACTTGTAAATTTTTTGTTGGTACTTTTCTCTTTTATTCGTAATTTGCTTTTTCAATATAAGTACTAGTTTAAATAAAAACTAAAGTCTGCAAAAGTAAAAAGAATTACTAATCAATGTGTATAAAAAACATAATAACCATTAAATGAACAAAAAATTTAGTTAAATCATTAACAACGATATGTTAACTTTCTATTACTTTAATTTAAACTATTTAGTACAACTTTCTAATTAAAATTAAATACTTGAAAATTTTTTGTTTTTTAAGAGAAAAATTTTGAATGATAAGTTATTTAAAGTATTAGCAATGTGAGATTGTTTACTTCTTATGGTTTAATGCTATCAAACAAAGTTTTTACATTTTATATTAGTTATCTTTTTTTTGTATATTAATGAAATATGTTGAGTTTATAAATGTTATTTTGTTCACTATATGTAGTTATGTTTTTTAAACAAATGCATTTATCAGAGTTGCCAAATGTTTTTGGAAAATTTTCTCCAGATTTTCATAATTTCCTTGGGGCTTTCAAAAGTACACATTTTTGGGTCTATTTGTAGTTTAAAGTAAATTTAAAGTAAAAATGTGTTGAATAGTATAAAATCATTGAAAAGATACTGTAAAGCTACTTTAAATGTGTTTTTGAATAAAAAATTATGATAATGACAAAAAAAATTATGTATATGATAATTATTTTGTGTCAATTCAAAATTTTTCTACTTAACATGTAAAAATTATTTAAAATCTCAGATTTTTTAGCCTAAATTTTCAAGTTACAGGATTCCAAATTTTTGGCAACCTTGTTTTAAAACATGTACATTGAACATGTACATGAAATAACTTGTACACTTTATGTTTGAATTAAACTTCTTTTTGTTTGTAAAAAAAGTTATTTAATGCTACTGATGTGTTAAAACTATTTTAAAAATTATCTTTAAGTTTTTTTATTTAGATTAGTGTAAACTATACATTTTTAAGTCTTTAAAACAAGTTTAATATATTATATAAACATGAAGTTAAAAACTTTAAATTTTTTTTAAGTATAATCTAACACTTTTATTATATACCACATAGTATTTTTTCTTTGTAAATGTAATGACCATTTGTGCATCAAAATAGTATTCAAATGTATTAAAATTTTATCATCTTAAGACACAGTTCCCTAACTTTGAATATTTATTTTTTTACATTTCATGGTAATTACCTAGGATGATGCTGCGCCAATATCAAACTGAAAATATTTTACTTTTGATGTCAATTTTAAACATAATTATAGGCAATGTTTTAATAATCAATGTTATAAGCCAAATATGTTTATTCTAAAAAGATACTTTGCTTTAAACAAGCTACATAAATACATAGAAAGAATTAAATAAATTCATGACAAAATAAAATATTTAATTAACCTTATTTTACAGTATTGTAATTAATATAATTATTGCATAGAAATTGTCACTTTATATTGTCAAATAAAAGTGATTAAATATTTAAGTTTTATTAGTTTAAGATATGTAAGTTTAATAATATTTATGTATTTATAAAACGTATGTTTTAGCATTAAAATATGAAATAGACATCAATATAATATATCTTCAGATTGAAATTGGTGCAACATCATCCTAGGTAATTACCCTTTGTTTTAAATAAGCTATACAAATACATAGTAAGAATTAAATTTATTTATGACACACTAAAATATTAAATTTACTTAGTTTTACAATATCTTAACCAATATAAACTATTGTATTGATGTATATGTTTTATATTTTCAAATGAATGCAATTAAATATCTAAGTTTGATTAGTTATGTTAAACAAGTTTTATTTTATTTATGCATTATTCAAATAAAAAATTTTAGCTGAAAAATATGGTTAAAAAAGATCAAATATAATACATTTTCAGTTACCACATCATTTTCAGTTATCATGATATTGGTGCCACATTATCCTAGGTAATTACCCATATTTTAAATAATTCTAAAATTTATACTTAAAATATTCAGTTCAGAAAGCTTTTAATGCTGTCATTAGAACCTTGGCAACATTAAGTAGTAAACAACAGTAAATATAAATAAAAATGTGCAGCTTGATGACTTTAAGGTATATATCCATTGTCCACACAAGGTCCATAAAGAAAGTTTATAAATATTGTCTTTATTTCATTTATTTGATATTATTTAAAGTTTCTTTATTGAATAGTTAAAAACATAATTTTGTTTTATTAAATTTTATAAATTTTAACTTACGTTATCAAATATAAATTTGCTTTCATTAGCTATAAAAAGTTACCTTTTATAAAAACTATTAATTTTTACAATACTGCATTACTTGAAGACTATAGTTGCATTTACATATATAAAGAATCTTCAGTAGACCATAGTAATTTGACTAAGCTTCACACTTGGGGACTTTTTTGAGCTAACAACTTAATAACAGGGTTGTGATTTGGAATAAACTTTAACAGTATTATAAACAGAATACTTCGATTCAGTTTTTCTTCACGCTGTTTTATTCAAAAATATAAAAACAGCTATTAAACCTGTGTGAAAAATATTTTTTTTCGCTTAAATAAAGTTAGTATCCATTTGTGTACGCACTCTAAGCATAAAAAAAAGTGAGTACTAAACCGTAAGTGCAAACTTCGTAAGATCTAGTTTATTTTTTCGTTAAGGGTAGCATATGTGACTTAAAAGACTCGAATAGTAAAAAGTGATCAAAAAACTCTAAAAGACATAAAAATCATTATATATTTATTTACAATTTAAACGAGTAAAAATGTTAAAAGATTATAGTAATTTCAATATAAGTATCTTTAGTTTATATTTTTCTTTATGTGTATTGACTATACTAGTAACAATTTTTTGGCAACCAAAGCGTAATTCGGATTTGTAATCTTGAATGCTTCGTGCAACAATTATAATTACCTCCTGCGATTTTATTTTATAAACAAAACACCGAATCACTGGTTCTAGTTAAATCTATTTATCATACCGTTTCGACAGATCAATACTACTGTAAATTTTAAAAAGCAATTTAGGGTGGTTTAACATTTTATCACAAATACCTTATAATTTTTCTGTTTTATCACTGTTTCTGAAATGTTAAAAGTTTTATTTGAATACAGGTATTTAAAAGAAAAACAGATTTACGAAAACACTAAAAGCTATAATTTAATATTTAGCATACAAAAAATTTTGAATAGTGAATACTACATGTAGATGCTAACAAACTACTTTTTTCTATTTCTTTAATATACAACAACCACTTTAACCAGCTAGAACTTTTTTCCAATTCAATTAAAAAAAATTATGTTGTAGGACTAAATAATCAAAAGAATTTCGTGCACTAGGTCCTTAGACCAAACTTTTTAGCGTTTTTTTTATTATTGTTCAATTAACAATACATACTATATATTAAATTGGTACAAATTTGAAACCTTTTCACAGTTTAATTTTGAGATACATAAGTCTTTAGTGTTAGATGGAAAATAGTAATAATAATGAACAGTAAAATATAAAAGAATAAAACAAGACAAATCATTTTGTTTTCTAATTTTATATTTTTTAGATAAAAAAGTTATTTATAGTATTTGTTATAACTTTTTATTGTTTTGAGCAGATTCTTTCTTTGGTCAATTGTCAAGTTATATAAAGATTATTTACAAAGGTTGTTTAAAGTTGATATTACTGTTTTTTCATTGTTTTTGTTAATGAATTGCAAATACATAAGAAATATTAAACTTAAAACTGGTGAAAAAAAATTTTTAATGTACTGTGCAAATTCATCAGACCTCTAAAAAATTATATCAAAAATTTTAGGTTAATTTAAAATATGGTAAGTATTTAAGGACATTGTTTTTTTTTAAATCTGAAGACAATTTTAGTTTGAATTAATTACTTGTTTTAGGGTTGCCACTTTACCCAGAAACCTAAAAAAACCTGAATTTGACAATTTAAGCAAAAGAAAACCTTGAAAAACCTGAAATTTTTAACAATTTTGACATGTTCAGTAGTAAAATTTAGATTTGACATAAAGATTATATAAAAAAAATTAAATTTTTTGTCATCATAAAAAGTTTTTTATTTAAAAACACGTTTAATATAGCTTTTTAGTATCTTTTCAATGTTTTTGTACAATTCAATATAGTTTTTCACCTTAAAATTTAATTAATACTAAAAAAAAAACAAAAATGTGTACTTTTAAAGACCTGGAAGCATGTTGGAAAAAGTATTTAAAAAATGAGTGGCAACCCTGTTTGTTTAATGGAATAAATAACTTTGTAAAGGTTTTTTTCAAAACTAATTAAGTTATAAATTATTATTTATGTTGTCTATAAGTTTTTTGACAAGTGTTTTAAACAAAACTTATACACTAAGGATTTTTTAAAAGATGTTGATTTAATTCCATAGTACGCTTTCCATAGTAGAGTAAACATATTGATAGTTAGAATTTTATTCAGTATATTGTATACTATATAATATATACTTTATTCTTATTAAATTTTTAAAATTTGTTATTGCTTTAAATAATGGTGATGGTTTAAACTGTCTGAAAACTGGTTTCAAAGATTATGTGCTACTATGAATAATTTAATATTTTTAGAAAATTTACTTAAGTTAATTTTTAATCTTTCTTACATTTTTTTTATATTAAATGCTTAATTTACAAGATGCAATAAAAAGGAAGTATCAATTGAAATATGACAAAATTGTAACACTCTCAAGCAACTAAGAAAAATTTAGACCAAGTTTGGTAAATGTTCAAGGTGACACAAGGTAACTAGGAATAACTCATATAATTTAACATATGCATCTTTGACGCATAAGGTTACTTAATTTTTGTTTGAAAGTGTTTTCCTATTTTTATCTAGCTTGTATATTTTTCCTAATTCTTTTGTCATAACATATCACTTTGTATTTAAAGTTTACTATAATCAAGAGACTTTTCTACTGTCTAGTATTCTTTGTTAAACAATAAAATACTTTAATATTAACTTTAGATAAAGTAGTTTAAATCTAAAATTATTAAATTTCTCTACACTTCAGAGCCACTTGGCCCACTTTAGAAAATTCTTATGTAAACAAATTAAAAAGATGCACTATTTCCTATCTTAAAATTTCATCTTTGTTTCAATAATGTTAAATGTTATCTAAAAGTTGTATAACTACACTTGTTTACTTGTTGAAAGAAAAATGCAGAAAATTTGTTGTTTATTTTTGTATAAAGCATTTATTAGTCAGCTTTATTAAAAAAGCATCTCAAAAGGTTTTTACCATGTTATATAGTATATTTATTTAACAACCGAAAAAAAAGCTCAAATTATTTTTTCTAGGACCTGAGGTATGAAAAACCATTTTATTATCGATAATTTTATATCAATTTTTTTTACAACTTTTTATTTATTTAGTTCATTAAAAATAAAAGGCTTCTGTCTCTGTTTTTTAGTTAGGTAGCACATCTTATTTATTTTAAAAATAAAGTACATATGTTCTAGTTTTTAACAAAAAACTTTTAAAAATACTTAAGTGTCTAAGAAAGTTTTAAAACATCTATATCTAATTGAATCAAACAAGTTTTACTAAAAATAAGTTATTGGCTGAAATCTAAATAAAAAATTCAAACAAGTTAAAAGTATTAAAACAAACTTTAAAAACATAGTTAACTTTATTAGTAGATTATAACTTACAGATATGAAATTAGAACTAAAATTTTTAGTTTGGAAAATAACAATTTCACAATTTAAAATAAAATGTGACTATGAAAAGTTTACTGGTTTTAGTATTTACAGTGATTAAATATATTCAAAATCAAAAAAAAATTAAAATAATCCTGTTTAATGTCAATTTTAAGACAACATTGCAACTTTATTATACTAATGTCGCGGTCAAGTAGATTAAATGAAATATTCATTTTTTTTTTAGTTCATTTAAAATAACTTGATTAAAACTAAAAATATTATATGCTTTAATATAACCTAATTTTCAATTATTATATATTATAAATACATAAAGTTGCTCCTAATTAAAAGTTTACAATTAATTATTTTTCATGATTGTTAACTAGTAAATACATAGATAATTTAAAGTAAAACTGTTATACCAGTGTTCTTTAAAAATTATGCAGAATCTTAAATTTGTAATTAACCTAAACATTTTCAGATGAAAATTTTATGGGAATTAGTTAGTAGCTTCCTTATAAAATCAGGGTCTTAAAGTATTGTTTTAAATTTATTATCACATTCTAAAGTATTAATTAAGACTAGTTCCACTTCTTTTTAATTAGTGAACAGCACAAAAGTGAAAGTTATTTCTGCTTGCATTGAAAGTCTAATCTTTATTACTGAACATAGTTGTTTACATTGTTAATTTTAACATTTAAAATTTAGTAATATAACACAATTAAATTATATGAAATAAGTTACTTTTTTTGTTAAACAGCTATGTAATTGAACAGCTAAGATTTTTTCTTCATTTTTACAGGGTAGCACAGGTTCTTTTTTAGTTGTATAAACAGAATAGGTGTCCAAAATGAGCGACACTTATGCATGAAGGGTCAAATATGCACGAAGACGCTATTGTACAAAGACACTTTGCACGGTTGAAAATTTTTCAAGTTTTTTTTTTATTTAATTATTATTATTTTTACTGTTATCCCTAACCCTTAACCTAAGTCGGTAATGTGTTTTTATTTTTTCATAGTTATTTTGTATGATTCTTTTTATTTTCTATTTTTTTTATTGAAAAAGTCTTTAAGTTTATTTTTTTAGTCATTGTTACCTCTAACCCTTACTTTCAGTCAGTAATGTATTTTTATTTTTTCATAACTTATTTTATATGACTCTTTTTACTTTCTAGTTCTGTTTATTATAATACTTTAAAAGATTTTTTTTTGTCACTGTTACCTATAACCCTTACTTTCAGTCAGTAACTTTTTATTCTTTTAAGATTTTAATTAGTTTTTTTCTGTTTTTAACTGTTTTTTTTTTTCTCATTTAACTTTTTACCATTACTTTTACCTCTAACCAACTGTTGGAAACACAAAACTTTACTGCACACGAATTTCACGAAATTTTTAGATAACGCAAAAAAAGATTTTAGTCTTATTAATATATTTATTTAATTAAAGCAACTTAGTTAAATGTTAAAGTTGAATCTAGCCCTGGATTTTTAATTTAGCTTTTACTTTATTGTCCATTTTACTCTCATGATCTTTTTCAGTATTAAATTATGGACATCATTCTTTATATAAATAATGAATTGAAGTCACAACCTACAGCTGAAAAATGGAAATGTGCAAAGTCCATTGACTTATGTGGAAGAAGCTGTCATCACGCTAATATCATGATTTACCACTAAATTAATAGGTTATTGTTTTCTGATTTACTATGAATATTAAGGGTTGCCAGTCTACCTGGAAAAACCTGGAATTAGACAATTTAGGCAAAAAAAAAGAAAAAACATTAAATACTTACAATTTTGATATGTTCAGTAGTAGAATCTGATATAATTTAAAAAATTCATAACATAAATATAAAAAAAAATTGTCGTCATCAATTTTTTTATTAAAAAACAAAATTATAAGTTATACAGTATGTTTTCAATGTTTTTATGCTTTTTAACGCAGTTTTTTACCTTAAACATAACTTTAAAATAAAAACAGACCTGAAAAACTGTACTTTTTTAAACCTGGAAGAAATTATGATAACCTGTAAAAATTTTTTTTTAAACGAGCAGCAACCCTGATATTAGTAATTTATAGCATTTTGCTTAATGTAGAAAGTTTTGTTTTTTTCATCAGAATTATTATTATTACTTACTTTTTAAATTACAAAATTGTTCATATAAGGTTGTCCACTTGATAATGATGTTATTAGTTAAGTAATAATTAAAGTTTAAAACTATTTTCTATATTTACAGAAAAAATTAACAACATTTATTTAATAAAATAATACTTTAATTGAGATAAAAACAATT
The DNA here is from genome assembly GCF_965202585.1 of Thalia democratica. Classification (NCBI taxonomy): domain Eukaryota; kingdom Metazoa; phylum Chordata; class Thaliacea; order Salpida; family Salpidae; genus Thalia; species Thalia democratica. The sequence continues at coordinate 17,569,152 of NC_139169.1, forward strand.
AAAATATGGTAAAAATTTTCTTCAAATAGATACATGGTAGTAGTGGTGAATAAATTTTAGTAACAATTTAAAAGTTTTTAATAATTCAAATTATACAATTTTTATATTATTATATATCAATAATTAGATAGTGCATACAAACTCTATAAAAATTATAGGGTTTAGTTAATACTTAGTTGCCACATACTGAGGCTAGTTTGAATTTTATAAAGGTTTTTTGAAAAAATCAGGCTGGCTCATTATATTCTGGGTTTTTTTTGTAAATCTCAGGCTAATTAGCTTTGTTTTTAATAGATTTCTAGTTACTTAATTTTAATATTTTTAAGATTTGAAAACTAATTCTTACAAGTTATCTTAATTTTCTACCTGTTTCGTTCTGTTGTTCTAACAAAAAAAAATTAACTGTTTATTTTCGTGTTTTAATTTGTGTTATAAGTTCTTTTTTCATTTATTTGTATTAATCAGGATGATTAGAGTAATTTGATTTTACTCAGGATAGATTTTTTTTACACTAAACAAAGATTTTTACTCTAAAAAGTTGCAAACCTTTTAATTAACCAGTTTAAGTATCAGTATCATTTAGAGTTGTCAAACACTCAGCTTAGTTAATTTTTTTTAGAAATACAGTCTTACTCGGCATTTTTTTCTTGCGAAAGGTAGTCTAGTTCTGGAAATTCTGTTAAATTTCTGAATAATTTATGTCAATTTTTTTTGAACAGTATGAATGTTTTTAGATCTTATTTTTTTAATCATAATGTTACTTTAAGAATACTGCTACAAACTTTTTAGTTTTTGCTTTCTCTTTTCTATTTCAAACTTAAGTTGACTAAAACTAGTTTGTTGTAACTCTCGCAGAGTGACACACACTTAGAATAACTCAGAACAGTATAAATTGCTTAAAGTTTCAAGGATAGTTAAAAAAAAAAATTGAATCTTATTTCAATGTTTTTTCTTTCATGGAATGTAATTTCTTTGTTATAGTTTGAATTTTATGTTTTTTTCGTTAAAGTTCCTATTTTTTAGATATTTAAAATTTTTTATTTTAAAGTTCATTTATTTCAAATATTTATTTATGATTTTTTTTAATAAATAACTAAAAACATTTAAGTCTCAGGACAGATTTTTGACTCAAAAAATAAATCCCTGCTTATATGTGTTACTCAGTCTGATTTTGTTTTAGTTTTAACAAAAGCAAACTTAACAATTATTATTGAACTGCTTACTCGAGGTCTAATTTTTTTATTTAAAAAATATATAAATGCAGTAATTTCAATAATTTAACTAAAAGATATATAGTATGTGATTTAAAAGATGATGTAGCTTTATGTTTAACAAACACTTTAAAAAAGGCTGAAAAGTTTTTTTGTGTTTTGTCTATATATAATTTTACATACATTTAAAAGTTTAGTATTTGTGAAATATTACTTTTTTTTTCTGTTTTAGTTAGACTCAAGTAAAAAAACAGTTTAACGTTTTACATTTTAAAAAGTACTTCTGGGATCTTTAGTTGTTTTACAATACTTAAGCTTTAAAAAAACTGTTAATTGATATCCCTTTCAGTGTTTTTATTATATAATTACAAAAATAAAGGTAGTTAAAAGGTATTTTGATATTCTTATCAAAACTTAAACAAATAAGGATTTTTAAAAATGTTTATGTTAGTTTATAATTTATTTTTCAAAGCTAAGGCTATATTTTAATATAAATTAACAACTCTTTTTGTCTTAAAATAAATGTTTCAAATAATCTGTTTCTTATAACTATTATGTTCGAGGTAACTAACAAGATCGCCACAAATTTAGAATATTCCGGGTTACTTTGTAACTTTTGAAAATCTCAGTATAACACATGATAACTCAAGAAATTTTAAATTTGTTTTCTAAACTCCGGCTGGCTCAGATAGTTTTTTTTATCTAAATACAGTTTTAAAATTTCAGGTAGTTTTTTCTACCTTTAAAGTGAGAAATAAGTGATTTAGTTTCAATACTTTATTACTTTGTGTACAATTTTGTTGAACAGCTTGATTTTTCTCGCCTTTGAAAAGTTTAAAATTTAAATAAAATCCTGGGTGACTGCAGTTCAGTTCAATATCTTTCAAGACAGTTTCTAATCATACAGATCAGTTTTGACTAAAAGGATTACAACCCTGTCAAACTTTATTAACAACATTTACTTTCAATTTTTGACTTAATAATTTAAAACAAATTCCTTGGTGTTAGTATAACTAGGTTTATTTTTATTTCAAATTATTAATAGTCATTTTAACTGATCTAACTTCTTTTATTAAACTCAGCTAAAATCAAAAGTTAACACAATATTAAGTATTAAATGTTTACAGTAAAATATTTGATTTACTGTATAATACCAATCTTAATAGTCATAACAATTTTTGATATTTTTTGATACTGATTAAATTAGATTAAAAAGCAAATGACATTTAGCTGTTTAAAAAACAGAGTTTTCATACACTCAAACTCTTCGGAATAACTTTATTGCTATTTTAAAAGTTTGGAGACTTAGGCACAGGAATTTTTTTGAAAAACTTATGCTGACACATGTTCGATTGATTATTAATTGAAAAATTGAGACTAGATTGATATTTTTCTGAATGTTAGACTATTTTACATATTTACTATGTTTTGATTAATTGATGTTAGATTCATTTAAGCTTTGTTAATTTGTTATTAAGTTTTTAGCAAAAATAAATATATTTCTTCTTATTTAGACTAGCTTAAAGAATTACAAACTGGTTTTTGGTCAATTAAGATTGTTTTTATACTTGAAAGAGTGACAAACTTGAAACTAAATTGATAAGCCATGCTAAAATCTTAAAATACAGTACTTATTTGTAACTAACTTCATAAGAAAATATAGTTAAAATATAATTTTTTATTTTTTTACCAGAAAAAAGTGACAATCAATTACAACCCTGATTTTTTCTTGAAATGCAGAAATTCAGTCTATGAAAGAAAAAACATCAGCATCAAATGTACAGAGATAAAGATATATACATTATTTTGAATATAGCTGTTTTTAATTCGTTTTTTTATGTTCACATTTTTCTATTTGTTTAATATCATTTGTAATAAGATAATACTCACAAAGTAAACGATAAAGAATTAGTTTAAGTATGTATTTAATATTATTAATTTTTTTTAGAATACTGTACTTGGGTTTTAGTAGTGATTGCGGATATGTGCTCAATTAATAAGTATGTAAGACAAAGCCATATAACTAAAATATCACTGTGAAAATAAGGTAAACCAAATAAAAAGTTTCATTAAAACTAAGATGAAATATTAAATTTCAGCTTGTGTTATCAAAAGGTTTTCATGTAAATATAAACTTAGTAATGATATATTAGCGCCGCTAGTGGGTTCCATGAAAACATATCTCATTAACAAAAAGCTTCAAAAACATCTTTTTAAAATGAAATATACTAATAAAAGTGTTTACGTAGTCCTACCGCTAGCGGCACTTTTTAAAATAGTATCTTGGGGACCCAATTTATGTTTTGCAGTTTGGTGTACACAGATTCTGAATAGCTTAAAGATCACTGGCTTAATATATATACCACTAGCTAAGTACACTTTAAATATTTGTTCTGATAAATTCTCATAGTAAAATAAGAAAAACAAAAATTATTAAAAACTTTTTTGCACAATAAAATACATTCTATGCATACTAGTCTTACAACCATCTTGCAGAGCATTTTACTATTAAACAGCAAGAGAAATAAGCAGATTCTAAAGTATTTTTAAAAAACTAGACATTTTTTTACGTTACTTCAAAGAAAAGTACAGCTTTAAGCTATGAATCAAACAAGACTAGACTTAAGGTTTTGACTTAAAATATGATAATGAGAGTTTTGTTATAAAATTTAACAAAATTAATTTGTTTTATATTTTTTTAAATAAAATCGTCAAAATTTTAATACGTTTCTTTCATTTTAGTATTATTATTACTTAATAAGTAAACTTGAAAGTATTTAATAATCATTTTAAACAGGTTCTAAAAATTTGAAATATTAAAATTAAAAATAATAATGGAGTATGAATGTTGTATATGTCTGGATAGGTTATTCAAAGTAGACTCAGAAGTATCTGTCACACCGTGTGGTCATACCTTTCATAAAGACTGCATATCAAACGTAATAAAAGATGAGAATAAGACATGTCCAATTTGTAGACAAGATTTACAGGAAGAAAATATAGTTAAAGTTCACTTTAATGTGAATAAAAAACTTGACTACAGTGATTGTTCAAATGATACTTTGAGCTTTTTTGATAAAGTTGTTGAGTATGAAGCAGACAAAAGGATGACCATGGTAAAAATCATCAAGAAGTTAGATAAAGAAAATACCCGTCTAAAGGAAACTTACAAAACCAACTGTAAAGGCTACAGCTTGTGTAAGGTGTTATTGAGAGGTTTCCAGAAAGAAATTAAAAACTTGCATGAAAAAATCAGTAAGCTAAAATTAACAAATGGTGGGTTGATTGCTGAGATAAGAAAATTGTTTAATGAAAAAGAAGAAATTATTGAAGAGGAAAAGTCAGAGATTAAAGAAAATGAAATTGATGTAAATACTTGTGAATATGCTATCAACAATATTGAAGCAATAATTAGTAAAGGTTTGTTTATTTGCTATTATTTAAACAACGTAATTGTTTACGTTAAACTTGTAGTTTTAAATAGAATCAGGATCAAGACGGATCTTCAATTTATAATAAAGTCCAGATGAATAAGTTTGAAAGTATTCAAAATTTTAAGTTTATATAAAAAGATACTATCATTAAATTCAATGCAAAACAACCACTGAAAATACATAAGCTCAAAAAAAAAAACTATAAAGGACTTGAAATCCACAGTTTTAAACACTTTTACTAATATAATTGACGATTTTGTTAACATTTTCTTATTGTTGGAAAAACTTTAACTAATTAAAATTTAAAGTAAACTTATTCGTATAACCCTGTATGTAACATTAGTATATCTTTATTTATGTCTTATTTATATTATTGTTACTGATTATTAAAATATGTTTTTACAGTAATTTAACTAGAATATTAGACTTTGAATACTCGTTCAACCGAAATTTAGCCTAAGTTACTTTAAATTATCTTAACTATTCTTAACCAAGTGCAATTTAATTAAACAACATCTGAAAACAGACGATTATCATTTTAAAAAATCAAACTCTATTCTAATTAGCGTGTCCTGTAGATCAGTAGTTTTTATTTTAAAACTTTGAAAAAGAAATTATTTTCGAATTGTGTCAAGTAGAAATAATTCTCAATATAAAATTCTTAAATTTATTTTGTTATGGTATTTAGTTTTATTTTAGCTTTAAAATCGGAATTTTTTGAAGGGATTGATAATGAAAAAGTAAATGAAGTTTTTGGTGGAACTAAGAAAGCTTTAGATTACAGCATGAACATATTTTTAAATAAAAATTTACAGCATGAAGGGCTTCTAAATAAAGTTGAAAACAATATGAAAGAACTACAGGTAAACGATAAAAAAATAAGTGATTTTATATTGAGGAAATCTGTCGAACTAGAAATTGAAAACAAGGCATTGCAAGAAAACAACAAAGAAATAATTAAATACCTTGAAATTTCGGAAAATTCGCTCAGACAGGCTCAGAACAAAACAGAATTCTTGAAAAAAGATTACGAAAGTTTAAAGTCAGAAAACAACAATCTGTTGGCTGATTTAAAAACTACAAAACGGATAAAAACTAAAATTAAAATGTTATCAAGAAATGCAGGCGAAAAGCAAAATAATAACATTAATGATGTTCAGAGAACAAACTGCTATTCAACTAAAGGTACATTTATTTTTTTCTTTATTATTACTACACGTTTTACAACTTTATATTACTTTACTTATATATTGTATACGTAGTTCTTTTATTGCAATTTAAAGCTTTAATCATAAAACCAAAGCTCTCAGTAGACACAGGTTTCATTTTTATACAAAAATATTTTGCTTGAAATTTTACTAATATATAGTTTATTTTACGGCAAATCAAACCCTGCTTTGGTTACTATTACCTATTTTTTCTTTTTATTGTAATAACGTTATAAAGATTTGATTAACTGTTGTAGACTTATTTTTTATTTTCTAGGTGCAGAAACCAATGAAATTAAAAGTTATATATACATTAGCGGAGGACAAAAAGATGAAAAAACTCACGAAAACTGTGTTTTAAAAATGGATACAAACATGGGTAAATGGGATCATTTTAAAACTATGGGTACACGTAGAAGTGAACATCAATCCTTACTAAAAGGAGATCAATTGTATTTGATAGGCGGATATAATGGATCAGACTACGTTGATTCAGCTGAAAATGAGACCGTATATCTTAACGAGGAGTTAGCTACTAAAACGTTTCCTTTCATGCACAACAAACGGCTAAGCTTCGGAATGTGTTCTTTTGCAGAATGTGTTTTTGTCGGCGGAGGGTATCGAGAAGAAGGCGAAACCTTAGACAATTGCGAAGTCTACAGTTTTGAAACTTGTGAATGGACTGAAGTTTTTAGTATGAACACTAAAAGAAGCGAATTTACTCTGACTTATTATCAAGGAAAAGTCTGGGCTATTGGCGGTTATTACCACTCAAATGACACAAATACATGGCTGAACACAATAGAAACATTCGATATTACAAAAAACAAATGGAAAACAAGCAATTTGAGGCTCCTAACTGAACGATCTGGACATAGCACTGTTGCTTACGATAAAAAACTCTTAATTGTAGGTGGCGAAAACAAAGATTCTTTTTTAGCTTCGGTTGAAGTTTATTCAAGCGAAACCAATCAGTTTAGCTTCGTTGCATCAATGAATATTCCACGATATAGTTTTGGATGCTGCGTTGTAAATTCAAGTTTGTATGTGATGGGGGGATGGATTTTAGATTACGACACTCTAACAGATGAAGTTGCGATATACGACATTGAAAAAGATGAATGGAGAAGAGGTCCGAGTTTGCCTTTAAAATTGGCTGAATTTGCTTGCTCAAACACTTAATGACCAGTTCTCATTTTACAACTCTCTAATTTTTTCTTGCTCTGAAACTTTATAATTTCTGCTTTTATTATAAGAATCTGCTAGTTATATGTTATCTAATAATATTTTTAGTTCCATATTTTTAATAAAAAAGTTTAAATTTTTCTAGCTCTAAACAAAAGCTTGTACAGTTTTACCAAGTATAATATTTTTGTTAACTATATACAAACTTAAGTGATTGACTCACAATATTTTTCTTGTTTTCAATAAAGTTATTAGTGTAAAACTCTACTATTTTTGTTTTAATAGGCTTTATCTATACAAAAAACTTTGATCTTAAAAAAAAAATTATTTTTAACAAAATATAAATTTTATACTTAAAATGAACGCCATAAGTTTTATTTTATTACTATATCCTACTCATATTGTTTTAATTAACTATGTGTATTTTCCTTTACTTTCTTTTTTTTGTTTCGTTTGTTTTTTCTATATGAAATTAAAAAAAAAAAAAAATTAATTGTATTTAAGTATGTGTAAATAGTTCTAATAAAAACTAAACTAGGCATTAAATTTATTATAAGAAAAGTAATTTTTTATAGTCCTTTAAACTTCAAGCTGAAAAAATGCCCATATTATTATAAAAATAGTATAAAGAAATAATTGCATATGAGTTTCCAGAGTGTTAAAATAGATTAATAAAACATTTCTAAATTAAGTAATTTTTAGTTATGTCTTAACTGCAATTGTTTTTATTACTCTTGGTGCTTAAAAATTTAAGCTTGTGTAAAACTCTAATGTATTGTTTAGTATAATTATATTAGTTAATTTAGTATAATTATCTTTTCTTTTAGTAGTAAACATTTTGTTGTTGATTTTAGTATATAGCTTGCTATTCAAGAATTTACTCTTTTATTTTAAAATAAATTATTTTCTATAGATAAAGTTTTCATTTTTTTGTTAATTTTAATATATAGCTTCAAAACTTGATTTATAGAAAACAAGTTATTATATAAGAAAACAGTAACTTCTTGAAAAGGAACGTAATGATTGGTATTAATAGTACAAATTAAAATTAAAACTATCCTGTATGCAAGGGTGGGCAACGATTTTAGTTGGCGAGCTAGGTGTGGAAAAATTAATTTGTGTATATTCTTAAGCGTTTAAGCTGCACTCACGAAAATTACTTAAATATTTTAACGAAAAATAATAATTTTAGGTGACCAATTATCTTTATATGTAATTTAAACTTTAAATTTCTTACAAGTTTTATTTAAGCTTGTTCTTTATCTTTATTTAATTTTCACAATATTAATAATAAGTTTCAAAATTTTGATTAGCAGGCAAGATGTACAAGCTTTCGGACCGCAGTTATATATCTTTTAAGTTGGATACTGTTTAAATATTCTAGATGTTGTCCGTTTGGTGATTTTCGCTCTGCTTTTGTTTAGTTAAAGCAATCATCTTTGCAAACTTACACTAGAAATTTATCGTTAAATTGGATTTGTTTATACTGATACTCTTTTTATTAAACAATAAAATTATACAATAAAATCAAGAAGTTGGTTAAAATTGTTTTAGAGAAATTAAGTTATTTAAATCAAAGCTGCAAAAAACTTAATTCGTAGCGTAATGAATCTATTCATACAATAAACTAGCAATAAGACCCAGTATATTTGATAAGAACTTTCAAATTTAATTAACTAATGGTGGTTACTTTTTTGTCTGCATATTTTTAGGTGTTATTAGAATTTAATTTTATTTTCCTATTTGATGTTTACAAAATAAAGACAAGTGCAGTAGTTATTTATCATTGTGAGGCACTTTTTTTAAATAAAAAAGCGCATTTAAAAGAAAAAAAATATATTGCAAGAAGATTTTGCAGGCCATTATAGTTTCATAAAATTAGACTAAATAATCTAATAAAAAAATCCTCAATAACAAAATTGTATTTTAAATATTATTAAGTAAGCTTTAAGTTTACTTGAATTAAATAACGAGTACAAATAATTTGAAGAAATTTATAAAACTTTTAAATAAAAAAATTCTAAATTTTAATTAAATTTACAATTTATTTTAAAAATAAGTTTTCTGCTAGAACCCCGCTTGTAGAACGTTGTTCTCATACCCCTGGTCTACACGAAATCTTAGTTGATGATGGCCGAAATAAATATTGGCTAAAACTGATCAAACGAGCGCAGACTACAATCTCACAACAAGCTGACAATGTCTGAGACGTTGAGCTGTGAATGATATAGCTGTGTCATTTTTTCAACTTTACCCACAAACGTTCGCTTCAGTACTTAGTACTTAGCCTGCTTGTTTAAGATCACAATAGCGGTTTCTCGCGACTATTCCTGCCTATTCAGTCCTAATAAGGACGAAACCGGTCGTAGGATTGTCTCGGATGCTGTTGTTGTTGATCTTGCGGTAAAGTTCATTGTTTATTAATATAATCTAAATAGTTTAAACTGTGCAGATCAAGTCTGATCTACATTTAAAAATCTACATTTTTAAATGCGATTCCGGTAGATCACTAAAAAAATTTAGTTAAAATTAAACCAAACTATTATAAAGTCAAATAAATAAATACTAAGTTGAACACTGACTATAGCTTATGTGCAGATATAGTTTATGTACAAGCAATGCAAAAATTCAAAAGAGGCCAATTAAAACCAGTTTTTCTTTGAATAATATTATAACTAGTCGGCCGCGTTTATTTCGTTTGTTCTTCTTAATAGTTTACTTTTATAAACTTTAAAAACAGCTAATTCTAAGTTAACTTAACAAACCAACGGACTGCATGAGTCTTTCTTGTCCATTCATATGTGGGCTGATATGTAGAAAAATATCTCCCTGTCTGTTTAAACCTTTACGAAGTTTACTTTATAAGCTGACAAAATCTTGAAAAGAAAATTTTTCATATGACATTATTTTCACTAATGTCATTATGAATTTTAAACTTTTAAAATAACCCGTTCAGAGCATTTATGTGATCTTACACGAGGTTCCAAGGAGGGATCTAGAGTTTGCGCCATCTCCTGGTTTCTCCAAACTTTTTTTTTTAACTTTGTCATCAGACAGTTTTTTGAAATAAAGACAGTCTACAGAGCCGAAGCTTGGACTTCTGTATGCGGTGAGACCAGCTCAAGTTATCAAAAAGTTTTATCATTCCAATTCGATCATCAGACATAGGTCTCAGTCTACCAAAGGCTTGGGTCTGATGATCGAATTGAAATAATCAACACTTTTGTTAAATTTTAATGTGTACAATTTTCTTAACTGACTAAAAAGTAATAGCTGTTATGATTTTATTTTTAATCACACAATTTTTATAAGTTAAAAAACAAAAATATTCGCGTACTTTGTCAATACTACTCATTTCGTACTTTGTCAATATTAGGAAAGATATTTTTAAATGTTTCTGCTTAGCTATTATTTACCTTCGTAATATGGTTTGGTTGTTGGAATTGTATTATCATGTACTTTTTTTTTAGGTGTTTTTGATATTTAGTCCTCAGTAAAGAAAAATTAGAAATCCGAACATATACAATTCTAACTAGAAATACAATTCTAACAACGAAACCGTATTACGAATCACTACTTTAGAAATTTTACTGTAATTGTCTTATGTCTTACATTGTTGTTATTTAAACAAAACAGTTCTTCTGATTTATGTGTGTAAATAGAAAATGTACAATTTTTATAAAAACTTGCCTTAAAAGTAATAGCTGTTATGTTTTTTTTTTTAATCAGACAATTTTTATAAGTTAAAAACAAATCGTTTGTTACGTCAAATAATAATTTTGTTATAAAAAAATGCTATAAGTTTAATTAGCATCATGATAAACAACAGTTGGAAGTACAAACTAATCTGCTTCTTTCTTTTGATACATTTTCAACTTATGTTCACTTACAAGTCAAGTAAGGACGCACTAGAAAAGGAAACTTCCTAACATTTGTCCAATATTACATATGACCTGAAGCGCCACACGGGCAGAAGTCTTGGGAAATTGAGTTCAAACACGAAATATTTGGCTTAACTAACAATTACGCGCTGGTGTTGAGCGCCGTCTACTGCTTGGGAATTGAAAACATTTTCTCGGACGTTAACAAGATCACAGCGGGAAGCATGCATGCCCACAAACAAAACAACGACACTCGCAGAAAACTTGCTTACTTGATGGGGTATTACAAAGGTTACATGGACAAAAAACAAATTAGGTGGAAGACCTCGACAGGTAAATAGTGTGATTGGAACTAACAGGCAGTTTTTAACTACTTTGAAAGTGATAATCGGTTGGAGCTGCAGGACTTCAGGTTGGGATGATGAACGGAAGAGCGCAGCAAATGAATGCTTTGCAGGAGAAGAAATTATTTTAGTCGATGGTCGCCTCTGTGCACAACTCGTTCAACGACGGCAATTACAAAAAATTGTCTGCCGACACAAACTCAAGTTTCGAGTTCCAGAGCTCCTGCAAAGGCGACTCGGGCGGTTCAGTGGCTTGCAGGCAGTCTAAAAATGATCAGTTGGATAAATTGGTGCACCATTTTATGCGGAGGTTTTAATATTCAAACTACCGGTAGCATTGGGCAGCCGTGCGTGGCACCTTTTCATCAAACCACGTAGAGCGGATTGATGATAAGGTGAGCACAGTTTTTCAAAACTTGGTTGTTAAGAAGCATAAAGGATCGGACGCGGGAGTGGGGGACGCTCTTTATCATGCTCCTTATTTCAGCAACAAAAACATAATGTTATAGCTTGCCAAGGAGCCATCCTCAGCAAAAGATGGGTTCCAACTGCAGTGTGTTGCTTTAACAATTATCATTTGCAGCACACAGAAGGACTTTTCAATTTCCAAAAAATCCTGAGAGACCTTGAACATAGCCAATTTGCACCACAAGGGTAGTTTGCAGGTTAAATTTCAAATGATTTGTGCCAACACTAAGACTATCAAAATGACAACTATGGTAAGCACAACATTGCGTTGGTAATTCTCCTCAGTAAAGTTGATTTTCAAGCTGAGTTTGACAAGCAGTTGACAATGATTGCTGGTAGCGATGTGAAAGATTGCAAAGTGTTTAGATGAAAAGATAATTGTGAGACTAAAACTGCAGAGTATGAGAATCCTCTGCAAGTAAGCAAAGTAGGTATTTTAGATAAAAAAAGGTGCAGCTCTCTCATGTTAAACCCAAGTGCTCTGCAGCTGCTTTATGGTTATCATGTTTGTACTGAACAAGAACTTGGGAAACCTACCATCAGTGTTAAAGCAGTGACTAGTTTAATTTACAAAGATTATCTACATACCATGGAATTTACGAAGTTGCATCTTTTAGTTGATACCTAAATTCGAAACAACTCCGTTCATTAAATTATCGGCAAAAGTCTGTTATATTAAATTATCGAATTGGACACTTTTCGACTGCTTCCAACCACAGGACTGCCTAAGTCGCCTTTGCTCTGGAACTCAAAACTGGAGTTTGTGTCAGCAGAAAAACTTTTCGTTATTGTCGTAATTGAACGTGTCGAACACAGAAGCGATATCGTAGATCACAAACATGTCTACTCCTATAAATTATTCGGCTTCACTTGCTGATTCGTTCACAATTCCATGACCGTAATCCTGCAGTTCCAACCGATTATCAATTTCAAAAAGGCTCAGAACTTCCAGTTGGATCCAATAACGCTGTCGAGGTGGAGCTCAAATCGGATCTATCATCCGCTCACATTTGTTTTCTATCCCTGTAGCCTTCGTAAAAGCTCCTTGTAGGTTTTCTTTTCTCCCTTTCTCGTGCGTCGCGTCTTTTTTTGACTTCTGAGTGAACACAGTTGAAAAAATCAACAATAAAAAGCAGCTTAATTGTATTTCCAACTTTTGTTAATCATGATGCTAAATAAACTTATAGCATCATTTTAAATCAAAACAATTATTTTACGTAACAAATTTTTCTTTTAAATTATAAAAATTGTATGATTAAAAATAAAAACATAACAGCTATTACTTTTGTTGCTATTTTTTATAAAAACTCTACACATTACAATTTACACACATAAAACAAAGAATGTAGTTGTGTTTAAATTACAACAATGTAAGACATATCACAACTATAATAAAATTTCTAAAGTAGTGATTCGTAATATGGTTTAGTTGTTATAATTATATTTGCATGTAATTTTGTTTAGGTTCCTAATTTTTGTTCGCTATGGACTAAATATCAAAAACCTTTCAAAAAAAATTAAAATCCAATCACGCTATTTCCCTGTCGAGATGGAGTTCAAGTCCGACCTGTCTTCCACCCACATTTTTTCCTGTCCCTGTGTAAAAGCTCCTTGTAGTAGGTTTCCTTTTCTTCCATTCTCGTGCGTCGCGTCTTTTCTTGACTTCTGAGTGAATATAAATTAAAAATATAAACAGAAATAAGCAGCTTAATTTGTATTTCCAACTGCTGTAAATCATGATGCTAAATAAACTTTTAGTCATTTTTTTGTACCAAAATTACTATTTGACGTAACAATAAAAATTTTAAATCTACAAAAATTGTGTGAAAAAAAATAAAAACAGAACAGCTATTACTTTTAAGGCAAGTTTTTATAAAAGTTGTACACATTACAGTTTACACACATAAAACAAAGAAAGTAGTTTCGTTTAAATAACAACAATGTAAGACATAAGACAATTATAGTAAAATTTCCAAAGTAGTGATTCGTAATATGGTTCAGTTTTTAGAATTATATTTAATGAACTTTTGTTTAGATTCCTAATTTTTGTTCGCTGAAGACTAAATATCGAAAACACTTCAAAAAAAATGTTAAGATAATCAAAAACATTTGCATACTTTGAAAACATGTTTTTGTATTTTGACAAGGTACAAAATGATGAAAAAAAAAAGTTGACGTACTAAGACGATTTAGAAATCTAACAAAATATTATTTTATAACAGTAAGATTATAACAAATCAAAACATAATACATTGTATAAGTGTTTTAATCAATGCTAATTTTAGACTATAAAAATTAATTACATTTAAAAAGAAACTTTCTCTGTAGTTAAAACCAAATTAAATTAATATTAATTAAAACAAAAACTGCAGCCGGTGATAGTTTTAATACTTGAAGTTTAGCACTTGAGGACCTGTTTATTTCCGACCTCTGATCTGAAAAACTTATAAATGTTATCCTTTATGGGTCAAACTCAGATTCATACTCAGAGTACTCCGGAATAATTTTAATTTTTATTATTTCAGGCATTATTTCATTACTTTTTTTTTCCTTGTTTTTAAAATGTCTTTTGAAATATTTCGGTTTTTAGACAAATATAAACTGATAAATAATAGTTTTTAAGTTTTTGGCTTATGCTATATCATATTGAATTATACTATAAGTTCAAACTAACTCAGGCTAGATATATAACTCAGCCTAGTTTTTGATCATTCAGGCTGGCTGTTTTGTCATCAAGAATGTCATCCATGTATTGGAAGCCCCTTTAAATTTGAGATGGGTCAAACATAAACAAAAATACTTTTGAACAATGTTCACATATGCACAAAGAGTCAATTTTTATGGAGTAAAAAAAAAAAATAAACCGACCAAAGGTAAAAGTTACACTTATGGGTAACAGTTTAAATAATAGAAAATTAAATTTAAATAAAAAAAATTAAACAAAAAATAAGACCAAGGATAAGGGTTTGGGTTAACAGCAAAGTAGTCAAAAAAATAAATTTAAAATAATATATAAAAGAAAAGTATAACCAGCCTGAGGTAAAGGTTAGGAGTAACAATAATTGTATATAATATTAATTAAAAAGAAAATTAAACCAGTTCAAAAGTTTCTTCATTAATAAAAAATTCACTTCTCGCAAAAGTTGCTTGTGCAAGCGTGACGCCGTGCAAAAGTGGCTTCTAGCAAAAGTGCTTAAAATTATTTTTTAAACATGCAACTTTAAATTTACACTACCTTTCATAGCTTTTCAAATCTATAAACTGATTATATCACAGCAAGTTCTTTCACTTAATTTATTTTTTTTTTAATGTTTTTTTTTCTTTTAAGTTTACTAAGATCCAGAGGTGCTTTTACTCTTTAAACTTATTTTTAAATAAAGTAGCAAAAATATTCCAAAAATAGTGCATTTTAATAATAATTTTTAGTAAATTATTTGAATAGAAAAGTAAAGTTTTTAAATTTTATGGTTAACCAAGGGTTGTTTGATATTTGTTTAAAAACTTAGATTACTTAAAATTTGTTTTTATAAATACATGAACTGTTTTATGAAACTTTTGCTAAAAACTATGTTTTTATTAAAACCCTGGTTATTGTTTTGTATTTCTATGTAATTTTAGTTAAAAAATATTAGTTTTTCAAGCTTTTTTACAATATAGTTATTTAAATTATTTTACAAGCTAAAGATGACTCAGACTTGATTGATAAACATCAGTACTTGTAAGAATGGCAACAGTGTAGTATAAACAGTTATTTCAACCAACTTTTATTTCTACCAACATATATTAAACTTTCATTTTAAGCTTTGGTTTTTCAAGTTGGCTGTTTTTTCTCAAAAAATGACTACCCTGTATTAGGACCACCTTAAAAGTGCATGTACGTAACTTTTTATTTTAGTTAACTATGTTGTTGCAATGAGTTTATAAATCAATAAAACTTATTAAAATGAAAACGTGTACTACTTTGCAAAAATATGTATTTTTTAAGTTTGTATAGTAGTTAACCAAAACAGGTTTTACACTTGTTTTCACATGTTTTACTTTTGTATTTTTTTTTTTTTTTGGTTTTTGTTTTTAAAATTTACAAAAACTATGAGGCTTTTCTACTGTCTAGCCTTATTATATCACGTAGAACTTTTTTTGTTAAATTTTAATGTTTTTTATAACAACTTTAAATTAAGTAATTCAAATCTAAAATTATTAAATTTATTTACACTTCAGGCTAATTCAGGTTTGTTTAATAGTTTGTTGCGAAACTTAAGTAATTTGGATACTTTTTTAAACATCAGGTCTTATTTTATAATTAATTTTTTTATTTAAATTTTTTTTCACATGTTCTTGTATTTTTTACTTTAATAGTTTAGTCACTATTTTTACTTTTTTAGTAATCATACTTGGTCAGTAGAAATTTTCTAAACTTTTTTATAATACAGATGTTTTAATTTTTTTACAAAATGGAAAAAAAAAACTAAGGCTAAGTTAATAAAACTCAATTTAGTTTTCGTAAATCAATAATTCATTTTGACTCAAATAATAGCAACTCTGTGGTATGCAACTCTTTTAAAACATAACAAGACAACTTTAAAAAGAGTTTATAAATTTCTAAATGTAAATAAAACACTTAATCTAGAAGTAAATATTGTCTTTTTATATTTACTTGCTCTTAACCTTAAAGCTCTTATAGTAAAAAATAAATTACTTTAGCCTATATGAAAATTAAATATGCAATGATTGACAAAAAAATTCTAAATAAAAGCTATTTCTAAACAAGGGTTTCCCAAACAATGTTACTCTCCGACAATATTTCTCTTAAAACTAGCATTTAAAACACTTAAGGCCCTTTTTTATGTTCTTCGTCATCAAATCCAGAACATCTAGTGTAAATATCTAATTATGGCCTTTTGGCTCTTCCTTTTACAGTTTGTGTCCCCTAGATTTACTAAAATTCTATCATAATAACTAGTTTAAGTTTCAGAACTACTATTGAAACGCCTAAAAGTTGTTTTTTTTTTGCTCTTTATCTTAAACACCAGAATATCTTGTGTAAATTTCAAGTTATGACCTCATGGTTATCCCGTGGCCCCTTTACAGCTCATACCCAACCCTAGATTATGATATCCTCCGTTTGCTGCTTATGGCCGCCTAACGTTCTTTAATGGCCCTCAAGAAAGCCACTTGGCCCACTTTAGAAAACTCTTATGTAAACTAATTAAAAAGATTCACTATTTCCTCTCTTAAAATTTCAACTTTGCTTCAATTATGTAAAATGTTATCTAAAAGTTGTATAACTACACTTGTTTATTTGTTGGAAGAAAAATGCAGAAAATTTCTTGTTTATTTTTGTATAAAGCATTTATTAGTCAGCTTTATTAAAATAGCATCTCAAAAGTTTTTTACCATGTTATATAGTATAGTTTATTTAACAACCGAAAAAAAAAGCTCAAAGTATATTTTTTAGGACCTGAGGTATGAAAAACCATTTTATTATCGATAATTTTATATATATCTTTTTTAAAAGTTTTTATTTATTTAGTTCATTAAAAATTAAAGGCTTCTGTTTCTGTTTTTAGGTTAGGTAGCACATCTTATTTATTTTTAAAAATAAAGTAGATATGTTCTAGTATTTAACAAAAAACTTTTAAACTTAAGTTTCTACGAAAGTTTTTAAACATTTATATCTAATTTAATCAACAAGTTTTACTAAAAATAAGTTATTGGCTGAAATCTAAATAAAAAATTCAAATAAGTTAAAAGCTTTAAAACAAACTTTAAAAACATAGTTAACTTTATTAGTAGATTATAACTTACAGATATGAAATTAGAACTAAAATTTTCACTTTGGAAAACAACAATTTCACAATTTAAAATAAAATGTGACTATGAAAAGTACACTGGTTTTAGTATTGATAGTGATTTAAATATATTCAAAATCAAAAACAATTTAAAATAATCCTGTTTAATGTCAACTTTAAGACAACTTTATTATAGTAATGTCGCGGTCAAGTAGATTAAATGAAATAGTCAATTTTTTTAGTTCAATTAAATTAACTTGATTAAACCTAAAAATATTATATGCTTAAATATAACCTAATTTTCATTTATTATTTACTATGAATATATAAAGTTGTTCCTAATTAAAACTTTACAATTAATTATTTTTCATGATTGTTAACTAATAAATACATAGTTAATTTAAAGTAAAACTGTTATACCAATGTTGTTTAAAAATTGTGCAGAATCTTAAATTTGTAATTAACACTAACATTTTCAGATGAAAGTTTTATGGGAATTAGTTAGTAGATTCCTTATAAAATCAGGGTTTTAAAATATTGCTTTAAATTTATTATCACATTCTAAAGTATTAATTAAGACTAGTGCCACCTCTTTTTAATTAGTGTACAGCACAAATGTGAAAGTTATTTCTGCATGCATTCAAAGTCTAATCTTTGTTACTAAACATAGTTGTTTACATTGTTAATTCTAACATTTAAAATTTAGTAATATAGCACAATCAAGTATGTGAAATAAGTTACTTTTTTTTTAAACAACTATATAATTGAACAGCTAAGATTTTTTCTTCATTTTGACAGCGTAGCACAGGTTCTTTTTGAGTTGTATGAACAGAGAAGGTGTCCAAAATGAGGGACACTTATGCATGAAGGGTCAAGTATGCACGAAGACGCTATTGTACAAAGACACTTTGCACGGTTGAAAATTTTTCAAGTTTTTTTAATTAATTTTAATAAATCATTATTATTGTTACTGTTATCCCTTACCCTTAACCTAAGTCCGTAATGTGTTTTATTTTTTCATAACTTATTTTATATGATTCTTTTTATTGTATAGTTTTTTTCTACAAAAAAAATCTTTAAGTTTATTTTTTTAGTCACTGTTACCTCTAACCCTTACTTTCAGTCAGTAATGTGATTTTATTTTTTATAACTTTATTTATATGATTCTTTTCATTTTCTAGTTTTTTTATTAAAATAATTTGTAAGATTTTTTTTTGTCACTGTTACCTCTAGCCCTTACTTTCAGTCAGTAACTTTTTTTTTCTTTTATGACTTTAATTAGTTTTTTTACTGTTTTTTTTTTCTCAATTAACTTTTTACCATTACTTTTACCTCTAACCTACTGTTGGGAACATAAAACTTTTAGGGCACACGAAACTCACAAATTTTTAGATAACACAAAAAAGATTTTAGTTTTTTAATAAGACTAAAATATATATATAAATATAAATAAGACTCTTATTACTGTATTTATTTAATTAAAGCAACTTAGTTTAATGTTAAAGT
Source organism: Thalia democratica (assembly GCF_965202585.1). Lineage (NCBI taxonomy): Eukaryota > Metazoa > Chordata > Thaliacea > Salpida > Salpidae > Thalia > Thalia democratica. Next base: position 17,588,178 of record NC_139169.1, read on the forward strand.
TGAATCTAGCCCTGGTGTTTAATTTAGCATTTAGTTTATTGTCCATTTTACTCTCATGATCTATTTCAGTATATAATTATGGACATTATTCTTTATATAATACATGTATTGAAGTCACAACCTACAGCTGAAAAATGAATGTGCAAAGTCCATTGACTTATGTGGAAGAAGCTGTCATCCAGCTAATATCCTGTTTTGACACCAAATTAATAGGTTATTGTTTTCTGATTTACTATGAATATTACAGGGTTGCCAGTTTACCTGGAAAAACCTGGAATTTGACAATTTAGGCAAAAAAAAAACATTAAATACAAACAATTTTGACATGTTCAGTAGTAGAATTTGATTTGATTTAAAAAAATTCATAATATAAATTTAAAAAATTTGTCGTCATCAAATTTTTTTATTTAAAAATACAAAACTATAAGTTTTACAGTATGTTTTCAATGTTTTTTATGCTTTTTAACACAGTTTCTTACCTTAAACATAACTTTAAACTAAAAGCAGACTTGATAAAGTGTACTTTTTTAAACCTGGAAGAACTTTGGATAACCTGTAAAAAATTTTTTAAACGAGTAGCAACCCTGATATTAGTAATTTATAGCATTTCGCTTAATGTAGAAAGTTTTTTTTTTTTTCATCAAAGTTATTATTATTACCTACTTTTTAAATTACAAAATTGTTTATATAAGGTTGTCCACTTGATAATGATGTTATTAGTTAAGTAATATCTAAAGTTTAAAACTTTTTTCTATATTTACAGAAAAAATTAAGAACATTTATTTAATCAAAAAATACAGTAATTTCATATATTAATGCAGTAATTTCAATAGTTTAAATAAAAGATTTATAGTATGTGACTTAAAAGATGATGTAACTTTATGTTTAACAAACACTTTAAAAAGGTTGAAAAGTTTTTTTGTGTTTTGTTAATATATAATAGTGATGCACCGGACCCACAATTTTCGGTCCGGCCGGACCCAGATCTAGATTTTTTTTCAAATTAGAATCCGGCCGGAACTTGATCCAGACTTTTTTTTCAAATTAGAATCCGGCCGGTTGGGATCCGGACCTTTTTTTCAAATCAAGATTTTGCCGGATCCGGATATCAGACAAAAATGGCAATGTCCGGCCGGATCCGGACCCGGATAGTGAGTCCGGTACATCACTAATATACAATTTTACATACAGTTAAACGTTTAGTATTTGTGAAATATTACGTTATTATTTCTGATTTAGATAGACTAAAGTAAAAAATCAGTTTAACGTTTTAATTTTTTCTTAAGGGTTCTTTAGTTGTTTTGCAATACTTAACCTTCTAAAAATTGTTAATTGATATCCCTTTTAGTGTTTTTTTTTATATAATTACAAAAATAAAGGTAGTTAAAAGGTATTTTGATATTCTTGTCAAAAGTTAAACAAAAAAGGTTTTTTGAAATTGTTCATGATAGTTTACAATTTTATTTCTAAATCTAAGGCTACATTTTAGTTCACATTGACAACTCTTTTTGTCTTAAAATAAATGTTTCAAATAATCTGTTTCTTATAACTATGATATTTAAGGTAACTAACAAGATCGCCACAAATTCAGAATATTCCTGGTTACTTTGTAACTTTTTAAAAATCTCAGTATAACACATGATAACTCAAAAAATTTAAATTTGTTTTCTATACTCCGGCTGGCTCAGATAGTTTTTTTATCTCAATAAAGTTTTAAAATTTCAGTTAGTTTTTTCTACCTTTAAAGTGAGATATAGTTGATTTAGTTTCAATAATTTTATTTTGTGGTGTTGTTTGTTGAAGAGCTTGATTTATCTTGCCTTTGAAAAGTTTAAAATTAAAAAAATATCCTGGGTGACTGCAGTTCAGTTCAAAATCATTCAAGACAGTTTCTAATCATACAGATATACAGATCAGTTTTGACTTAAAGGATTACAACGCTGTCAAACTTTATTAACAAATTTTACTTTCAACGTTTGACTTAATAATTTAAATAAATTCTTTGGTGTTAGTAAAACTAGGTTTAATTTTATTTCAAATTAAAAATAGTAATTTTAACTGATCTAACTTTTTTTATTAAACTAAGCTAAAATCAAAAGTTAACACAATATCAAGTATTAAATGTTTACAGTAAAATATTTGATTTACTGTATAATACCAATCTTAATAGTCAGCACAATTATTGATATTTGTTGATATTGATTAAACTAGATTATAAAGCAAAAATGACATTTAGCTGTTGAAAAACAGAGTTTTCGTACACTCAAACTACTCGTAATAACTTTAATGCTATTTTAAAAGTTTGGAGACTTAAACACAGGATGTTTTTTGAATAACAAATGCTGACACATTTTTGATTGATTATTTTTTGAAAAATTCAGACTAGATTGATATTTTTCTGAATGTTAGACTATTTTTTATATTGACTATTTTTTGATTAATTGATGTTAGATTCATTTAAGCTTTGTTAATTTGTTATTAAGTTTTTAGCAAACATAAATATATTTTTTCTTATTTAGACTAGCTTAAAGAATTACAAACTAATTTTTGGTCAATTAAGATTGTCTTTATACTTTAAAGAGTGACAAACTCAAAACTAAATTACTAAGCCAAGTTAAAATCTTAAAATACAGTATTATTTGTAACTAACTTCATAAGAAAATATAGTTTAAATTTAAGTTTTTAGTTTTTTACAAGAAAGAAGTGACAATCAGTTACAACTCTGAATTTTTCTTAAAATGCAGAAATTCAGTCTATGAAAGAAAAAATTTCAGCATCAAATGTACAGAGATAAAAATATATACATTTTTTTGAATTTAGCTGTTTTTAATTCGTTTTTTTTTTGTTCTCATTTTTCTATTTGTTTAATATCATTTGTAATAAGATAATACTCACAAAGTAGAAGATAAAGAATTAGAATAAGTATGTATTTAATATTAATAAACTTGTTTTAGAATACTGTACTGGGGATTTTGTAGTGATTGCGGATATGTGCTCAATTAATAAGTACGTAAGACAAAGCCATATAACTAAAATATCTCTGTGAAAATAAGGTAAACCAAATAAAAAAGTTCTTTAAAACTAAGATGAAATATTAAATTTTAGCTTGTGTTATCAAAAGGTTTTCATGTAAATATAAACTTAGTAATGATATATTAGCGCCGCTAGTGGGTTCCATGAAAACATGTCTCATTATCATAAAACTTCAATAAAAACTTTTTAAAATGAAATATATTAATAAAAGTGTTTACGTAGTCCTACTAATAGCGGCGCTTTTTAAAATTATTTGTATTGGGGACCCGATTTATGTTATGCAGTTTTGTGTACACAAATTCTGATTAGCTTGAAGATCACTGGCTTAATGTATATATCACTAGCTAAGTACACTTTAAATACTTGTTTTGATTGAATTTTGATAGTAAAATAAGAAAAACAAAAATTATTAAAAACTTCTTTGCACAATATATACATTCTATGCATACTAGTCTTACAACCATCTTGCAGAGCATTTTACTATTAAACACCTAGAGCAATAAGCAGATTCTAAAGTATTTTTAAAAAACCAAGCATTTTTTTACATTATTTCAAAGTAAATTACAGCTTTAAGCTATGAAGCAAACTAAACTAGACTTAAGGTTTTGACTTAAAATATGATATTGAGAGTTTTGTTATAAAATTTAACAAAGTTAATTTGTTTTATATTTTTTAAATAAAATACTCAAATATTTCATACGTTTCTTTCATTTTAGTATTATTATTACTAAAAAAGTAAACTTGAAAGTATTTAATAATCATTTTAAACAGATTTTAAAGTTTTAAAATATTAGAATTAAAAGTAATAATGGAGTACGAATGTTGTATATGCCTGGATAGATTATTCAAAGTAGACACAGAAGTATCTGTCACACCGTGTGGTCATACCTTTCACAAAGACTGCATATCAAACGTAATAAAAGGTGAGATTAAGAAATGTCCAATTTGTAGACAAGCTTTACAGGAAGAAAAAATAGTTAAAGTTCACTTTAATGTGAATAAAGAACTTGACTACAGTGATTGTTCAAATGATACTTTGAGCTTCTTTGATAAAGCTGTTGAGTATGAAGCAAACAAAAGGATGACCATTGTATCAATTATTAAGAAGTTAGATAAAGAAAATACCCGTCTAAAGGAAACTTACAAAACCAACTGTAAAGGCTACAGCTTGTGTAAGGTGTTATTGAGAGGTTTCCAGAAAGAAATTAAAAACTTGCATGAAAAAATCAGTAAGCTAAAATTAACAAAAGGTGAGTTGATTGCTGAGATAACAAAATTGTTTAATGAAAAAGAAGAAATTATTGATGAGGAAAAGTCAGAGGTTAAAGAAAATGAAATTGATGTGAATACTTGTGAAGATGCTATCAACAATATTGAAGAAATAATTACTAAAGGTTTGTTTATTTGCTATTGTTTAAATAATTTGATTGTTTATGTTGAACTTATAGTTTTAAATAGAATCAGGATCCAGACAGATCTTCAATTCATAAAAAAGTCCAGATGAATAAGTTTGAAAGTTTTAAAATTTTTAAATCTTTATAAAAGATATTATCATTCAATCAAATGCAAAGCACCACTGATAATACAATAGCTAAAAAACTATAAAACACTTAAAACCTACAGTTTTAAACACTTTTACTAATAAAATTGACAATTTTGTTATCATTTTCTTATTTTTGTAAATCTTTAAAAGCTAATTAAGAAAATTAAAAATAAACTCATTCGCTTAACCCTAAATGTATCATTAATATTTTTTTTTTATGTCTTATATATGTTATTATAATTGATTTTTAAAGTATATTTTTACAATAATTTAACTAGAATCCTTTACTTTAAATACTCATTAAACCGAAATTTAGCCTAAGTTACTTTAAATGATCTAAACTTTTCTTAACCGTTTGCAATTTAATTAAACAATTCTGAAAACATACGATTATGAATTTAAAATTCAAATTCTATTTTAACTAGCGTGTCCTGTAGATCAGTAGTTTTTGTTTTAAACTTTTATAAAAATTTAAATTTCAAACTGTGTCAATTAGAAATAATTCTCAACATAGAATTCTTAAATTAACTTTTAATGAATTTAGTTTATCTATAAATTCGGAATTTTTCGAAGGGATTGATAATGAAAAAGTAAATGAAGTTTTTAGTGGAAATAAGAAAGCTTTAGATTACAACATGAAAATATGTTTAAATGAGAATTTACTGCATGAAGGGCTTTTTAATAAAGTTGAAAACAATATGAAAGAAATACACGTAAACGATGAAAAAATTAGTGATTTAATATTGATGAAGTCTGTCGAACTAGAAGTTGAAAACAAGGCATTGCAAGAAAACACCTTAGAAATAACTAAATACCTTGAAATTTTGGAAAAATCGCTAAGACAGGCTCAGAACAATGCAGAGTGCTTGAAAAAAGATTACGAAAATTTGAAGTCCGAAAATAACGATCTATTGGCTGATTTAAAAACTACAAAACGGATAAAAACTAAAATTAAAAGGTTGACAAGAAATGCAAGCGAAAAGCAAAATGATAACATTAATGATGTTCAGAGAACAAACTGCTATTCAACTAAAGGTACATTTAGTTTTTTCTTAATTATTACTACACGTTTTACAACTTTATATTACTTTACTTATATATTGTATACGTAGTTCTTTTATTGCAATTTAAAGCTTTAATCATAAAACTAAAGCTCTTAGTAGACACAGGTTTCATTTTTATACAAAAATATTTTGCCTGATTTTTTACTAATATATATTTTATTTTACGTTAAATCAAACTCTGCTTTGATTACTATTACCGATGTTTTTTTTCTATTGTAATAACGTTATAAAGACTTCATTAACTGTTGTATACTTATTTTTTATTTTCTAGGTGCAGTAACCAATGAAGTTAAAAGTTATATATACATTAGCGGAGGAAAAAATGATGAAGAAACTTACGAAAACTGTGTTTTGAAAATGGACACAAACAATGGTAAATGGAATCATTTTAAAACTTTGGGTACACGTAGAAGTGACCATCAGTCCTTAATAAAAGGAGATCAATTGTATTTGATAGGCGGATATAATGGATCAGACTACGTTGATTCAGCTGAAAATGAGGTTGTATCTCTTAACGAGGAATTAGTTACAAAAACGATTCCTTTCATGCACAACAAACGGCTAAGCTTTGGAATGTGTTCTTTAGCAGAATGTGTTTTTGTCGGAGGAGGATATAAAAACTCTTCTGAAGATTTAGACAAATGCGAAGTCTACAGTTTTGAAACTTGTGAATGGACTGAAGTTTCCAGTATGAACACTAAAAGATACGACCTTACTTTGACTTATTTTCAAGAAAAAATCTGGGCTATTGGCGGTTATAATGACACAGATACATGGCTGGACACAATAGAAACATTCGATATTACACAAAACAAATGGAAAAAAAGCAATTTAAGACTCCTATCTGAACGATCTGGACATTGCACTGTTTCTTACGACAAAAAACTCTTTGTTGTTGGTGGCGAAAACAAAGACTCCATTTTAGCTTCGGTTGAAGTTTATTCAAGCGAAACCAATCAGTTTAGCTTCGTTGCTTTAATGAATACTCCACGTATTAGATTTGGATGCTGCGTTGTAAATTCTCATTTGTATGTGATGGGAGGATATGGTTTAGATTACGCCACTCTTACAGATGAAGTTGAGATATACGACATTGAAAGTGATGAATGGAGAAGAGGTCCGAGTTTGCCTTTAAAATTGGCTGAGTTTTCTTGCTGTGAAATTGTATGATTTCTGCTCATTTTATAAGTAGCTGCTAGTTATATATTATTTAATAATTTTTTACTACCAATGTTGTTTACAAAAAAGTTTAAATTTTATGAGCTCTAAACAAAAGTTTGTACCGTTTAAACTTTATTTCCACAACTTGCATTATAACTCAGTTTTAACAAAATATTACATACAAACAAGTAAAATATCTTTATTAACTATATGATAAACAAATTTAATTAATTGATGCACCAGAGTTTTATTGTTTTGAAAAAAGTTGTTTGTGTGAAACACACTTATTTTTGTTTCAATAATTTTATTTTTGACGGAAAAGTTTTACCATTGAAATTTTTTTTTAAATTAAAATAATTATATAACGTTTAATATAAACACATTATTTGTTTTTTTTTTTACAATATCCTACACATATTAAGTTCACTAAACTGTTTTAACATACTATGTGTATTTTCCTTTAGTTTCTCATTTTTTAGTATGTTTCTTTTACATAAAGGAATTTTAAAAACGAATTATTTTAATTTTATCTAACTATGTGTAAATAATTCTAATAAAAATTTAACTGCTCATCCAAATTAGTACCAGAAAAGTAATTTTTTGTAGTCCTTTCAATTTCAAGTTGAATAAATGCAAATGTCGTTAATAAAATAATATAAAGAAATAACTGCACAAGAGTTTCCAGAGTGTTAAAATTGATTAATAAAACATTTCTAAATTAAGTAATTTTTAGTTATGTCTTAACTGCAATTATTTTTATTACTATTCTTGCTTAAAAATATAAGCTTATTTAAAACTCTAATGTATTGTTTAGTTTAATTATCTTTTCTTTTAATAGTAAACATTTTGTTGTTTATTTTAGTATATAGCTTGCTATTCAAGAATTTACTCTTTTATTTAAAAATAAACTATTTTCTATAGATTAAGTTTTCATTTTTTGTTAATTTTAATATATAGCTTGAAAACTTTATCTATAGAAAGTAAGTTATTGTATAACAAAACAGTAAATTCAGGAACAGGAACGTAATGATTGATATTGATAGTACGATTTGCGACAAATTTAAAACTATCCTGTATATAAGGGGTGGGCAACGATTTTAGTCGGCGAGCCAGGTGTGAAAAAATTAATTTGTCTATAATCTAAAGCGTTTAAGTTGCATTCACGAAAATTACTCAATTATTCAGTGACAAACAATAATTTTAGGTGACCATTCTTTTTTTATATATAATATAAACACTAAATTTTTTTACAGGTTTTACTTAAGCTTTTTTTTTCTCTTTATTTGAACATTCACAATACTTACAATTAGTTTGAAAATTTGGTTTAGCGGGCCAGATTTACAAGCTTGCGGGCCGCAGTTATATTTCTTTCAAGCTGGATTCTACTTAGATATTCGAAATGTTTGCGGGTTGGTAATTTTCGCTCTGCATTTTTTTAGCTATAGCCATCATCGTTGCAAAAATAGATTCGAAATTATCGCTAAATTAGATTTGTTTATATTGATACTATTTTTATCAAACAATAAAAACATACAACAAAAGCAAGAAATCGTTGATAATTACTTAAGAGTAAATAAGTTATTTGAATTAAAAGTGCAAATAATTAAATTTAAACTTATTAAATACATTGTTTAAAAAAAAAATAAAAATTGAGCCAGTAAGTTTGATCAGAACCATTCAGATAAAATAACCAATGTTGGTTACATTTTTTTCGCATATTTTTAACTATTATTAAAATTACTTTTACGTTTTTACTTGATATTTACAAAAAAAAGACAAGTGTAGTAGTTATTTATAACTTTCAAGGTCAACATGTCGCGGGCCGCAGATTTACTATTTTAGAGCCGCAGTTGGGCCACATGTTGCCAACCTCGCTTTAAATGAAAAAAAAATCATTTTAGAATTCAAAAACTTTTGTAATTGTACAAATTTTGCATAGTTTTTACATCTTTTTCTACAAACAAAAATTATCGCTTGTTTATTTAGATTGTTTTAATTCTAACGAGTTTTATTAGTATACCAAATTTATTTAGCATTAGCACGTACTTAGTTTTTTTACATTTGATTATTACGCCATTTTATATCTTAAAACTTTAAACTACAGTATGATTTTATTTTAATTTTTATTCATTCCAATTCAGTAAGAAACTATTTCTGATGAGCATTACTACGAAAGTACTAAAACAAATTTAAAGAAAATGAAATATATTCTGTTAAATATCTTAAAAAAATTATAAAACTACGTCATTTTTGATGTCGTCTTTTTAAAATATGAACTAAATTTCTGATCTGTTCAAAACATATGGATCGGCAACTCGTGGCCCGCGGGCCAACTGCGGCTCTCGTAGAGTGAATCTGCGGCTTGCTAGCATGTTGATATTATGGAATGCGGCCCGCAAAAAGTTATTCTGTGGGCCACAAGTCTATTAATTTGGCACGCTAACAAATATTTTAAGGTGATCTATTGCTTAGAGTTCTTTTTATTTAAGTATTTTTTACATTTCTAAACCATTAAATTAAACCAATTAAATTATTTCATTTTTAGTGAACTTTATTAAATGTGTATTATATTATTACATTTTTGAATTAGTTTTCTGATAGATCTGGTTGTCAAATATTTAGACTACTTAGACATTAAGAAAAAATAGAGTACTTTAAATAAGTTTTTTTATTGAAAATCAATCTGGCTTAAAATCTATTTTTCAATTTTAACATAACTGTTTGAGATATTGGAGCACAAGTGACCAGTAAATTACAATAAGTTACACAAGACACACACTTTCAAAAACAACAAATATATTTCGAGAAGTTCTCTTCAGTAGAGTACAATGCTAACAAATAAGAAGATTTTACACACTTATATAACAACCAAGTAATCAAGTAATCATAAAGTAATCAAGAGATTAATAAAAGACAAAAGCAATTAGTAAAAGTTTAAACCAAATAGGTCAACTTTCGTTATAATTGATTTACAGTAAAACTAAACATAAATAAAATGTTACGAAAATAAAGAAATAGTATAATCAAATCTTTTGCTTACATAAAACAGGTTTCCTTAACAAAATACAAATGGCTTCTAATTTAATCAAATCAAAAACACTACTACAAATTTTAATAAATTTAAACCTATCTATATTGTAATTGTTTGCTCAAGTTGGATTATTAACTAAATGTTCTGAAATGAAATTATTTAACAGGAAACAATATTACAAAATAATTAAAACTAGAACAAATATTTATAAAGAAGCATTTCAGTTTTGAATTAAATGTTAGCATATATGGAGTTTTAACAAAATTTTCTATTAACTTTTAAAATATTTACATTTATATAGTTTATTGTAATAAAAATATTTTTTGTTAGAGTAATTTAATCTATAAAACTTAAAATTTCACTAAAAAGAATGTTTAGACTTACATAACTAAATTAAAATTTCTTTATAAATATTTATTCTAGTTTTAATTATTTTATTTTAAGTTTTTCCTAATAAAAAAGTTAAATTTTTATAGAGTAAGTTATTTATGTCTGTAATATTTTTGTTTTAAATAACAAATTTGAATTTTGATATACAGTTTTTAAGTTCATAACATTTAAATAAATTTTAAGAGAATTTCAATTTTGATTTAAATGTTAGTATAGATAGAGTTTTTACAAAATTATCTTTTAAATTTTAAACTCTTTACATTTATGTATCTATTTATAATATAAATGTTTTTTTTCAAATAATTTAATCTATATAAATTGAAACTTCACAAAAAAGTGTTTAGACTTATATAATTAAATTAAAACATCTTTAAATTTTATTTAAATGTTTGCCTAATGGTGCAAGGATTATAACGATGTTTTTGAAATCTTATTCAGTTATTTTTCTTTTTAAGTCGAGATAAACTTTGTGGCCAACAGATATACAAAAATAAAACAACTTTAATAAAAATACTTAAGTACCAATAAATAATAAAAGAATAAATTGCGAGGTGGTGTAGTTGTCTATAGATGATTTTAAAACTCTCTGAATTGAATTTTTCAAAGTTTAAACTCAGTTGGTTGACACATAGACAAATGATATAAATGTTTAAGTACAAACACAACATTGTTATATAACGACATAACACGAAAGCTTCACACAACATTATTATATACAGCAAAGTAAGTTAAATAAAACTTTATCGATTATATTTGACATTTTTTAAGTAAAATTGTACTTACTAGTTCAAAAACAATGCTTAGTCAAAAGTTATGCACACTAATTACCAATTATAATGGGAATTAATAGCATCTTAGTAAAAAGTTTCCAAGAAAAACAATGCTACTTTTAAATTTTTACCTATTATGACGTTACGATTATAATTTTATTTAAAATCTATTTTAGCTGAGCAAAAACGTGTATTTTTTGTCACTGCAACTTTTTAATATGTCATTGTTAAAAATTCAACATTCATTATTCAAAGTTTATCAAATAACTAAAACAACGTCAATAAACAACGTTTTTGGTGATTTTTTAAGAATCTTTGTTTCTTTTTTCTTTTCTTTTTTTTTTCAGGGGGATTTCAGGAAACAGGAAACCAGTAAAAACAAGCCGCTGGCAGATATCTCTCGTGTTTAAAGTTTACTACAGAACAAAAACTTTAACTAAAATAAAAGTAAGTGTAAAAAAATACTACACGCTTAATAAAATTAAAACCTGCGTTGTTATTGCCAATTTATAAGTTGGAAAAAGTTTGTAAAATTATTGCAAATTCATTTTTATTTCAGTTATTATTGTTTATAAGTTTGTTGTTAGAAAATTTTTACTTAGCATACAAAAATAAGTGTCTTGAAGTTGTTTCCATTTAAAGGTTGTCATGAAAAAATGTCATATGTCAATAAAAACAGCTTCACTTATTGACTAAAAGCTTAATTGAGAATCTAGCTAAACTCAGTAGGCTTAGACTTGTTATAAACTTCAATAAAATAGTATAGTAAAAAAATTGAAAAATTGTCATTTTCAAATATAAATACTTAAAAATATTAAAATAGTAAAAAATGACTTTGGAAACATTATGTAAAAAAAACCACTTTAGTTATAAAGTCTTAGATTTAAGAAAAATATTCACACTAGTAAACTTATGAATATAATGTCAAACAAGATTTGAATGTTAAAAATACTAGCTAGCTTGTGTTGAGACAAAAGTTTCATTATTGAAATAGTATTTCTCATATAATGTTTAATTTCTATAAGTTCAACATTCAACAAACAAAATTTGGTAAGAAAGCGAAAGCTTTAATATATGTAATAATATTTTTTCAAGAACATATCAATTTGATATTTATTTCAAACTTTAGATTAGTTTAGATATAATTTTATTAATCACTTGAGTTATTTTATGACACTTTTGCTTAGAGCTATGTTTTTATTTAAACCTTTGTTTATTGTTTTGTATTTATAAGTAATTTTACTTAAACAAAAGTAGTTTTTAAAGCTTTTGGACAGTGTAGTTGTTTAAATTATTTTACAAACTGAAGACAACTTAAGCTAGATTGATAAACATCAGTCTAGTTTTAGTAAATCAAATATTTTGTTTTGCCTCAAAGAATGGCAACAGTGTAGTCTGAACGTTTATATTAAATAAGAACAAGACAATTTTTAACAAAAAGCTTATAAATTACTAAAAGAGTAAAACAATTAATTCTAGATATAAAAAAATATTAAACTTACTTGTACCTAACCTGTAGAGCTTTGCTTGTAAAAATAATTTTCCTTAAATTTTATAACAATAAAAATTTGATAAATGTATATTAAATCAAAGTCTAAATGAAAATCAGACCTGTGAAAATTCATAAAAAAAGGTTTCTATAAAAAACATCACTATTAGCAAATAATTAAAGATGTAAACTATTCACTATCTTGATATTTAGTTTTGTTCCAGTAATGAATAGTTTTATCTTCAAGTTGTATCACATTACATTACTTAATTTTTTGTTTATAACTAATTTATTTGTAGAAATATTATTTTATTGTAAATAATATTTAAATCAGCTGTATTAAACAGGGTTTTCACATTTTTTAGCATGTTAAGTTATTTTTCTGCCCTGTTTTTATTTTCAGTTTTAAAACTTTATTCATTTAGTTCACTAAAAGTAGAGGCGAGTCTCAAGTCTGGGTCTTTAACTGGGGTAGTACATCCTAAATATTTTTAGATAACAGAGTACTTTTGTACTAGTTTTTAATAAAACACTTTTTAATATTTTGTTGGGGCCAATTAACTTAAAGGTAATATAATTTAAAAAATTTTTTTTACACATTTTTAGTTTATAACATAACTTCAATAACAGAGAAATTATATTAATATTAAATTTTTTGTTTTAGTGTACTTTTAGTCTCACTTACGTTTTGCTTTTTACGCATGTATTATGAGCCACTATAGAAGTGTTTACTGAATTATGTGCCGCCCTTAAAAAAGGAGAGAAATAAATACTCTACTCACTTGACTGTCTTTTAACTTTTACACTTGTTAAAGCTTGTGCTTATTCACTAGTTTTTTTTTTTTGATTATTGGTTTTAAAAATATAAACAAGGTATAAAGAATCATTTAAATAATAAAAAGACTGTCTTACATTTAAGTTACTTTGAATAGTTCTTTTTTTTAATCTAGGGTAACTTAGGCTTATTTAGACCAACTCAGGGTTTTTTGATAAATTTTTGAAAAAATCAGGCTGGTTTGGATATTTTTATATAAACTTTGTGTTTCATAATTAGAAGTATTTGTTTTCCTCGAACATTATGTTTCTTTTAAGATCCTTGACCTTGTGAACTTTAATTACAATTTTATTATTTTTATACTTCATAAACAAAAGTTTTTAAGTATTAGACTTATAATATATTCATTCAAAATTTTTCATAAGTACAAGCTAACTCTTACTAGATTAATGTAACTCATTCTAAGCTTTGGTTAATAATGCTGGCTGTTTTTTGTTTAGAAAATTTCAACCTTGTATTAGGAGCATATTAAAAGTACAAACTTTTTGTTTTAAGTTGACTATGATGTTGTAGTAATTTTAAAAATTATTAAAAGTTATTTAAAAGAAAACTCAAACTAAATTGCAAAATATATTTTAAGTTTGTATAGTGGTTAACCAAAACAGGTTTTTAAACTTGTTTTAACATGTTGTCCTTTTTTATTTATTTTTTTACCTTTGATTTTAAATGTTCAAATTTATTAAATCAAGAGGATGTTCTACTGTCTAGTTTTTTTTAATCAAGTAGAGTTTTTTTTTGTTAAAAAATGAGATATTTTAATAACAACTTTAAATAAAGTGCTTTAAGTCTAAAATTATTAAATTTCTTAGCAACTCAGGCTAACTCAAGTTTTTTTAATAATTTGTTGCAAAAGTTGAGATAATTTGGAAAATTCTTTAAACATTAGGCTTTATTTTATGATTTAAATGTTTTCTTGAAATTTAAATTTCTATAATTCTTATATTTCTTGTTGTAAAAATTTGGATACTTTTTTGAATTATTCGGTATTCATACTTGATCAGAAGTAGATGTTCAAACTTTTTATTTATTTAGTTGTTTTAATTATTGTACAAACTGAAAACACCTCAGGCTAAATTGATACCACTTAATTTAGTTTTCGTAAATCAAATATTCTATTATGCCTTAAAAATGGCAACCTTGTGGTAGGAGCAACTATTTTAAACCATAATAAGACAGTTTTAAACATAGAATTTATAAATTGTTAGTAGTATAAAAAAGTTAACTCTGGAATAAAAATGTCTTGTTATACTTACCTGCTCTTAACTTTTAGAGCTCTTATTGTAAAGAATAATTTACTTTAAGAGTTAAAACAACTAAATAGTAATAAATTCATTGTAAATTTAAGCCAATATGAAAATTAATTCTACAATGATTCACAAAAAAAAGTTTTTCAATAGAAAAAATACTATTTGTAAACCAGGATTTCCGAAACTTTTTATTTTGTACTTGCAAAAATATAGGTACTTAAAGGTATTTGATATTCTAATTAAAACTGGTACACATATGGATTTTAAAAAATGTTCTTGTTAGTTTAAAAATATTTTATTTTGAATTTAAGGCTGTTTTTTAATTTTAATTAACAACCTTTTTTGCCTTTAAATAAATGTTTCAAATAATATGTCTGTTATAACTATGATAATTTCAGGTAATTAAAAAGGTTGCCACAAATTAAAAATAATCCGGGATATTTTGTAACTTTTTGAAATCTCAGTATGACACAAGATAACTGAATGAGTTTTAAATTTGTTTTTAAAACTCTGGTTTGCTCAGAGAGGTTATTTTATCTCAATATAGAAATTAAATTTCAAGTCAGTTTTTTCTACTTTTTAATTGAGATATAGTTGGTTTAGTTTCAATATTTTATTACTTTGTGGTAATTTTTGTTGAAGAGCTTGGTTTTTCTTGGCTTTCAAAAATTTTAAATTGATAAAAGAAAAGTAGTCCTGGGTGACTACAGGTCAGTTCAAAATCATTCAAGACAGTTTCTAATCAATCAGAACAGTTTTGACTAAAAGGATTACAACACTGTCAAAATTTGTTAATAAACTTTACTTTCAATGTTTGACTAAATAATAAAATCATTTTCTTTTGGTGAAAGTACAACTAGATTTATTATTATTTCAAATTATTAGATTTTCATTTTAACTTTTTTTTTTGTATTTTAATTATTCAATTACTAGATTTCTGATTTTTATCTAACTTCTTTTAATAAACTAAGCTAAAATCAAAAATCAACACATTATCAAGTTTTAAATATTTACAGTAAGATATCCTGATTTAATGTACAAAACCGATCTTAATTGACAGCGCAATTATTGATATTTGTTGATATTAATTATACTAGATTAGAAAACAATAACGAAACTTATTTGTTTAAATACAGAGTTTTCACTCAAGCTACTCAGGATAACTTTAATGCTATTTTAAAAGTTTGGAGACTTAAGCACAGTAATTATTTTTGAAAAACTTATGCTGACACATGTTTGTTTGAATATTATTGAAAAGTTTAGAATGGATAGATATTTTTCTGTATGTTAGACTATTTTTTATATTGGCTATTTTTTGATTAATTGATGTTAGATTCATTCAAGCTTTGTTAATTTGTTATTAAATTTTTAGCAAACATAAGTTTTTTTTTTTTTTTTAACTAGCTTAAAGAATTACAAATTGTTTTTTTGTCAATTAATAATGTTTTTTTTTTACTTGAAAGAGTGACAAATTCTAAACTCAATTACTAAGCCTTGCTAAAATCTTAAAATACAGTACTTATTTGTAAAAAACCTCATAAGAAAATATAGTTAAAATTAAAGTATTTATTTCTATAACAGAAAGAAGTGACAATCAGTTACAACCCTGAACTTATTTTGAAATAAAAAACTTCAGTCTATGAAAGAAAAAATTTCAGCATCAACTGTACAGAGATAAAAAGATATACATTATTTTGAATTTAGCTATTTTTAATTCGTTTTTTTTTTTGTTCTTATTTTTATAATAGTTTAATATCATTTTTAAGGAAGATAATACTCACAAATTAAAAGATAAAGAATTAGTTTAAGTATGTATTTAATATTAAATAAAATAGTTTAAGAATACTGTACTGGGGCTTTTGTGGTGATTGCTGATATGTGCTCAATTAATAAGTATGTAAGACAAAGCCATATAACTAAAATATCACTGTGAAAATAAGGTAAACGAAAAAAAAGGTTCATTAAAACTAATGTGAAATTTTAAATTTCAGCTTGTGTTATTAAAAGGTTTTCATGTAAATATGAACTTAGTAATTATATGTAAGCGCCGCTAGTGGGTTCCATGAAAACATATCTCATTATCATAAAGCTTCAAAAATATCTTCATAAAAAGAAATATATTCATAAAAGTGTTTACGTAGTCCTACCACTAGCGGCACTTTTTAAAATAATATCTTGGGGACCCAATTTATGTTTTGCAGTTTTGTGTACACAGGTTCTGATTAGCTTGAAGATCACTGGCTTAATGTATACATCACTAACTAATTACATTTTAAACATTTGTTCTAATTAAATTTTTATAGTAAAATAAGAAAAACAAAAGTTATTAAAATCTTCTTTGCACAAAAAAAAACATTTAATGAATTCTAGTCTTACAACAATCTTTCAGAGCATTTTACTATTAAACACCTAGAGAAATAAGCAGATTCTAAAGTATTTTTAAAAAACTAGGCATTTTTTCACGTTAATTCAAAGAAAGGTACAGCTTTAAGCTATGAAGCAATTTAGACTAGACTTAAGGTTTTGACTTAAAATATGATATTGAGAGTTTTGTCATAGAATTTAACAAAATTAAATTGTTTTATATTTAAAAAAAAAATCATCGAAATTTTCATACGTTTTTTTCATTTTAGTATTATTATTACTTAAAAAGTAAACTTGAAAGTATTTAATAATCATTTTAAACAAATTTTAAAGTTTCAAAATATTAAAATTAGAAATAAAAATGGAGTACGAATGTTGTATATGCCTGGATAGATTATTCAAAGTAGACACAGAAGTATCTGTCACACCGTGTGGTCATACCTTTCACAAAGGCTGCATATCAAACGTAATGAAAGGTGAGAATAAGAAATGTCCAATTTGTAGAGAAGAATTACAGGAAGAAACGATAGTTAAAGTTCACTTTAATGTGAATAAAGAACTTGACTACAGTGATTGTTCAAATGATACTTTGAGCTTCTTTGATAAAGTTGTTGAGTATGAAGCAAACAAAAGGATGACCATGGTAAAAATCATTAAGAAGTTAGATAAAGAAAATACTCGTCTAAAGGAAACTTACAAAATCAACTGTAAAGGCTACAGCTTGTGTAAGGTGTTCTTGAGAGGTTTCCAGAAGGAAATTAAAAACTTGAATGAAAAAATCAGTAAGTTAAACTTAACAAAGGATGGGTTGAAAAGGAAAAGAAGATTGCTTAATGAAAAAGAAGAAACTATTAAAGAGCAAAAGTTAGAAGTTAAAGAAAACGAAGTAAATACTTGTGAAGATGCTATCAACAATATTGAAGCAGTAATTAGTAAAGGTTTGTTTATTTGCTATTGGTTAAATAACTTAATTATATATGTTAAACTTATAGTTTTAAGTTTAACCAGGATCCATAAGGATCATCAATTTATAATAAGGTCAAGATAAATAAGTTTGAAATTATAAATGTTTAAAAATCTATGTTGTGAAATATTGTCATTAAATCAAAGGCAAAACAACCTCTGATAATACATAGATCAAAGAAAACTCTAAATCACCAAAGTTTACAGTTTTAGATACTTTTACAAATAAAGTTGACAATCTTTTCATTATTTTTAAAGCTTTAAAAAACTAGTTAAAAAAATAAAAATTACTTTTTTTTGCATGACCCTAAATGTATAATTAATATATTTTTATTTATATATTATATACCTTATTATTGTTACTGATTATTAAAATATGTTTATACAGTAGTTTTGCATATTATTATTTAGTTTAAATTAATATTTAGTTTCTCTTATAGGTTTTTATGTTTTTTTCTTCTTAAGACTACTAACTTAAACATTCTTTGTTTTACACTCTGTAACAAATTTTATGAAGTTGTAAACTAATTAATCATATTACTTGTTTAATTTGTTAATGAATTAAAAATTTATATTTATAAAACACGTACTAGGATTTGATTTTATAGGTGCACTACTTATTTAGTTCTGACAATTAGTAATTTGACAATTTTTGTTCTAAAAACTAATTCTAATTCTTTTAAATTTAGTAATTGTTTTTTTCAATACTTTTGTTAAATTATTTATTATTGTATTTTTTAAAACTAAAAAAAAGAAATTAATATGTAACTTTGAAATGTTTTTTTTTTTTTAATTTTCTCTTCTTTTTTACTACTATAGTCTTTTTAATTATACCTACATGCGAATATTGTTTTATTTCATACTTTTTAAGATGTATCGCCTTGTTTTTAATTATATCGCCTTGTTGTATCGCCTTGATGTATCGCCTTGTTTAGATTTTAAACGCATATTTAACCGAAAATAGCATAAGATACTTTCAATTACCTTAATTGTTTTCAACGAGTTGAAATTTATTTTAACGACACCTTGAAACTGTCGATTCTTAATTTAAAATATCCAAAGTCTATTTTTGTTAGCGAGTCTTAAAGTTCAGTAGTTATTGGTTAGAAATCGTTATAAAAAATTTAAATAATAGTTTTGTCGAGTAGAAATAGTTCTCAGTATAAATATTTTAAATTAATTTTGTTATGGTTTTTAGTTTTATTTTATCTTTAAAATCGGAATTTTTTGAAGGGACTGACAATGAAAAAGTAAAAGTTTTTAGTGGAAATAAGAAAGCTTTAGATTACAACATGAAAATATGGTTGAATAAAAATTTACTTCAAGAAGGGCTTTTAAATAAAGTTGAAAACAATATGAAAGAACTACACGTAAACGATGAAAAAATAAGTGATTTAATACTGACGAAGTCTGTCGAACTAGAAATTGAAAACAAAGCGTTGCAAGAAAATAACAAAGAAATAACTAAATACCTTGAAATTTTGGAAAAATCGCTAAGACAGGCTCAGAACAAAGCAGAGTTCTTGAAAAAAGATTACAAAAAGTTAAAGTCTAAAAATAACGATCTGTTGGCTGGTTTAAAAGCTACAAAACGGATAAAACCTAATATTAAAATTTTATCAAGAAATGCAAGCGAAAAGCAAAATGATATTATTAATGATGTTCAGAGCACAAACTGCTATTCAACTAAAGGTACATTTATTTTTTTCATTATTATTAATACAATTTTTACAACTTTATATTACTTTACTTATATATTGTATACGTAGTTCTTTTATCGCAATTTAAAGCTTTAATCATAAAACCAAAGCTCTCAGAGACACAGGTTTCATTTTTATACAAAAATATTTTGCCGGATTTTTTACTAATATATAGTTTTTTTACGGCAAATCAAACCCTGCTTTGATTACTATTGCCGATGTCTTCTTTTTATTGTAATAACGTTATAAAGACTTCATTATTTGTTGTATACTTATTTTTTATTTTCTAGGTGCAGAAACAAATGAAATTGAAAGTTATATATACATTAGCGGAGGAAAAAATGATGAAAAAAGTTACGAAAACTGTGTTTTGAAAATGGGCGCAAACATGGGTAAATGGAATCATTTTAAAACTATGGGTACACGTAGATGTCACCATCAGTCCTTAATAAAAGGAGATCAATTGTATTTGATAGGCGGATATAATGGATCAGACTACGTTGATTCCGCTGAAAATGAGATTGTATCTCTTAGTGAGGAATTAGCTACCAAAACGTTTCCAAAAATGCACAACAAACGGACAAACTTTGGAATGTGTTCTTTAGCAGAATGTGTTTTTGTCGGAGGAGGATTTAAAATCTCTTCTGGAGATTTAGACAAATGCGAAGTCTACAGTTTTGAAACTTGTGAATGGACTGAAGTTTCTAGTATGAACACTAAAAGAAGCGAATTTACTCTGACTTATTTTCAAGGAAAAGTCTGGGCTATTGGCGGTTTTAACATCTCAAATGACACAGATACATGGCTGGACACAATAGAAACATTCGATATTACACAAAACAAATGGAAAACAAGCAATTTGAGGCTCCTAACTGAACGATCTGGACATAGCACTGTTGCTTACGACAGAAAACTCTTTGTTGTTGGTGGCTATAAAAAAGACTCATTTTTAGCTTCTGTTGAAGTTTATTCAAGCAAAACCAATCAGTTTAGTTTTGTTGCTTCAATGAATATCTCACGATGTTATTTTGGATGCTGCGTTGTAAATTCAAGTTTGTATGTGATTGGAGGTAGTTTAGATTACGGCACTCTAACAGATGAAGTTGAGATATACGACATTGAAAAAGATGAATGGAGAAGAGGTCCGAGTTTGCCTTTGAAATTGGCTGATTTTGCTTGCTCAAACACTTTATGACCAGTTCTCATTTTACAACTCTATAATTTTTTTTTGCTCTGAAACTTTATAATTTCTGCTCATATTATAAGAATCTGCTAGTTATATGTTATCTAATAATATTTTTAGTTTCATCTTGTTAATAAAAAAGTTTAAATTTGTCTAGCTCTAAACGAAAGCTTGTACAGTTTTAACAAGTATAATATTTTTGTTAACTATAAAATCTTAAGTGATTGACTCACAATATTTTTCTTGTTTTCAATAAAGTTGTTAGTGTAAAACTCAACTATTTTTGTTTTAATAGGCTTTATCTATACAAATAACTTTTATCTTTAAAAAAATTATTTTTAACAAAATATAAATTTAATAGTTAAAATGAACACCTTAATTTTTATTTATGAACACTCTATATTCTACACATATTGTTTTAATTTACTATGTGTATTTTCCTTTACTTGCTTTTTTTTTGTTTCGTTTGTTTTTTCTATATAAAAAAAAAAAAAAACTTTTTTTTTTATTGTGTCTAAGTATGTGTAAATAGTTCTAATAAAAAATAAACTAGCCATCGAATTTACTATAAGAAAAGTAATTTTTTATAGTCCTGTAAACTCCAAGCTGAAAAAATGCCCATATTATTATGAACATAGTATAAAGAAATAATTGCACAAGAGTTTCCAGAGTGTTAAAATAGATTAATAAAACATTTCTAAATTAAGTAACTTTAGTTATGTCTTAACTGCAATTGTTTTTATTACTCTTGGCGCTTAAAAATATAAGCTTATGTAAAACTCCAATGTATTTTTTAGTATAATTATCTCTTCTTTCAGTAGTAAACATTTTGTTATTTATTTTAGTATGTAGCTTGCTATTCAAGAACTTACTCTTATATTTTAAAATAAATTATTTTTATAGATTAAGTTTTAATTTTTTGTTAATTTTAATATATAGCTTGAAAACTTGATCTATAGGAAGTAAGTTATTATATATTAAAACAGTAAATTTTTGAAAAGGAACCTAATGATTGATATTAATAGTACAAATTGCGAAAATGTTAAAACTATGCTGTAAGGGGTTGGCAACGATTTTAGTCGGCGAGCTAGGTGCGAAAAAATTAATTTGTGTATAATCTAAAGCATTTAAGTTGCATTCAGGAAAATTACTTAGTTATTCAGCGACAAATGATAATTTTAGATCACCATTCTATTTTATATCTGAATAAATTTTAAATTTTTTACAAGTTTTACTTAAGCTTGTTTTTATTCTCTTTATTTTAACTATCAAAATATTAAGAATAAGTTTCAAAATTCGGTTTAGAGGGCCAGATTCACAAGCTTGCGGGCCGAACTTATATTTCTTTCAAGCTGGATTCTACTTAGATATTCGAAATGTTGGCGGGTTGCTGATTTTCGTTTTACATTTTTTAGTTATAGCCATCATCGTTGCAAAAATACATTCGAAACTGTTGCTAAATTGGATTTGTTTATATTGATACTATTTTTATCAAACAATAAAATATACAATAAAAACAAGAGAGTGGTTAAAATTTATTTTACAGTAAATAAGTTATTTGAATTAAAGGTCAATAAACTAAATTCAAAACTTAATAATTACATTGATACAATAAAAACTAATAACGGAGCCAATAAGTTTGATCAGAACTATTCAATTAAATCAACCAATGGTGGTTACTGTTTTGTCTGCATATTTTTGCTGTTATTAAAATTTAATTTTACTTTTCTATTTGATGTTCACAAAGAAAAGACAAGTGCAGTAGTAATTTATCAATCTTCTGTCCTTACAGAGAAGGGTCAGCAACATTTTATGAAGAACAACTGAATTTACTTAAAAGGCTATTCGCGGGCCACGATGTTTTGAAAAGTTTTAATTTTAAAATAAGTGTCAAATACAACTGCGAATAATTAATAAAATAAACATTATTTAGGCAGCAGTTTACTGACGAGAAGGTTTTTTTTTCATTATCAATTAGCACCAATTGCTTTTTTTTCATTTAATATTTTAAAGCAAACGGCATGCCAATTATTTTTTAAGGTCATATTTTACCAAACAATTTATGTTTAAACTCAAAGTAAATTATTCAAATTTTATCAGCAAACTTTAGTATATTTACTATAATTAAATAACAAATACAAATAACTTGTAGAAATTTATTTAACTATTTAAACTATAAAAGTTTTAGACTTTAATTAGTTTCACGATTTGTTTTAAGCTAAGAAAATACGTTTTCTTTTAAGCCCCGCCTATAGGACGTAGTTCTCATACCCCAGGTCTAATTAAAGTTATTATTTAATTTAAAGTTTTTATATAATCTAAATAGTTAAAATTGTGCAGACCAAGTCTTATCTACGTTTTTTTTAATGCGATTCCGGTAGATCACTAATCTAAAAAAATATTTAAATTAAAATCATACCTAACCTTTATCAATATAAAGTAAAAGAATTTAAGGTGAGCAATTATTTTAGCTTATGCGCAAATATAGTTTGTGTATAAGCAATGACAAATTCAAAAGAAGCCAATAAAAACAATTTTTTCCTTCAATAATGCTATAACTAGTCGGCCGTGTTTATTTCGTTTGTTCTCCTTAATAGTTTACTTTTATAAACATTATAAACAGCTAATTCTAGGTTAATTTTACCAACCAACGGACCTCACGAGTCTTTCTTGTCCATTCATATGTGTGGTGATATGAAGAAAAATTAGCTCCCTGTCTGTTTAAACCTTTACGAAGTTTACTTTATAAGCTGATAAAATCTTGGAACTAAAATTTTTCATTACATTATTTTCACTAATACAATTATGAATTTTAAATTAATATAATTACCCGTTCAGAGCATTTATGTGATCTTACACGAGGTTCCAAGGGGGGAATCTAAAATTTGCGCCATCTCCTGGTTTCTCCAAACTTTTATTTTCAAACATTGTCATTAGACAGTCTTTTAAAATAAAGACAGTCTACAGAGCCTAAGCTTGGACTTTTGTATGCCGTGAAAATAGCTCAAGTTATCAAAAAGTTTTATCATACCAATCCGATCATCAGACATAAATCTCAGTCTACCAAAAGCTTGTTGTCTGATGATCGAATAGAAATGACCAATCTTTTAGTTACTTTGATTTATGTGTGTAAATTTTAACGTGTACAGTTTTCTTAACTGACTAAAAAGTAATAGCTGTTATGGTTTCATTTTTAATCACACAATTTTTATAAGTTAAAACAATTTTTTCGTCACGTCAAATAGTAATTTTGGTAGAAAAAAAATGTCTAAAAATTCATTCAGCTCAACGATCAATAACACGCATGGCATGGAAGTAGAAACTAAGCTGCTTCTTTCTGCTAATAATTTCAATAAAGTTCACTCACAAGTCAAGAAAAGACGCAATAGAAAGGAAAATTCCTTACCAGGTTTACCTGAAGCGCCACACGGACAGACTCTTTGTAAAACGAGTTGAAAAACTAAACTTTCGCCTACTTTGTCAATACTACTCATTTCGTACTTTGTCAATATTAGGAAATATATTTTTAAATGTGCAAATGTTTCTGCTTAGCTATTATTGAGCTTCGTAATTTGGTTTGGTTGTTAGAATTGTATTAATATGTACTTTTGTTTTAGGTGTATGTATTTGATATTTAGTCCTCAGCAAAGAAAAATTAGAAATCTGAACAAAAGTACATACAAATCAAATTCTAACAACCAAACCATCTTACGAATGACTACTTTAGAAATTTTACTGTAATTGTGTTATGTCTTACATTGGTGTTATTTAAACAGATCAGTTTTTTGATTTATGTGTGTAAATAGAAAAGTGTGCAATTTTTATAAAAACTTGCCTTAAAAGTTATAGCTGTTATGTTTTTATTTTTAATCACACAATTTTTATAAGTTAAAAAAAAATCGTTTGTTACGTCAAGTAATAATTTTGGTATAAAAAAATGCTATAAGTTTATTTAGCATCGTGATAAACAACAGTTGGAAGTACAAACTAAGCTGCTTTTTTCTTTTGATATATTTTCAACTTATGTTCACTCAGAAGTCGGGAAAGGACGCACGAGAAAAGGAAAACGAGAAAAGAGTAGCGCCACACGGGCAGAAGTCTGGGGAAACCGAGTTGAGACTAGAAATATTTACTTAGCTGACAACTACGCGCTGGTGTTGAACGCCATATACTGCTTGGGAATTAAAAACATTTTCGTGGACGTGTACAAGATCACAGCGGGAAGCATGTATGCCCACAAACAAAACAACGACACTCGGAGAAAACTTGCTTACTCTAGGGGTATTACGAAGGTTACAGGGACAAAAAACAAATTAGGTGGAAGACCTCGACAGGAAAATAGCGTGATTGGAACTATTCGGCAGTTTTGAACCACTTTAAAATTGATAATCGGTTGAAGCTGCAGGAACTCGGGTTGAGTTGGTGAACGGAAGAGCGCAGCAAGTGAATGCTTTGCAGGGGAAGAAATTATTTTAGTCGATGGTCGCCTCTGTGCACAACTCGTTCAACGACGGCAATTACAAAAACAATTCTGCCGACACAAATTCAAGTTTCGAGTTCCAGAGCTCCTGCAAAGGCGACTCGGGCAGTCCGGTGGCTTGCAGGCAGTCGAAAAGTGTCCACTTCGATATTTTGGTGCATCATTTTATGCGGAGGTTTTAACATTCAAACTACCGGTAGCATTGGGCAGACGTGCGTGGCACCTTTTCATCAAACCACGTAGAGCGGATTGATGATAAGTTGAGGACAGTTTCTCAAAACTTGATTGTTAAGAAGCATAAAGGATCGGACGCGGGAGTGGGGGACGCTCTTTATCATGCTCCTTATTTCAGCAACAAAAACATAATGTTATAGCTTGCCAAGGAGCCATCCTCAGCAAAAGATGGGTTCCAACTGCAGCGAGTTGCTTTAACAATTATCATTTGCAGCACACAGAAGGACCGTTCTAATTTCTAAGAAGATCCAAAAGATCTTGAAGAAAGTCGGGTTGCACCACAGGGGTAGCTTGCAGGAAAAGTTTTAAGTAATTTGTGCCAAGACGAAGACTATCAAAATGACAACTATGGTAAGCACAACATTGCAGTGATATTTCAGTTGATTTTCAAGCTGAGTTTGACAAGCAGTTGACAATGATTACTGGTATCGATGTGAAAGACTGCAAAGTGTTTAGATGGAAAGATAATTGTGAAACTGAAACTACAGAGTACGAGAATCCTCTGCAAGTAAGCAAAGTAGGTATCTTAGAAGATAAAAGGTGCAGCTCTCTTATGATAAACCTAAAGTGCTATGCAGTTGCTTTATGGTCATCGAGTTTGTACTAAACAAGAACTTAGGACACCTACCATCAGTGTTAAAGCAGGGACTAGTTTAATTTACAAAGATTATCTACATACCATGGAATTTACGAAGTTGCATCTTTTAGTGGATACCTCGATTCGAAACAACTCCGTTCACTAAATTATCGGCAAAAGTCTGTTAGATTAAATTATCGAATTGGACACTTTTCGACTGCTTCCAACAGGACTGCCTAAGTCGCCTTTGCTCTGGAACTCAAAACTGGAGTTTGTGTCAGCAGAAAAACTTTTCGTTATTGTCGTAGCTGAACGTGTTGAACACAGAGGCGATATCGTAGATCACAAACATGTCTTCTCCGATAAATTATCCGGCTTCACTTGCTGCTTCGTTCACAATTCCATGACCGAAATCCTGCAGTTCCAATCGATTATCAATTTCAAAAGGGCTCAGAACTTCCAGTTGGATTCAATCACGCTATTTCCCTGTCGAGGTGGAGCTCAAATCGGATCTATCTTCCGCTCACATTTGTTTCCGAACCCTGTAGCCTTCGTAAAAGCTCCTTGTATGTTTTCTTTTCTCTATTTCTCGTGCGTCGCGTCTTTTCTTGACTTCTGAGTGAACACAAGTTGAAAAAATCAACAGTAAAAAGCAGCTTAGTTTGTATTTCCAACTGCTGTAAATCATGATGCTAAATAAACTTTTAGTCATTTTTTGTAACAAAATTATTATTTGACGTAACAAACTACTTGTTTTTAACTTATAAAAATTGTGTGATTTAAAATATAAAAATAACAGCTATTACTTTTAAGGCAAGTTTTTATAAAAGTTGTACAAATTACAGTTTACACGCATAAATCAATGAAAACTGATTAGTATAAATAACAACAATGTAAGACATAACACAAGTATAGTAAGATTTCTAAAGTAGTGATTCGTAATATGGTTTGTTTTTAGAATTGTATTGTATGTACTTATGTTTAGATTCCCAATTTTTGTTCGCTGAGGACTAAATATCGAAAACACTTCAAAAAAAAAAAAAAAGATAATCAAAAACATTTGCATACTTTGATAACGTATTTTTGTATATTGACAAAATAAAAGATGATGAATAAAAACTGTTGACGTACCAAGACGATTTAGAACCTAACAAAATATTATTTTATTACAGTAAGATTATAACAAATCAAAATAAGATACATTATTTTGAGTGTTTTAATCAATGCTAATTTCAGACTATAAAAATTATTTTTATTTAAAAAGACACTTTCTGTGTAACTAAAACCAAATGAAATTAAAATTGATTAAAACTAGTATTTTTTTAAATAGAACATATCTATGTTCAATTGCTTTTAGTTTTCTACGATTATCTTTTACAAAACAGTTTATTAATAGAAGTTTTTTGCTATATCTATGCAACTGTAACATAAGTATCTAATTTGAACTACTTAAAAACCTTAAACACTATTAAACAGTCCAATATAATATGTAATATCACATAATTAACTTCTTGGCGTTAACATTTAGAAAATATTTTTAAATAACGTATGTATGACCTAAATCTAGCAGTTGTAAATATTTTTTTTAAACTTCAAGCGCCTGACCGAGAAAAGTTAAGGTAAAAAGCAGTTTGAGTTTCTTAAAGATAGATTTAATAAATTTTCATTTATAATAGTTTATCTTTGGAAAATAATTAGTAAAAATCCAGAATAAAGTAGTTAGTAATTGTGTGCCAAGTATGGTATACAATATACATGACAAATTTAACACAGGCCCAAGTCTCTTTATCATGTTATATTATCTTTTAACATAAAGAAATAAAGTGCAATCTGCAGCTAGAATCAGAGTTTTAATTTAAGAAATTTTTTTTAACTTAAACGTTTTCTTAGACGTCTGTTTTGTAATGATTACTTATATTTTAAATATAAAGTATCACAAATAAATATGAAGTCAGCAGATACTGATGGCTCAGTATCTGCATGACCCGTTAACTTATTTTTATGTCTTAAGCCCTTCTTAGTCTTAATCATTCTAATGGTATAGTAATCACTTAAATAGTAGCTTAAACTAAAAACAACCGGTTATAATTTATACAGCACAGTTTAATCAACAATATTTAATAACAAATGTGATTTAAAAAATACGTATTAACTCAAGTAAAAATTATACAAAAAGTTGATAAAGCTAAAGAATAATTTAATAATTTCTTCAATAAGCAACAAAGTTTAATCTATAATTTGGTACTTCTTTTAAAGTAACAAATTTACAAAAGTTTAAACACTCAACTGCAATCCACTCAAAGTTCCAATTCAATGTCATCAACAAGAGTTCATAAATAAAACTGACCGTTGCTACAACAAGAATAGCATTTTGTACTAAAAATTTGTCGTTAAGCAAACGTCATAGTGCTTTAATAAATTTAAACTTGTCAGTGTTTACAACTAGTTATTTTGTAAATTTATTAACTATTATCACAACGCAGGGCAGATAGCGTTACATTTTCCTTTCTTTTTATCCTTTTTTTGGCATTCTTGGCCAGGCTCCAATGATAAGCATCAAGGTCATGAGTAGACAGGAAAGAAAAATCGAACATACTGGTTTGCTAAACAACTACTGACGTAACTCATGAAACTGCTTCTTTTCTCTTGCAGCTGAAACAGGTTGCCCGCCTGCAACTCGTCACACTTCTCTAGACACTGCTGGCGATTTCAAAAAATGTCACGAATCCATGACTTGTCAGTTTTTTTTTTTTTTTTTTTTTTTTAGTACCAAATTAAAAATTAACCACTTTCGAAGATATGAAAAAAAAGAAAAATTAATTAAAAAGAAGAGAAAAACTTTATTAAATTTGTACAGGTATTTTAACCAAAAATAATATTTTAATTGCAACAACTAAAAAAAAAAATCAACTACTAATAAATCATTAAATAAACTAGTTACCAAAGAAAAAAATAGAAAGAAAATAAAGTTATAACCAGTTGTTTTCCATTCACTACCCCTAAATATACATAAACGCTTAAAAGCAGTAAAAAAAAAAAGATACTTACGCCGAATGAACGCTTAGAATTCATCTGAGCTAGATGCTTCGGCATAACTTATGGGGACTTCTCGTTCCCTTAAATTGTATGTTTTAGTTTCCTCACAAGTTGTAACTCTGGGAACATACGCTTTCACGTTCCTTATAGAAACCTTTACCAACCCAGAATTCTTTTGAATAATCATACTTTGCTCTGAACAAGAAAGCACTTTATATGGACCATGGTAGAGTGTGCTAAGTTTTCGCTTGTTTTGTCTCCTAAGCCAAACCCATTCGCATTCGAAAATCCCTGGTTCATAGTATGATTTATTATTGTGGCGCTTAAATTGCTTACCAATTTTAGCCATCATATTCAAAAATACTTTAGTTTCTAGAGTGTTGGGTGTGGTGATAATGTCAGTACCCTCAAATTTGTCGAACATTACTCTCCCCGACAGATTCTGGGCCGTCCCTAGAGCATATTGAGCTGGGGTATAAGGTGAACCTTCAACGAAGGTATTGTTTAAAGCTGTCGTTATCAGAGGCAAATGCAAAGCCCAGTTTGTCTTATCAGATAACGCGCGAAGTGCAACATTGATAGTCTTATGTTGCCTCTCGATGAAACCGTTAGATTGAGGGCTGTATGGGGATACCAAACGATGATCTATTCCTAACTGCTCGAACGCTTCGGTTAACACGGTGTTAACAAATTCACGACCGTTATCAGAAACAACTACTTGAGGGACCCCGAATGGACCAACCCAGCAATGAAAAAAAGCATTCCTGACAGTCAAAGCTTTCTTATCTGTGATCGGCATAGTTACAAGAAACCCTGTGGCTCGGTCTTTGGCAGTTAAAATATACTTATTATTACAAGATGACTCGTTTAAAGGACCGACAAGATCTATGTGAACAAACTGGAATCGTTCCGTATTGTCTGGAAAAAAACCAATTTTTGGACGATTATATCTTGTTACTTTGTCGCTTGACATACCACACAGCTTTTGACCCAATGAGTCACATCTTTTATCAATGTAGGCCAATAATAGTCTTTTGCAATAGACTCGATTGTTTTATCAATTCCCAGGTGCAACCTATTATGGGCCACATTAAATGCTGTTAGGCGCATAGATTCGGGCAGAATGATTCGCTTATTATTTTCGTCTACCACTACCGCTAAATTATCTGGTTGTAAATATTCGACCGTTTTCTTCATATTACGTGCGGTATCTACTAGCCCCGGTTCATTACATTGCAAGACCGCAATAACTTCCCTATTTATCATATTAAAGCTAGTCGTATTTTCCCCGATCACTTCATTTAACGGACTACCTAAAATTTCCTCTTCACCGTCTAAATCACCGTAATCAGACTCGCTGTCTTCAGCCTCTGACTCAGACGTATAAACAAAATCAGAATCCTGGTTATACGCACGAACATGCATTGCCGACTGTGGGGGTCGGCTTAAACTATCTGCTACTACATTATCATGGCCATCTATATGCCTTACTATTGGATTAAATTCCTTGATTGCGCATATCCAACGTTGTTCCGCTGGAGAATGATTACCCATTTCGTTTTTAATGGCCCTTTCTACTGATTTACTATCAGTACGTATTATTAAGGATCTCCCCAATATTCTGCTTTGAAAGTGCTTAAGAGACAAATACACCCCGCGAAGTTCCTTATAAAAAGTAGAACGTACTTGCTTAAATGGAGGGAGCTTTTTTGAAAAAAACGCAAGCGGTTGCATTCCCCCATTTCTCCCTTCTTGTTCCAGAACTGCGCCAACGTGGCTGTCGGAAGCGTCCGTGAAGAGAACTAGGGGTTTTGTGTGGTCTTCATAGCTTATTGTTGCTGCTTTAACTAACAGAGATATTGTGTCATGATAAGCTTTGATTTGGCCATCAGTAAGTTTAATAATTGCCCTATTGCTTGCCTTAGATCCCCCCGAAATTTCATTAAGCGGAGCCATTACTTCGGCCAAGTTTGGTATAAATCGATGATAGTAATTAATCATACCAATTACCCTTTTTAACTCTTTGCGCGTGTTTGGTAAGGGTAATTTTTTTATAGCTTCTACCTTAGATTCCATAACATCAACCCCGTCAACACCTACTGTATGACCTAAAAAATCTACCTTAGTTCTAGCAAAAGAACATTTTGCTTGATTTAAAAATAAACCGTTTGTCGATAATGTTTCTAAAACCTGTTTTAAATGTGATATGTGACTGTCCGCGGAATCTGAAAACACAAGAATATCATCTAAATATACAAAAGTGAAAGCCCCACAAGAGGACAAGATACTGTCCATAAACTGCTGAAAACGTGTTGGCGCATTCCGCAACCCGAAAGAAGTCACCTTAGGGACGAATACCCCGGAATTAGTTATGATAGCAGCATATTTTCGTGAGTTTGGATGAAGAGGTAAGCTATAGTAAGCTTCTTTAAGATCTAACGTGCTGAAAAAACGGGTACCTTCCGGAATTCTTTCCGAGAGCGTATCTATGCGCGGTAGCGGGTATGAAAATGGGCGTGTGTGGGCATTCAAAACTGTATAACCAACACAAATACGCAAATCACCATCTTTTTTGGGCACTACCGTGATTGGTGATGCACACATGTCGGCATCCCCCTTTACAACAGCACCTCTCGCAATTAGGTCTGAATAATTTTTATCTACCTTTTGTTGACAAGTTAAATTACATCTTCGCGCCTTAATCATTCGCGGTTTATAATTGTCAACTATAATTTCTAGAAAGTGGTTGTGTTTTCTAGGAGCAGTATAATCAGGAGTTTTTGTAAGCTCAGGGTAATTCAACAGTAGTGCTTCACACTTGGTCTCTAACGTAGCTATGTTATTACTATCCTTAACTTCCCCCGTATTAATTGACACAACTACCGACGCAGGCAAGTCAGCGGCCCTAAACAGTTTAGTCGTTTTGTTAGACAATTGATGCGTCAATTCTAACGTGAAAGGGCATATTAACAGTTTGTTTGACATTAAAATGTCCATACCTAAAATGCCATAACTCCTATACTCTTGAGTAACCCAAAAATTATGTTTAATGGTTTTTAAATTACCTAGCTTAAGGTCAACGCAAGCACTCCCTATGGGGTGGATTTCATTGTCGCCAATACCCTTTATAGTTCTACTGAACGGCTTAAAGTAGTGGTTTATGCCATTTGTTAGATTCTTAGGCAATATAGAAACTTCACATCCAGAGTCAATTAAGAAAAGAACGTTTGTAACATTGTCCTTTGCAAATAATAGACTTTGAGGCAAGGTTTTTGGATTTATAGACGATTTATTTGAAATAGCAAACGACCAATTAGTTTTTACAGTTAGTTTTGTCGTGATATCATTACGCAATTGAGAGTGAGAGTTTGTTTCAGGTGATGGCTTTTTAGGCTGCCATGGTTTGGCAGAGGGACGAATTGGTACGGATTCTACAGGCTTATTAAGAGGAACTCTGTTCCCATCCTCATGTCCTCTCATTGTTTTGAAGATGGGAAATCGTTTTTTTGATCGTGTTGTTGCCGTAACGGGGACATAGGGCAAGTTGAAACTGCAGCACAATAGTCTGCCCTATCTCCAAACTTTGCATGTTTGTGACAAAGCGCGTTTTGTTCGTAATTCGTGCGCTTGTTATACCCTTCCCCGAAATACCCCTGACTACGACTGTGTTCATAGCTGCGGAAATGTTCCCTTTTTTGTGGAATTTTCTCATGCCATTTTTGTTTGTAATATCTCTTATTGTGCTTAAATCGCTGAGGTTCGTATGAAAAGTTTTTAGCATTTTCAAAGACCCTCTGTTCTTCAATGTCGCATATAAATTCCGTGCGCCTAATAAACTCATTATATTCAAGCCCAAAACATTCCTTTATTTTGTTTTTTAAATTATTAGGGGCATGTCTATGCATAAAGTATTTAATTCTGTCTTCCTCTTTAGACTTTGCCCATTGCTTAGCTGCCAAAAACAAGTCCTGGAATTGAACTGGCTCTGGCCATGATGGGCTTGCACCTAATATGCGAGGCAATTTGCTTCCTTTCCCTTGTAAAAAGTTAACAAGACTGCTATAAGTTCTGTCTTCGTCGTGTGTTTCAACGAAGTCAATTATATCTGAACGGGGCCAAATTCTCTGGAGAATTTCAAACTTCTCCATTTCAGATGTTATACCATAAGCCGTACACCGGTCTTCAAAAAAACGTAACTCCACAGCCGGATCGCGTACGGCATCAATTTTTTGAAAAAGCTTACAATTTTCAAGAGTTTTTTTCTTGAAACTTATTTGTGTTGACATTTCACCTAAAGCGTGCGAGGTGTGATTGTTAAGGGTGAGGCCGCTGTCATTTATGGTCTTATTGGTATCTAATCTTCTATAAATAGCTTTTAGTTCATTTTTTAGTTTATTTTTTTTCTCTAAAACCTTAGCTTGCTCTAGTAAGTGAGCTAAATCCTCAACGTCTAAGTCAACTTCATCTATAGCATTAAAATCTACAATTTCATTATTGTCCCTAGTCTGCGCGCTTACTTCTGTTTCATGAGCGCTGTTTATTGTCGCTTGAATATTGCTGGGAGATTGTGAGTTCGATATCAAGTCAGAGTCGCCATTGAAGTCAGCAGATACTGATGGCTCAGTATCTGCATGACCCGTTAACTTATTTTTATGTCTTAAGCCCTTCTTAGTCTTAATCATTCTAATGGTATAGTAATCACTTAAATAGTAGCTTAAACTAAAAACAACCGGTTATAATTTATACAGCACAGTTTAATCAACAATATTTAATAACAAATGTGATTTAAAAAATACGTATTAACTCAAGTAAAAATTATACAAAAAGTTGATAAAGCTAAAGAATAATTTAATAATTTCTTCAATAAGCAACAAAGTTTAATCTATAATTTGGTACTTCTTTTAAAGTAACAAATTTACAAAAGTTTAAACACTCAACTGCAATCCACTCAAAGTTCCAATTCAATGTCATCAACAAGAGTTCATAAATAAAACTGACCGTTGCTACAACAAGAATAGCATTTTGTACTAAAAATTTGTCGTTAAGCAAACGTCATAGTGCTTTAATAAATTTAAACTTGTCAGTGTTTACAACTAGTTATTTTGTAAATTTATTAACTATTATCACAACGCAGGGCAGATAGCGTTACAAATAGTTAAAGTACAGTTTGAATGAAACTTATAG
Organism: Thalia democratica; assembly: GCF_965202585.1. Lineage (NCBI taxonomy): Eukaryota > Metazoa > Chordata > Thaliacea > Salpida > Salpidae > Thalia > Thalia democratica. The sequence continues at coordinate 17,622,462 of NC_139169.1, forward strand.
CATTCATAAGTTACCATAATGAATCCTATTGACGCCATGTTCATTTATCTAAAATTATCCAAGCATAAGTTTTAATTTTAAAACTAACGAATGTTTATTATTAGTTCTAAATCCTTCTTCTTAAAGTTGTAGTAAGTCATCTTTAAACAACAAAGTTTCAATATTTTATAAAATATTTTAAGTTTGTTGTTTGTAAAAAGATAACTTGCATTTTAAAAGTACTACAAAACTTTGAACATCTCTTGAATTGAACTACATTTAAAATGCTTTTTTTTTATTTATATTGTTTATCAAATTATATTATTTCCAAAGAAGTTATCTATTAAAAAAAATATTTTTTTTTATTAAAAAATAAACAATGCAAATATAAGCATTTCAAATTTTTACATATGCTAAATCTTGTGCTTGGTTATCAGTTTTTTAAACTTTGTATGTTTACCTGAAACAATATAAAGAACCATTAACAACGTTGCCAAAAGATCAGGAAAGTAAGGATAAACTAAAGAAATGAAAAAAATCAGAAAAGCATCTTTAAATTTAAATTTTTGTTTTTAAAGATTAGGTTTATTTAGTTTACTAAAACTTCGAGGCGTGACTACTGTCTTGGTATTTTAAGCACTTCTTGTTTATAAGTATTGAAAGTTTGAAACTCTTTTTTAAGAGATAGAAAAGTCTACTCAACTTGAAAATATAAAGAAAACATCATTTGTTTAAACAAATTTTTAGTTTATGTCATAATTTTAAAACCAGTAAAAACAAATTAAAATTTAGAATTTTGTTTTAGTTAACTTTTAGTTTTTTTAACTTTTCATACTTGATGATATGTGCATAGGCGGCTTAAGACTTGTTCGCTGGTATTTGTTACCTTAAAAGTAAAAGATCTTAGGTTATCAACTGGAAAAATTTGATATAATTTTTACATATGTATAATTTTGTACTTGGTTATCAGTTTTTTGAATTTTGTATGTTCACCTTTAACAATATGAATAACCATTAACAGGGTTGCCACAAGATCAGCAAAGTAAGGTAAAACTAAAAAAAATGACAAAAGTCACGAAAAAATGGCAGTTTTTGAAAAAAATTTTTGAAAAGTGATTAAACTTGATAAAATTTTAAAATTTCAAAATTTTTTTGTTGAAAGTTTACGAAGTCCCTTACTTTTCAAAGCTTTCTGTTGTAAAACATTAATAAATAATTCAAGTCAGACTAAAAATGATTTCTTAAAAATTTACAAAACTACTTAATTTCCAATGCCTTCATCGGTATAGTTAATAAATATCCTTTAGAAATAAGACTTTACTTTTCTATTCAAATAATTTACTAAAAGTTATTATTAAGATGCACTGTTTTTAACGGGAGAAATTTTTGCTACTTTATTTAAAAATAAGTTTAAAGAGTAAAAGCACCTCTGGATCTTAGTAACCTTAAAAAAAAAACAATGAAAAAATAAATTAAGTGAAAGAAGTTGCTTTGATATAATCAGTTTGTAAATTTGAAAAGTTATGAAAGGTTGTGTGAATTTAAAGTTGCATGTTTAAAAATAATTTTAAGCACCTTTGCTAGAAGCCACTTTTGCACGGCGTCACGCTTGCACAAGTAACTTTTGCAAGAAGTGACATTTTTATTAATAAAGAAACTTTTGAACTGGTTTAATTTTCTTTTTAATTAAAATTATATACAATTACTGTTACCCCTTACCTTTACCCTAGGCTGGTTATATTTTTCTTGTAAATATTATTAAAAATTTTTTTTTTTACTATTACTGTTACCCCAAACCCATTTCGTTGGTCTTCTTTTTTGTTTAATTTTTTTTATTTAAATTTATTTTTCTATTACTTAAACTGTTACTCATAAGTGTAAATTTTACCTTTGGTCGGTTATTATTTTTTTTTACTCCCTAAAAATTGACTCTTTGTGCATATTTGAACATTGATCAAAAGTATTTTCGTTCATGTTTGACGCATCTCAAATTTAAAGGGCCTTCCAATAAATGGTTGACATTCTTGATGACAAAACAGCCAGCCTAAATGATCAAAAATTAGGCTGAGTTATATATCTAGCCTGAGTTAGTTTGAACTTATAATATAATTCGATATGATATAGTTTAAGCCAAAAATTTAAAAACTATTATTTATCAGTTTATATTTGTCTAAAAACCAAAATATTTCAAAAGCCACTTTAAAAACATAAAAATAAAGGAAAAAAAAAAGATGAAATAATTCCTGATAAAATAAAAGTAAAAACTATTTACTCCGAGTACTCCGAGTGTTTTAAGTTTAAGACAACGTTTTCATCATTTTAATGCGGAATTGCCACATATCAAGCTTAGAAAAATTTCCTGAATTTTTACTGACACTTTCCTGGCTAAATTATGCTACAAAAAGCTAAAAATAACTATATACTTCTTATATAAATACTTCTTATATCATTTATTATAAATATTTTCCAAAAAAAATAGTATTTGATAATATACTCTTACAAATTTTACAAACTTCATTAATTCTACAAAATATTATAAAAAAATTAAACATAACCATATCCTGTTATGAGAATATTTCTTATATCATTTGAAAATAATCCTTTAAACTAAAAAAGTAAAAGTTAAACAAAAGTTAAACAAAAGTATTTATACTCTTACGTACTGTAAAAACTTAACAATATTTATAAACAAAAAACAATAAACATCTGTTTAAAAAAATATTTCCTCTATTTGTTTTCAAATTATCTCTAATATACAAAACTTTACAACACAGTCTGTTTTTACTTAATTTTATTATTATAGTTTATTGAACGACAAAAATACACGTTCAAGTATTTTGGTCTTGAGAACTGGTGCACGAAAAAACCTTTCAGTTATCGAGTTGCATACCATAAATACCTTTTAAAGTCTTGTCAAGGACACTTAAAATTCAGATAAAACTAAAATTAGATAAAGTATACACATAAACTTGTTAAATGGAATACTAAACTAAGTGCTTATTTAGAAAGAACTTGAGCATTTATTTAAACAAAAAACACTTTTGTTCTAAATTTATGCAAGATAAGCCTTTGTGTTTATACTTCAGTTTCACTATAGGAGTGTCCTTGCCAAAAACCATCAATACTAAAAAGCTTACAAAAACTGCTTTTTTTAATTACGGTAGTTGTTCAATATGTTAATAGGCAAATATTGTAGTTTTCTAAAGGATATTTATTAACTATACCGATGAAGGCATTGGAAATTAAGTAGTTTTGTAAATTTTTAAGAAATCATTTTTAGTCTGACTTGAATTATTTATTAATGTTTTACAACAGAAAGCTTTGAAAAGTAAGGGACTTCGTAAACTTTCAACAAAAAAATTTTGAAATTTTAAAATTTTATCAAGTTTAATCACTTTTCAAAAATTTTTTTCAAAAACTGCCATTTTTTCGTGACTTTTGTCATTTTTTTTAGTTTTACCTTACTTTGCTGATCTTGTGGCAACCCTGTTAATGGTTATTCATATTGTTAAAGGTCAACATACAAAATTCAAAAAACTGATAACCAAGTACAAAATTATACATATGTAAAAATTATATCAAATTTTTCCAGTTGATAACCTAAGATCTTTTACTTTTAAGGTAACAAATACCAGCGAACAAGTCTTAAGCCGCCTATGCACATATCATCAAGTATGAAAAGTTAAAAAAACTAAAAGTTAACTAAAACAAAATTCTGAATTTTAATTTGTTTTTACTGGTTTTAAAATTATGATATAAACTATAAATGTGTTTAAACAAATGATGTTTTCTTTATATTTTCAAGTTGAGTAGACTTTTCTATCTCTTAAAAAAGAGTTTCAAACTTTCAATACTTATAAACAAGAAGTGCTTAAAATACCAAGACAGTAGTCACGCCTCGAAGTTTTAGTAAACTAAATAAACCTAATCTTTAAAAACAAAAATTTAAATTTAAAGATGCTTTTCTGATTTTTTTCATTTCTTTAGTTTATCCTTACTTTCCTGATCTTTTGGCAACCCTGTTAATGGTTCTTTATATTGTTTCAGGTAAACATACAAAGTTTAAAAAACTGATAACCAAGCACAAGATTTAGCATATGTAAAAATTTGAAATGCTTATATTTGCATTGTTTGTTTTTTAATAAAAAAAATTATTTTTTTTAATAGATAACTTCTTTGGAAATAATATAATTTGATAAACAATATAAATAAAAAAAAAACATTTTAAATGTAGTTCAATTCAAGAGATGTTCAAAGTTTTGTAGTACTTTTAAAATGCAAGTTATCTTTTTACAAACAACAAACTTAAAATATTTTATAAAATATTGAAACTTTGTTGTTTAAAGATGACTTACTACAACTTTAAGAAGAAGGATTTAGAACTAATAATAAACATTCGTTAGTTTTAAAATTAAAACTTATGCTTGGATAATTTTAGATAAATGAACATGGCGTCAATAGGATTCATTATGGTAACTTATGAATGCTATAAGTTTCATTCAAACTGTACTTTAACTATTTGTAACGCTATCTGCCCTGCGTTGTGATAATAGTTAATAAATTTACAAAATAACTAGTTGTAAACACTGACAAGTTTAAATTTATTAAAGCACTATGACGTTTGCTTAACGACAAATTTTTAGTACAAAATGCTATTCTTGTTGTAGCAACGGTCAGTTTTATTTATGAACTCTTGTTGATGACATTGAATTGGAACTTTGAGTGGATTGCAGTTGAGTGTTTAAACTTTTGTAAATTTGTTACTTTAAAAGAAGTACCAAATTATAGATTAAACTTTGTTGCTTATTGAAGAAATTATTAAATTATTCTTTAGCTTTATCAACTTTTTGTATAATTTTTACTTGAGTTAATACGTATTTTTTAAATCACATTTGTTATTAAATATTGTTGATTAAACTGTGCTGTATAAATTATAACCGGTTGTTTTTAGTTTAAGCTACTATTTAAGTGATTACTATACCATTAGAATGATTAAGACTAAGAAGGGCTTAAGACATAAAAATAAGTTAACGGGTCATGCAGATACTGAGCCATCAGTATCTGCTGACTTCATATTTATTTGTGATACTTTATATTTAAAATATAAGTAATCATTACAAAACAGACGTCTAAGAAAACGTTTAAGTTAAAAAAAATTTCTTAAATTAAAACTCTGATTCTAGCTGCAGAGTGCACTTTATTTCTTTATGTTAAAAGATAATATAACATGATAAAGATAATTGGGCCTGTGCTAAATTTGTCATGTATATTGTATACCATACTTGCCACACAATTACTAACTACTTTATTCTGGATTTTTACTAATTATTTTCCAAAGATAAACTATTATAAATGAAAATTTATTAAATCTATCTTTAAGAAACTCAAACTGCTTTTTACCTTAACTTTTCTCGGTCAGGCGCTTGAAGTTTAAAAAAAATATTTACAACTGCTAGATTTAGGTCATACATACGTTATTTAAAAATATTTTCTAAATGTTAACGCCAAGAAGTTAATTATGTGATATTACATATTATATTGGACTGTTTAATAGTGTTTAAGGTTTTTAAGTAGTTCAAATTAGATACTTATGTTACAGTTGCATAGATATAGCAAAAAACTTCTATTAATAAACTGTTTTGTAAAAGATAATCGTAGAAAACTAAAAGCAATTGAACATAGATATGTTCTATTTAAAAAAATACTAGTTTTAATCAATTTTAATTTCATTTGGTTTTAGTTACACAGAAAGTGTCTTTTTAAATAAAAATAATTTTTATAGTCTGAAATTAGCATTGATTAAAACACTCAAAATAATGTATCTTATTTTGATTTGTTATAATCTTACTGTAATAAAATAATATTTTGTTAGGTTCTAAATCGTCTTGGTACGTCAACAGTTTTTATTCATCATCTTTTATTTTGTCAATATACAAAAATACGTTATCAAAGTATGCAAATATTTCCGATTATCTTTTTTTTTTTTTTTGAAGTGTTTTCGATATTTAGTCCTCAGCGAACAAAAATTAGGAATCTAAACAGAAGTACATACAATACAATTCTAAAAACAAACCATATTACGAATCACTACTTTAGAAATCTTACTATACTTGTGTTATGTCTTACATTGTTGTTATTTATACTAATCAGTTTTCATTGATTTATGCGTGTAAACTGTAATTTGTACAACTTTTATAAAAACTTGTCTTAAAAGTAATAGCTGTTATTTTTATATTTTAAATCACACAATTTTTATAAGTAAAAAACAAATTGTTTGTTACGTCAAATAATAATTTTGGTACAAAAAATGACTAAAAGTTTATTTAGCATCATGATTTACAGCAGTTGGAAATACAAACTAAGCTGCTTTTTACTGTTGATTTTTTCAACTTGTGTTCACTCAGAAGTAAAGAAAAGACGCGACGCACGAGAAGGGAGAAAAGAAAACCTACAAGGAGCTTTTACGAAGGCTACAGGGACAGGAACAATTGTGGGCGGAAGATAGATCCTATTTGAGCTCCAACTCGACAGGGAAATAGCGTGATTGAATCCAACTGGAAGTTCTGAGCCTTTTTGAAATTGATAATCGGTTGAAACTGCGGGATTTCGGTCATGGAATGATGAACAAAGCAGCAAGTGAAGCCGGATAATTTATAGGAGTAGACATGTTTGTGATCTACGATATCGCCTCTGTATTCAACACGTTCAGCTACGACAATTACGAAAAGTTTTTCTGCTGACACAAACTCCAGTTTTGAGTTCCAGAGCAAAGGCGACTTAGGCAGTTCTGTGGTTGGAAGCAGTCGAAAAGTGTCCAATAAGATAATTTAATATAACAGACTTTTGCCGATAATTTAGTGAACGGAGTTGTTTCGAATTGAGGTATCCACTAAAAGATGCAACTTCGTAAACTCCATGGTATGTAGATAATCTTTGTAAATTAAACTAGTCACTGATTTAACACTGATGGTAGGTGTCCCAAGTTCTTGTTAAGTACAAACATGATGACGATAAAGCAGCTGCAGAGCACTTCGGTTTAACATGAGAGAGCTCAGCCTTTTTTTATTTAAAATACCTACTTTGCTTACTTGCAGAGGATTCTCGTACTCTGCAGTTTTAGTTTTACAATTATCTTTTCATCTAAACACTTTGCAATCTTTCACATCGCTTCCAGTAATCATTGTCAACTGCTTGTCAAACTCAGCTTGAAAATCAACTTCACTGAGGAGAATTACCAACGCAATGTTGTGCTTACCATAGTTGTCATTTTGATAGTCTTCGTCTTGGCACAAATTATTTAAAAGTTTTCCTGCAAGCTACCCCTGTGGTGCAACCCGACTTTGTTCAAGATCTTTTGGATTTTCTTAGAAATTGAACGGTCCTTCTGTGTGCTGCAAATGATAATTGTTAAAGCAACTCGCTGCAGTTGGAACCCATCTTTTGCTGAGGATGGCTCCTTGGCAAGCTATAACATTATGTTTTTGTTGCTGAAATAAGGAGCATGATAAAGAGCGTCCCCCACTCCCGCGTCCGATCCTTTATGCTTCTTAACAATCAAGTTTTGAGAAACTGTCCTCAACTTATCATCAATCCGCTCTACGTGGTTTGATGAAAAGGTGCCACGCACGGCTGCCCAATGCTACCGGTAGTTTGAATATTAAAACCTCCGCATAAAATGGTGCACCAAATTATCGAAGTGGACACTTTTCGACTACCTGCAAGCCACCGGACTGCCCGAGTCGCCTTTGCAGGAGCTCTGGAACTCGAAACTTGAGTTTGTGGTGGCAGAATTGTTTTTTGTAATTGCCGTCGTTGAACGAGTTGTGCAAAGAAGCGACCATCGACCAAAATAATTTCTTCCCCTTCAAAGCATTCATTTGCTGCGCTCTTCCGTTCACCATCTCAACCCGAGTTCCTGCAGCTACAGACGACTATCAATTTTAAAGTGGTTCAAAACGACCTGTTAGTTCCAATCACACTATTTACCTGTCGAGGTCTTCCAACTAATTTGTTTTTTGTCCCTGTAACCTTCGTAATACCCCATCAAGTAAGCAAGTTTTCTGTGAGTGTCGTTGTTTTGTTTTGGGGCATACATGCTTCCCGCTGTGAACTTGTACTCATCTACGAAAAAGTTTTCAATTCCCAAGCAGTAAACGGCGTTCAACACCAGCGCGTAATTGTCAGTTAAGCAAATTTTTCGTGTTTGAACTCGGTTTCCCCAGACTTCTGCCCGTGTGGCGCTTCAGGTCATATGTAATAATGGACAAATGTTAGGAAGTTTCTTTTTTTCGTGCGTCCTTACTTGACTTGTGAGTGAACATAAGTTGAAAATAAAGAAGCAGTTTAGTTTGTAATTTAAAGCGTGTTGTTAATCATGATGCTAAATAAACTTATAGCATTTTTGTATACAAAAATACTATTTGACGTAACAAAAAGATTGTTTTTAACTTATAAAAATTGTGTGATTAAAATCATAAACATAACAGCTATCACTTTTATGGCAAGTTTTTATTAAAATTGTACATATCAAAATTTAAACACATAAAACAAAGAAAGTAGCTTTGTTTAAATAATTAAAATAAAAGACATGACACAGCTATAGTAAAAATTCTTTAATAGTGATTCGAAATATGGTTTATTTGTTAGAATTTTATTTGTTTGTCTGTACTTTTGTTCGGATCGTAAGTTTTTGCTCGCTGACGACTAAATATCGAAAAACTTCGAAAAAAAATGTACATAAAATCACAACTCTAACAACCAAAACATAACACAAAGATAAATAATGGCTAAGCAGAAACACTTGCATATTTTTAGAATATTTTTTTTTTGAATATTGACAAAGTACGAAATGTAAAATAATATTGAAACACTAAGCGAATTAAAAAAATATAGTTTTGTTACAGTAAGATTATAACCAATCAAAAAAAACACTGAAGCTTTACAAAAATGAGAGGACAGTAAAAACATATAAAGGACACGTAAATTGTTTTCATGAAAAATTTTGTACTTCTTTTTGTTACTGTTTTTAGAATAATATAACAAACTAGTTAAAATAAACTCTTAACATTAATATTAAATAAAGCCCTTCGAGGTAAGAAATGATAAAGAATTTTTATTAAACACCTTCAATTGGCTGATAATGATGAAAAGTTTTTTTATCAAATTTTGCGACTTTAGTTCTTATAAGTTTTTTATATAGCTTTAACATTATTTTTTACTAAAACAAATTATAAACATTAGTCATTTTCGATGTAGGTCTTTAAAACATCAAACTTAAACACAAACATTTAAATAGTTCTGAAATTTTAGTAAAACATCTTAAATGAAAACCATGTTAAATCGTTTTTTTTATTTTGTTTATTCCAGTATTTTCCGGGGTTGCACAGGAAACCAGTCAAAACACGCCTCTAGCCTTAAAATATTTTTAAGACAACTTCTTTTGTAGACGGTCCTGCATATTTAGAATATTCTTCTAAATATTTATAAATAACTTTGTAACTTATATATTTTACTTATTGATAAATTAGATACGAAATAAATTTTGAAAAAAATAAACTGTTTACATACACGTCTACAGCAAATTTTTATAAAAAAAAAATATTGTTTAGTGATTAACATGCAAACAACTTAAAAAAAATTTAATAAATTTAAAGATAGCGGGAGTGAGTTTTAGAAAGAAAAGAAAAGTAGACAATTTTTTATTCTACATTTGTGAAACACAAAAAGTTCAAATGCTTTATTTCAGAAGACTGTCCGATGTTACTGTATTCAAAAAAAAAGTTGGGATAAACCAGGAGATGGCGCAAACTTAGATTCCTCACTTGAAACTTCGTGTAAGATCACATAAATGCTCTGAACGGGTAATTGTATAAATTAAAAATTCATAATGACATTAGTGAAAATAATGTAATGAAAAATTTTAGTTCCAAGATTTTATCAGCTTATAAAGTAAACTTTGTAAAGGCTTAAACAGACAGGGAGCTAGTTTTTCTTCATATCACCACACATATGAATGGACAAGAAAAACTCATGAGGTCCCATGGTTTGTATAGTTAACCTAGAATTAGCTGTTTATAAAGTTTATAAAAGTAAACTATTAAGCAGAACAAACGAAATAAACAATGCCGACTAGTTATAGCATAATTGAAAAATAAACTGGTTCGCATTGGCCTCTTTTGAATTTTTTATTGTCTACACATAAACAATGTTTGCATATAAGCTAAAATCAGTGTTCAATATGCTTGCTGATAAAATTTGAATAATTTACTTTGAGTTTAAACATAAATTGTTTGGTAAACCTTAAAAAACAATTGGCATGCCGTTTACTTAAAAAAATCAAATGAAATAAAATCAATTAGTGCTAATTGATAATGAAAAAAAAAACCTTCTTGTCAGTAAACTGCTGCCTAAATAATGTTTAATTTATTAATTATTCGCTGTTGTATTTAACACTTATTTTAAAACTAAAACTTTTCAAAACATCGTGGCCCGCGAATAGCCTTTTATAGTGAATTTGGTTGTTCCTCATAAAATCTCATTGACCCTGCTCTGTATAGACAAAAGATTGATAAATAACTACTGCATATGTCTTTTCATTGTAAAAATCAGGTAGAAAAGTAAAATTATATTTTAATAACAGCTAAAAATATGCACAAAAAATAGTAACCACCATTGGTTGATTTACTTGAATAGGTCTGATCAAACTTACTGGCTCCGTTGTTAGTTTTTTTGAAATAATGAAATTATTAAGTTTTGAATTTAGTTTTTTGACCTTTAATTCAAATAACTTATTTACTCTAAAATAAATTTTAACCACTTTCTTGCTTTTATTGAATATTTTATTGTTTGATAAAAATAGTATCAATATAAATAAATCCAATTTAACGATAAAATCGAATCTATTTTTGCAATGATGATGGCTATAACTGAAAAATGCAGAACGAAAACTAGCAACCCGCCAACATTTAGAATATCTGAATAGAATCTAGCTTAAAAGAAATATAAGTGCGGCCCGCTAGCTTGTAAATCTGGCCCGCTAAACAAAATTTTGAAACATATTGTATATTTTGATAGTTCAAATAAAGAGAATAAAAATAAGCTTAAGTAAAACTTGTAAAATATTTAAAATTTATTTCAGATATAAAATAGAATGGTGATCTAAAATTATCATTTGTCGCTGAATAATTGAGTAATTTTCGTGAATGCAACATAAACACTTTAGAATATACACAAATTAATTTTTCCACACCTAGCTCGCCGACTAAAATCGTTGCCCATCCCTTATATACAGGATAGTTTTAAAGTAGTCGCAACTTGTACTATTAATATCAATCATTACGTTTCTTTTCAAGAAGTTACTGATTTATTATATAAAAATTTGCTTTCTATTGATAAAGATTCAAATTTTTTCTCATTTTTAGTATGTAGTATGATAACTCTTAAATGAAAAGATAGTTATACTAAATGTTACACTAGAGTTTTACACAAACTATTTTTCAAGCACTAAGATAAATATATTCGCAGTTAACATATAACCAAAATTACTTGATTTAAAAATTTTTATTAATTTTTTTAACACTCAGTCAACTCAGGTGCAAACACTTCCTTATATTATTTTTATAATGACACGTGCATTTGTGCAACTTGGAATACAAAGCACTATAAGAAATTATTTTTCTTTCAATAAATGCGGTAGGTAGTTTATTTTTTAGAAGGGTTATTTACACATACTTAGATGAAATTAAAACAAGTTGCTTGGTTTGAAATTTTAGACAGTAAAAACAAACAAAAAAAAGAAACTAAATGAACATACACATAGTAAAATAAACCATTAAGTCAATTTAATATGTGTAGGACATTGTAATGGAAAACCACTTACTGAGTTAATTTTTAGCGTTATATGGATATTTTATTCAAAAAAGTTATTTTCATTCTAAGATAAAGGTTTTTCGTTTGAAAAGAAAATTATTGAAACAAAAATAATTGTTTTGTACACAAACACCTTTATTGAAAACAAGAAAATTCCGCTTCGTCAGTCACTTCAGTTTGTTTATATTTAATAAAGATAGTATACTTGTTAAAACAAAGTAATATTGCTAGTTGTGAAAATAAAGTTAAAACGGTACAAACTTTTATTTAGAGCTAGGAAAATTAAAATTTTTTTGAAAACAACGTTGGAACTAAAAGTTATTAAATAATATACAACTAGCAGATACTTATGAAATGAGCAGAATTCATAAAGTTTCACAGAAAGAAAAATCAGCCAATTTTAAAGGCAAACTCGGACCTCTTCTCCATTCATCTCTTTCAATATCGTATATCTCAACTTCATCTGTAGGAGTGTCGTAATCTAAACTACATCCCCCAATCACATACAAACTTGAATTTACAACGCAGCATCCAAAACCAATACGTGGAATATTCATTGAAGCAACAAAACTAAACTGATTTGTTTCGCATGAATAAACTTCAACCGAAGCTAAAAATGAGTCTTTGTTTTCGCCACCAACAACAAAGAGTTTTTTGTCGTAAGCAACAGTGCAATGCCCAGACCGTTCAGTTAGGAGCCTCAAATTTCTTGTTTTCCATTTGTTTTGTGTAATATCGAATGTCTCTATACTGTCAAGCCATGTATCTGTGTCATTTGAGTCGTTAAAACCGCCAATAGCCCAGACTTTTCCTTGAAAATAAGTCAGAGTAAATTCGCTTCTTTTACTGTTCATACTAGAAACTTCAGTCCATTCACAAGTTTCAAAACTGTAGACTTCGCATTTGTCTAAATCTTCAGAAGAGTTTTCAAATCCTCCTCCGACAAAAACACATTCTGCTAAAGAACACATTCCAAAGCTTAGCCGTTTGTTGTGCATGAAAGGAAACGTTTTTGTAGCTAATTCCTCGTTAAGAGATATGGTCTCATTTTCAGCTGATTCAACGTAGTCTGATCCACTATATCCGCCTATCAAATACATTTGATCTCCTTTTATTATGGATTGATGGCGACGTCTACGTGTAACGAAAGTTTTAAATTGATACCATTTACCAATTTTTGTGTCCATTTTTAAAACTCTGTTTTCGTAAGTTGTCTCATCTGATTTTCCTCCGCTAATGTATATATAATTTTTAACCTCATTGTTTTCTGCACCTAAAAAATAAAATGAAGTATACAACAGTTCAGCAAGTTTTTATAAACACGAAATAAAAATCTACATTTAAAAAGAAAACATCGATATTAGACATCAAATCTAAAGCCTTGACTATAATTTATCGAAAAATACTAGAAATTAACTTAAAACAAAATTATTGGGCGAAAGCTTTTAGTAATTAAAACAAAACCTGCATTTGCTGAGAGCTTTGGTTTGATGATTAAAGTTTTAAGTGCAACAAAAGAACACAACCTTAGGTATTAAAAAGTTGTAAAAATTCTATAAATAAAGAAAATTTTATTATTGTACCATTAATTGAATAGCAGTATGTGGTCTGAACATCGTTAATACTATTATCTGATATTTCGGCTGCGTTTCTTGATAACATTTTTAAATTAGTTTTTATCCGTTTTGTAGTTTTTAAATCAGCCAATAAATCGTTATTTTCTGACTTTAAATTTTTGTAATGTTTTTTCAAGCACTCTGCTTTGTTTTGCGCCTGTCTGAGCGAATTTTCCAAAATTTCAAGGTATTTAGTTACTACTTTGTTGTTTTGCTGCAATGCCTTGTTTTCAACTTCTAGTTCGACAGATTTCGTCAATATTAAATCACTTAATTTTTCATCGTTTACGTGTAGTTCTTTCATATTGTTTTCAACTTTATTTAAAAGCCCTTCATGAAGTAAATTTTTTTTCAACCATATTTTCATGTTGTAATCTAAAGCTTTCTTATTTCCACTAAAAACTTCATTTACTTTTTCATTGTCAGTCCCTTCAAAAAATTCCGATTTTAAAGATAATATGAAACTAAAAACCATAACAATATTAATTTAAAATTTTTATACTGAGAACTATTTCTACTCGACAAAACTAATATTTAAATTTTTAATAACGATTTCTAATCAATAACTACTGAACTTCAAGACTGGCTAACAAAAATAAACTCAGGATATTTTAAATTAATATTCGACAGTTTCCAGGTGTTTTTTAAATAAATTTCAACTGTTTGTAAACAATTAAGGTAATTTAAAGTATCTTAGGCTATTTTCGGTTAAATATGCGTTTAAAATATAAAATTGAAATTAAAAACAAGGCGATGCATCTCAAAAAGTATGATATAAAACAGTATTCGGATGCAGGTATAATTAAACAGACTATAGTAGTAAAAAAAAAGAGAAAATTTTAAAAAAAATTCAAAATTACATATTAATTTTTTTTTTTAGTTTTCAAAAATACAATAATAAACAATTTAACAAAAAAAGTAGTGAAAAAAACAATTACTAAATTTTGAAGAACTAGAATTAGTTTTTGGAACAAAAATTGTCAAGTTACTAATTGTCAGAACTAAATAAGTAGTGCACCTATAAAATGAAATCCTAGTACGTGTTTCATGAATATAAATTTTTAATTTATTAACAAATTAAACAAGTAATATTATTAATTAGTTTACAACTTCATAAAATTTGTTACACAGTGTTAAACAAAGAATGTTTAAGTTAGTAGTCTTAAGAATAGAAAAAGAACATAAAAATTTATAAGAGAAAATGAAAATTTATTTTTCATGCAAAACGACTGTATAAACATATTTTAATAATCAGTAATAACAATAAGGTATATAAGATATAAATAAAGATATATTAATCATAAATTTAGGGTCATGCAAAAAAAAATTATTTTTTATTTTTTTAACTAGTTTTTAAAAGCTTTAAAAATAATGTGAAGATTGTCAATTTTATTTGTAGAAGTATCTAAAACTGTAAACTTAAAGTGATTTATAGTTTTCTTTGATCTATGTATTATCAGAGGTTGTTTTGCATTTGATTTAATGATAATATCTCACAATATAGAGTTTTAAACTTTGATAATTTCAAACTTATTTATCTGGACCTTATTATAAATTGATGATCCTTATGAATCCTGGTTAAACTTAAAACTATAAGTACAACATATATAATTAAGCTATTTAAACAATAACAAAGAAACAAACCTTTACTAATTACTGCTTCAATATTGTTGATAGCATCTTCACAAGTATTTACATCAATTTCGTTTTCTTTAACTTCTAACTTTTGCTCTTCAATAGTTTCTTCTTTTTCATTAAGCAATCTTCTTTTCCTTTTCAACCCACCCTTTGTTAATTTTAGCTTACTGATTTTTTCATTCAAGTTTTTAATTTCTTTCTGGAAACCTCTCAAGAACACCTTACACAAGCTGTATCCTTTACAGTTGGTTTTGTAAGTTTCCTTTAGACGGGTATTTTCTTTATCTAACTTCTTAATGATTTTTACCATGGTCATCCTTTTGTTTGCTTCATACTCAACAACTTTATCAAAGAAGCTCAAAGTATCATTTGAACAATCACTGTAGTCAAGTTCTTTATTAACATTAAAGTGAACTTTAACTATCGTTTCTTCCTGTAATTCTTCTCTACATATTGGACATTTCTTATTGCCACCTTTCATTACGTTTGATATGCAGCCTTTGTGAAAGGTATGACCACACGGTGTGACAGATACTTCTGTGTCTACTTTGAGTAATCTATCCAGGCATATACAGCATTCGTACTCCATTATTACTTTTAGTTTTAATATTTTAAAACTTTAAAATCTGTTTAAAGTGATTATTAAACACCTTTAAATTTACTTTTTAAGTAATAATAATACTAAAATGAAAGAAACGTATGAAAATTTTGAGTATTTTATTTAAAAAATATAAAACAAATTAACTTTGTTAAATTTTATAACAAAACTCTCAATATCATATTTTAAGTCAAAACCTTAAGTCTAGTCTAGTTTGCTTCATAGCTTAAAGCTGTACTTTTCTTTGAAGTAACGTAAAAAAATGCCTAGTTTTTTAAAAATACTTTAGAAATTACTTATTGCTCTAGGTGTTTAATAGTAAAATGCTCTGCAAGATGGTTGTAATACTAGTATGCATAAAAAGTATTTTATTGTGCAAAGAAGTTTTTAATAACTTTTGTTTTTCTTATTTTACTATAAAAATTTAATCAGAACAAATATTTAAAATGTACTTAATTAGTGATCAATACATTAAGCCAGTGATCTTCAAGCTAATCAGAACCTGTGTACACAAAACTGCAAACATAAATTGGGTTCCCCAAGATATTATTTTAAAAAGTGCCGCTAGTGGTAGGACTACGTAAACACTTTTATTAGTATATTTCTTTTTAAAAAGATGTTTTTGAAGCTATATGTTAATGAGATATTTTTTCATGGAACCCACTAGCGGCGCTAATATATCATTACTAAGTTTATATTAACATGAAAACCTTTAGATAACATAAGCTGAAATTTAATATTTCATCTTAGTTTTAAAGAACATTTTTATTTAGTTTAACTTATTTTCACAGTGATATTTTAGTTATATGGCTTTGTCTTACATACTTATTAATTGAGCACATATCTGCAATCACCACAAAATCCCCAGTGTAGTATTCTTAAACTATTTTATTTAATATTGAATACATGCTTAAACTAATTCTTTATCTTTTACTTTGTGAGTATTATCTTCCTTAAAAATGATATTAAACTAATATAAAAATAAGAACAAAAAAAAAACGAATTAAAAACAGCTAAATTCAAAATAATGTATATCTTTTTATCTCTGTACAGTTGATGCTGAATTTTTTTCTTTCATAGACTGAATTTTTATATTTCAAAATAAGTTCAGGGTTGTAACTGATTGTCACTTCTTTCTGTTATAGAAATAAATACTTTAATTTTAACTATATTTTCTTATGAGGTTTTTTACAAATAAGTACTGTATTTTAAGATTTTAGCAAGGCTTAGCAATTTAGTTTATAGTTTGTCACTCTTTCAAATAAAAAAAAAACAATATTAATTGACAAAAAAACAGTTTGTAATTCTTTATGCTAGTTTAAATAAATAAAAAATATTTGTGTTTGCTAAAAATTTAATAACAAGTTAACAAAGCTTGAATGAATCTAACATCAATTAATCAAAAAATAGCCAATATAAAAAATAGTCTAACATACAGAAAAATATTTATCTATTCTAAACTTTTTAATAATATTCAAACAAACATGTGTCAGTATAAGTTTTTAAAAATAATTACTGTGCTTAAGTCTCCAAACTTTTAAAATAGCATTAAAGTTATCCTGAGTAGTTTGAGTGTAAACTCTGTTTTTTAAACAACTAAGTTTCATTATTGCTTTCTAATCTAGTATAATTAATATCTACAAATATCAATAATTGCGCTGTCGATTAAGATCGTTTTTGTACATTAGATCAGGATATCTTACTGTAAATATTTAAAACTTGATAATGTGTTGATTTTTGATTTTAGCTTAGTTTATTAAAAGAAGTTAGATAAAAATCAGAAATCTAGTAATTAAATAATTAAAATACATAAAAAAAAGTTAAAATGAAAATCTAATAATTTGAAAAATAATAAATTTAGTTGTACTTTCACCAAAAGAAAATGATTTTATTATTAAGTCAAACATTGAAAGTAAAGTTTATTAACTAAGTTTGACAGTGTTGTAATCCTTTTAGTCAAAACTGTTCCGATTGATTAGAAAATATCTTGAATGATTTTGAACTTACCTGTAGTCACCCAGGACTACTTTTCTTTTATCAGTTTAAATTTTTGAAAGCCAAGAAAAACCAAGCTCTTCAACAAATATTACAACAAAGTAATAAAATATTGAAACTAAACCAACTATATCTCAATTAAAAAGTAGAAAAAACTGACTTGAAATTTCAAATCTATATTGAGATAAAATAACCTCTCTGAGCAAACTAGAGTTTTGAAAACAAATTTAAAACTTATTCAGTTATCCTGTGTCATACTGAGATTTTAAAAAGTTACAAAGTATCCGGGATTATTCTTAATTTGTGGCGACCTTTTTAATAACCTGAACTATCATAGTTATAACAGACTGATTATTTGAAACATTTATTTTGAGGCAAAAAAGGTTGTTAATTAAAATTAATAAACAGCCTTAAGTTCAAAATAAAATATTATTAAACTAACATGAAAACTTTTAAAATCCATATGACTTTAAGTTTTAATTAGAATATCAAAATACCTCTAAGTACCTTTATTTTTGCAAGTACAAAATAAAAAGTTTGGGAAACCATGGTTAAGATATAGTATTTTTTCTCTTGAAAAACTTTTTTTGTGAATCATTGCAGAATTAATTTTCATATTGGCTTAAATTTACAATGAATTTATTACAATTAAGTTGTTGTAACTCTGAAAGTAAATTATTCTTTACAATAAGAGCTCTAAGGTTAAGAGCAAGTAAGTATAACAAGACATTTTTATTCCAGACTTAACTGTTTTATACTACTAACAATTTATAAATTCTATGTTTAAAATTGTCTTATTATGGTTTAAAATAGTTGCTCCTACCACAAGGTTGCCATTTTTTAAGGCATAATAGAACATTTGATTTACGAAAACTGAATTAAGTGGTATCAATTTAGCCTGAGGTGTTTTCAGTTTGTACAATAATTTAAACAACTAAATAAATAAAAAGTTTGAGAATTTACTTCTGATCAAGTATGAATACCAAATAATTCAAAAAAGTAACCAAATTGTTACAATAAGAAATATAAGAATAAAAGAAATTTAAATTTCAAGGAAACATTTAAATCATAAAATAAAGATTAATGTATAAAAAATTTTCCAAATTATTAAAAAAACTTAAGTTAGCCTGAGTTGCTAAAAAATGTAATAGTTTTAGACTTAAAGCACTTAATTTAAAGTTGTTATTAAAATATCTTATTTTTTAACAAAAAAAACTCTACTTGATTAAAAAAATACTAGACAGTAGAACAGCCTCTTGATTTAATAAAATTTGAACATTTAAAATCAAAGGTAAAACAAAATATATAAAAAATTACAACATGTTAAAAAAAGTTTAAACACCTATTTTAACTAACCACTATACAAACTAAAAATATATTTCGCAATTTAGTTTAAGTTTTCTTTTAAATAACTTTTAATAATTTATAAATATACTGCAACAACATAGTTAACTTAGAACAAAAAGTTAAGTACATGTACTTTTAAAGTGCTCCTAATACAGGGTTGCAATTTTTTAAATAAAAAACAGCCAGCATTAATAACCAAAGCTTAGAATGAGTTACATTAATATAGTAAGAGTTAGCTTCAGCTATTACTTATAATATTTTTATTTAAACTTTCTCATAAGTCTTGTAATTAAAAACTTCTGTTTATGATGTATAACAAAAATTAAATTGTAATTAAAGTTCAATTTAAGGTCAAGGATCTTAAAAGAAACATAATGTTCAATTAAAATAAATACTTAAAGTTATAAAACACAAAGTTTATATAAAAATGTCCAAACCAGCCTGAGTTTTTAAAAAATTTATCAAAAAATCCTGAGTTTGTCTAAACAAGCCTAAGTTACCCAAGATTTAAAAAAAAATAGTTTGAAATATTCAAAGTAACTTAAAAGTAAGACAGCCTTTTCATCATTTAAATGATTCTTTATAACCTTGTTTACATTTTTAAAGTCAATAATCAAAAAACAAATACTGGTAAATAAGCACAAGCTTTAACAAGTGTAAAAGTTAAAAGACATTCAAGTATGTAGAGTTTTTTTTTCTCTCCTTTTTTAAGGACGGCACATACATCAGTAAACAGTTCTAAAGTGGCTCATACTACATGCATAAAAAGCAAAATGTTAGTGAGAATAAAAGTACACTAAAACAAAAATCTAAATATCAATATAATTTCTCTGTTATTGAAGTTATGTTATAAACTAGGAATGTGTAAAAACAGTTTTTAAAATTATATTACCTATAAGTTAATTTGGCCCTACAAAATATTTTAAGGTATTTTATTAGAAGCTAGTACAAAAGTACTCTGTTATCTAAAAATATTTTGGATGTACTACCCCACTTAAAGACCAAGACTTGAGACTCGCCTCTACTTTTGTAGCTAAATGAATAAAAATTTAAAAGTCAAAATAAAAACAGAGCAGAAAAAAAATTTAATATGCTTAAGTATGTGAAAACCTTGTTTAATACAGCTTATTTATAAATTCTATAAAATAAATTAAATTTTTACGTATAAATTAGTTATAAACAAATAGTTAAGTATGGTGATACAACTTGAAGATAAAATTAATCATTACTGAAACAAAACTAAATATCAAGATAGTGAAAAGTTTACATATTTAATAAATTGCTAATAGTGTTGTTTTTTATAGAAACCTTCTTTTATCAATTTTCACAGGTCTGATTTTCATTTAGGCTTTGATTTACTAAAAATTTATTAAATTTATATTATTAGTAAGTTTAGGTGCAAGTAAGTATAATATTTTATTATATCTAGAATTAATTGTTTCATACTTTTAATAATTCATAAGCTTTTGCTACAATTTTTCTTGTTCTTATCTAAAACAAACGTTCATACTACACTGTTGCCATTCTTTAAGGCAAAACAGAATACTTGATTTACTAAAACCAGACTGATGTTTATCAATCTAGCTTAAGTTGTCTTCAGTTTGTAAAAAAATTTAAACAACTACACTGTCAAAAAGCTTTATAAACTACTTTTATTTAAGTAAAATCACTTATAAATACAAAACAATAAACAAAGGTTTAAATGAAAATATAGCTCTCGGCAAAAGTTTCATAAAACAACTCAAGTGATTTTTAAAAACATATCTAAACTAATCTAAAGTAATATCAAATTGATATGTTCTTAAAAAAATATCATTACATATATTGTATACCATATTTATTTAAACGTAATTTAAAGGGATAAAAATATCTCTATCTTTAACGGGTATAAATAGGTATAGCAACTTAATTTAGTTATAAAATAAACAACAAAAACTATGTACAATTTATTACTTTCACAAACGAACGATTCAAAATGGTGCGCGACGCTTAAGTTTTCTACACATTAATCTTATACGAACTTCAATATCGATAAAATTGGAAAATACAATATTTATGAACGTAGAAGTCCTATCAAAATTGTTTCATATCGTACCACAGCTTACGTCTTCGGCCTCGAAGTCTCACGTAAGCTGTTTTATATCGTTCTATAGTTAACCTCTGCGGCCGCGCAGTCCCAAGCCAACTATTTTGTATCGTATTGCCATTCACGTCTCCGGCCTCGAAGTCTCACGTGAAAAGCTGCAACTACTTCCACGAAGGAAGGGTCGCCCCGTTGAAGCGGCCTAGGTCCGCTCCGTAGGGTAGTCGAGGTATAATAACCTAATTTGTAGATGTGCTTCATCGTTTATATACACTTTTACTCTCTCTTTTGCAGGTGTCTCGTTGCATGTTGGAAGCTGCAAGTGTTTCGGCATGTTGGTATATGCATGTTGGAATCTGCAGGTGTCTCGGCATGTTGGAATATGCATGTTGGAATTTGCAGGTGTCTCGGCACGGTTTTAATAGCCAGCTTACATACTCACCTGGTTTTGCAAACGGCAATTAATGAATACAAAATTGTATTTATTTTGCCTTTGTCAATCAAAAAATATCGAGTAGAGTTTAAAATATAAATTAGAGAACTGTTGTTATTATTTATTTGAAACTTGTCTTTTTATAAAAAACTTTAATTTAAAAAGTTTTAAATTTTATTCTAATGCATGCATCGACATATGGACAATTGAAGTGAAATAAGTATAATTTCACATAAATGTCCAACACATATATTAAAGCTTTTGCTTTCTTACCAAATTTTATCTGTTGTATTTTAAACTTATAGAAATTAAACATTATATGAGAAATACTATTTCAATAATGACACTTTTGTCTCAACACAAGCTAGCTAGTATTATTTCAACATTCAAATCTTGTTTGACATTATTTTTCATAAGTTTACTAGTGTGAATATTTTTCTTACATCTAAGACTTTATAACTAAAGTGGTTTTTTTACGTAATGTTTCCAAAGTCATTTTTTACTATTTTAATATTTTTAAGTATTTATTTTTTAAAATGAAAATTTTTCATTTTTTTTTCTCATACTATTTTATTTAAGTTTATTACAAGTCTAAGCCTACTGAGTCTAGCTAGATTCTCAATTAAGCTTTTAGTCAATAAGTGCAGCTGTTTTTGTTGACATATGACATTTTATATATTAAATCTTAAAAGGAAATAACTTAAAGACACATATTTTTGTATACTAAGTAAAAATGATCTAATAATAAACTTTTAAATAATGATAACCAAAATGAAAAAGAATTTGCATTAATTTTACAAACTTTTTCAACTTTTAAATTGGCAATATTAAAGCAGGTTTTAATTTTTTTAAGCGTGTAGTATATTTTTTACACTTACTATTGTTTTATTTCAACTTTTTATTCTGTAGTACACTAAAATCCAGAGGTGTATCTACCAGCGGCGTGTTTTGACTGGTTTCCTGCTCCCTGTGTACCCCCTGAGAAAAAAAAAAGAAAAAGGAAATAAATATTTTTAGAATTTCACTAAGACGTATTTAATTGATTTTGTTTCGGTTATTTGATAAACTTTGAATAATGAACGTTGAATACAAAACAATGACAGATTAAAAAGTTGCAATAACAAAAAATACTCGTTTTTGCCCATCTAAAATAGATTTTAAAAAATTATAACTGTGACGTCATAATAGGTAAAAGTTTAAAAGTAGCATTTTTTCTAGGAAACTTTTTACTAAAATGCTTTTAGTTCCCATTATAATTGTTAATTAGTGTATATAACTTTCGATTAAGTGTATTGTTTTTGAACTAGTAAGTACAATTTTACTTATAAAATGTCCAACATAATCACTAAAGCTTTATTTTAATTAGTTTATTGTATATAATAATGTTGTGTTTGTACTTGAACTTATATATTATTTGTTTTGGGTCATGTCTTAGATAAAAATAGTTGTGATTAAAAAAATGTTAACCATTTGAATATTATTATTTAAGTGTATTAAAATACACTAATTAACTTAATGTACACTTAAAAGAATATATTGTTTATTTTTTCTATTTTGCAACAGTGACCGTTAGAAAAATGAATGTTTTTCAAATTTACAATCAGGGATATTTGTATATCCCGAAAAAAAGCACTCGAAAAAACTAATGACCTATGATTAACTTTTGGCAATCCCAAAACTTAGTTGCCAGATTTCTAAGAAAACCTCTTGACCAAGAAAATTTCAATAAGAACAAGAAAACAGAATTTTTACTTCTGGAATTCTAAAGACCCTGCCCTAAAGTATCTTTTTAACTTTAAGTGTAAACACTTTATATATATATATCTAGAATGAGGAAAGTACATTTGAAGTCCTTCTGAGCTTAAAAATGCTGAGTCAGGAAATTTTTTTAATTATTTTTTTATTATACTTTATCCCTTAACCTGCCTTAATTAAATTGGTCAAAACAAAGCAGAAAACTTAAATTAATAAAACTAAAAATAACATGAGAAAAAAACTTCTTTTTGTGCTGACTAGGTTTTTTCAGCTCAGACTGACCTTTCAGAATAGTAGAACTTGCATGACAAGTCTAAGGAATATTTAGAATGTGATTGTAAAACTGTCATGTTTTATTACAATTAATTAGTTAATATGACATGATCAGCTAATACAGGGATTAGCAAACTGCGGAATGCGGGTCAAATTAGCCTTTAAAGACAAACATTGTGGCCGTAATATACTTTTCAACTAAAAACATACTTTTCTAAAACAATATAAGTACTTTTATGGTGAAACTTACAATTATTCTCTAAAACTAATCTCTTTTTATTGTTATATTTTTTCTTTTAATAGTATTTATGAAACTGTTTTTTTTTTCTATAAATGATGGAGCCAGAAATTCTATCAAGCTTTTTAAAAGTATTTGTTGTGGTTATCTGTACATTTTATTACTAAAAATTTTAAGAAAATAATCATTGTTTAATTGTTTATCATAAATTTGTATATAATAATCAAGTATTAGCTTTGAAATAGTTTTTTACACTCTTTTTAAATTAACTGATCATAATTAACTAAGAAAATTTAAAGCTTAAGTATTTTATTCATTTTTTAAAATGGTTTGATTAATCTTTTTGTTTAATTTTTAGTTTTCATATTTTATACTAATTTCAACTTAAACTTAAATGTATATTAAATGTTTTAAAGAGATCTCAACTACTGGAGGAGAAATAATGAATTTATTCTTTAAAGAATTTATTTTTTAATATAAGTTTCGGTCAAAGACCTCGTCAGTGCTTAATTAAATCTAAAAAATATGTGACAATCATGGAAATAGCATTTAAACAATTTAATTGAAATAAAAACAAATTTTTACTCAATGTTTTTACTTGAAAAACAAAACAAATTCAATTTAAGTATTAAAATTGAGTTTAAGTCAAAGCAAAAACTTAGTTAAATGTATATTTTAAATAAAAATATCAAAATAAAAACAAGCATAATAAAATATGCCTCAATCAAGATTTAGTTTTAATGAAAATAACATTTAGTTGTCTATTGGCTTTCAAAATATATAAAAATGTTTTCAGAGATCATGCGCATACTAAAATCATTAAACACTTAGAAAATACATAATACTATTTCAGTTCTATATTGTCACAATTTATTAAGAACGTCAATTAAGTTTAGTAACATATATCAGTTATAGAATTAAGTTTATAAAAGAATTAAAAACCTTTGAAATTGGTATTAACTAATCATACTATGTTAAAAAAAGAAACGCGGCTTTGAGCTAGTTTTAACAAAAAATATCAAATAATTGGAGGTGTAAGGAATGAGAAATTATACTTTTAAATTTTAAAATTAAATAGGTCAATGTGAGGTTCTTAACAGTTCTAATAAATAATTTCATTAGTATCTAAAAAAAAGTTTCTATTATCTATCTCCTTTACCAAGCATTGTTATTGCGACAAGGTTGGTGGTTCCTACCTAAAGTATTCATGCTCCTTACATCCTTCTTAGATTTAAGAACTTTAGCTCCTGGTGGGGGTTCAATCCTCCTTGGGGGTTCATTTACACGAGGCATTGAAGGTTTCGGTATACAACTTGTCGGCCTTTTATTACCAGGAATGATTCTTCTACCGTTCCTATGCAAAGGATTTTTCGCAGGTGGGGGAGGTAATGTGAGGTAGCTAGATTCAGGTTTAGTCATTTTCTTTGATGCAGTGACTTGAGACGCTGCTGCTTGTTTTGGTTTGGCAGCCTGACTCGAAGGTGTGTTTCCATGGTTGTTGCATTGAGCTGTTTTTGCTGGTTTTGCTTTAGACCCAGCTGCTTGTATTGGTTTGGCCGCCTGACCATAAGCTGTGTTTCCAGGCTTATTGCATTGAGCTGTTTTTGTTTGTTTTGCTTTAGACCCAGCTGCTTGTATTGGTTTGGCAGCCTGACTGTAAGCTTTGTTTCCATTGTTGTTGCATTGAGCTGTTTTTGTTGGTTTTACTTTAGACCCAGCTACTTGTTTTGGTTTGGCCGCCTGGTTATATTTATTTCCAGAGTAATTACTACAATCTGTTTTTCTTCCATCTTCTTTTGGTTTGACCTTTTGACTGTTCCTGTTGTTTCCACCAAACAAATTGTTAAACGAAGGCTTTGCGTCTTCCAGAACTGGAAAGTCATTAGGATTTTTTGAAGGTTGAACATTTGGCTTATTAACCCATTTCGGATTCAGAGGGAGTTGAGGTTTAGGAGTATTTGTTTCTGTGTTTAATCCAGGATAAATTTCTCTACTGTTAATTTCAGGAACTGGTGCAGGAGTTTCATTATGTTCTGGTCTCTGATTTCCCATGTTGCGTCTTCTTGGAGCTTCTACTTGAATCATTCTTTCTTCTCTCTGTTTTTGTTTACTCATACTATCCTTGTGGTATTTCAGGTTGTGAACTTGCAAGTCAAATTGCGATGCAAAAGCATTAGTGAATTTATCATTTTTACAGCTGGCTTTTTCACATACAAAATGGTTTTCCTCGAAGTGCGTGCGAAGATCTTCATATTTTATAAAGTAGTAGTTGCTCTCTTTAATAGCTTCAATATCATCTCGTCTATCACAAATGTGACAAAAGAAGTGATCTTTGCGCCGATGTTTGTACAAATGATCTTTGTCATAAAAGCGATGCCAACATAACTGGCACTGAGGATGTCCCTTATGAGATGTGTTTTTACCTTCACCTACACATTTGTGGATGTCTAGTTGTTTATCGGTATAATAACTGAACTCACTGTAGAATTGGTGGTCATGGGTTAAACACAAGCCACAATATTGTACATTATGTTGTTCTCTCATGTGTTGTTTGGTTTCGCAAATTGTTTTGTCAGCAGGCCTGTCAACACAAATGGGACACCTTGGAGCTAGTACTTCATCAAACAATTCTTTCAGTTTTTCTGAAGTAAAAAAGTAAGCTGCTTTATCGTACTTCTTAGAACAGCCATGTTCTAACAAATTTAACAGTATTGTGTTTGTTAAGCTAGAAAAAGGTAACAGTTTATCAGATATTATAACTTTATCGAGCTCAGCCTTACAAATTGGACAACTGTACTCTTTCGAAAGTATTCGCATCTTCATTGAACACTTCATGCAAAGTGTGTGATTGCATTTAGAAATGGCGTACTGCTGTATTTCATCACTGCATATAACGCAGATGTTGTCAGAGTCATCAAAATCAGCCTGATGTTGATTTACATCTTCTGCTTTACTTTCTACGTGAGTTTTTCTGCTGAAGCCACTTCTTTCAAACCCTTGATTTGCTTCGTGATCATTACCGGGCGTCCAGCAATATCTCTAAAGTTTTTAGTCTTAGAGCTTTTTTCATACTGCTCATGACTAGTAGAGGTTTTATCTGCTGTTCTGCTTGAGGTTTTACAGTCAGTCATTTTTAATTACTACAAAATTTGCTGGTAAAAGATTGAAGTTAATTGTTTGTTTTAGGTTAAAAATGACATTTATTTAAAAGAAATTTTAGCTAAGTAAATTTAAATATTTTAATAATATTATAACTACAACATTCCTGTTTCATTAAACAAAAACAATTCTTACTTATTCATGCAGTAGAACTTAGATTTTAAGGAGAGATTTGTTTAAATAAACGTCTTGTTATTATATACATAAAAAACACACATGCAAGCATATTCATAAAATAAATTTTAATTTAGAATTATTAAATTTATGTAGATACTATTCCAATCAACTGTTTTCTTCTACTGAATGCCATAAATCAGAGTTGCTTTATATGTACTAACTTGTGAAATATTTTTATAATTTTTCTTTTCAAAAACATTTATAATTAGCTTTAAATTTAAGCACTTTGAGTCGTATATCGTTTTGAAAAAGAGAGAAGCAAAATAAGACTAAAAAATTGTTTACAGAAAAACGATATAATACTAAAATACAATATAACTTAAGAATTTATTATAAAAATTATCAAATAAATTATTTTTGATATTTTTATTTTAAAGCTAGCTTGCTGTTAACTTAAAACTAAATGGTTGTCAATCAAACAAATATAGTCTAGTTTGCACAGATTTCAATTACCTTGAAGACCACTGAACAATATGCAACTAAAAAACATTAAATTAAAAGTTTTCATGATTTCATCTTTTATTTTTGTACTATTGAGATCTTCAGTTTTAAACTATAGAGGAGCCTTTTTAACAGTGGGCATACAAATCTTTAAGATTTACCCACTGAGTCTTTTAAGCAAAAACTTAAAGTGTCTTAAAACAACTTACATAAACAAGCAAGCTTTTAAGAGAAAGTTAAGCAAAAATAGTAAAAGCAAAAACTAATATTAATCAAGCTAAAATACCTTAAATTATTTTAATAAGCATTTAAAAACTTAGTAACTAGTAAAACACTAAATTAAAAATTTTGTTGTAAACACCTACCTTAACTTAATTTTAAGAAAAACTTCCGTACAGCCCTGAACTCTATATAAAAACTTTAAAAAGGCAAAGTTAGTCTGATTATATTAAATATTTTTAGAGAGTTCAACTAACTTGAGTAGGTCTAAATCTTTAAAGCATTTGAAAATAGCTTGAAGGGAAGTCTGAGTGGATAGCAATTTTGAACTGCTTTAGTTATAATAATAAAAGTAAAGTCCATGTATTTAAATAAAATCTTTTTAGATTTTACTTGATATTCAGTTTTCTAGTATTTACTTCGATACTTTAAAATTAAAACTGCAGTATAAGGTGAATTTTTGCTTACATACATTCATAATAAGCATCCCAATCTTTAAGTCAAAAAAGTCTTAAGTGTCAAAAACTGTCCTAAGTAAACTTAAACTGTCCTTAAACATCTTGAGTTTTTTCAAATCCTTAAAAAAAAATTTATTTTAAAATAAATTAAAAATAAGTTTTTCATCAAAATTGGTTACAAAAGAACAAAATATTGAAATTAAATTAATTAAACCTTATTTTTTAACATTTTAAAAACTGTCCTGAAATTTTAACACTATCTAAGTTTACAAAATTATACAATAACAAAACCCTAGTTAGTCTGAGTTTTAATAAAACATTTTCTGTTTTGAGTCACCCAATATATTCAAAAGTTTTCAAATTATCCTGAGTGTTTGGCAACCATGTCATAGCAAATGAGAAAAGCATTTATTATTTGATAGACACCTTGTACCTATTTACTAAAATAGAAATATGTACAATTAATTGCTAATTGTCAACAATTTTTTTTTATACATTAACAACCCCTCCCTCAAAATTCTAGTTTTTAATTTAAATATTTTTCACTAGTTTTACCTTCAATCAAACTGTAAAATTTTTGAAAGTTGAAGGACATTATGTGTTAGTAACTTTTATCTACCATATTTAAACAACATCACTAATGTGATAACTACTGGAAAATAATAATTTGACAAATTGACAAAAATATTTTAACTGAATTAAAAAATATTGAATTGTTCAGTGATACAAATGTTAGTAACTATAAAAACTTTATTGTACTTAAAATATAACTACACACAAGGTTGCCACTGGTGAAAAAAAATTTCAGAGTGACTAAAAATTGTTCTGAGTAATCTGGAACTTTTCAAATTTATTGAAAATAAACTTTTTTAAATCAATAAAAATTAAATTTATCAGCCAAATTGTTTATAAAATTACAACAAATTTAAACAAAATCTTCTAAATGTCATTCAAAATCTAGAAAACTGGTCTGAAATTTTAAGAAACCTACAATTGTTTTGAATATTTCAAAAAAAAACTGGCCTAAGTTTTCATGAGTGTGTGGCAACCCTGATAGTTTTTTATATAGACAGTATTTAGATCAATATAAACTGTATATTATAAAAAACAACTATTGAATTTTATTTTTATTTATCTATATTTTACTTATTTTTAACTTAAATATTTTCTTTTTTTATTTAAAAATATCATCTAATTTAGTTTTTTTTTCGAGCTAGCTAGTGTCAAAGTGTCAACTATTTGAAACTTTCTACAAACTATACTTACAGGGTAGTCAAACGTTTATAGTTAATTTTTTCGAGGTTTTCAAAAATTAATCCAGGTTTTAAACAGTATACAGTTTATAGTCTATGTTTACTTTAAAGTGAAGTTTTAGTTAAAAAACTGTGTTAGATAGTATAAAAACATTCAATGATACTGTAAAGCTACTTCAAATGTGTTTTTTAATAAAAAATGTTGATGATGACAAAAAAATGTTATCTACATGTTAGGTATTTTGTGTCAAATTAAAATTCCTCTACTTAACATGTAAAAATTGTTTAAGACTCCACCTTTTTCCAATCTTTTTTTAGAAAATTTCTCAAATTCCAGGTTTTTCAAGGTTTCCAAGTTTTTTGGCAACCCTGTAATTATTAGCTTTTTTAGAAAAGTTTGGTTACCAGCTTTTCGAGGAAAAAGAAGCTTAAGTATAGATGAAATCTATTTTTTTAAGAAGTAAAAATAAAAGTGGTAATATATAATTAAAATTTGAGTAAAAACACAGACCAATTTTTAATTAAAACTAAACTTATGATGAAAATAATATTTTAAAGATGTAAAACCTTACTAAAAATACATTCTGAAATCTATTAACAATTTTCCGACCATGTATTAACTATTACAAAGCATATTTATTTTATTAAATGAAGCCTGTATGTTTTAGAATTGAATGAAGTTATTTCAATGACGATTCTGATGCAAAGCTCTAGATAGAAACTGTTTCATAAACAATTATGCATAAGGGTCAAAGTCTAAGTAAAGATTTATTGACAAACACATAATAAAATAAAATTTAATGTACAGGTATAAACATTAAAAAACAATTTTTGATAGAAAATTTTAAAAGTTTCATTAGCTTGGCAGTTTTTTTTTTATTGAAATCTATGAAAGTAAAATTAAGTTGTCTAATATACAATTTCTTTTTAACATTTCTTTTTTATTAATTTAACCTGATGTTTTAATTATCGGTTAGACAAAACTTATATCTAACATAAGAGGTTATTAATTTTTAATTAATAGTTTCTGATACTTTCTGAATATAAAATATTTGTATCAACTGCTTACTAAAAATATAAAAAAATACATTTTATGGCATAACATAAACATTATTTTTCATTCCCTTATTATAAATATTTTCACCTCTAAACATTTATCATACTTTTACCATTAATTTTAGTAATTAAGTTTAGGTAAACTATGTTAAGTGGAAGAGTAGTAAAAAAGTTGTATTAAGAAACAAAGCAAGAAAAGAGTTCAAGAGGTATGCTGTATAAAGTGAGGGTTTTAATATATAATTAGGTGATAAAGTGTAACATATCCACAATGAAATTAACAGGGTTGTCACTTGTTTTTTCAAAAAATTTTCCAGGGATTTTAAATTTTTTCCAGGTTTTTAAAAGTACACATTTTTGGGTCTATTTTTAGTTTTTAACCTGAGAAAATTAATAAAATTCCAGGTTTTTCAAAATTTTAAAAGTGATTTTTGTTCAAAATTCCAGGTGTTTCCAGGTTTTTTTTTCAAATTTTCCCAAATTCCAGGTTTTTTCAGGTTCTTTTTGCCTAAATTGTCAAATTCCAGGTTTTTCCAGTTAAAAATTGCAACATTAAATTAATTAATTAAATATTTTATAAAATGAATTAAGATTTTTCATGATTCATTTCTATCAAATTTAAAAAAAAGTAACAAATATATTTAGCACAACCTCAAGCTTTAATTATTTAGTAAATAGTCATGCTAATAAATTCCTATTTACAGATTTTATTAAATATATTTCATAACATGTCTTAAGTAAGAGACAGGACGTATATACAGTCTACATATACTTCATCTATAGAGTAAAAGTGTTTTGTAACTCAAATGACAGCTAACTTTATTCAATTGGGTTGTCTTCACAAAGTTTTTTTAACATGCTTGCAGAAAACAAAATGGTTTAATTTCAAAGAACAAATTTAAACAATAATGAGTAAAATAAAAGTAAGAAGCTTTGAGATTTAAATTTTTTCAGACATAGAATAGAAAATAGCCAACAATAAAAATATATTTCCACGCATTTATTTTATACTAACGGCGTTTTTTGCTTTTCTATTAAAGTAAGAATATTTACTTTAGTTAGATATTGACTGTTTCAAAATAAAAACATAAACTTTAAGGACCATTAAAGATCGACAACCGATCATAAAAAGTTTGATATATTTACTATGAGCTGGATTGCAAAATCATTTAAAACAATAAATCTGAATACTGAGTAAATGTTAGTTTAATTTAACTTGAATTTTAAAGCACGAACAATTTTTGACAGTACGTTTATCGTCACTATGACATATAATTTGTTCTCAACACCATTACACGCTGTTTAAACTTTTTAGAAGATTAAGTGTTATTCGTTTAAATTTTTTGGTTGACACATTTTTTTACTTGTTATAACAAATAGTGTTTTTTTTGGTATTTTTCATAAGATCTAAAACAAATTAAAATAATTAATTTGGTAATATTTTAAACTTTCACAAATTTAAATAATTCAAACACTCATAAGTATTATAATTAGTGATTTTTTTTTATCTTTTATTTAAAATTTATATTATAGTTTAAAAAATAAGTTTTAAAGTTTATTTGTATATTCTTATTACATCTTTTTCCTAGTTGGGCATCTACAAAATTTTTCTCTGTTTCTTTTAGTTTTGAACATTGAACAAATAGTATTAATTTCAGCAGCAGACACAAACCGTGTGTATAATATTATAAAAAATTATAAACTTTGCTTTTTCAAATAAATAAAAAATAATATCAAAAATTTTCACTAATTTAACACACAGCTTTATTGTTATTTCATAAAGCTGCCGTTTTAAATAACTCTTTTTATAAACATTAGGTTTTTAATTAATATTTTAATTAATATTAAATTGGGAAAAATAAATTGAAGAAAAAACATTTTTATAATAATCTATAATAGTATTTTTTTTTGGTATATATTTACTACTTTTATTAAAACAGCTCAGAATGTTGGCTGTAGTTGTAAGATTATGGAAATGTCTTCATTCATTATATTGTTACAGCAAATGAGGTATTTTTTTCAAGGTAGAATAACATCAGAAGAACTTACTCTCCCCTCTGCAACTATAAAAGTTTTCTGAAGATCAAGTGAATTTGAGCTCATCACGCATTATCCCACCTGCCCTATCTTTTAACTTATCAATTAAAAATTTTACATTTTAATTTAAAAAATTAAAATTAAATCTATCTATAAACAAAAAAAGTAGAGCTATTAACTAACCAAATTAAAAATAAAAAAAATAATCCTAATCCTTTATTGAAAAAACCACTGGTAACACGTTTTTTGGCAACCACTTACAAGGTTAAAATCTCAACATTAAAAACCACATAGTGTAGAAAAATCCTAAAGCTCAAATCAAACAGGGTTGCCACTCGGTCAGGAAAAGTCAGATGATCAGGAAAAATTTAAAAAAATGACAAAAGTGAGGAAAAAATGGGGGGTTTGAAAAAAAGTCAAAAAATTTGATAAGATTTTAAAAAAGTCACATTTTGTCAGTTTAAGTTTACGAAATTCTTTGTTTTTCAAAGCCTTCAAATGGTAGAAAATAATTAAAAGTCGTTTAAAGTCTAAAGTTTAAAAAAACTTCCAAATTTTTCTAGAAAATTACAAAAATATTTAATTTTTTTTTCCAATGCCTTCACCTGGTCTAAGTTAGTAAAATATCCTTTATAAAACTGCAAAAATTTTCTATTAACATATTGAACAAGTACCCTACTTGAACAAGCAGGTTTTGTAAGCTTTTTAGTATTGATGATCTGTAGCAAGGACACTTCCATAGTGAAACTGTAATATATACACAAAAGTTTATCTAGCATAATTTTAGAATCAAAGTGTTTTTGTTTAAATTATTGTGTTCTTTATAACTAGGCAGTTAGTTTAGTATTTTATGTAACAAGTTAATGTGAATACTTTACCTCTTTATAACTTTTTCAGAAATGTTAAAATTTATAAATTAAGTTATAAGAGAGGTATATGCCAAGATTAAGTTTACTTATTGTTTGTGTTTTTTGTAGAGTAACTTAAGTTTTTAAAGTAAATAAGAGTATAGTTATTTGTTACAAATTTTATACTAAATGATAGGAAATATTTTATACAACAGACATATAGTTTACTTTTTTATGTCTTTTTTTACAGTTACTTAAATATATTCTTTTTGTATTGATTTTCAATTTAAGATTTTATATTAAATAAATTGGGTAGTGTTTTTTTAAACTAAGTGAACAATTCATATAAGTAAAACTGATTTAGAAAAGTCAGGAAAATTTTGGTAAAAAGTCAGGAAAAGTCAAGAAATTTTTCTAAGCTTGATCAGTTGCAACCATGATCAAATGATAAATTAGCTGAACATTAAGAACATCTATACCCTTACCTTTAACCCATCTCACCATTTTTTTTAATCTTATCCATTTCTTCACCCTTATCCCTAACCCTCTTTACCCAAGCATAAAAAAATAAACCAAATACAAAAGATCCATTACCTAAAACTTAAAAAAAATAAGTAATATATTAGCCAATCAGAAGCAGTCTTAGAACTGCATCCCTCAATGTGAGGCTCAATGACTAAAAGGTTTTTCTCCACATCCATCCATTGACCATAAGTGTGAGGTTTCACACATTTTTTCTCTCTCTCAAGATATATCTTATCTGCACACAGATTAATTCATATCTGTTTCAATTCATAAATAAACACTTTTGAAAATTTTCTTTTAAAGTTAATTTCATTACTACAGTTTTTTTATATTTCAGCCAATGTTTTCAATCTTGCTAAGTTCAACTCAGATAGTATTTAAAGCCGTCATTAAGACCCCTAGGCCATCAGGCAACATTAATTTGCTTTGCTATAAACATACATAAGTAAAAGTCTATAGTTTGCAAAAACCATTTAATAGAAAAATGTTTTTTAATTAAACTACATCTATCAAAACTTTGTTAACACTACTAACTCTTAAAATGATTTAACCAAAAGGTTAAGGTTCTTTTCTTCACAAGTTTATCTGTTTTCAATACTTTTACATAGCTAGTAGTTGGCTTAAAAATACAAAGTTTAAAATTAGTTTGATAAATTAGAGCACAGATTTGGAGAGTTCAATAGGTCCATTATGGAAGGACAAAACTAAGGGGAAATAAGGTTATTTTATCAAAGGTTTATCATTTTATCATTCATTTTCAGTAGTTGTAAAACAACATGTTTCTTTCCTTTAAAAGTTAAACAGCTAAAATTATTCTGTATTGATTAGGATAAAACAACAATGTATATATTTTTACTATTAGTTAATGTATTAAATAAAAGTCTGTATAATAATTAATGATTTCATTAATAATTAAAAATTGTTGTTGTCTTTATACAGGGCTGCCACACGCTTAGGAAAAATAAAGAAAGTTTGAAATTTTTGAAATATAATTATAAATTAAAATAGTTTAATATTTTTTTAAAATCAGAATGACCCAAGTTAGTTTTTTTAAATAAAACACTTATGACAGTTTTAAGATTTCTCAACATCTCAGAACAGTTTTTTACTAGTTTTTAATGAAATTTAGTTTCATTGTTTGGTTAGTTCATAAACATTTTTTTTGCAACTTGATTTTATTGATTTTGATAAAAAAATGAGGATTTGAAAAGACTCTGTATGTCTCAAGACAGTTTATGGTCACTCAGGACAGTTTTTTGGCCCAAAGAGTAGCAACCCTGTGTAAAGTACTAAACCTTAGTAATACAACATTTTGAGATGCATCAAAATATTATTAAGAAATTTTTTCTCATAAATTAAATTTTGCTTTATAATATCATAAATAATCAATTGGGTTATATTTAAACAGATTTCTGCTCACATTTTATATTTTGTTATTTAGTAACATACAGTTATGTTAAATATATAGTATAATCTTCTTGTTTAAATTATTATTCTTAACAGTTTAAGGTTCTGAACTATTTTAAAATATCGTATTACAAATATCAGTTAAAATAAAATTAAATAAAATACGCAGTTTTTTGTAAATTTTTACATAAAACTTATCAGTATTTAAAATTTTGCAAATTTGCGTTGACACAAAGCTAAATGTTTTTAAATAGCTAAAAATGAGGTAAAATACACTAAAGTTCAACTTTAGAAACTTTATTTAAAATCTAAATGTTTTCATTATTATAAAGACTGCATTTTTGTCTATAAAAATTATTAAAATCAATTAATTTGAATATTATTTTTGTGACCCAAAAGTATAACTATATTTATACATTCATTACATATTTCAGTATTACAACATGGACTTTTCTAAAACAGGTTATATATTTGTTTTTTAAGTAAAATTAAATGTTTAAGAAAAGTTTTTGTATTTTAAGTAAGGCTATGAAACTTTAATTTTTAGAGAACATTCTAAGTTGATTTAAATATTTTTTAGTTTTAGATAATATTAAAACGATACATAAATACTGAAACGCTAAAATTTTTGTTTGTTAAAATTTTGACATTTTACAAACAACAGAATGGTCTTTTTATCTGGAAAATTGTAATTTGAAGTTTTAGTTGCAAGAACATTTCCTTAAGTTTTAAGTAAGTATTTCAAAAACGTAGAAGGAGAGAGACTTTAGTGATATAGTTTTTTTTGCCGTTTAGTTTGCGCCTCCCATAGGAAACCTATTGTACTCTTTGGCTTCAACTGACTATATCTCAGAAACTAGTTTGAATTTCAAAACCCTTATAAATGAACTTCTAGCTTAGCGGAAACGTTACAAATCAAGACAAATATATTAAACAAGTGATTTATCTTTGGTAATTTTTTAAGGTAATTAGATTAAAAATAGTAACTATGCTAGTGTATGTCTCTTAGATACACTACATATAACTTAAACTACATGTAAAAGTTGAATGTTTTTTTTCTGTCTAAATATTGCACATAATAATATTTTCAGAAATAGTTACAAAACATATTCTAAAAACTGAACTAAAGTTTTTTAACAGTTAATTTTATACCAATATCACAGAAAATAAACTAAAATTATATTTGAACTTAAGCTATTAAACTATTTAGACAAGCTTATATTTAAATTTATTTGTCTTTAAACAAGAGAGCCATGTTACTTGGAAAAACTTAAATCTAAATATTTGTTGAAAAACATAAAAATTTTGAAATATTAGATGAAAAACATCATAAAATATGGATTTTTTACACAATTCTATATGTTAAGTTTTATATTATGAGAGATTTATTTATTTTTAAAATCTTTAAAGAAGTTTAGTAGTATTTTTTATACTACAGAATACATTTATCTACACCTCAAATTAAAACCTGGAAGAAATTTGTACAAAACTAGTGACCACTTCCACTACAATAAAAATATAAATTAGTAGCAATGCAAAATGTTTTTTTGTATTCAATTGTAAGTGATCTTTATTGTTAAGAAAGGTCTGTATTTAAATCCAAGCTTTCATGGTCAAAGATTCATTTAAGTTATGTTTTTTACTAAATGAAGCTACCAGAAGATTCAATTTTTTTGCATTTGTGAAAAGAAACCTTTTACTTTATTTTTAAACTATTTTTATTTTCCATTATATTTTAAATTTTAAAACAAAAAATGTTTTAAACTATTTAAAGAATACTTTTTTTTAAGAGAAAAATGACAAAAAAAGTTGTGCTCTTTGTTTTTGTATAAAAATTTTTTTACAAAAAAACCTCTCAAGTTAATTTAATTATTTTTTTTATTAAACTTATAGTTTATATTTAAAGCTTTCATATGATTAAATAGTGCATATAAAGTATATAGAAATAATAGGTTTTAGTTAATACAGAGTTGTCACATACTGAGGCTAGTTTGTGTTTTGTAAAGGTTTTTCAAAAAAATCAGGCTGGCTCATCATATTCTTGGGTTCTTTTGGAAATCTCAGGCTAATGAGGTATGCTTTTTAATAGATTTTTAGCTACTTAAGTTTATTATTTTTAAATTTTAAAACTTTGTTCTTGAAAATTATCTTTATTTTTTACCTATTTTAATCTGTTGTTCTGGCAAAAAAAGACTACTGTTTATTTTCGCGTTTTAATTTCTCTTATAATTTTTTTTTTAATTTTCTCTCATTGATTAGGATGACTAGAATAATTTGATGTAACTCGGATAGATTTTTTTTACTCTCAACAAAGATTTTCGCTCTAAAATGTTGAAAACCTTTTAGATACCAGTTTAAGGTATTAGTATGATTTAGAGTTGTCACACACTCAGCCTAGTTAAACTTTTCTTAAAAATACAGTTTTTCTAAGTTTTTTTTCTTGCAAAAAGTAGTCTAGTTTTGGAATTTCTTTTAAATTTCTTAATACATTAGGTCAACATTTTTTTTTAAAAGTATGGTTTTTTTTTTGATTTTTTTTTTCAATCGTTATGATACTTTAATCGTACTAGTACATACTTTTCAGCTTTTGCTTTCTCTTTTCTATTTTAAACTTTTTCTATTTTAAACTGACCCACACTTGTTTGTTGAAAATCATGCAGAGTCACACACACTTAGTATAACTCAGGACAGTATATATCATTTTAAATTCTCAGGATAGTTTAAAAATTTTGAACCTTATTTCAATGCTTTTTATTTCATTGAATGTAATATATTTGTTGTAGCTTCAATTATATGTTTTTTCTTAAATTTCAATTTTGTTGAATAACTAAAATTTCTTATTTTAAAGATCATTTATTTTAAATATTTTTTATAAATAATTAAAAATTTAAGGCGCAGGATAGTGTTTTGACTTAAAGAGTAACAACCCTGCTTATACTTGTTACTCAGGCTGATTTTGTTTTAGTTTTAAGAAAAGCAAACTTAACAATTATAATTGAACTGCCAACTAGAGATCTAAGTTCTTTTATTTATGAAATATATAAAGGCAGCAATTTTAATAGTTTTAATTTAATATTTATAAATTTAAAAGATTTAAAAGATGATGTAACTTCATGTTTCACAAAAACTTTTAAAAAAGATAAAAAGTCATGTTTGTGTTTTATTAATATATAATTTTTCATTAAGAATTAAAAATCTAGTGTTAGTGAAACATTTAGTTATTTCTTTCTGTTTTAATTAGACTAGGGGTGAGCAACGTACAGCCCGCTGGCCGGATCCGGCACGCAGAGTGAAAATGACCGGCCCCCGACCGATTTTCAAACTTTTATGTGATCCGGCACGCAAATAAAAATGATCGGCCCGCAAGCGAATCTACAGGCCCGCAAAGGGTTAATATTACAACAAAGCAAGACTGTAAGAATTTGACTTCAAAAATATTTTAATAAGTTAATGTGTACTAATAAATACACCATTTTGTCCTAATACTTTGTTGTTGTTCTAACTTAAATAGAATATCTTGTTGTAAAATTACCCCGAGTAAAATATTTTTTTAAGTACGATATTCTACATACGTACCTTTGTCAATTACAATGTCAATTCTAATTATAGACATTATTGAAACATCTGACATATCTTGATCTACATCTTATATTGTTAGGTTTGAGTTTTTTTTTGAATTTGAAGGCTTTCAAAAAGTGATCAACTGTCTCTATAAAATTAGATTACGGCTGGATCCGAAACTTTTATTTATATTAGAATCCGACGGGATCCGTATCTCGACTTAAAGTTAGTTTTCAGTCGGATTTCGATCTAAATAGTCATTATTCGGCTAGATCCAGATACTGGATCTAGTAAATCACTAATTCAAAGTGCTCCGCCCCGCAAAAGACTAAATTTTTCCGGATTTGGCCTGTTGATAGAAAAACGTTGCCCATCCCTAAATTATTCCAAACTAAAATATTAATTTAATGTTTTAAATGTTTTAAAATATATTACAGTTCCTCAGTTGTTTCACATTACTTAAGCTTTAAAAAAACTGTTAATTGATATCTTTTTCAGTGTTTTCATTATGTAATTACAAAAAAAGGTAGTTAAAAGGTATTTTGATATTGTAATAAAGACTTAAACAAAATTTTTTTTAATGTTCATGTTAGTTTACAATTTTTTTACTGAACTTAAGGTTTTTTTTAATTTTAGTTAACAACCCTTTTTGCCTTAAAATAAATATTTCAAATAATCTGATAATTATAACTATGATTTTTCAGGTAACTAAAAATGTTGCCACAAACATAGAATAATCCTGGATAATTTGTAACTTTTCAAAATCTCATTGTGACACAGGATGACTCAAGAATTGTTTTTTTTCTAAACTCCGCTGGCTCAGATAGTTTTTTATCTCAATATAGTTTTGAGATTACAGGTCGGTTTTTCTCTACCTTTTAATTGAGATATAGTTGATAAAAATTGAATTGTTTATTACTTATTGATAACTTTTGTTGAAAATCTTGATTTTTGTTGCCTTTGGAAAGTTTTAAATTAAAGAAATAAATAGATCCCTATTTGACTACAGGTCAGTTGAAAGTCATTCAAGACAGTTTCTAATCAATCAGAACAGTTTTGACTAAAATAATTACAACCCTGTCAAACTTTATTAACAATTTTTACTTTAAATGTTTAACTAAATGATAACAAAAAATTGTTTGGTGCATACTTGATTTATCTTTATTTCAAACTATTAGTAGTCTATTTAACTTTTTTTTTGTATTTTACATTCGTTAATTACTAGATCTCTCAGTTTACTTTTACAGTACCAATCTTAAAAGTCAGCATAATTATTGATATTAATTAAACTAGACTAGAAAGCAATAATGCAACTTAGTTATTTGAAAAACAGAGTTTTCACACACTCAAACTACTCAGAAAAACTTTAATGCTATTTCAAAGGTTTAGAGACTTAAGCACAGGAATTTTTTTTTGAAAACCTTATGCTGACACATATTTGTTCGAATATTATTGAAAAATTTGACTAGGTTGATATTTTTCTGAATGTTAGACTATTTTTTCTATTTATTATTTGTTGAGTTAATTAATTTTAGATTAATTTAACCTTTGTTAATTTTTTATTAAGTTAATGGGCAACATGTTTATATTTTTCTAGTTCAAATTAACTTAAAGATTTACAAACTTGTTTTTGGTCAATCAGGATTGATTTTTCACTTAAAAGAGTGACAAACTCTAAACTAAATTACTAAGCCAAGTTAAAATCTTAAAAACAGTACATACTTATTTTTAACAAACTTCATAAGAAATTATAGTTAAAATCTCAGTTTTTATTTTTTACCAGAAAAAAGTGACAAACAGTTACAACCCTGAACTTATTTTGAAATGCAAAAGTTCAGCTTATGAAAGAAAATTTTCAGCATCAACTGTACAAAGATATAAAGATATACATCATTTTGAATTTAGCTGTTTTGAATTCGTTTTTTTTTGTTCTAATTTTTATATTTGTTTAATATCATTTGTAAAGAAGATAATACTCACAAAGTAAAAGATAAAGAATTAGTTTACGTATGTAGTTAATATTAAATAAAATATTTTAAGAATACTGTACTCGGGAATTTGTGGCGATTGCGGACATGTGCTCAATTAATAAGTATGTAGACTAAGCCATGTAACTAAAAAATCATTGTGAAATTAAGGTAAACCAAATAAAAAGGTTCATTAAATTTAAAATGAAATATTAAATTTCAGCTTGTGTTATCAAAAGGTTTTCATGTAAATATAAACTTAGTAATGATATATTAGCGCCGCTAGTGGGTTCCATGACAAAATGTCTCATTAACATAAAGCTTCAAAAATATCTTTTTAAAATGAAATATATTAATAAAAGTGTTTACGTAGTCCTACCACTAGCGGCGCTTTTTAAAATAGTATATTGGGGACCAAATATATGGTTTGCTGTTTGGTGTACACAAATTCTGATTAGCTTAAAGATCACTGGCTTAATGTATAAATTACTAGCTAATTACATATTTAATATTTGTTCTGATTTCTGTTTTATAGTAGAATAAGATAAACAAAAATTATTAAAAACTTCTTTGCACAATAAAATACATTATATGCATACTAGTCTAACAACCATCTTGCAGAGCATTTTACCATTAAACATCTAGGGACATAAACAGAGTTTATAATATTTTTATAAAACTAGGCATTTTTTTACCTTACTTCAAAGGAGCTTTAAACTATGAAGCAAACTATACTTAAGGTTTTGACGACAAATATGATATTGGAAGTTTTTTTTATAATATTTAACGAAACTAATTTGTTTTATTTTTTTTTATAAAATTGTCAAAATTTTCACACGGTTCTTTCATTTTAGTATTATTTAAACTTAAAATGTAAACTTAAAAGTCTCTATTTATCATTTCAAACAGATTTTAAAGTTTTATAATATTAAAATTAAAAGTAATAATGGAGTACGAATGCTGTATATGCCTGGATAGATTATTCAAAGTAGACACAGAAGTATCTGTCACACCGTGTGGTCATATCTTTCACAAAAGCTGCATATCAAACGTAATAAAAGGTGAGAATAAGACATGTCCAATTTGTAGACAAGATTTACAGGAAGAAAATATAGTTAAAGTTCATTATAATGTGAATAAAGAACTTGACCACAGTGATTGTTCAAATGATACTTTGAGCTTCTTTGATAAAGTTGTTGAGTATGAAGCAAACAAAAGAATGACCATGGTAAAAATCATTAGGAAGTTAGATAAAGAAAATACCCGTCTAAAGGAAACTTACAAAATCAACTGTAAAGGCTACAGCTTGTGTAAGGTGTTATTAAGAGGTTTCCAGAAAGAAATTAAAAACTTGCATGAAAAAATCAGTAAGCTAAAATTAACAAAGGGTGAGTTGATTGCTGAGATAACAAGATTGTTTAATGAAAAAGAAGAAATTATTGAAGAGGATAGTTTAGAGGTTAAAGAAAATGAAAATGATGTAAATATTTGTGAAGATGCTATCAATAATATTGAAGCAATAGTTAGTAAAGGTTTGTTTATTTGCTATTGTTTAAATAATTTAAATGTTAATGTTGAACTTACAGTTTTAAATAGAATCAGGATCCAGACTGATCTTCAAATTGTAATAAAGTCCAGATGAAAATTTGAAAGTATTAAAATGTTAAGTCTTTTTAAAAAGATATTATCATTAAATTCATAGCAAAACAACCACTGATGATACATAAGCTTAAAAAAAACTATTAAGCACTTAAATCTACAGTTTTAAACACTTTTTCTAATAAACTGACAATTTTGTAAACATTTTTATTTTGTAATAGCTTTGAAAACTAATTAATAAAAATTAAAAGTAAACTTAATCGCATAACCCTAAATGTATCATTAATATATTTTTATTTATGTCTCATATGTATTATTATTTATGATAATTAAAGTATATTTTTACAATAATTTAACTAGAATTTTATACTTTAAATACTCATTTAACCGAAATTTAGCCGAAGTTACTTTGAAATATTTTATTGTTTATAACCTATTGCAATTTAATTAAAGAACTTCTGAAAACAGAGGATTATGAATAATAAAATTCAAATTTTTTATTAACTAGCGTGTCCTGTAGATTAGTAGTTTTTGTTTTAAAACTTTTATAAAAATCTAAGTTTCGAATTGTGTCAATTAGAAATAGTTCTCAACAAAGAATTCTTACTTTTTTTTTATGTATTAATTTTATCTTTGAAATCGAAATATTTTGAAGGGATTGACAATGAAAAAATAAATGAGGTTTTTAGTGGAAAAAAGAAAGCTTTAGATTACAACATAAATATATGTTTAAATAAAAATTTACTTCATGAAGAGTCATTAAATAAAGTTGAAAACAATATGAAAGAACTACACGTAATCGATGAAAAAATGAGTGATTTAATATTGAGGAAGTCTGTTGAACTTGAAGTTGAAAACAAGGCGTTGCAAGAAAACAACAAAGAAATAACTAAATGCCTTGAATTTTTGGAAAATTTGCTAAGACAGGCTCAGAACAAAGCGGAGTGCTTGAAAAAAGATTACGAAAAGTTGAAGTCTGAAAACAATGATCTAATTGCTGATCTAAAAACAACAAAACAGATAAAAAGTAATATTAAAAGTTTATCAAGAAATGCAAGCAAAAAGGAAAATGATAACATTAATGATGTTCAAAGAACAAACTGCTATTTAATTAAAGGTACTTCTTTTTATTATTACTACACGTTTTACATCTTTATATTACTTTATTTATATATTGTATACGTAGTTATTTTAAAGCAATTTAAAGCTTTAACCATAAAACCAAATCTCTCAGTAGACGCAGATTTCGTTTTCATTGCAAAAAGATTTTGCTTAATATTTTACTAATTTATAGTTTATTTTACGACAAATCAAACCCTGCACTGATTACTATTGCCGACGTTTTCTTTTTATTGTAATAACGTTATAAAAACTTGCTTAACTATTGTGTACTTATTTTTATTTTCTAGGTGCAGAAAACAATGAAGTTAAGAATTATATATACATTAGCGGAGGAAAATCAGATGAGACAACTTACGAAAACTGTGTTTTGAAAATGGACACAAAAATTGGTAAATGGAATCATTTTAAAACTATGGTAACACGTAGAAGTGAACATCAATCCTTAATAAAAGGAGATCAATTGTATTTGATAGGCGGATATAATGGATCAGATTACGTTGATTCAGTTGAAAATGAGACCGTATCTCTTAACGAGGAGTTAGCTACTAAAACGTTTCCTTTCATGCACAACAAACGGCTAAGCTTTGGAATGTGTTCTTTTGCAGAATGTGTTTTTGTCGGCGGAGGGTATCGAGAAGAAAGCGAAACCTTAGACAAATGCGAAGTCTACAGTTTTGAAACTTGTGAATGGACTGAAGTTTCAAGTATGAACACTAAAAGATGCGAATTCACATTGACTTATTTTCAAGGAAAAATCTGGGCTATTGGCGGTTTTAATGACACAGATACATGGCTGGACACTTTAGAAACATTCGATATTATACAAAACAAATGGACAACAAACAATTTGAGACTTCTAACTGAACGATGTGGACATAGCACTGTTGCTTATGAAAAAAAACTCTTAGTTGTTGGTGGCAAAAAAAAAGACTCATTTTTAGATTCTGTTGAAGTTTATTCAAGCGAAACCAATCAGTTTAGTTTTGTTTCTTTAATGAATATTCCACGATGTAATTTCGGATGCTGCGTTGTAAATTCAAGTTTGTATGTGATTGGAGGTAGTTTAGATTACGACACTCTAACAGATGAAGTTGAGATATACGACATTGAAAAAGATGAATGGAGAAGAGGTCCGAGTTTGCCTTTAAAACTGGCTGAACTTGCTTGCTCAAACATTTAATGACCAGTTCTCATTTTACAACTCTGTAATTTTTTCTTGCTCGGAAACTTTATAATTTCTGCTCATATTATAAGAATCTGCTAGTTATATGTTATCTGATAATATTTTTAGTTCCATGTTGTTAATAAAAAAGTTTAAATTTTTC
The DNA here is from genome assembly GCF_965202585.1 of Thalia democratica. Taxonomy (NCBI): domain Eukaryota; kingdom Metazoa; phylum Chordata; class Thaliacea; order Salpida; family Salpidae; genus Thalia; species Thalia democratica. The sequence continues at coordinate 17,667,439 of NC_139169.1, forward strand.
TAGCTCTAAACAAAAGCTTGTACAGTTTTAACAAGTTTAATATCTTTGTTAACTATATACAAACTTAAGTGATTGACTAACAATATTTTTCTTGTTTTCAGTAAAGTTGTTAGTGTAAAACTCAACTATTTTTGTTTTAATAGGCTTTATCTATAAAAAAAACTTTTATCTAAAAAAAAATTATTTTTAATAAAATATAAATTTAATAGTTAAAATGAACACCTTAAACTTTATTTTTTTACTATATCCTACACATATTGTTTTAATTTACTATGTGTATTTTCCTTTACTTTCTTTTTTTTTCTTTCGTTTGTTTTTTCTATATAAAATTGAAAAAAAAATACTTTTTTAATTGTATCTAAGTGTGTGTAAATAATCCTAATAAAAAATAAACTAGCCATCGAATTTACTATAAGAAAAGTAATTTTTTATAGTCCTTCAAATTCCAACCTGAAAAAATGCCCATATTATAATAAAAATAGTATAAAGAAATAATAGCACCAGAGTTTCTAGAGTGTTAAAATAGATTAATAATACATTTCTAAAATAAGTAATTTTTAGTTGTGTCTTAACGTCAATTGTTTCTATTACTCTTGGCGCTTAGAAATATAAGCTTTTGTAAAACTCTAGTGTATTGTTTAGTATAGTTAACTTTTCATTTAGTAGTAAACATTGTTTTGTTAATTTTAGTATATAGCTTGCTATTCAAGAATTTACTCTTTTATTTTAAAATAAATTATTTTCTATAGATTAAGTTCTCATTTTTTGTTAATTTTAGTATATAGCTTGCTATTCAAGAATTTACTTTTTTTATATTAAAATAAATTATTTTCTATAGATTAAGTTTTTATTTTTATCTTAATTTTAATATACATCTTTAAAACTTGATCTATAGAAAGTAAGTTAATTTAAATAAATAAGTAACTTCTTGAAAAGGGACGTAATAATTGATATTAATAGTACAAATTGCGACAATATTAAAACTATGCTGTATATAAGGGATAGGCAACGATTTTAGTCGGCGAGCCAGGTGTGAAAAAATTAATTTGTGTATATTCTAAAGCTTTTAAGTTGCATTCACAAAAATTACTTAATTGTTCTGCAACAAATTATAATTTTAGGTGACCATTCCTTTTATATTTAACATAAACTTTAAATTTCTTACAAGTTTTACTTAAGCTTGTTTTATTATCTTTATTCAAACTTTTATAATTTTAACAATAAGTTTCAAAGTTTAGTTAGCAGGCCAGGTTTAAAAGCTTACAGGTTATATTTCTTTCAAGCTAGACCCTGTTTAAATATTCTTTATGTTGGCGGGTTGCTAATTTTTACTCTGCATTACATTAGCTATAGCCATCATCGTTGCAAACTTATACTAGAAATTATCCCTAAATTGGATTTATTTATATTGATATTCTTTTTATTCAACAATAAAAATATACAATAAAATCAAGAAACTAGTGAAAATCACTTTAGAGAAAATAAATTATTTAAACTAAAGTTACAAATAACTTAATTCGTAACGTAATGAATCTAATCATACAAAAAAACTGGCAATAAGATCCAGTATGTTTGATAAGAACTTTTCAATTTAATTAACCAATGGCGGTTACTGTTTTGTCTGCATATTTTTAGCTGTTATTAGAATTTAATTATATTTTTCTATTTGATGTTTATAAGTAAAAAGACAAGTGCAGTAGTTATTTATCACTCTCTTGTCTATACAGAGCAGGGTCGTCGATATCTTATGAGGAACAACCAAATTCACTATAAAAGACTATTATCGGGCCACGATGTTTTGAAAAGTTTTAATTTTAAAATAAGGAATAAATAAAATAACGAATAATTCATTAAAAAAATATTAATTAGGCAGCATTTTACTGACAAGAAAATTTTTTTTTAGATTAGCACCAATTTATTTTTTTTTTCATTTGAATTTTTTTAAGTAAACGGCATGCCAATTGTTTTTGAAGTTTATATTTCACCAAACAATTTATGTTTAAACTCAAAACAAATTATTCAAATTTTATCAACAAAATTTAGTATAATTACTGAAACTAAATAACAAATACAAATAACTTGTAGAAATTAATAAAAGTTTTTTTTACTATAAAAGTTCTAGATTTTAGTTTGTTTCACGATTTGTTTTAAAATAAAAAAATAATTAGTTTAAAATCATACCAAACTATTATCAATATAAATTGAAAAAATTTAAGTTGAACAATGATTTTAGCTTCTGTGCAAATATAGTTTATGCGTAGGCAATGATAAATTCAAAAGAGGCCAATAAAAACAAATTTTTCCTTTAATAATACTATAACTAGTCGGCCGTGTTTATTTTGTTTTTTCTTCTTAATGATCTACTTTTATAAACTTTATAAAAAGTTAACTCTAAGTTAACTTTACAAACCAACGGGCCTCACGAGTCTTTCTCGTCCATTCATATGTGGGGTGAGATAAAGAAAAATTAGCTCCCTGTCTGTCCTAAACCTTTACGAAGTTTACTTTATATGCTGATAAAATCTTGAAACGAAATTTTTCATTACATTATTTTCACTAATGTCATTATAAATTTTAGATTTATACAATTACCCGTTCAGAGCATTTATGTGTTCTTACACGAGGTTCCAAGGGGGGGGAGAAATCTAGAGTTTGCGCCATCTCCTGGTTTCTCCAATTATTTTTTTGAAAACATTGTCATCAGACAGTCTACAGAGCCGAAGCTTGGACTTTTGTATGTCGTGAGACTAGCTCAAGTTATCAAAAAGTAATATCATACCAATTCGATCATCAGACATAGGTCTTAGTCTACTAAAGGCTTGTGGCCTGATGATCGAAATAAATGACCAATCTTTTTGTTACTTTGATTTATGTGTGTAAGTTTTAACGTGTACAATTTTCTTAACTGACTAAAAAGTAATAACTGTTATGGTTTCATTTTTAATCACACAATTTTTATAAGTTTAAACAATTTTTTTGTCACGTCAAATAGTAATTTTAGTTCAAGAAATGTCTAAAAATTCATTTAGCCCAACGATCAATAACACTCATGGCATAGAAGTAGAAACCAAGCTGCTTCTTTCTGCTAATAATTTCAATTAAGTTCACTCACAAGTCAAGAAAAGACGCAATAGAAAGGGAAATTCCTAACCAGGTTTACCTGAAGCGCCACACGGACATACTCTTTGGAAAAGGAAATAAAAAACAAAATTTTCGCGTACTTTGTCAATACTACTCAATCCGTATTTTGTCAATATTAGAAAATATATTTCTAAATGTGCAAATGTTTCTGCTTAGCTATTATTTAGTTTCGTAACATGGTTTGGTTGTTAGAATTGTATTGTTATGTACTTTGTTTTAGGTGTTTTTGATATTTAGTTCTCAGCAAAGTAAAATTAGAAATCCGAACAAAAGTACACACATATACAGTTTTTGCAGCCAAACCGTATTACGAATAGTGATGTACCGGACTCACTATCCGGGTCCGGCTTGATATTGCCATTTTTGTCTGATATCCGGATCCGGCCGGATTCTAATTTGAAAAAAATGTCCGGATCTAGTTAGTAAAAAAGAGCATACTGAAAAGTATTTTTTCTAAATCAAGCCCTGCATAAATTAATAAGAGTCATTTTCGTCAGTTAAAACTAAACACCTACCGTGATTGGCTCATTTTGTACACGTGACTAATTTACATTTGTTTACATTTAAATTATGAAATAAACATTTCAGAAATACAACTTTTTACATATGTTGTGAAATTGAAAACTTTGGAATGAATACTTGCATTATTTATTGTTTAAAGTAGAGCTCAGAGAATATTTAGAGTTAGTTCGGTTGAATGTACGAGCCAATAAAAATCATATGACGAAATGTTTCAAACTAAATACTGATGCAACAAAACATCAGAACATGACAGGCAGTTTATATGTAAGCAGTTAGTTAGTTTGGTGTGCAGCTTGAAGCAACAAAATATCTTGAACGTTTTTGTGAATGCTTATTGTAAGTAGTGTTTTGTTTTGAAAGTGAATATTTCAACTGGTGTTTAATTGTTTAAATATTTAAGCCAGGTTTATAGTTAAATAGTTTTTTAAAAGTTTTACAGTTTCCTGTTTACTAAAAGTTTTATTTAATTTTTAGTTTATTGTTTTAAGTCTTTTGATATAGATTTAAAGAGCTTCCAGTTTTTAAAGTGTTACCAAAGTAATTAATAATTTTGTATATGCTAGTATTTCTTGTTGTGTTTTATATAAAAGATTCATCACTCAAAACTGTCGTGTCTGATTATAGAAAATAGTCTCAGTTAGAATTTAGTATTTGTTAGATATTAATTAAATAAGGTAGGATTTAAATATGATGGGTATTACTAATAAGATAAGTGTACCACAATCAGTCCACAACTTTACAACCAAATTGTCAACCTTTGCTAGCTGTTCTACTGATTATAAGATTAAAGTAATTTTTTCAGTTTTTAAAATATCTTTCTGACTCAGGCTTGTTTATACTCACTCTAGATAGTTTTAATGACGTAAACAGTGGCCACCCTGCTAGTTTGAAATTTTTTGGGAATTTTAGAAAATCTTAGACTGCCTCATGCTAGTTTAGTTTTTTATTAAAACTCAGGCTAGTTTTCTTTTAGATTTTGAACGAGTTTGAGCTGATCCAGTTTTCAATATTTTGTAACTTTCTAGTGTATTTTGTTCAGAACTTGATTTCAGATTTTTAATTGTAAATAACACCTAAATTTGTAAACTTTGTGACTAGCTGTTCTACTTATTATTTGATTAAAATTCTTTTTTTTCAGTTTTTAAAAACCTCATTCTGACTCAGGCTAGTTTATACTAGTGATGTACCAGACTCACTATCCGAGTCCGGCCGGATATTGCCATTTTTGTCTAATATCCGGATCCGGCCGGATTCTAATTTGAAAAAAAAGTCCGAATCCGGTTCCGGCCGGATTCTAATTTAAAAAAAAATTCCGGATCCGGGTCCGGTACATCACTAATTACGAATCACTACTTTAAAAATTTTACTATACTTGTCTTATGTCTTACATTGTTGTTACTAAAACAAAACAGTTTTTTTGATATATGTGTGTAAATAGAAAAGTGTACAATATTTTAAAAACTTGCCTTATAAGTAATAGCTTTTATTTTTTAATTTTTAATCACACTATTTTTATAAGTTAAAAACAAATCGTTTGTTACGTCAAATAATAATTTAGAAATAAAAAATAACTAAAAATTTGTTTAGCATCATGATTAACAACAGTTGGAAGTACAAACTAATCTGCTTTTTTCTTTTGATATCTTTTGATATACTTTCAACTTATGTTCACTCAGAAGTCGGGAAAGGACGCACGAGAAAAGGAAAATTCCAACCAGGAGCGCCACACGGGCAGAAGTCTTTGGAAACCGAGTTCAAACACGAAATAATTTGCTTAACTGACAACTACGCGCTGGTATTGAGCGCCGTCTACTGTTTGGCAATTGAAAACTGTTTCGTGGACGTGTACAAGATCACGGCGGGAAGCATGTAATCCAAAAAACAAAACAACGACACTCGGTTTTTACGAAGTTACAGGGACAGAAAACAAATTAGGTGGAAGACCTCGACAGGGAAATAGCGTGATTTGAACTAATCGGCCGTTTTGAACCACTTTGAAGGTGATAATTGGTTGGTACTGCAGGACTTCGGGTTGAGATGTGAACGGAATAGTGCAGCAAGTGAATGCTTTGCAGGGGAAGAAATTATTTTGGTCGATAGTCGCCTCTGTGCACAACTCGTTTAACTACGACAACTAGAAATTTTTTTTTGCCGACACAAACTCTATTTTCGAATTCCAGAGCTCCTTCAAAGGCGACTCGGGCGGTCCGGTGGCTCGCAGGCAGTCGAAAAGTGTCCAGTTCGATAATATGGTGCACAATTTCATGAGGAGGTTTTAAATTTAAAACTATCGGTAGCATTGGACAGCCGTGCGTGGCAGCTAAGCCGTCGGCCCACGTAGAACAGATTGATGAAAAGGTGAGAACAGTTTCTCTAAACTTGATTATTAAGCATAAAGGATCGACGCGAGAGTGGAGGACGCTTTTTATCACGCTCCTTATTTCAGCAAAGTACAGGAACAAAAAAGATTATAATGTTGTTTATGATGAATTATAGCTTGCAAAGGCGCCATCATCGGCAAAAGATTTGTTTCAACCGCAGTGAGTTACTTTAACAACTATTTTGCCAAAATAAAGACTATCAAAAGCTCAATGAAAAGTTTGATAAGCACAACATTGCGTTGTTGTTTCTCCGCGATGAAGTTGATTACGGAGTTAAGTTTGTCGAGTCGTTGAGAATGATTGTTGGTCACAATGAGAAAGACTACGAAGTGTTTTTATGGGAAGGTAATGATGACACTGATATCATAGAGTACGAGAATCCTCTGCAAGTAAGCAAAGTAGGTATTTAGATGATAAAGGTGCAGAACTCTAATTCTAAACCAAAGTGCTCTGCAGTTGCTTTATGATCATCATGTTTGTACTGAACAAGAACTTGGGCCACCTACCATCAGTGTTGGAGCAGTAACTAGTTTAATTTACAAAGATTACCTACATACTATGGAATTTACGGAGTCGCATTTTTCAGTGGATACCTCCATACGAAACAACCCCTTTAACCAAATTATCGACCAAAGTTTGTTATATTAAATTATCGAACTGGACACTTTTCGAGTACCTGCAAGCCACCGGACTGCCCGAGACGCCTTTGCAGGAGCTCTACAACTCGAAAGAGTTTGTGTCAGCAGAAAAAAAATTTCGTAATTGTCGTAGTTGAACGTGTCAAACACAGAAGCATTATCGTAGATCACACACATGTGTTCTCTTACAAAACATCCGACTTCACTTGCTGCTTTGTTCACAATTCCTAGACCGAAGTTCTGCAGTTCCAACCGATTATCACTTTCAAAAAGGCTAAAAACAGTCGGTTGGATCCAACCACGCTATTTCCCTGTCGAAATGGAGTTCAAGTCCGACCTGTTTTCCACCTACATTTTTTCCTTTTCTGTAGCTTTCGTAAAAGCTCTTTGTAGTAGGTTTCCTTTTCTTCCATTATCGTGCGTCGCGTCTTTTCTTGATTTCTGAGTTAATATAAATAAAAAATATAAACAGAAAGAAGCAGATTAGTTTGTACTTCCAACTGCTGTAAATCATGATGCTAAACAAATTTTTAGTTATTTTTTTATACCAAAATTATTATTTGAGGTAACAGAAATTGTTTTAAATCTATTAAAACTGTGTGATGAAAAATGAAAACATAACAGCTATTACTTTTGTTGTAGATGTTTATAAAAGTTGTACACATTACAATTTAGACACATAAAACAAAGAAAGTAGTTGTGTTTAATATACAACAATGTAAAACATAACACAACTGTTTTAAAATTTCTTAAGTAGTGATTCGTAATATGGTTTGGTTCTTAGAATTGTATTTAATGTACTTTTGTTTAGATTTCTAATTTTTGTTCGCTGAGGACTAAATATCGAAAACACTTCAAAAGAATAATCAGAAACATTTGCATACTTTGAAACATATTTTTGTATATTGACATAGTACAAGATAGTAAAAAAAAATATGTTGACGTACTGAGACGATTTAGAAACTAACAAAATATTGTTTTATTACAGTAAGATTATAACAAATCAAAATAAAATACATTCTTATGAGTGTTTTAATCAATGCTAGTTTGAGACTAAAAAAGTTATTTACATTTAAAAAAAAACTTTCTGTGTAGTTAAAACCAAATGAAATTAATATTAATTAAAACAAAAGCTGCAGCCGGCAATAGTTTTAATAACAGAAGTTTAGCACTTGAGGACCGGTTTATTTCCGACCTCTGATCTAAACAAATTTATAAATGTCATCCTTTATTGGTCAAACTCAGACTCATACTCAGAGTACTCCGGAATAGTTTTATTTTTTTTATCACGCATTATTTCATTACTTTATTTTCCTTGATTTTAATGTTTTTAAAGTGCCTTTTGAAATATTTAGGTTTTAGAAAAATATAAACTGATAAATAATAGTTTTTAAGTTTTTGGCTTATGCTATATCATATTGAATTATATTATACTTTTAATTTTAGACTAACTCAGGCTAGATATATAGCTCAGCCCAGTTTTTATCATTCAGGCTGGCTGTTTTGTCATCAAGAATGTCATCCAGTTATTGGAAGCCCCTTTAAATTTGAGATGGGTTAAACATGAACGAAAATACTTTTGAACAATGTTAAAATATGCACAAAGAATCAATTTTTTGGAGGTAAAAAAATTATAAATCGACCAAAGGTAAAAGTTACACTTATGGGTAACAGTTTAAGTGTTAGAAAAAAAAAACTATATAAAAAAAATTTAACAAAAAGGTAGACCAAGGTAAAGGATTTGGGGTAACAGTAACAGTAAAAAAAATAAATTTAAAATAATATTTACAAGAAAAATATAACCAGCCTAGGGTAAAGGTTAGGGGTAACAGTAATTTTATATAATAATAATTAAAAAAAAATTAAACCAGTTCAAAAGTTTCTTCATTAATAAAAAAATCACTTCTCGCAAAAGTTACTTGTGCAAGCGTGAGGCCGTGCAAAAGTGGCCTCTAGCAAAAATGCTTACAATTATTTTTTAAACATACAACTTTAAATTCACACTACCTTTCATAACTTTTCAAATTTATAAACTGATTATATCAAAGCAAGTTCTTTCACTTAATTTATTTTTTAAAAGTTTTTTTTTTCTTTTAAGTTTACTAAGATCCAGAGGTGCTTCTACTCTTTAAACTTATTTTTAAATAAAGTAGCAAAAATTTCTCCTGTTAAAAATAGTGCATTTTAAATAATAATTTTTAGTAAATTATTTGAATAGAAAATTAAAGTTTTTTAAATCTTATGGCTAACCAAGGATTGTTTGATATTTATTTCAAAACTTAGATTACTTAAAATATGTTTTTATAAAGACATGAATTATTTTATGACACGTTTGCTAAGAACTATGTTTTTACTAAAACCTTTAGTTATTGTTTTGTTTTTATAAGTAATTTTAGTTAAATAATAGTAGTTTTTAAAGCTTTTTTACAGTATAGTTATTTAAATTATTTTACAAGCTGAAGTACTCAGACTTGATTGATAAACATCAGTCTAATTTTTTGTCAATCAAGTATTCTGTTTTACTTGAAAGAATGGCAACAGTGTAGTATAAACAGTTATTTCAACCAACATATAACAAACTTTCATTTTAAGCTTTGGTTTTTCAAACTGGCTGTTTTTTCTCAAAAAATGGCAACCCTGTATTAGGACCACCTTAAAAGTACATGTACTTAACCTTTTATTCTAAGTTAACTATGTTATTGCAATGAGTTTATAAATCATTAAAACTTATTAAAATGAAAACGTGTACTACTTTGCCAAATATTTATTTTTTAAGTTTGTATAGTAGTTAACTAAAACAGGTTTTTACACTTGTTTTCACATGTTTTACTTTTGTATTTATTTATTTTTTTGTTTTTGTTTCTAAAGTTTACTTAAACCATGAGGCTTTTCTACTGTCTAGCCTTATTATATCAAGTATAACTTTTTTTGTTAAATATTATTATTTTTTTCAACAACTATAAATTAACTAATATAAATCTAAAATTGTTAAATTTATTTACACTAAATAAAAACTAAGGCTAAGTTAATAAAACTCAGTTTGGCAACTCTGTGGTAGGCAACTCTTTTAAACAATAACAAGACAATTTTAAAAAGAGTTTATAAATATTTATTAGTAAATTAAACACTTAATCTAGAAGTAAAATTTCTTTTTATTTTTAAAACTTATATCTAAAAGTTGTATAACTACACTTGTTTATTTGTTAAAAGAAAAATGCAAAAAAACTTTTCGTTTATTTTTGTATAAAGCATTTATTAGTCTGCTTTATTAAAATAGTATATACAGGGTTTTTACCATTTTATATATAGTTCATTTAAAAACCAAAACAAAGCTCAAAGTATTTTTTAGGACCTGAGGTATGAAAAACTATTTTATTATCGATAATTTTATATATTTTTTTGCAAGATTTTATTTATTTAATTCATTAAAAATAAAAGACTTCTGTCTCTGTTTTTAGGTTAAATAGCACATCTTATTTATTTTAAAAAATAAAGTTCACATGTTCTAGTTTTTAACAAAAAACTTTAAAAAATACTTAAGTGTCTTCGAAAGTGTTTAAACATTTATATATAATTTAATCAAACAAGTTTTACAAAAAAAATAGTAATTGGCTGAAATCTAAATAAAATCTTTAAACAAGTTAAAAGCTTTAAAACAAAATTTAAAAACATACTTATCTTTATTAGTAGATTATAATTTATAGACAAAAAAATTAAAACTTAAATTTTTAGTTTGGAAAATAATAAATTCACAATTTAAAATAAAATGTGACTATGAAAAGTTTACTGGCTTTAGTATTGATAGTGATTAAATATATTCAAAATCAAAAACAATTTAAAATAATCCTGTTAAATGTCAATTTTAAGATAACTTTATTATACTAATATCGCGGTCAAGTAAATTAAATGAAATAGTCAATTTTTTTTAGTTAAGTTAAAAAAACTTGATTAAACCTAAAAATAATATATGCTTAGATATAACCTAATTTTCAATTAGTATATATTATAAATACAAAAAGTTCTTCCTAATTAAAACTTCACAATTAATTATTTTTCATGATTGTTAATTAATAAATACATAGTTAATTTAAAGTAAAACTGTTATACCAATGTTCTTTAAAAATTATGCAGAATCTTAAATTTGTAATTAACACAAACATTTTCAGATGAAAATTTTATGGGAATTAGTTAGTAGCTTCCTTATAAAATCAGGATCATAAAATATTGTTTTAAATCTATTATCACATTCTAAAGTATTAATTAAGACTATTTCCACCTCTTTCTAATCAGTGAACAGCACAAAAGTGAAAGTTATTTCTGCTTGCATTGAAAATCTATTCTTTGTTACTGAACATAGTTGTTTACATTGTTAATTTTAGCATTTAAAATTTAGTAATATAGCACAATTAAATATGTGAAATAAGTTACCTTTTTTTGTTAAACAACTATATAATTGAACAGCTAAGATTTCATTTTTCATTTTGACAGCGTAGCACAGGTTCTTTTTGAGTTGTATGAACAGAGTAGGTGTCCAAAATGAGGGACACTTATGCATGAATGTTCAAATGTGCATGAAGAGGCTATTGTACAAAGACACTTTGCACGGTTGAAAATCTTTTAAGTTTTTTTTATTTAATCATTATTTTTTTTACGGTTATTCCTAACCCTTAACCTAAGTCGGTAATGTGTTTTTATTATTTCATTACTTATTTTATAGGGAACGGGTCTAAATTGCACGAAGACAAAATTGCACGAGGTTACTAAATTGCACGTGGGGACTAAATTACACGAGAACAAAGTTGCACGAGTGTAAAAAATTGCACAAAGATACTTTTGCACGAAGACTAGTTTGCACGCGGGCACAAAACTGCACGAGGGGACAAAATTGCACGAAGACTATTTTGCACGGAAGCTCAATTTTGCACGAGTTACAATTTTGCACGACAGACAGTTTTGCACGGAGGGTCAATTTTGCACAAAAAAATACTAACTTCAAATAAATGAAGAAAAAATATATAAAAACCTTTATATATTATATGAAAAAATAGTAATCATGTATTAGTGTAATTAATTTAGTTTAATTGAGTTTAATTGATTTTATTAGTTTTTTTTTGTTCATTTAATTTTTATTTTAAATTGAAACTAAATTTTTTGTGTTTTAAAACTAATATAAATTTAAAATAAAGTTTTTAATAAAAATAAAACTAGTATTTTATTTAAATAGAAATATTCCTTGTTAAAGAAAAAACATGTATTGATGTAAACTTGAATTAAATTAAAATTATACTAAACTTCAATATGAAATAAAACAAGATTAAAAATAAAAATAATTAAATCATTTTTACATGGGTAGGTTTTAAAATTGCACGAGAGTACAAAGTTGCATGAAGGGACAAACTTGCACGAAAATACTTTGCACAGAAAAAAACAAGCATGCAAAATAGTGAGACAACTAAATAAATTTAGAAAGGAGAAAATCCGTCTGATGAAATTTTTATTGTGCATTGTACAGAAAGTTCTGTTATGGCTGTGTACATACTTCCATTAATTATGCTTAAAATTGTTTTTTTTTTGAATTTTATAAAAGTTTTAAACATAATTTATATATCATTTTTTTCTATTTGTCGAAACTTTATCTTAGTTGCATCACTTTTTGCAGGCGTTGTACTCTAATTAGCTCTTAAGTTTCTCCTGCTCTGTTTTTTCTCTTTATCTAACCCAGATTTGCAAAAAAGCACTGTAAGAAGCAATTTTCTTACATTTTTAGAAAAAAAAGAGATACAAGCTTTTGACTTATATGAAACAAACAAAATATTACAACAGCTACAATTAGTTACCTTCTGTTTTTAACAGAAAAAAAATATTAATATAAACAAAACTCTATTTGGTTATTTTATTTTAAGAACGGTTAAAATCTAATTTTATAATCTAGGTTTTATTTATAACTATTCAAAAATATATGTTTAATTATTTGCTAACAAAAGATCCTAGTGAAGTAACTTCTCTGGAATGTAAATAAAAACAAATTGTACAGTAATCTTCCTTTACATATGTTTGTTGTTTTGTTGTGTAATTTAGCTTACTTTACTTATTTTAGACTTAATAATCGAAAATATCATACAGTTTTATAACAGTCGGATTTAATATTAATTATTTTACCTATTAATAACTATTATCTGTAGAAAATATTTTATTTTAAAGAAAACATGTATACACCTACTTTATTCTATGCTTCTATTCTTCCATTACAATAATAACTTTTTTACAGAACCCAATTGAAGTGTGTTGATTCGTTAACACACAGAAACATATGTTGGTACAATAAAGGAAGGTTACTGTACAATTAGTTTTTATTTTTACTTATATAATTTTTTTTTTGATTGATTTTTGGTTATTATTAAATTTGTTTATTTTAACAGTTTTAATTATTTTTATTTATTTTAAATTTATTTAATCATTTATTTCATTTATTTTGACTTTTTTATTAATTTTATTAACTTTTTTTTGGACTTTTGTTTAATGTACTTATTATTTAATTCATTAAGTTTTATTAATCTTATTAATTTAATTATTTATTATTTAGTTATTTTATTTTAAATTCTGACTTTTTCTTTTTTATTTTAATCTATTTAACATTTAGTTTTTATTTCTTTTTTAAAAATTTTATCTTACTTAAAAATATTATATTTATTTTTTTTTTATTTAGTTTTATTTTTTTTTACTACTAATTGATTTGTTATTTTTTACTTGTTATTTTTTTTTTACTTTAAAATGATTCGTTATTTTTAATTATTAAAAATTTTTTTTTTTCTATATAGTTATTAAATTTTATAATTCAATTTTTTTTAGTTTTTTAAATATATAACATTTTTTCCTATACTATTATTTAGTTTATAAATCTTTTAATTCTGATTTTTTATTTTTTAAATATTATATTAGTTTTTTCGTGCAAAAGAGTCTTCACGTGCAATTTTGTCCCCTCGTGCAAAAATGTCTGCGCGCAAATTTGACCCGTCCCTGGGAAGGAAACAAAACCCGTGCAAAATTGACCCTCCGTGCTAAATTGTCACTGGTGCAAAAATGACCCTTCGTGCAAACGTGTCTGCGTGCAAAATTGTCTAATCGTGCAAAAATATAACCTCGTGCAAAATTGTCTTCGTGCAAAAGTGAACTTTAGTGCAATTTTGTCTTCGTGCAATTTTATCTTTGTGCAATTTTGTGCTCTCGTGCAAATTAGTCTTCGTGCAAAAGTATCTTCGTGCAATTTTGTGTTTTCGTGCAATTTTGTCCCCTCGCGCAATTTAGACAGCTACCCTATTTTATATGATTCTTTTTATTTTCTTTTTTTTTTATTGAAAAAGTCTCTAAGTTTATTTTTATAGTCACTGTTACCTCTAACCCTTACTTTCAGTCAGTAATGTGTTTTTATTTTTTCATAACTTATTTTATATGATTCTTTTCATTTTCTAGTTTTTTTATTAAAATAATTTATAAGATTTTTTTTTGTCACTGTTACCTCTAACCCTTACTTTCAGTCAGTAACTTTTTTTTCTTTTATGATTTTAATTAGTTTTTTACTGTTTTTTATTCTCATTTATCTTTTTACCATTACTTTTACCTCTAACCTACTGTTAGAAACACAAAACTTTTAGGGCACACGAAACTCACGAAATTTTTAGATAACACAAAAAAAGATTTTAGTCTTGTTACCGTATTTATTTGATTAAACCAACTTAGTTTAATGTTAAAGTTGAATCTAGCCCTGGTGTTTAATTTAGATTTTAGTTTATTGTCCATTTTACTCTCATGATCTATTTCAGTATTAAACAATGGACATCATTATTTATATAAATAATGTATTGAAGTCACAACCTACAGCTGAAAAATTGAAATCTGCAAAGTCCATTGACTTATGTGGAAGAAGCTGTAATCCAGCTAATATCATGATTTACCACCAAATTAATAGGTTATTGTTTTCTGATTTACTATGAATATTACAGAGTTGCCAGTTCACCTGGAAAAACCTGGAATTTGACAATTTAGGCAAAAAAAAAGAAAAAACATTAAATACTAACAATTTTGACATGTTCAGTAGTAGAATTCGATTTTATTTAAAAAGTTCATAATATAAATTTAAAAAAATTGTCCTCATCAAATTTTTTTATATTAAAAAACAAAATTCTAAGTTTTACAGTATGTTTTCAATGTTTTTGATGCTTTTTAACACAGTTTTTTACCTTAAACATAACTTTAAACTAATAACAGACCTGAAAAAGTGTACTTTTTTAAACCTGGAAGAAATTTGGATAACCTGTAAAAAAAATTTTTTAAACGAGTACTAACCCTGATATTAGTAATTTATAGCATTTCGCTTAATGTAGAAAGTTTTGTTTTTTTCATCAAAATTATTACTATTACCTACTTATTAAATTACAAAATTGTTCATATAAGGTTGTCCACTTGATAATGATGTTATTAGTTAAGTAATAATTAAAGTTTAAAACTATTTTCTATAATTACAGAAAAAATTTAGAACATTTATTTAATAAAAAAATACTTTAATTGAGATAAAAACAATCAAAATATAGTAAAAATTTTCTTCAAATAGATACATGGTAGTAGTTGTGAATAAATTTTAGTAACAAGTTTAAGTTTTTAATAATTCAAATTATACAATTATTATATATTAATAATTAGATAGTGCATACAAACTCTTTAAAAATTATAGGGTTTAGTTAATACTCAGTTGCCACATACTGAGGCTAGTTTGAATTTTAAAAAATCAGGCTGGCTCATCATATTCTGGGGTTCTTTTTCTAAATCTCAGGCTAATTAGCTATGTTTTTAATAAACTACTAGTTACTTTAATTTATTAGTTTTAAGATTTGAAAACTTAGTTCTTGAAAATTATCTTTATTTTCTATCTGTTTTGTTCTTGTGTTCTAAATAAAAAATTAACTGTTTATTTTCGTGTTTTAATTTGTCTTATAAGTTCTTTTTTCATTTATTTATATTAATCAGGATGATTAGAGTAATTTGATGTAACTCAGGATAGATTTTTTTTTTACTCTAAACAAAGATTTTGACTCTAAAAAGTTGCAAACATTTTAATAACCAGTTTCAGTATCAGTATCATTTAGAGTTGTTAAACACTCAGCCTAGTTAAACTTTTCTTAAAAATACAGTCTTACTAAGCATTTTTTCTTGCGAAAGGTAGTTTAGTTGTGGAATTTCTGTTAAATTTCTGAATAAATTATGTCAAATTTTTTTGAACGGTATGAATGCTTTTAGATCTTATTTTTTTAATCATAATATTACTTTAAGAATACTGCTACATACTTTTTAGCTTTTGCTTTCTCTTTTCTATTTTAAACTTAAGTTGACTCAAACTAGTTTGTTGTAACTCTCGCAGAGTGACACACACTTAGAATAACTCAGAACAGTATAAATTCCTCAAAGTTTCAAAGATACTTAAGAAAAAAATTGAATCTTATTTCAATATTTTTTCCCTCATGGAATGTAATTTCTTTGTTATAGTTTGAATTTTATGTTTTTTTTATTAAAGTTCCTATTTTTTTTTGATATTTTAAATTTTTTGTTTTAAAGTTCATTTATTTCAAATATTTATTTATGATTTCTTTATAAATAACTAAAAAAATTTAAAGCTTATGATAGATTTTTGACTCAAAGAGTAACAACCCTGCTTTTACTTGTTACTCAGGCTGATCTTGTTTTAGTTTTAACAAAAGCAAACTTAACAATTATTATTGAACTGCTTACTAGGGGTGGGTGTCACTTTTGCACGAGCGTCACTTTTGCACGAGAGGACACTTTTGCACGAAGGGTCACTTTTGCACGAGGGGACACTTTTGCACGGTGACTCTTTTGCACGAGCGTCACTTTAGCACGAGGGGACACTTTTGCACGGCGTCACTTTTGCACGCAGGGTCACTTTTGCACGAGGGGACACTTTTGCACGGCGACACTTATGCACGGAGGGTCACTTTTGCACGAGGAGACACTTTTGCACGGCGAAATTTTTTGATGATGACAATTTTTTACGGCTGCATTGTTGCACAATGTCACATTTTTACGATGAAATTTTTGCACAGCGACATTTTGGCTCGATGACTTTTTCGCACGGAAAATCAATTTTGCATGCAGGCCGATTAAAAGTTTTTTTAACTACTACCAAGTCTGTAACATAAAAAAGAAACTGAAAACTAAAATGTTATAATATACCTATACTAAAGACAAAAAATGAAAGGCCTAAAATTTTAAACAGTAAAAGTTACTGTTAGAAACAAACTAACGAAAAGATAAAATAAGATTATTTATAAAAGATTCATACCAGGGACAATAAAGTTAATTTATATAGAAACCAGGATAAAATATATTTTAAATGTAAGTAAGTTGTTCTAGTTTATTTTGAATTTTAATATATTAATAAAAAACTATGCCTTTTTATATATTTTACTATACGGTTACAAGTTTATTGTTTATATGATGAACCTAGGCATCAAAACCTAGACCACTTAAACTGGAAGACACATAAATAAAAGATAAAATAACACATATAGTTTATTTATTATAACAAATATAAAATCATTATTTGATATAAAGTTTATAGGTCAAATAAAAAGCAAAATTTTAACCACAAACTTATATTGATTTACTATTTGATGTAGAACGATCAACATCAAGTAATTAAATGCATTGACAAAAATAGAAACCTAACGCTCCAAGGACAATAACGTTAGGCTCTCATCGGTTTATTTCATGATCATGGAATGCTGGTGTAAGCATTTCTTGATATTTTTGATGAACATAAGTTTAAACTTCCAAATGTTACTCTCTCATTGGCTTATCATGATCATGCAACATTATTGTTATGAAATAATCTAAGTTTAAACCATGAAAAATGCGCTATTTTATTGCTTTTTTTATTCTCACGCTAAATTAAAAAATAAAAATAAACAACAAGTAAAATCTTAAATACCTTTAATCTTCAAAAACTAACTAAATCTTTGTTTTTAATTTAACTATTGTTTAAAATTACAATAAATTTAAAATATTTGTTCAACAACTATATAATGCTAATTATAACATTAAGAGAAAACGAGTAATAAATAATACTCAAATGTACTAAAGCCTTACTAAATTGAGTTTATTTTCCTGTTTGAAAAGTAAAAAATTCACACTATTTTCATTTAATATATTCAAAACTGTTTTTATTTAAAATTAAAAATGTGTATTCATCTAGTTTATTTAATATAAGCTAAAAAATATAAATTAATGAACTGTGGTACGTTATTATATTGTTCTACGTAAAACTGCAAACAAAGTCTTTGCATTAAATTTTCATAAAAAAACTACCACATTTTATGTATTCAAAACAACTTAAGTTTAAAAGCGAATATTATTTAAGTAAGAAAAAAAAAATTAAAAATAAAAATGTCGCCGTGCAAAAGTGTCACCTCGTGCAAAAGTGACCCTCCGTGCAAAAGAGTCGCCGTGCAAAAGTGTCCCCTCGTGCAAAAGTGACCCTCCGTGCATAAAAGTCGCCGTGCAAAAGTGTCCCCTCGTGCAAAAGTGACGCTCGTGCAAAAGAGTCGCCGTGCAAAAGTGTCTTCTCGTGCAAAAGTGACCCTGCGTGCAAAAGTGACGCCGTGCAAAAGTGTCCCCTCGTGCTAAAGTGACGCTCGTGCAAAAGAGTCGCCGTGCAAAAGTGTCCCCTCGTGCAAAAGTGACCCTTCGTGCAAAAGTGACCCTCGTGCAAAAGTGTCCCCTCGTGCAAAAGTGACGTTCGTGCAAAAGTGACCCGTTCCCGCTTACTAGAGGTCTAAGTTTTTTATTTAAAAAATATATAAATGCAGTAATTTCAATAGTTTCATTAAAAGATTTATAGTATGTGATTTAAAAGATGGTGTAACTTTATGTTTAACAAACACTTTATAAAAGGCTGAATTTTTTTTTTGGGTTTTGTTAATATATAATAGTGATGTACCGGACCCACAATTTTGGGTCCGGCCGGACCCGGATCCGGACTTTTTTTTTAATTAGGATCCGTCCGAAACCGGATCCGGACTTTTTTTTCATATCAAGATCTGGCCGGATCCGGATATCAGACAAAAATGGCAATATCCGGCCGGATCCGGACCCGGATAGTGAGTCCGGTACATCACTAATATATAATTTTACATACAGTTAAACGTTTAGTATTTGTGAAATATTACGTTATTATTTCTGTTTTAGTTAGACTCAAGTAAAAAATCAGTTTAACATTTTAATTTTTTCTTAAGGGTTCTTTAGTTGTTTTGCAATACATAACCTTCTAAAAACTGTTAATTTATATCCCTTTTAGTGTTTTTTTATATAATTACAAAAATAAAGGTAGTTAAAAGTTATTTTGATATTCTTATTAAAACTTAAACATAAAAGGATCTTTAAAAATGTTCATGTTAGTTTACAATTTTATTTCTAAGGCTAAGGCTACATTTTAATTTAAATTAATAACTCTTTTTGTCTAAAAATAAATGTTTCAAATAATCTGTTTCTAATAACTATGATACTTAAGGTAACTAACAAGATCGCCACAAACTCAGAATATTCCTGGTTACTTTGTAACTTTTGAAAATCTCAGTATAACACATGATAACTCAAGAAATTTTAAATTTGTTTTCTAAACTCCGGCTGGCTCAGATAGTTTTTATTTATCTCAATATAGTTTTAAAAGTTCAGGTAGTTTTTTCTACCTTTAAAGTGAGATATAGTTGATTTAGTTCCAATATTTTTTACTTTGTGGTAATTTTTGTTGAAGAGCTTGATTTATCTTGCCTTTGAAAAGTTTAAAATTAAAAAAAAATCCTGGTTGACTGCAGTTCAGTTCAAAATCATTCAAGACAGTTTCTAATCATACAGATCAGTTTTGACTAAAAAGATTACAATCCTGTCAAACTTTATTAACAACATTTACTTTCAATGTTTGACTTAATAATTTAAAACAAATTCTTTGGTGTTAGTATAACTAGGTTTGTTTTTATTTCAAATTTTTAATAGTAATTTTAACTGATCTAACTTCTTTTGTTAAACTAAGCTAAAATCAAAAAATAACACAATATCAAGTATTAAATGTTTACAGTAAAATATTTGATTTACTTTATAATACCAATCTTAATAGTCAGCACAATTATTGATATTTTATGATATTAATTAAACTAGATTATAAAGCTGAAATGACATTTATATGTTTAAAAAACAGAGTTTTCATACACTCAAACTACTCGGAATAACTTTAATGCTATTTTAAAAGTTTGGAGACTTAGGCACAGGAATTTTTTTGAAAAACTTATGCTGACACATGTTTGATTGATTATTTATTGAAAAATTCAGACTAGATTGATATTTTTCTGAATGTTAGACTATTTTTTATATTGATTTTTATTTGATTAATTGATGTTAGATTCATTTAAGCCTTGTTAATGTGTTATTACGTTTTAGCAAACATAAATATATTTTTTCTTATTTAGACTAGCTTAAAAAATTACAAACTAGTTTTTGGTCAATTAAGATTGTTTTTATACTTAAAAGATAAACAAACTCGAAACTAAATTACTAAGCCATGCTAAAATCTTAAAATACAGTACTTATTTGTAACTAACTTCATAAGAAAATATAGTTAAAATTTAAGTTATTAGTTTTATACCAGAAAGAAGTTACAATCAGCTACAACCCTGAATATTTCTTGAAATGCAGAAATTCAATCTATGAAAGAAAAGAATTCAGCATCAAATGTACAGAGATAAAAATATATACATTATTTTGAATTTAGCTGTTTTTAATTCGTTTTTTTTTCTCATTTTTCTATTTGTTTAATATCATTTGTAATAAGATAAAGAATTAGTTTAAGTATGTATTTAATATTAATAATTTTTTTAGAATACTGTACTGGGGATTTTGTAGTGATTGCGGATATGTGCTCAATTAATAAGTATGTAAGACAAAGCCATGTAACTAAAATATCACTGTGAAAATAAAGTAAACCAAATAAAAAGGTTCTTTAAAACTAAGATGAAATATTAAATTTCAGCTTGTGTTATGAAAAGGTTTTCATGTAAATATAAACTTAGTAACGATATATTAGCGCCGCTAGTGGGTTCCATGAAAACATATCTCATTAACATAAAGCTTCAAAAATAGTTTTTTTTTAAAAAAATATACTAATTAAAGTGTTTACGTAGTCCTACCACTAGCGGCGCTTTTTAAAATAGTATATTGAGAACCCAATGTTTGTTTTGCAGTTTTGTGTACACAGATTCTGATTAGGTCAAAGATCACTGGCTTAATATATATATCACTAGCTAAGTACATTTTAAATATTTGTTCTGATTAAGTTTTCATAGTAAAATAAGAAAAACGAAAATTATTAAAAACTTCTTTGCACAATAAAATACATTCTATGCATACTAGTATTACAACCATCTTGCAGAGCATTTTACTATTAAACACCTAGAGCAATAAGCAGATTCTTAAGTATTTTTGAAAGACTTGGCATTTTTTTACGTTACTTCAAAGAAAAGTACAGCTTTAAGCTACGAAGCAAACTAGACTAGACTTAAGGTTTTGACTTAAAATATGATATTCGAAATTTTGTTATAAAATTTAACAAAATTAATTTGTTTTATATTTTTAAAATAAAATCGTCAACATTTTCATGCGTTTCTTTCATTTTAGTATTATTATTACTTAAAAAGTAAACTTGAAAGTATTTAATAATCATTTTAAACAGATTTTAAAGTTTTATAATATTAAAATTAAAAGTAATAATGGAGTACGAATGTTGTATATGCCTGGATAGGTTATTCAAAGTAGACACAGAAGTATCTGTCACACCGTGTGGTCATACCTTTCACAAAGGCTGCATATCAAACGTAATGAAAGGTGGCAATAAGACATGTCCAATTTGTAGACAAGAATTACAGGAAGAAAAAGTAGTTAAAGTTCACTTTAATGTGAATAAAGAACTTGACTACAGTGTTTGTTCAAATGATACTTTGAGCTTCTTTGACAAAGTTGTTGAGTATGAAGCAAATAAAAGGATAACCATGGTAAAAATCATTAAGAAGTTAGATAAAGAAAATACCCATCTAAAGGAAACTTACAAAACCAACTGTAAAGGCTACAGCTTGTGTAAGGTGTTCTTGAGAGGTTTCCAGAAAGAAATTAAAAACTTGAATGAAAAAATCAGTACGTTAAACTTAACAAAGGGTGGGTTGAAAAGGAAAAGAAGATTGCTTAATGAAAAAGAAGAAACTATTGAAGAGCAAAAGTTAGAAGTTAAAGAAAACGATGTAAATACTTGTGAAGATGCTATCAACAATATTGAAGCAGTAATTAGTAAAGGTTTGTTTATTTGCTATTGTTTAAATAATTTGATTGTTTATGTTGAACTTATAGTTTTAAGTTTAACCAGGATCCATACGGATCATCAATTTATAATAACGTCCAGATAAATAAGTTTGAAATTATCAAAGTTTAAAACTCTATTTTGTGAGATATTATCATTAAATCAAATGCAAAACAACCTCTGATAATACATATATCAAAGAAAACTCTAAATCACTTTAAGTTTACAGTTTTAGATACTTTTACAAATAAAATTGACAATCTTCCCATTATTTTTGAAGCTTTAAAAAAATATTTAAAAAAAATAAAAATTAATTGTTTTTGCATGACCCTAAATGTATGATTAATATATCTTTATTTATATCTTATATACCTTATTATTACTGATTATTAAAATATGTTTATACAGTCGTTTTGCATGAAAAATAAATATTTATTTTCTCTTATAAATTATTATGGTTTTTTCTATTCTTAAGACTACTAACTTGTTCTTTGTTTAACACTCTCTAACAAATTTTATGAAGTTGTAAACTAATTAATCATATTACTTGTTTAATTTGTTAATAAATTAAAAATTTATATTTATAAAACACGTTTTAGGATTTCATTTTATAGGTGCACTACTTATTTAGTTCTGACAATTAGTAATGTGACAATTTTTGTTCTAAAAACTAATTCTAATTCTTCTAAATTTAGTAATTGTTTTTTTCAATACTTTTGTTAAATTATTTATTATTGTATTTTTTAAAACTAAAAAAAAGAAATTAATATGTAACTTTGAAATGTTTTTTTTTTAATTTTCTCTTGTTTTTTACTACTATAGTCTTTTTAATTATGCTTACATTCGAATATTGTTTTATTTCATACTTTTTGAGATGTATCGCCTTGTTTTTAATTATAAGTTTAAATTTTAAACGCATATTTAACCGAAAATAGCATAAGATACTTTAAATTACCTTAATTGTTTTCAACAAGTAGAAATTTATTTAAACAACACCTGGAAACTGTCGATTCTTAAATTAAAATATCTAAAGTCTATTTTTGTTAGCGAGTCTTAAAGTTCAGTAGTTATTGATTAGAAATCGTTATAAAAAATTTAAATAATAGTTTTGTCGAGTAGAAATAGTTCTCAGTATAAATATTTTAAATTAATTTTGTTATGGTTTTTAGTTTTATTTTATCTTTAAAATCGGAACTTTTTGAAGGGACTGAAAATGAAAAAGTAAATGAAGTTTTTAGTGGAAATAAGAAAGCTTTAGATTACAACATGAAAATATGGTTGAATAAAAATTTACTTCAAGAAGGGCTTTTAAATAAAGTTGAAAACAATATGAAAGAACTACACGTAAACGATGAAAAAATAAGTGATTTAATACTGACGAAGTCTGTCGAACTAGAAATTGAAAACAAGGCGATGCAAGAAAATAACAAAGTGATAACTTAAAACCTTGAAATTTTGGAAAAATTGCTAAGACAGGCTCAGAACAAAGCAGAATTCTTGAAAAAAGATTACTAAATTTAAAGTCAGAAACCAACAATCTGTTGGCTGATTTAAAAACTACAAAACGGATAAAAACTAAAATTAAAATGTTATCAAGAAATGCAAGCAAAAAGCAAAATGATAACATTAATGGTGTTCAGATAACAAACTGCTATTCAACTAAAGGTACATTTATTTTTTTTTTATTATTACTACACGTTTTACAACTTTTTATTAATTACTTATATATTGTATTCGTAGTTTTTTTATTGCAGTTTAAGCTTTATTCATAAAACCAAAGCTCTCAGTAGACACAGGTTTCATTTTTATACAAAAATATTTTGCCTGATTTTTTACTAATATATAGTTTATTTTACGGCAAATCAAACCCTGCTTTGTATACTATTACCGATGTTTTCTTTTTATTGTAATAACGTTATAAAGACTTCATTAACTGTTGTATGCTTATTTTTATTTTCTAGGTGCAGAAACCAATGAAATTGAATGTTATATATACATTAGCGGAGGAAAATCAGATGAAAAAACTCACAAAAACTATGTTTTAAAAATGGACACAAACATGGGTTAATGGAATCATTTTAAAACTATGAGTACACGTAGAAGTGAACATCAGTCCTTACTAAAAGGAGATCAATTGTTTTTGATAGGCGGTTATAATGGATCAGACTACGTTGATTAAGCTGAAAATAAGATTGTATTTCTTAACGAGGAATTAGCTACAAAAACGTTTCTATCATGCACAACAAACGGCTAGGCTTTGGAATGTGTTCTTTTGCAGAATGTGTTTTTGTCGGAGGAGGATATAAAAACTCTTCTGAAGATATAGACAAATGCGAAGTGTACAGTTTTGAAACTTGTGAATGGACTGAAGTTTCTAGTATGAACACTAAAAGATGCGACCTTACTTTGACTTATTTTCAAGATAAAGTCTGGGCTATTGGCGGTTATAGCCACTCAAATGACACAGATACATGGCTGGACACAACAGAAACATTCGATATTATAAAAAACAAATGGAAAACAAGCAATTTGAGGCTCCTAACTGAACGATCTGGACATAGCACTGTTGCTTACGACAAAAAACTCTTTGTTGTTGGTGGCGATAAAAAAGACTCATTTTTAGCTTCTGTTGAAGTTTATTCGAGCGAAATCAATTAGTTTAGTTTTGTTGCTTCAATGAATATCCCACGATGTTATTTTGGATGCTGCGTTGTAAATTCAAGTTTGTATGTGATTGGAGGTATTTTAGATTACGACACTCTAACAGATGAAGTTGAGATATACGACATTGAAAAAGATGATTGGAGAAGAGGTCCGAGTTTGCCTTTAAAATTGGCTTATTTTGCTTGCTCAAACACTTAACGACCAATTCTCATTTTACAACTCTATAATTTTTTATTGCTCTGAAACTTTATAATTTCTGCTCATATTATAAGAATCAGCTAGTTATATGATATATAATAATATTTTTAGTTCCATGTTGTTAATAAAAAAGTTTAAGTTTGTCTAGCTCTAAATAAAAGCTTGTATAGTTTTAACAAGTATAATATTTTTGTTAACTATATACAAACTAAAGTGATTGACTCACAATATTTTTCTTGTTTTCAATAAAGTTGTTAGTGTAAAACTCAACTATTTCTGTTTTAATAGGCTTTATCTATACAAAAAACTTTTATGTTAAAAAAAAAAATATTTTTAACAAAATGTAATTTCAATTGTTAAAATGAACACCTTAAGTTTTATTTTATTACTATATCCTACACATATTGTTTTAATTTACTATGTGTATTTTCCTTTACTTTCTTTTTTTTTTGTTTCGTTTGTTTTTTCTATATAAAATAAAAAAAAACTACTTTTTTAATTGTATCTAAGTATGTGTAAATAGTTCTAATAAAAAATAAACTAACCATCGAATTTACTATAAGAAAAGTAATTTTTTATAGTCCTTTAAACTCCAAGCTGAAAAAATGCCCATATTATTATAAAAATAGTATAAAGAAATAATTGCACAAGAGTTTCTAGAGTGTTAAAATAGATTAATTAAACATTTCTAAATTAAGTAATTTTTAGTTATGTCTTAACTGCAATTGTTTTTATTACTCTGACGCTTAAAAATATAAGCTTATGTAAAACTCCAATGTACTGTTTAGTATAATTATCTTTTCTTTTAGTAGTAAACATTTTGTTGTTTATTTTAGTATGTAGCTTGCTATTCAAGAATTTACTCTTTTATTTAAAAAAAAAAATATTTTCTATAGATTAAGTTTTCATTTTTTGTTAATTTTAATATATAGCTTGAAAACTTGATCTAAAGAAAGTAAGTTATTATATAATAAAACAGTAACTTCTTGAATAGGAACCTAATGATTGATATTAATAGTACAAATTGCGAGAATGTTAAAACTATGCTGTATACAAGGGGTTGGCAACGATTTTATTCGGCGAGCCAGGTGTGGAAAAATTAATTTGTGTATATTCTAAAGCGTTTAAGTTGCATTCAAAAAAATTATTCAATTATTCAGCGACAAATAATAATTTTAGTTGACTATTCTTTTTTATATCTAAAATTAACTTTAATTTTCTTACAAGTTTTACTTAAGCTTGTTTTTTTCTCTCTATCTAATCTTTCATAATATTAAAAATAAGTTTCAAAATAAATTCACTTTAGTAGGCCAGATTTACAAGCTTGCGGGCCGCAGTTATATATCTTTCAAGCTAGACCTGTTTAAATATTCTAGATGTTTGCGGGTTGCTAATTTTTGCTCTACATATTTTAATTATATCCATCATCGTTGCAAACTTACACTAGAAATTATCGTTAAATTTGATTTGGTTATGTTAATAATCTTTTTATTCAACAACAAAAGTGTACAATAAAATCAAGTAATTGGTGAAAATTACTTTAGAGATAATAAGTTATTTGAATTAAAGCTACAAATAACTTAATTCGTTACGTAATGAATCTATTCATACAATAAACTGGCATAAAGATCCGGTATGTTTGATAAGAACTTTCCAATTTAATTAACCAATGGTGGTTACTGTTATGTCTGCATATTTTTAGCTGTTATAAAAACTTAATTTTACTTTTCTATTTGATGCTTACAAATAAAAGACAAGTGCAGTAGTTATTTATCACTCTCTTGTCTATACAGAGCAGGATCAGTAAAGTTTATGAAGAACAACCAAATTTACTATAAAAGGCTATTTGCGGCCAACTGATGTTTTGAAAAATTTTAATTTTACAATAAGTAATAAAGACAATAGCGAATAATTAATAAAATAAACATTAATTAGGCAGCAGTTTACTGAAAAGAAAGTTTTTTTTTTCATTATAAATTGGCACAAATTTCTTTTTTTTTTTTTTCATTTGAATTTTCTTTAATTAAACGGCATGCCAATTGTTTTTGAAGGTTATATTTCACTAAACAATTTATGTTTAAACTCAAAACAAATAATTCAAATTTTATCAACAAGCTTTAGTATATTTACTAAAATTAAATAACAAATACAAATAGTTTGTAGAAACTTATACAACTTTTTTTACTAGAAAAGTTCTAGATTTAAATTAGTTTCACGATTTGTTTTAAGCTAAAAAAATACGTTTTCTATTCAGCTCCGCCTATAGGACGTAGTTCTCATACCCCTTATTTAAGCAAAATCTTTGTTTAAGTATAAATTTGTAATATAATCTAAATAGTTTAAATTGTTCAGATCAAGTCTGTTCTACATTTTTTTAAATGCGATTCCGGTAGATCACTAATTTTAAAAAATATTTAGTATAAAATCATACCAAACTATTATCAAAATTATTAAAAGAAAATTTCGTTGAACACTGATTTTAGCTTATGTGCAAATATAGTTTATGTGTAGGCAATGAATAATTCAAAAGAGGCCAATGAAAGCCAGTTTATTTTTTAATAATAATATAACTAGTCGGCCGTGTTTATTTCGTTTTTTCTCCTTAATAGTTTACTTTTATAAATTTTATAAACAGCTGATTCTAAGTTAACTTTACAAACCAACGGACCTCACGAGTCTTTCTTATCCATTGATTATATTCATCAGTCATTTCTTATATGTGTGGTGATATGAAGAAAAATTAGCTCCCTTTCTGTTTTAAACCAGTGGTTCCCAACCGTTTTGATGCCATGCACCCCTAAAGTCTATTAATTTGATCTCGCACCCCTAATACTATATGCTATAATTTTTTAACAATTATTTGATTACAAAATCATTGTTTTCATTAATTAATAATTAGTATTTTAATTTTTATGATAGTGTACTATATTAACAAAAACAAAATACTTGGAAATTTAAAAACATAACAAACTATAAAGCACTAGAAAAGTAATAAATATTAGGCTTAAAATTAAAACTAAACTTTCTATACATTCTGTCATGAATATATTTGTACTTAAAAAATAAAAATCAGCTGTTCTAAGTTAAGCTTATGTAATGTATTATTTATTACTGTTAAACTATTAGCAGCTAGGAGGTTTCAAAATAATAAAGGTCTGAGTTAAGATTTTTAAAAGTTAAAAGATATTTAGTCTTAAATTGTAAAAAGATATGTATAAATGCAATTACAAAAAAAGTTTGTTTGTATGCTTACAACATTGATAAAAATGAGTAGATTGAAAAAGGTAAACGGTTTAAGTTCAAAAAAGGAATGAATAGAAATAAAGCTGATGCATTGAATACTTTTGCTGATCTATAAAGATTGGTTTCACTAAAGCTAAAAACAAGGTAAATGGTATAACATGCAGTGATCTTTACAATTTACTGATATTAAATCTTAAAACACCACTTTCTGCTCAACTAAGCTTATTAAAAGATTACACTATAAATATAATAGACTAATTATAACCTGTTCTTAACAGCTAATAAAAAACTTTCTGAAGATACTAATTTTTATTTAAGTATTTCAATTAAAATAGATGCTAGCTCATAAACTGTTTTAAACAACTAATGGCCAGTTAAGAAAATAAGATATTTAAAGAATAGATGAATAAAATTCACAGGTGTAAAACTCTAAGAAAGCTTTACTGAATTTTTAATTCTAAACTTGCAGCTATTATATAAAATTAGTAAAATTAATTTACTTCTAGAAAAGCGCTCTTGCTCTATGACGTATTATTAAAATTAATTTATTTAGAAAATTAGTGCTAACTTCTTTTTATGACAAAATGTACTTTTTAACTTTATAAACTTTATCAGAGAGTGAAAATGTCCTTATTTATCATACAAAAATGAAAAGCCATCTCGCACCCCCTGGAATGCTACTTTGCACCCCCAAGGGGTGCGAGCACCCCTGGTTGGGAACCCCTGGTTTAGACCTTTACGAAGTTTACTTTATAAGCTGATAAAATCTTGAAACGAAAATTTTTCATTATACTATTTTCACTAATGTCATTATAAATTTTAAATTTACACAATTACCCGTATTGAGCATTTATGTGATCTTACACGAGGTTCCAAGGGGGGAATCTAGAGTTTGCGCCATCTCCTGGTTTCTCCAAACTTTTTTTTTGAAAACAGTGACATCAAACAGTATTTTGAAATAAAGACAGTCTTTAGAGCCGATGCTTGGACTTTTGTATGTCGTGAGACTAGCTCATGTTATCAAAAAGTTTTATCATACAAATTCGATCATCAGACAAAGGTCTCAGTCTACCAAAGGCTTGTTGTCTGATGATGGAATTGAAATGACCAATCTTTTTGTTACTTTGATTTATGTGTGTAAATTTTAATGTGAATAATTTTCTTAACTGACTAAAAAGTAAAAACTACTATGGTTTTATTATTAATTACACAATTTTTATAAGTTAAAAATTTTTTTTGTCACGTCAAATAGTAATTTTGGTACAAAAAAAATGTCTAAATATTCATTCAGCTCAACGATTAATAACACGCATGGCATTGAAGTAGAGACTAAGCTGCTTCTTTCTGCTAATAATTTCAAGTTCACTCACAAGTCAAGAAAAGACGCAATAGAATGGGAAATTCCTTACCAGGTTTACCTGAAGCGCCAAACGTACAGACTCTTTGTAAAACGAGTTGAAAAGCAAAATTTTTGCGTACTTTGTCAATACTACTCATTTCGTATTTTGTCAACATTAGAAAAGATATTTGTAAAATGTGCAAATGTTTCTGGCTAGCTATTATTTAGCTTCGTTATATGGTTTGGTTGTTTCAATTGTATTGTTGTGTACTTTTGTTTTAAGGTGTTTTTGATATTTAGTCCTCAGCAAAAAAAATTATTAATCAAAAAAAAAGTACAAACAAATACAATTCTAACAGCCAAACCGTATTACGAATCACTACTTTAGAAATTTTACTGTAATTGTGTTATGTCTTACATTGTTGTTATTTAATTAAAACTGTTTTTTTATTGATTTATGTGTGTAAGTAGATAAGTGTACAATTTTTATAAAAACTTGCGTTAAAAGTAATAGCTGTTATGTTTTTATTTTTGATCACACAATTTTTATAAGTTAAAAACAATTCGTTTGTTACGTCAAATAATAATTTTGTTATAAAAAGATGCTATAAGTTTATTTAGCATCATGATAATCAACAGTTGGAAGTACAAACTAATCTGCTTATTTCTTTGATATCTTTTGATATAATTTCAACTTATGTTCACTCAGAAGTCGGGAAAGGACGCACGAGAAAAGGAAACTTCCTACCATGAGCGCCACACGGGCAGAAGTCTTGGGAAATCGAGTTCAAACACGAAATATTTTGCTTAACTGACAATTATTCGCTGGTATTGAGCGCCGTCTACTGCTTGGGAAAAATTTTTCGTTGACAACATCACAGCGGGAAGCATGTATGCCCACAAACAAAACAACGACACTCGCAGAAAATTTGCTTACTCTAGAGGTATTACGAAGGTTACAGGGACAGGAAACAAATTAGGTGAAGGTCTTTGACAGTAAAGTAACGTGATTGGAACTATTCGGTCGTTTTGAACCACTTTGAAAGTGATAATTAGTTGGAACTACAGGTATTCGTGTTTAGATGGTGAACGGAAGAGCGCAGCAAGTGAATGATTTGCAGGGGAAGAAATTAATATTGTCGATGGTCGCCTCTGTGCACAACTCGTTCAACGACAACAATTACAAAAAAACTGTCTGCCGACAAAACTCAATTTTCGAATTCAAGAGCTCCTGCTAAGGCGACTTGGGAGGTCCGGTGGCTTGCAGGCAGTCGAAAAGTGTCCAGTTGGATAGTTTGGTGCACAATTTCATGCGGAGGTTTTAACTTTCAAACTACCGGTAGCATTGGACAGCCGTGCGTGGCAGCTAAGCCCTCGGCCCACGTAGAGCATATTTATGAAAATGTAAAAATAGTTTCTCCAAACTTGATTATTAAGAAGTAAGGATCGGACGCGAGAGTGGGGGACCCTCTTCATCGCGCTCCTTATTTCAGCAAAGTACAGCAACAAAAAAGATTAAAATATTTTTTATGATGTATTATAGCTTTCCAAGGTGCCATCCTCGGCAAAAGATTGGTTTCAACCGCAGTGAGTTACTTTAACAACTATTGTGCCAAATAAAGACTATCAAAAGCTTAATATCAAGTATGATAAGCACAACATTGCGTTGATATCTCCCTGATGAAATTGATTACGGAGCTGAGTTTGTCAAGCCGTTGAGAATGATTGTTGTTCGCAATGAGAAAGACTGCGAAGTGTTTATATGTGAAGATAATGATGTAATTGATATCATAGAGTACGAGAATCCTCTACAAGTGAGGAAAGTAGATATTTTAGATGATAAAAGGTGCAGCTCTCTCATGAAAACCAAAGTGCTATGCAGTTTCTTTATGATCATCATGTTTGTACTGAACAAGAACTTGGGACACCTACCATCAGTGTTGAAGCAGTAACTAGTTTAATTTGCAAAGATTATCTACATACCATGGAATTTACGGAGTCGCATTTTTCAGTCGATACCTCCATTAGAAACAACTGCGTTCACTTAATAATCGGCAAAAGTAAAAGTGTTTTTGTATAAGTTAGAACAATTTAAAAAAAACAAATGTGTAACAGAGGCGACCGTCGACCACAAGCATTCGGCTTCACTTGCTGCGCTCTTCCGTTTACCATCCCAACCCAAATTCCTGTAGTTCAAACCAATACGAAACAACCCCGTTCACCAAATTATCGAATTAGACACTCATCGACTGCCTGCAAGCCACCGGACCGTCCAGGACGCCTTTGCTCTGGAACTCGAAGCCGGAGTTTGTGTCGGCAGACAGTTTTATTGTAATTGTCGTAGTTGAACGTGTCGAACACAGAAGCGATATCGTAGATCACAAACATGTCTTCTCCCACAAAACAACCGGCTTCACTTGCTGCTTCGTTTACAATTCCTAGACCGATGTCCTGTAGATCGAACCGATTATAAATTTCAAAAAGGCTCAAAACGATCGATTGGATCCAATCACGCTATTTCCCTGTTGAGGTGGAGCTCAAATAGGATTTATCTTCCACTCATATTTGTTTCCTGTCCCTGTAGCCTTCGTAAAAGTTCCTTGTAGGAGTTTTCTTTTCTCCCTTTTTCGTGCGTCGCGTCTTTTCTTGACTTCTGAGTGAATATAAATTAAAAATGTCAACAGAAAGAAGCGGCTTAATTTGTATTTCCAACTGCTGTAAATCATGATGCTAAAAAAACATTTAGTCATTTTTCTATACCAAAATTATTATTTGACGTAACAAAAATTGTTTTAAATCTATTAAAACTGTGTGATAAAAAATAAAAACATAACAGCTATTACTTTTGTTGCAAATTTTTATAAAAGTTGTACACATTACAATTTAGACACATAAAACAAAGAAAGTAGTTGTGTTTAAACTACAACAATGTAAGACATAACACAATTATAGTAAAATTTATTATACTATAAATTTATTTATTATAGTAATTATATTAAATTAAAGTAGTGATTCGTAATATGGTTTGGTTGTAAGAATTATATTTGAACGTACTTTTGTTCGGATTTCTAATTTTTGTTCGCTGATGACTAAACATCAAAAACACTTCAAAAAAAAAAGATATCAGAAACATTTGCATATTTTGAAAACATGTTTTTGTATATTGACAAAGTACAAGATGATGAAAAAAACTGTTGACGTACTAAGACGATTTAGAAAATAACAAAATATTATTTTATTACAGTAAGATTATAACAAATCAAAATAAAATACATTATTTTGATTGTTTTAATCAATGCTAATTTCAGACTAAAAAAGTTATTTACATTTAAAATGAAATTTTCTGTGTAGTTAAAACCAAATGAAGTTAATATTAATTAAAATAAAAACTGCAGCCGGCGGTAGTTTTAATAACAGAAGTTTAGAACTTGAGGACCTGTTTATTTCCGATCTCTGATCTAAACAAATTTATAAATGTTTTCCTTTATTGGTCAAACTCAGACTCATACTCAGAGAACTCCGGAATAGTTTTAAATTTTATTTTATCAGGCATTATTTCATAACTATTTTTTCCTTTATTTTTATATTTTTTAAGTGCCTTTTTAAATATTTCGGTTTTTAGACAAATATAAACTGATAAATAATAGTTTTTAAGTTTTTGGCTTATATCATATTGAATTATATTTTTAAGTTTAAACTAACTCAGGCTAGATATATAACTCAGCCTAGTTGTTGATCATTCAGGCTGGCTGTTTTGTCATCAAGAATGTCATCCATGTATTGGAATTTGAGATGGGTCAAACACGAACGAAAATACTTTTGAACAATGTTCAAATATGCACAAAGAGTCAATTTTTAGGGAGTAAAAAAAATAATAATAAACCGACCAAAGGTAAAAGTTACACTTATGGGTAACAGTTTAAATAATAGAAAATTAAATTTAAATTAAAAAAATTAAAAAAAAAAAGAAAACCAAGGGTAAGGGTTTGGGGAAACAGTAATAGTAAAAAAAAAAAATTAAAATAATATTTACAAGAAAAATATAACCAGCATAGGGTAAAGGTTAGGGGTAACAGTTATTGTATATAATTATAATTAAAAAAAAATTAAACCAGTTCAAAAGTTTCTTCATTAATAAAAAAGTTACTTCTCGCAAAAGTTACTTGTGGAAGCGTGACGCCGTGCAAAAGTGGCTTCTAGCAAAAATGTTTAAAATTATTTTTTAAACCAGCAACTTTAAATTCACACTACCTTTCATAACTTTTCAAATTTATAAACTGATTATATCAAACCAAGTTCCTTCATTTAATTTATTAACTAAAATGTTTTTTTTCTTCTAAGTTTACTAAGATCCAGAGGTTCTTCTACTCATTAAACTTATTTTTAAATAAAGTAGCGGAAATTTCTCCCGTTAAAAATAGTGCAGTTTAACAATAATTTTTAGTTAATTTATGATATTTGATATGTTTGATATTTATTTCAAAACTTAGATTACTTAAAATATGTTTTTATAAATACATGAATTGTTTTATGACACTTTTGCTAAGAACTATTTTTTTATTAAAACCTTTAATTATTGTTTTGTATTTCTATGTAATTTTAGTTAAATAATAGTAGTTTTTCAAGATTTTTAGAGTATAGTAATTTAAATCATTTCACAAGCTGAAGATAACTCAGGCTTGATTAATAAACATCAGTCTAGTATGAGTAAAGCAAGTATTCTGTATGGCCTAAAAGAATAGCAATAGTGTAGTATGAACAATCATTTCAACCAACTTTTATTTCTACCAACATATATTAAACTTTCAATTTAAGCTTTGATTTTTCAAGCTGGCTGTTTTTTCTCAAAAAATGACAACCCTGTATTAGGACCACCTTAAAAATACATGTACTTAACCTTTTACTCTAAGTTAACTATGTTGTTGCAATGAGTTTATAAATTATTAAAACTTATTTAAATGAAAGCATTGCCAAATGTTTATTTTTAAATTGTATAGTAGTTAACCAAAACAGGTTTTTACACTTGTTTTCACATGTTTTACATTTGTATTTATTTTGCTTTGATTTTTGTTTCTAAAGTTTACTTAAACCATGAGGCTTTTCTACTGTCTAGCCTTATATCAAGTAGAACTTTTTTTGTTAATTTTTTTTTTTTATAACAACTTTAAATTAATTAATATAAATCTAAAATTATTAAATTCATTTACACTTCAGGCTAATTCAGGTTTTTTTAATAGTTTGTTGCGAAACTTAAGTAATTTTGATATTTTTTTTAAACATCAGGTCTTATTTTATAATTTTTTTTTTTTTTTTGAATTTTTTTATACATATTCTTGTATTTTTACTTTTATAATTTTGTCACTATTTTTAACTTTTTAGTAATCATACTTGGTCAGTAGAAACTTTTTAAACTTTTTGATAATCTAGATGTTTTATTTTTTTTTTTTAAAGAA
Source organism: Thalia democratica (assembly GCF_965202585.1). Taxonomy (NCBI): domain Eukaryota; kingdom Metazoa; phylum Chordata; class Thaliacea; order Salpida; family Salpidae; genus Thalia; species Thalia democratica. The sequence goes on from NC_139169.1 coordinate 17,702,424, forward strand.
AAAAAAAACTAAGACTAAGTTAATAAGACTCAGTTAAGTTTTCGTTAATCAATAATTCATTTTGACTCAAATAAGAGCAACTCTGTGGTAGGCAACTCTTTAAAAACATAAGAAGACAATTTTAAAAAGAGTTTATAAATTTTTAAATGTAAATAAAACACTTAATCTAGTAGTAAAATTGTCTTTTTATATTTACTTGTTCTTAACCTTAAAGCTCTTATTGTAAAAAATAAACTACTTTAGCCTATATGAAAATTAAATTGCAATTATTGACAAAAAAAAGTTTTAAATAAAAGCCATTTTAAAACCAGGGTTTCCTAAACTATGTCCCTCTCCGACAAGTTTTCTCTTAAAACTACCATTGAAAACACCTAAGGCCCTTTTTTATGTTCTTCGTCATCAAATCCAGATGTATAAATATCTAATTATGGCCTTTTTGCTCTTTCTTTTGCAGTTTATGGCCCCTTAGATTTACTAAAGTTTTCTCATAATATCTAGTTTAAGTCAAAGAACTACTATTGAACCGCCTAAAACCTGTATTTTTTGCTCTTCATCTTAAACACCAGAACATCTTGTGTAAATTTCAAATTATGACCTCATGGCTATCATGTGGCCCCTTTACAGCTCATACCCAACCTTAGATTATGATTTTCCTCCCTTTGCTGCTTATGGTTGCCTAACTTTCTGTAATGGCCCCCAAGAGAGCCACTTGGCCTACTTTAGAAAATCCTTATGTAAACTAATTAAGAAGATGCACTATTTCCTATCTTAAAATTTTAACTTTTTTTCAATAATGTAAAATGTTATCTAAAAGTTGTATAACTAAATTTGTTTATTTGTAGAAAGAAAAATGCAGAAAGTTTCTTGTTTATTTTTGTTTAAAGCATTTATAAGTCAGCTTTATTAAAATAGTATACCACAGGATTTTTACCACGTTATATAGTATAGTTTATTTATCAACAAAAAAGCTCAAAATATTTTTTCTAAGACTCACGGTATAAAAAAACTTTTCATTATGGGTTATTTTATATTTAATGTTTTAAAAGTTTTTATTCATTTAGTTCAATTAAAATAAAAGGCTACTGTCTCTGTTTTTAAGTTAGTTGGTACATCTTATTAATTTTAAAGCAACAAAGTAAGCTTGTACTAGCTTTTAACGAAAAACTTTTAAAAATACTCCAGTGTTTAAACATTTATATATAGTTTAATCAAACAAGTTTTACAAAAAATAAATTAATGGCTGAAATCTAAATAAAAAATTCAAACAAGTTAAAAGCTTTAAAACTAAATTAAAAAGTATAGCTAACTTTATTAGTAGATTATAACTTACAGATATGAAATTAGAACTAAAATTTTCAGTTTGGAAAATAACAATTTCACAATTTAAAATAAAATGTGACTATAAAAAATTTACTGGTTTTGTATTGATAGTGATTAAACATATTCAAATCAAAAACAATTTCAAACACCCCTGTTAAATGTCAATTTTAAGACAACTTTATTATACCAAAGTCGCGGTCAAGTAGATTAAATGAGATAGTCAATTTTTTTTAGTTCAGTTAATTTAACTTGATTAAATCTAAAAATAATATATGCTTAAATATAACCTAATTTTCAATTAGTATATATTATAAATACATAAAGTTGTTCCTAATTGACACTTTACAATTAATTATTTTTCATGATTGTGAACTAATAAATACATAGTTCATGTAAAGTAAAACTGTTATACCAATATTCTTAAAAAATTATGCAGAATCTTGATTTGTAATTTTCACAAACATTATCAGATGAAAATTTTATGGGAATTAGTTAGTAGCTTCCTTATAAAATCAGGGTCTTAAAATATTGTTTTAAATTTATTATCACATCTAAAGTATTAATTAAGACTAGTTCCACCTCTTTTTAATTAGCGTACAGCACAAAAGTGAAAGTTATTTCTGCTTGCATTGAAAGTCTAATCTTTGTTACTGAACATAGTTGTTTACATTGTTAATTTTAACGTTTAAAATTTAGTAATATAGCACAATCAAATATGTGAAATAAGTTTTTTTTTTGTTAAACAACTATATAATTGAACAACTAGATTTTTTTCTTCATTTTGACAGCGTAGCACAGGTTCTTTTTGAGTTGTATGAACAGAGTAGGTGTCCAAAATGAGCGACACTTATGCATGAAGGGTCAAATATGCACGAAGACGCTATTGTACAAAGACACTTTGCACGGTTGATAAACTTTCAAGTTTTTTTTATTTAATCATTATTATTTTACTGTTATCCTTAACACTTAACCTAAGTCGGTAATGTGTTTTTATTTTTTCATAACTTATTTAATATGATTCTTTTTATCTTCTAGTTTTTTTTTTAATTTTTAAGTTTATTTTTTTAGTCACTGTTACCTCTAACCCTTACTTTCAGTCAGTAATGTGTTTTTATTTTTTCATAACTTATTTTATATGATTCTTTTCATTTTCTAGTTTTTTTATTAAAATGATTTATAAGATTTTTCACTGTCATTGTTATCACTAACCCTTACTTTCAGTCAGTAACTTTTTTTTTATTTTATGATTTTAGTTAATTTTTTACTGTTTTTTTTTTCACTTAACTTTTTAACTTTTTATCAATACTTTTACCTCTAACCTACTGTTGGGAACACAAAACTTTTAGGGCACACGAAACTCACAAAAAATTTAGATAACACAAAAAATATTTTAGTCTTATTACTGTATTTATTTAGTTAAAGCAACTTAGTTTAATTTTAAAGTTGAATCTAGCCCTGGTGTTTAATTTAGCTTTTATTTTATTGTCCATTTTACTCTCAGGATCTATTTCAGTATTAAATTATGGACATCATTCTTTATATAAATATTGCATTAAAGACACATTCTACAGCTGAAAAATGGAAATGTGAAAAGTCCATTGACTTATGTGGAAGAAGCTGTCATCCAGCTACTATCATGATTTACCACCAAATTAATAGGTTATTGTTTTTTGATTTATTATGAATATTACAGGGTTGCCAGTTTACCTGGAAAAACCTGGAATTTGACAATTTAGACAAAAAAAATGAAAAAACATTAAATACTAACAATTTTGACATGAACAGTAGTAGAAATTGATTTTATTTAAAAAATTCATAATATAATTTTTAAAAATTTGTCGTCATCAATTTTTTTTATATTAAAACAAAATTATAAGTTTTACAGTATGTTTTCAATGTATTTATGCTTTTCAACACAGTAATTCTACCCTAAAATTTCAATTTTGTTTGAATAGTGTAAATAGTTATCTAAAAGTTGTACAACTACACTTGTTTATTTGTTGAAATAAAAATGCAGAAAATTTCTTGTTAATTTTATATAAAGCATTTATTAGTCAGCTTTATCAAAATAGTATATCACAGGGTTTTTACCATGTTATATATTTAAGTTCATTTATCAATAAAAAAAAGCTAAAAATATTTTTTTAAGACTCATGGTAGGAAAAAAACTTTTCATTATGGGTTATTTTATTTTTTATTTGTTTAAAGTTTTTATTCATTTAGTTCATTAAAAATAAAAGGCTCCTGTCTCTGTTTTTAAGTTAGTTGGTACATCTTATTTATTTTAAAATAACAAAGTAAATTTGTACTAGCTTTTAACATAAAACTTTTAAAAATACTCAAGTGTTTAAACATTTATAATAATTTAATCAAACAAGTTCTACAAAAAAATAGTAATTGACCGAATTCTAATTAAAAAACTTTTAACAAGTTAAAAGCTTTAAAACAAAAATTAAAAACATAGTTAACTTTATTTGTAGATTATAACTTATAAATAAAAAAATTAAAACTAGAATTTTCAGTTTGGAAAATAAAAATTTCACAATTTAAAAATAAAATGTGACTATGAAAAGTTTACTGGTTTTAGTATTGACAGTGATTAAATATATTCAAAATCAAAAACCATTTAAAACACTCCTGTCCTGTTAAATGTCAATTTTAAGACAACATTGCAACTTTATTATACTAATGTCGCGATCAAGTAGATTATATGAAATAGTCAATTTTTTAGTTTAGTTAAAATAACTTGATTAAACCTAAAAATTATATACGCTAAAATATAACCTAATTTTTAATTAGTATATATTATAAATACATAAAATTGTTCCTAATTTAAACTTTACAAATAACTATTTTTCATGATTGTAAACTAATAAAAACATAGTTAATTTAAAGTAAAACTGTTATACCAATGTTCTTTAAAAATTCTGCAGAATCTTAAATTTGTAATTAACACAAACATTTTCAGATGAAAATTTTATGGGAATTAGTTAGTAGCTTACTTATAAAATCAGGGTCTTAAAATATTGTTTTAAATTTATTATCACATCTAAAGTATTAATTAAGACTAGTTCCACCTTTTTTTAATTAGTGTACAGCACAAAAGTGAAAGTTATTTCTGCTTGTATTGAAAATCTAATCGTTGTTACTGAACATTGTTGTTTACATTGTTAATTTTAACATTTAAAATTTAGTAATATAGCACAATCAAATATGTGAAATAAGTTACTGTTTTGTTAAACATTTATATAATTGAACAGCTAAGATTTTTTCTTAATTTTGACAGCGTAGCACAGGTTCTTTTTGAGTTGTATGAACAGAGTAGGTGTCAAAAATGAGCGTCACTTTTGCATGAAGGGTCAAATATGCACGAAGACGCTATTGTATAAAGACACTTTGTACGGTTGAAAATTTTTCAAGTTTATTTTTATTAATTTTAATTAATCAGCATTATTTCTACTGTTATTCCTAACCTTTAAACTAAGTCGGTAATGTGTTTTTATATTTTCATAACTTATTTTATATAATTCTTTTTATTTTCTATTTTTTTTTTATTAAAAAAGTCTTTAAGTCTATTTTATTAGTCACTGTTACCTCTAACCCTTACTTTTAGTCAGTATCTTGTTTTTTTCGTTTTTCACAACTTATTTTATATGATTCTTTTCATTTTCTAGTTTTTTTTTTTATTAAAGTAATTAATAAGATTTTTTTTGTCACTGTTACCTCTAACCCTTACTTTCAGTCAGTAACTTTTTTTTTTCTTTTATGATTTTAATTAGTTTTTTTACTGTTTTTTTTTTCTCATTTAACTTTTTACCATTACTTTTACCTCTAACCTACTGTTGGAAACACAAAACTTTTAGGGCACACGAAACTCACGAAATTTTTAGATAACACAAAAAAATATTTTAGACTTATTACTGTGTTTAATAATTAAAGCAACTTAGTTTAATGTTTTAATTGAATCTAACCCTAGTGTTTAATTTAGCTTTTAGTTTATTGTCCATTTTACTCTCATGATCTATTTCAGTATTAAATTATTAATATCATTCTTTATATAAATAATGCATTGAAGTCACAACCTACAGCTGAAAAATGGAAATGTGCAAAGTCCATTGACATATGTGGAAGAAGCTGTCATCCAGCTAATATCATGATTTACCACCAAATTAATAGGTTATTGTTTTCTGATTTACTATGAATATTACAGGGTTGCCAGTTTACCTAGAAAAACATGGAATTTGAAATTTTAGGCAAAAAAAAAACACTTTAAATACTAACAATTTTGACATGTTCAGTAGTAGAATTTGATTTGATTTAAGAAATATATAATATAAATTTAAAAAATTTGTCGTCATCAATTTTTTTTATATTAAAACAAAATTATAAGTTTTACAGTATGTTTTTAATGTTTTTTATGCCTTTTAACACAGTTTCTTACCTTAGCATAATTTGAAACTAAAATCAGACCTGAAAAAGTGTACTTTTTTAAACCTGGAAGAAATTTGGATAACCTGTGGAAAATTTTTTAAACGAGTAGCAACTCTGATATTAGAAATTTATAGCATTTCGCTTAAGGTAGAAAGCTATTTTTTTTTCATCAAAATTATTATTACTACCAACTTTTTAAATGACAAAATTGTTTATATAAGGTTGTTCACTTGATAATGATGTTATTAGTTAAGTGATAATTAAAGTTTAAAACTATTTTCTATATTTAGAGAAAAATAAGAACACTTATTTAATTAAAAAATACTTTAATTGAGATAAAAACAATTAAAATATGGTAAAAATTTTCTTTAAATAGATACATTGTAGTAGTGGTGAATAAATTTTAGTAACAATTTTAAGTATTAAATAATGCAAATTATACAATTATTATATTATTATATATCCATAATTGAATAGTGCATACAAACTCTATAAAAATTATAGGGTTTAGTTAATTTTTAGTTGCCACATACTGAGGCTAATTTAAATTTTATAAAGGTTTTTTTTTAAAATTATGCCGGCTCATTATATTCTCGGGTTCTTTTGTAAATCTCAGGCTGTTTAGCTATGTTTTTTAATAGATTTCTAGTTACTTAAATTTATTAGTTTTAAGATTTTAAAACTTAGTTCTTGAATATTATCTTTATTTTCTACTTGTTTTGTTCTTGTGTTCTAAATAAAAAATTAACTGTTTATTTTCGTGTTTTAATTTGTCTTATAAGTTCTTTTTTCAATTATTTATATTAATTAGGATGATTAGAGTAATTTTATGTAACTCTGGAGAGATTTTTTTTTACTCTAAAAAAAGATTTTTACTCTAAAAAGTTGCAAACCTTTTAATAACCAGTTTAAGTATCAGTATCATTTAGAATTGTCAAACACTCAGCCTAGTTAAATTTTTCTTAAAAATACAGTCTTAATAGGGATTTTTTTCTTGCAAAAGGTAGTCTAGTTCTGGAAGTTCTATTAAATTTCTGAATAAATTATGTCAATTTTATTTTGAACAGTATGAATTTTTTTTAGATCTTATATTTTTAATCATAATGTTACTTGAAGAATACTGCTACATACTTTTTAGCTTTTGCTTTCTCTTTTCTATTTTAAACTCAAGTTGACTCAAACTAGTTTGTTGTAACTCTCGCAGAGTGACACACACTTAGAATAACTCAGAACAGTATAAATTCCTTTAAGTTTAAATGATAGTTTAGAAAAATAATTGAACCTTATTTTAATGTATTTTCTTTCATGGCATGTAATTTCTTTGTTATAGTTTGAATTTTATGTTTTTTTCGTTAAAATTCCTATTTTTTTAGATATTTTAAATTTTTTATTTTAAGTATTTAACTGAATTTTTATAAATAACTAAAATAATTTAAGGCTAATATTAGATTTTTGACTTAAAGAGAAACAACTATGATTATATTTGTTACTCAGGCTGATTTTGTTTTAGTTTTAACAAAAGCAAACTTAACAATTATTATTGAACTGCTTACTCGAGGTCTAATTTTTTTATTTAAAAAATAAAAAATGCAGTAATTTCAATAGTTTAATTAAAATATTTATAGTATGTCATTTAAAAGGTGGTGTAACTTTATGTTTAACAAACATTTTAAAAAAGGCTGAAAAGTTTTTTTTGTGTTTTGTTAATATATAATTTTACATACAGTTAAACGTTTAGTATTTGTGAAATATTACGTTATTTTTTCTGTTTTAGTTAGACTCAAGTAAAAAATCAGTTTAACGTTTAAATTTTTCAAAATACTTTAGGGTTCTTCATTTGTTTTGCAATACGTAAGCTTTAAAAAAACTGTTAATTGATATCCCTATTAGTGTTTTTATTATATAACTACAAAAATAAAGGTAGTTAAAAGTAATTTGATATTCTTATCAAAACTTAAACAAAAAAGGATTTTTAAAAATGTTCATGTTAGTTTATAATTTATTTTCTAAAGCTAAGGCTTTAATTTAATTTAAATTACTAATTATTTTTGTCTTAAAATAAATGTTTCAAATAATCTGTTTCTTATAACTATGATATTTAAGGTAACTAACAAGATTGTCACAAATTCAGAATATTCCTGGATACTTAGTAACTTTTCAAAATCTCAGTATGACACAAGATAACTCAAGATTTTTTTTCTAAACTCCGGCTGGCTCAGATATTTTTTTAATCTCAATATAGTTTTAAAATTTCAGGTCAGTCTTATCTACCTTTAAAGTGAGATATAGTTGATTTAGTTTCAATATTTTTACTTTGTGGTAATTTTTGTTGAAGAGCTTGATTTATCTTGCCTTTGAAAAGTTTAAAATTTAAAAAAAAAATCCTGGGTGACTGCAGTTCAGTTCAAAATCATTCAAGACAGTTTCTAATCATACAGATCAGTTTTGACTAAAAAGATTACAACCCTGTCAAACTTTGTTAACAACATTTACTTTCAATGTTTGACTTAATAATTTAAAACAAATTATTTGGTGTTAGTATAACTAGCTTTTTTTTTATTTCAAATTATTAATAGTCATTTTAACTGTTCTAACTTCTTTTATTAAACTAAGCTAAAATCAAAAGTTAACACAATATCAAGTATTAAATGTTTACAGTAAAATATGTGATATACTGTATAATAAGAAATCCTTATAGTCAGCACAATTATTGATATTTTTTGGTATTGATTAAACTAGATTATAAAGCAAAAATGACATTTAGCTGTTTAAAAAACAGAGTTTTCATACACACAAACTACTCAGAATAACTTTGAGTCTATTTTAAAAGTTTGGAAATTTAGGCACAGGAATTTTTTTTGAAAAACTTATGCTGACACATGTTTAATTGATTATTTATTAAAAAATTCAGACTAGATTTATATTTTTCAGAATGTTAGACTACTTTTTATATTGACTATTTTTTGATTAATTGATGTTAGATTAATTTAATCGTTGTTAATTTGTTATTAAGTTTTAGCAAAAATAAATATATTTCTTCTTACTTAGACTAGCTAAAAGAATTACAAACTGGTTTTTGGTCAATTAAGATTGTTTTTATACTTTAATAAGTGACAAATTCAAAACTAAGTTACTAAGCCATGCTAAAATCTGAAAATACAGTACTTATTTGTAACTAACTTCATAAGAAAATAAAGTTAAAACTTAAGTTTTTAGTTTTTTACCAGAAAAAAGTGACAATCAATTACAACCCTGAATTTTTCTTGAAATGCAGAAATTCAGTCTATGAAAGAAAAAATTTAAGCATCAAATGTACAGAGATAAAAATATATACATTATTTTGAATTTAGCTGTTTATAATTCGTTTTTTTTGTTCTCATTTTTCTATTTGTTTAATAACATTTGTAATTAGATAATACTCACAGAGTAAAAGATAAAGAATTAGTTTAAGGATGTATTTAATATTAAAAAACTTTTTATAGAATACTGTACTGGGGATTTTGTAGTGATTGCTGATACATGCTCCATTAAAAAGTATGTAAGACAAAGCCATATAACTAAAATATCACTGTTAAAAAAAGGTAAACCAAATAAAAAGATTTATTAAAACTAAGATGAAATATTAAATTTCAGCTTGTGTTATCAAAAGGTTTTCATTTAAATATAAATTTAGTAATGATAAATTAGCAACGCTAGTGGGTTTCTAAAAACTATATCTCATTAATATAAAGCTTCAAAAATATCGTTTTAAAAATAAATATACTAATAAAAGTGTTTACGTAGTCCTACCACTAGCGGCACTTTTTAAAATAATATCTTTGGGACCCAATTTATGTTTTGCAGTTTTGTGTACACAGGTTCTGATTAGCTTAGGGATCACTGGCTTAATGTATATATCACTAATTAAGTACATTTTAAATATTTGTTCTGATTAAATTTCTATAGTAAAATAATAAAAACAAAAGTTATTAAAAACTTCTTTGCACAATAAAATACATTTTATGCATACTAGTATTACAACCATCTTGCAGAGCATTTTACTATTAAACACCTAGAGCAATAAGCAGATTCTAAAGTATTTTTAAAAAAACTAGGCATTTTTTTACGTTACTTCAAAGTAAATTACAGCTTTAAGCTATGAAGCAAACTAGACTAGACCTAAGGTTTTGACTTAAAATATGATATTGAGAATTTTGTTATAAAATTTAACAAAATTAATTTGTTTTATACTTTTTAAATAAAATCTTCAAAGTTATCATACGTTTTTTTTTATTTTAGTATTATTTTTACTAAAAAGTAAACTTGAAAAGATTTAATAATCATTTTAAACAGATTTTAAAGTTTTAAGATATTAAAATTAAAAGTAATAATGGAGTACGAATGTTGTATATGCCTGGATAGATTATTCAAAGTAGACACAGAAGTATCTGTCACACCGTGTGGACATACCTTTCACAAAAACTGCATATCAAACGTAATAAAAGGTGAGATTAAGAAATGTCCAATTTGTAGACAAGATTTACAGGAAGAAAAAATAGTTAAAGTTCACTTTAATGTGAATAAAGAACTTGACTACAGTGATTGTTCAAATGATACTTTGAGCTTCTTTGATAAAGTTGTTGAGTATGAAGCAGTCAAAAGGATGACCATGGTAAAAATCATTAAGAAGTTAGATAAAGAAAATACCCGTCTAAAGCAAACTTACAAAACCAACTGTAAAGGCTACAGCTTGTGTAAGTTGTTCTTGGGAGGTTTCCAGAAAGAAATTAAAATTTTGAATGAAAAAATCAGTAAGTTAAACTTAACAAAGGGTGGGTTGAAAAGAAAAAGAAGATTGCTTAATGAAAAAGAAGAAACTATTGAAGTGCAAAAGTTAGAAGTTAAAGAAAACGAAATCGATGTAAATATTTGTGAAGATGCTATCAACAATATTGAAGCAGTAATTAGTAAAGGTTTGTTAATTTGCTATTGTTTAAATAACTTAATTATTTATGTAGAATTGACAGTTTTAAGTTTAACCAGGATCCATACGGATCATCAATTTATAATAAGGTCCAGATAAATAAGTTTGAAATTATCAAAGTTTAAAACTCTATGTTGTGAGATATTATCATTAAATCAAATGTAAAACAACCTCTGATAATACATAGATCAAAGAAAACTATAAATCACTTTAAGTTTACAGTTTTAGATACTTTTACATATTAATTGACAATCTTCTCATTATTCTTAAAGCTTTAAAAAACTAGTTAAGAAATGTTTTTTTTTTTGCATGACCCTAAATGTATAATTAATATTTCTTTATTTATATATTATATATCTTATTATTGTTACTGATTATTAAAATATGTTTATACAGTCGTTTTGCATGAAAACTAAATATTTATCTTCTCTTATAAACTTTTATGTTTTTTCTATTCTTAAAACTACTAACTTAAGCATTCTTTGTTTAACACTCTGTAACAAATTTTATGAAGTTGTAAACTAGTTAATCAATTTACTTTTTTAATTTGTTAATAAATTAAAAATTTATATTTATAAAACACGTACTAGGATTTCATTTTATAGGTGCACTACTTATTTAGTTCTGACAATAAGTAATTTGACAATTTTTGTTCTAAAAACTAATTCTAACTCTTCAACATTTTGTAATTGATTTTTTCAATACTTTTGTTAAATTATTTATTATTGTATTTTATAAAACTAAAAAGAAGAAATTAATATGTAATTTTGAAGTGTTTTTTTTTTAATTTTCTTTTCTTGTTCACTACTATAGTCTTTTTAATTATGCCTACATCCAAATATTGTTTTATATCATACTTTTTGAGATGTATCGCCTTGTTTTTAATTATAAGTTTATATTTTAAACGCATATTTAACCGAAAATAGCCTAAGATACTTTAAATTACCTTAATTGTTTTCAACCAGTTGAAATTTATTTAAACAACACCTGGAAACTGTCGACTCTTAGTTTAAAATATTCAAAGTTTATTTTTTTTAGCGAGTCTTGAAGTTTAGTAGTTATTGATTAGAAATCGTAATAAAATTTTTAAATTTTAGTTTTGTCGAGTAGAAATAGTTCTCAGTAGAAAAATTTTAAATTAATTTTGTTATGGTTTTTAGTTTTATTTTATCTTTAAAATCGGTATTTTTTGAAGGGACTGACAATGAAAAATTAAATGAAGTTTTTAGTGGAAATAAGAAAGCTTTAGATTACAACATGAAAATATGGTTGAATAAAAATTTACTTCATGAAGGGTTATTAAATAAAGTTGAAAATAATATGAAAGAACTACACGTAAACGATGAAAAAATAAGTGATTTAATATTGAGGAAATCTGTCGAACTAGAAATTGAAAACAAGGCATTGCAGGAAAACAACAAAGAAATAACTAAATACCTTGAAATTTTGGAAAAATCGCTTAGACAGGCTCAGAACAAAGCAGAGTTCTTGAAAAAAGATTACAAAAAGTTAAAGTCTGAAAATAACGATCTGTTGGCTGGTTTAAAAGCTACAAAACGGAAAAAAACTGATATTTTTGAGGCCAAATTATCAAGAAATGCAAGCGAAAAATCAGATGATAATATTAACGATGTTCAGATCACAAACTGCTATTCAATTAAAGGTACAATAATAAAATTTTCTTTATTTCTAGAATTTTTACAGTTTTTTAATACCTAAGGTTGTGTTCTGTTACTGCAACTTAAAACTTTAATCATCAAACCAAAGCTCTCAGCATATGCTGGTTTTGTTTTAATTACTAAAAGCTTTCGCCCGATAATTTTGTTTTTAGTTAATTTCTAGTATTTTACGATAAATTATAGTCAAGGCTCTAGCTCTGATGTCTAATGTCGATGTTTTCTTTTTAAATGTTGATTTTTATTTTGTGTTTAGAAAGACTTGCTTAACTGTTGTATACATCATTTTATTTTTTAGGTGCAGAAAACAATGAAGTTGAAAGTTATATATACATTAGCGGAGGAAAATCAGATGAGACAACTCAGGAAAACTGTGTTTTAAAAATGGACACAAACATTGGTAAATGGGATCAATTTAAAACTTTCGGTACACGTAGACGTCGCCATCAATCCATAATAAAAGGAGAACAAATGTATTTGATAGGCGGATATAATGGATCAGACTATGTTTATTCAGCAGAAAATGAGACCGTATCTCTTAACGAGGAATTAGCTACAAAAACGTTTCCTTTCATGCACAACAAACGGTTAAGCTTTGGAATGTGTTCTTTAGCAGAATGTGTTTTTGTCGGAGGAGGATTTAATAACTCTTCTGGAGATTTAGACAAATGCGAAGTCTACAGTTTTGAAACTTGTGAATGGACTGAAGTTTCTAGTATGAACACTAAAAGAAGGGAATTTACTCTGACTTATTTTCAAGGAAAAGTCTGGGCTATTGGCGGTTTTAAGGACTTAAATGACACATATACATGGCTGGACACTATAGAAACATTCGATATTACACAAAACAAATGGAAAACAAGCAATTTGAGGCTCCTAACTGAACGATCTGGACATAGCACTGTTGCTTACGACAAAAAACTCTTTGTTGTTGGTGGCGAAAACAAAGACTCATTTTTAGCTTCGGTTGAAGTTTATTCAAGCGAAACCAATCAGTTTAGTTTTGTTGCTTCAATGAATATTCCACGCTACTTTTTTGGATGCTGCATTGTAAATTCAAGTTTGTATGTGATGGGAGGATATCGTTTTGATTACGCCACTCTAACAGATGAAGTTGAGATATACGACATTGAAAAAAATGAATGGAGAAGGGGTCCGAGTTTGCCTTTAAAATTGGCTGAATTTGCTTGCTCAAACACTTAATGACCAGTTCTCATTTTACAACTCTATATTTTTTTCTTGCTCTGAAACTTTATAATATCTGCTCATTTTATAAGGATCTGCTAGTTATATGTTATCTAATAGTATTTTTAGTTCCATGTTGTTAATAAAAAAGTTTAAATTTGTCTAGCTCTAAACAAAAGCTTGTACAGTTTTAACAAGTATAATATTTTTGTTAACTATAAAAACTTAAGTGATTGACTCACAATATTTTTCTGTTTTCAATAAAGTTGTTAGTGTAAAACTCAACTATTTTTTGTTTTAATAGGCTTTATCTATACAAAAAACTTTTATCTTAAAAAAAATTATTTTTAACAAAATATAAATTTAATACTTAAAATGAACACCTTAAGTTTTATTTTATTACTATATCCTACTCATATTGTTTTAATTAACTAGATGTATTTTCCTTTACCTTCTTTTTTTGTTACGTTTGTTTTTTCTATATAAAATTAAAAAAAGATACTTTTTTAATTGTATCTAAGTATGTGTAAATAGTTCTAATAAAAAATAAACTAGCCATGGAATTTATTATAAGAAAAGTAATTTTTTATAGTCCTTTAAACTCCTGGTTGAAAAAATGCCCATATTATTATAAAAATAGTATAAAGAAATAATTGCACAAGAGTTTCCAGAGTGTTAAAAAACATTCATAAAACATTTCTAAATTAAGTAATTTTTAGTTATGTCTTAACTGCAATTGTTTTTATTACTCTTGGTGCTTAAAAATATAAGCTTGTGTAAAACTCTAATGTATTGTTTAGTATAATTATATTAGTTAATTTAGTATAATTATCTTTTCTTTTAGTAGTAAACATTTTGTTGTTTATTTTAGTATATAGCTTGCTATTCAAGAATTTACTCTTTTATTTTAAAATAAATTATTTTCTATAGATAAAGTTTTCATTTTTTTGTTAATTTTAATATATAGCTTGAAAACTTGATTTATAGAAAACAAGTTATTATATAAGAAAACAGTAACTTCTTGAAAAGGAACGTAATGATTGGTATTAATAGTACAAATTGCGACAATGTTAAAACTATCCTGTATGCAAGGGTGGGCAACGATTTTAGTTGGCGAGCTAGGTGTGGAAAAATTAATTTGTGTATATTCTAAAGCGTTTAAGTTGCATTCAAGAAAAATACTCAATTATTTAACGACAAATGATAATTTTAGGTGACCATTCTTTTTTATATATAATACAAACTTTAAATTTCTTACAAGTTTTATTTAAGCTTGTTCTTTATCTTTATTTAATTTTCACAATATTAATAGTAAGTTTCAAAATTTTGATTAGCAGGCAAGATGTACAAGCTTTCGGACCGCAGTTATATCTCTTTTAAGTTGGATACTGTTTAAATATTCTAGATGTTGTCCGTTTGGTGATTTTCGCTCTGCTTTTGTTTAGTTAAAGCAATCATCTTTGCAAACTTACACTAGAAATTTATCGTTAAATTGGATTTGTTTATACTGATACTCTTTTTATTAAACAATAAAAGTATACAATAAAATCAAGAAGTTGGTGAAAATTGTTTTAGAGAAATTAAGTTATTTAAATTAAAGCTGCAAATAACTTAATTCGTAGCGGAATGAATCTATTCATACAATAAACTAGCAATAAGATCCAGTATGTTTGATAAGAACTTTCAAATTTAATTAACTAATGGTGGTTACTTTTTTGTCTGCATATTTTTAGGTGTTATTAGAATTTAATTTTATTTTCCTATTTGATGTTTACAAAATAAAGACAAGTGCAGTAGTTATTTATCATTGTGAGGCACTTTTTTTAAATAAAAAAGCGCATTTAAAAGAAAAAAATATATTGCAAGAAGATTTTGCAGGCCATTATAGTTTCATAAAGTTAGACTAAATAATCTAATAAAAAAATCCTTAATAACAAAATTGTATTTTAAATATTATTAAGTAAGCTTTAAGTTTACTTGAATTAAATAACAAGAACAACTAATTTGTAGAAATTTATAAAACTTTTAAATGAAAAAGTTCTAAATTTTAATTAATTTCACAATTTATTTTAAAAATAAGTTTTCTGCTAGAACCCCGCTTGTAGGACGTTGTTCTCATACCCCTGGTCTTCACAAAATCTTTGTTTTAGTATAAATTTGTAATATAATCTAAATAGTTTAAACTGTGCAGATCAAGTCTGATCTACATTTAAAAATCTACATTTTTAAATGCGATTCCGGTAGATCACTAAAAAAAATTTAGTTAAAATTAAACCAAACTAATATCAAATCAAATAAATAAATACTAAGTTGAACACTGACTATAGCTTATGTGCAGATATAGTTTATGTACAAGCAATGCAAAAATTCAAAAGAGGCCAATAAAAACCAGTTTTTTTTTGAATATTAATATAACTAGTTGGCCGCGTTTATTTCGTTTGTTCTTCTTAATATTTTACTTTTATAAACTTTAGAAACAGTTAATTCTAGGTTAACTTTACAAACCAACGGACCTCACGAGTCTTTCTTGTCCATTCATATGTGTGGTGATATGTAGAAAAATATCTCCCTGTCTGTTTAAACCTTTACGAAGTTTACTTTATGAGCTGATAATATCTTGAAACGAAAGTTTTCATTACATTATTTTCACTAATGTCATTATGAATTTTTAATTTATATAATTACCCGTTCAGAGCATTTATAAGATCTTACACAAGGTTCCAAGGGGGGAATCTAGAGTTTGCGCCAACTCCTGGTTTCTCCAATTTTTTTATGAAAACAGTGTCATCAGACAGTCTTTTGAAATAAAGACAGTCTACAGACCCGAAGTTTGGACTTTAGTATGCAGTTAGAATAGTTCAAGTTATCAAAAGTTTTATCATACCAATTCGATCATCAGACATAGGTATCAATCTACCAAAGGCTTGTTGTCTGATGATCGAATAGAAATGACCAATCTTTTTGTTACTTTGATTTATGTGTGTAAATTTTAATGTGTACAGTTTTCTTAACTGACTAAAAAGTAATAGCTGTTATGGTTTTATTTTTAATCACACAATTTTCATAAGTTAAAACAATTTTTTCGTCAAGTCAAATAATAATTTTGGTACAAAAAAAATGTCTAAAAATTCATTCAGCTCAACGATTAATAACACGCATGGCATGGAAGTAGAAACTAAGCTGCTTCTTTCTGCTAATAATTTCAAGTTTACACACAAGTCAAGAAAAGACGCAATAGAAAGGGAAATTCCTTGTAACAGCATCGCTGTTCTTTCTTCCTTTTCTCTCAAAAAATGCTTAAGTTGAGTAAAACGCGAGTTTCTAGTCAGTCTAGTTTTACCTTTGTACTGATAGTATATTGTTTGAAAAGATTGTGGTCGCCTCGTACTTCTTGTACGAAGGCGACTGTTTTTTATATTAACTTGTAAATTGGAATAGCTTGTTTGTATATTTTGTTGTCATGTATCGCAGTTTATATTCATTTCAATACAATTTGTGTTTCTAGACTCGATTTCTTATATACAATTAGTTAAGCATTCTAACAATCTAACTATTTAATTAAACTAAGCTTAAAAGATAGTCTAAGTTTAGTTCGCAATTCATTAAGTCGACTTAGCTAAATAGCTTAGCTAAGTCATATCTAAACATTTAAATAACATCACCGATAAATACTTATAACGCGCACGGAGTCAGATAATAACCAGCATTGCGCGTATAAGTAACATTATAAGTAATTCGGGATAGTTAAATCCTTACCAGGTTTACCTGAAGCGCCACACGGACAGACTCTTTGTAAAACTAGTTGAAAAACTAAACTTTCGCCTACTTTGTCAATACTACTCATTTCGTACTTTGTCAATATTAGGAAATATATTTGTAAATGTGCAAATGTTTCTGCTTAGCTATTATTGAGCTTCGTAATTTGGTTTGGTTGTTAGAATTGTATTATTATGTACTTTTGTTTTAGGTGTATGTATTTGATATTTAGTCCTCAGCAAAGAAAAATTAGAAATCCGAACAAAAGTACATACAAATCAAATTCTAACAACCAAACCATCTTACGAATCACTACTTTAGAAATTTTACTGTAATTGTGTTATGTCTTACATTGGTGTTATTTAAACAAATCAGTTTTTTTGATTTATGTGTGTAAATAGAAAAGTGTGCAATTTTTATAAAATCTTGCCTTAAAAGTAATAGCTGTTATGTTTTTATTTTTAATCACACAATTTTTATAAGTTAAAAACAAATCGTTTGTTACGTCAAATAATAATTTTGTTATAAAAAAATGCTATAAGTTTATATAGCATCATGATAAACTTAGCTTTGGAACTCGAAACTGAAGTTTGTGTCGGCAGAAAAACTTTACGTGATTGTCGTAGTTGAACGTGTCGAACACAGAAGCGATATCGTAGATCACAAACATGTTTTCTCCTACAAAACATCCGGTTTCACTTACTTCTTCGTTCACCGTCTCAACCCGAATTCTTGCAGTTCCAACCGATTATCAATTTCAAAATGGCTTAAAACGGCTGATTGGATCCAATCACGCTATTTACCTGTCGAGGTCTTCCACCTAACTTGTTTCCTGTCCCAGTAACCTTCGTAAAAGCTCCTTGTAGGTTTTCTTTTCTCCCTTTCGCGTGCGTAGCGTCTTTTCTTGACTTCTGAGTGAACACAAGTTGAAAATATCAACATAAAAAAATTATCATAAAGAAGCAGCTTAGTTTGTACTTCCAACTGTTGTTAATCATGAAGTTAAGCATATTTTAAGTTAATTTTTGTACCAACATTACTATTTGACTTAACAAGCAAATTGTTTTCAACTTTTAAAAATTTTGTGACTAAAAATAAAAACATAACAGCTATCACTTTTGTTGCAAGTTTTTATAAAAATTGTACTCATTACAATTTACACACATAAAACAAAAAAAAATTGTTTTGTTTAAATAACAACAATGCAAGACATAACACAATTGTAGTAAAACTTATAAAGTAGTGGTTCGTAATATAATTTGGTTTTTAGAATTATATTTGCATGTACTTTTGTTTAGATTCCTAATTTTTGTTCGCTGAGGACTAAATACAGAAAGCACTTTAAAAAAAATAACAAGATAATCAAAAACATTTGCATACTTTGAAAACATGTTTTTGTATATTTACAAAGTACAAGATGATGGAAAAAACTGTTGACGTACTAAGACGATTTAGAAAACTAACAAAATATTATTTTATTACAGTAAGATTATAACAAATCAAAATAAAATACATTATTTTGATTGTTTTAATCAATGCTAATTTCAGACTAAAAATGTTATTTACATTTAAAAAGAAACTTTCTGTGTAGTTAAAACCAAATGAAATTAATATTAACTAAAATTAAAACTGCAGCCGGCGATAGTTTTAATAACAGAAGTTTAGCACTTAAGGACCTGTTCATTTCCGACCTCTGATCTAATCAAATTTATAAATGTTATCCTTTATTGGTCAAACTCAGACTCATACTCAGAGTACTCCGGAATAGTTCTAATTTTAATTTCATCGGGCATTATTTCATTACTTTTTTTTTCTTGATTTTTATGCTTTTAAGTCCTTTTTGAAACATTTCGGTTTTTAGACAAATATAAACTGATGAATAATAGTTTTAAGTTTTTGGCTTATACTATATCATATTGAATTATATTATAAGTTCAAACTAACTCAGGCTAAATATATAACTCAGCCTAGTTGTTGATCATTCAGGCTGGCTGTTTTGTCATCAAGAATGTAATCCATGTATTGGAAGCCCCTTTAAATTTGAGATGGGTCAAACACAAACGAAAATACTTTTGAACAATGTTCAAATATGCACAAAGAGTCAAGTTTTAGGGTGTAAAAAATAATAAACCGACCAAAGGTAAAAGTTACACTTATGGGTAACAGTTTAATTTGATAGAATATTAAATTTAAATAAAAAAAATTAAACAAAAAAGAAGACTAAGGGTAAGGGTTTAAGGTAACAGTAATAGTAAAAAAATAAATTTAAAATAATATTTACAAGAAAATTATAACCAGCCTAGGGTAAAGGTTAGGGGTAACAGTAACTGTATATAATAATAATTTAAAAGAAAATTAAACCAGTTCAAAAGTTTCTTCATTAATAAAGAAGTCACTTCTCGCAAAAGTTACTTGTGCAAGCGTGACGCCGTGCAAAAGTGGCTTCTAGCAAAAGTGCTTAAAACTATTTTTTAAACATACAACTTTAAATTCACACTACCTTTCATAACTTTTCAAATTTATAAACTGATTGTATCAAAGCAAGTTCTTTCACTTATTTTTTTTCTTTTAAGTTTACTAAGATCCAGAGGTGCTTCTACTCTTTAAACTTATTTTTAAATAAAGTAGCAAAAATTTCTCCTGTTAAAAATAGTGCATTTTAATAATAAGTTTTAGTAAATTATTTGAATAGAAAAATAAAGTTTTTAAATTTTTTGGCTAACCAATGCTTGTTTGATATTTATTTCAAAACTTAGATTACTTAAAATATGCTTTTATAAATACATGAGTTGTTTTATGACACTTTTGCTAAAAACTATTTTTTTATTAAAACCTTTGGTTATTGTTTTGTAATTATATGTAATTTTAGTTAAATAATAGTGGTTTTTCAAGTTTTTTACAGTATAGTAATTAAAGTTATTTTACAAGCTGAAGATAACTCAGGCTTGATTGATAAACATCAGTCTAGCTTGAGTAAAGCAAGTATTATGTTTGGCCTAAAAGAATAGCAATAGTGTAGTATGAACAATCATTTCAACCGACTTTTATTTCAACCAACATATATTAAACTTTTATTTTAAGCTTTGATTTTTCAAGCTGGCTGCTTATTCTCAAAAACTGACAACCCTGTATTAGGACCACCTTAAAAGTACATGTACTTAACCTTTTACTCTAAGTTAACTATGTTGTTGCAATGAGTTTATAAATCATTAAAACTTATTAAAATGAAAACGTGTACTACTTTGCCAAATATTTATTTTTTAAGTTTGTATAGTAGTTAACCAAAACAGGTTAATACACTTGATTTCATTTTTTTACTTTTGTATTAATTTTTTATTTCTTTGGGTTTTGTTTTTAAAGTTTATTTAAACCATGAGGCATTTTTACTGTCTAGCCTTATTGTATCAAGTAGAACTTTTTTTGTTAAATAATAATAATATTTTTAACAAATTTAAATTAAATAATTTAAATCTAAAATCATTAAATTTTTTTACACTTCAGGCTAATTCAGGTTTGTTTAATAGTTTGTTGCGAAACTTAAGTAATTTGGATACTTTTTAAAACATCAGGTCTTATTTTATATATTTTTTTTTTATTTGAATTTTTTTTTACATGTTCTTGTATTTTTTACTTTTATAATTTAGTCACTATTTTAACTATTATATAATCATACTTGGTCAGTAGTAATTTTTAAAACTTTTTGATAATACAGATGATTTAATTATTTTACAAAATGGAAAAAAAAACTAAGGCTAAGTTAATAAAACTCAGTTTAGTTTTCGTAAATCAATAATTCATTTTGAATCAAATTATAGCAACTCTTTAAAACCATAACAAGACAATTTTAAAAAGAGTTTATAAATTTCTAAATGTAAATAAAACACTTAATCTAGAAGTAAATATTGTCTTTTTATATTTACTTGCTCTTAACCTTAAAGCTCTTATTGTAAAAAATAAATTACTTTAGCATATATGAAAATTAAATATGCAATGATTGACAAAAAAAAGTCTAAATAAAAGCCATTTCTAAACTAGGGTTTCCCAAACAATGTCCCTCTCCGACAAGATTTCTCCAAAAACTACCAATGAAAACACCTAAGGCCTTTTTTTATGCTCTTCGTCATCAAATCCAGATCATTTAGTGTAAATATCTAATTATGGCCTTTTGGCTCTTCCTTTTACAGTTTGTGGCCCCCTAGATTTACTAAGTTTTCCCATAATATCTAGTTTTAGTTTCAGAACTACTATTAAACCGCCTAAAACCTGTTTGACAGCGTAGCATAGGTTCTTTTTTAGTTGTATGAACAGAGTAGGTGTCCAAAATGAGCGACACTTATGCATGAAGGTTAAAATATGCTGGAATACGCTATTCTACAAAAACACTTTGCACGGTTGAAAATTTTACAAGTTTTTTTTTTATTAATTTAAACTAATCATTATTATTGTTACTGTTATCCCTAACCCTTAACCTAAGTCGGTAATGTGTTTTTATTTTTTCATAACTTATTTTATATGATTCTTTTTATTTTCTAGTTTTTTTTTATTGAAAAAGTTATTAAGTTTTTTTTTTAGTCACTGTTACCTCTAACCCTTACTTTCAGTCAGTAATGTGTTTTTTTTTTTTCATAACTTATTTTATATGATTCTTTTCATTTTTTAGTTTTTTTATTAAAATAATTTATAAGATTTTTTTTGTCACTGTTACCTCTAACCCTTACTTTCAGTCAGTAACTTTTTTTTTTCTTTTATGATCTTAATTAGTTTTTTTTTTGTTTTTTTTATCATTTAACTTTTTACCATTACTTTTACCTCTAACCTACTGTTGCGAACACAAAACTTTTAGGGCACACGGAACTCACGAAATTTTTAGATAACACAAAAAAAGATTTTAGTCTTATTACTGTATTTATTTAATTAAAGCAACTTAGTTTAATGTTAAACTTGAATCTAGCCCTGGTGTTTAATTTAGCTTTTAGTTTATTTTTTATTTTACTCTCATGATCTATTTCAGTATCAAATTATAGATATCATTCTTTATATAAATAATGCATTGAAGTCACAACCTACAGCTGAAAAGTGGAAATGTGCAAAGTCTATTGACTTATGTTGTCATTCAGCTAATATCATGATTTACCACCAAATTAATAGGTTATTGTTTTCTGATTTACTATGAATATTACAGGGTTGCCAGTTTACCTGGAAAAACCTGGAATTTGACAATTTAGGCAAAAAAAAACATTAAATACTGACAATTTTGACATGTTCAGTAGTATAATTTGATTTTATTTCAAAAATTCGTAATATAAATTTATTTTTGTCGTCATCAAATTTTTTTATATTGAAAAATAAAATTTTAAGTTTTACATTATGTTTTCAATGTTTTTTATGCTTTTTAATACAGTTTCTTACCTTAAACATAACTTTAAACTAAAAACAGACCTGAAAAAGTGTACTTTTTTAAACCTGGAAGAAATTTGGATAACCTGTAAAAAAAAAAAAATTTTAACGAGTAGCAACCCTGATATTAGTAATTAATAGCATTTCGCTTAATGTAAAAAGTTTTGGTTTTTCATCAAAATTATTTTTATTATCTACTTTTTAAAATACAAAATTGTTCATATAAGGTTATTACTTAAGTAATAATTAAAGTTTAAAACTATTTTCTATATTTACAGAAAAAAATAAGAACATTTATTTAATAAAAAAATACTTTAATTGAGATAAAAACAATTAAAACATGGTAAACATTTTCTTCAAATAGATACATGGTAGTAGTGGTGAATAAATTTTAGTAACAATTTTAAGTTTTTAATAATTCAAATTATACAATTATTATATATCAATAATTAGATAGTGCATACAAACTCTATAAAAATTATAGGGTTTAGTTAATACTTAGTTGCGACATACTGAAGCTAGTTTGAATTTTATAAAAATTTTTTGAAAAAATCAAGCTGGCTCATCATATTCTGGGGTTATTTTTCTAAATGTCAGGCTAATTAGCTATGTTTTAATAGATTTCTAGTTACTTTAATTTATTAGTTTTAAGATTTGAAAACTTAGTTCTTGAAAATTATCTTTATTTTCTACCTGTGTTGTTCTGTTGTTCTAACAAAAAAAATTAACTGTTTATTTTCGTGTTTTAATTTGTCTTATAAATTCTTTTTTCATTTTTTTATATTAATCAGAATAATTAGAGTAGTTTGATGTAACTCAGGATAGATTTTTTTTACTCTAAACAAAGATTTTTACTCTAAAAAGTTGCAAACCTTTTAATAACCAGTTTAAGTATAAGTATAATTTAGAGTTGTTAAACACTCAGCCTAGATAAACTTTTCTTAAAAATACAGTCTTACTAGGCATTTTTTTATTGCGAAAGGTAGTCTAGTTCTAGAATTTCTGTTAAATTTCTGAATAAATTATGTCAATTTTTTTTTGAACAGTATGAATGTTTTTAGATCTTATTTTTTAATCATAATGTTTTTTTAAGAATACTGCTACATTCATTTTAGCTTTTGCTTTCTCTTTTCTATTTTAAACTTAAGTTGACTCAAACTAGTTTATTGTAACTCTCGCAGAGTAACACACACTTAGAATAACTCAGAACAGTAGAAATTCCTTAAAGTTTCAAGGATAGTTTAAAAAAAATTGAATCTTATTTCAATGTTTTTTCTTTCATGGAGTGTAATTTCTTTGTTATAGTATGAGTTTTATGTTTTTTTGTTAAAGTTCCTATTTTTTTAGATATTTTAAATTTTTTATTTTCAAGTTCATTTATTTTAAATATTTATTTATGATTTTTTTTATAAATAACTAAAAAATTTAAGGCTTATGATAGATTTTTGACTTAAAGAGTAACAACCCTACTTATACTCAGGCTGATTTTGTTTTAGTTTTAACAAAAGCAGACTTAACAATTGTTATTGAACTGCTTACTCGAGGTCTAATTGTTTTCTTTAAAAAAAAAAAATGAGGCAGTAACTTCAATAGCTTAATTAAAAGATTTATAGTATGTGACTTAAAAGATGATGTAACTTTATGTTTAACAAACACCTTAAAAAAGGCTTAAAAGTTTTTTTTGTGTTTTGTTAATATATAATAGTGATGTACTGGACCCACAATTTTGGGTCCGGCCGGACCCGGATCCGGACTTTTTTTTCAAATTAGGATCCGTCCGGAACCGGATCCGGAATTTTTTTTTCAAGTTATAATCCGGCCGGAACCGATCTGGACTTTTTTTTCATATCAAGACCGGCCGGATCCAGATATCAGACAAAAATGGCAATATTCGGCCGGATCAGGACCCGGATAGTGAGGCCGGTACATCACTAATATATAATTTTACATAAAGTTAAACGTTTAGTATTTGTGAAATACTACGTTATTATTTCTGTTTTAGTTAGACTCTAGTAAAAAATTAGTTTAACGTTTTAATTTTTTCTTAAGGGTTCTATAGCTGATTTGAAATACTTAACCTTCTAAAATTTGTTTATTGATATCCCCTTTTAGTGTTTTTATTATATAATTACAAAAATAAAGGTAGTTAAAAGGTATTTTAACATTCTCATCAAAACTTAAACATAAAAGGATTTTTTTAAATGTTAATGTTAGATAACAATTTTATTTTTAAAGCTAAGGCTACATTTTAATTTAAATTAACAACTCTTTTTGTCTTAAAATAAATGTTTCAAATAATCTGTTTTTTATAACTATGATATTTAAGGTAACTAACAAGATCGCCACAAATTCAGAATATTCCTGGTTACTTTATAACTTTTGAAAATCTCAGTATAACACATGATAACTCAAGAAATTTTAAATTTGTTTTCTAAACTCCGGCTGGCTCAGATAGTTTTTTTTAATCTCAATATAGTTTTAAAATTTCAGGTAGTTTTTTCTACCTTTAAATAGAGATATAGTTTACTTAGTTTCAATATTTTTTTTACTTTCTGGTAATTTTTGTTGAAGAGCTTGAATTATCTTTCCTTTAAAAAGTTTAAAATTAAAAAAAAAATCCTGGGCGACTGCAGTTCAGTTCAAAATCATTCAATACAGTTTCTAATCATACAGATCAGTTTTGACTAAAAAGATTACAACCCTGTCAAACTTTATTAACAACATTTACTTTCAATGTTTGACTTAATAATTTAAAACAAATTCTTTGTTGTTAGTATAACTAGGTTTATTTTTATTTCAAATTATTAGTAGTCATTTTAACTGATCTAATTTCTTTTGTTAAACTAAGCTAAATCAAAAGATAACACAATATCAAATATTAAATGTTTACAGTAAAATATTCGATTTACCGTATAATACCAATCTTAATAGTCAGCACAATTATTGATATTTTTTGAAATTGAATAAACTAGATTACAAAGCAATAATGACATTTAGCTATTTCAAAAACAGAGTTTTCATACACTCAAGCTACTCGGAATAACTTTAATGCTATTTTAAAAGTTTGGAGACTTAGGCACAGGATTTTTTTTTTTAAAAACTTATGCTGATACATGTTTGATTGATTATTTATTGAAAAATTTAGACTAGATTAATATTCTTCTGAATGTTAGACTATTTTTTATATTGACTATTTTTTGATTAATTGATGTTAGATTCATTTATGCTTTGTTAATTTGTTATTAAGTTTTTAGCAAACATAAATATATTTCTTCTTATTTAGACTAGCTTAAAGAATTACAAACTGGTTTTTGGTCAATTAAGATTGTTTTTATACTTGAAAGAGTGACAAACTCAAAACTAAATTACTAAACCATGCTAAAATCTTAAAATACAGTACTTATACGGACTAACTTCATAAGAAAGTATAGTTAAAATTTAAGTTTTTAGTTTTTTACCAGAAAGAAGTGACAATCAATTATAAACTTGAATTTTTCTTGAAATGCAGAAATTCAGTCTATGAAAGAAAAAAATTCAGCATCAAATGTACAGAGATAAAAATATATACATTATTTTTAATTTAGCTGTTTTTAATTCGTTTTTTTTTGTTCTCATTTTTCTATTTGTTTAATATCATTTGTAATAAGATAATACTCACAAAGTAAAAGATAAAGAATTAGTTTAAGTTTGTAGTTAATATTAATGAACTTTTTTTAGAACACTGTACTGGGGATTTTGTAGTAATTGCGGATATGTGCTCAATTAATAAGTATGTAAGACAAATCCATATAACTAAAATATCACTGTGAAAATAAGGTAAACCAAATGGTAAGGTTCATCAAAACTAAGATGAAATATTAAATTTCAGCTTGTGTTATCAAAAGGTTTTCATGTAAATATAAACTTAGTAATGATATATTAGCGCTGCTAGTCGGTTCCATGAAAACATATCTCATTAACATAAAGCTTCAAAAATATATTTTTAAAAAGAAATATACTAATAAAAGTGTTTACGTAGTACTACCACTAGCGGCGCTTTTTAAAATAGTATATTGGGGACCCAATTTATTTTTTGCAGTTTTGTGTACACAGGTTCTGATTAGCTTGAAGATCACTGGCTTAATATATATATATCACTAGCTAAGTACATTTTAAATATTTGTACTGACTAAATTTTTATAGTAAAATAAGAAAAACAAAAGTTATTAAAAAGTTGTTTGCACAATAAAATACATTTTATGCATACTAGTATTACAACCATCTTGCAGAGCATTTTACTATTAAACACCTAGAGAAATAAGCAGATTCTAAAGTATTTTTTAAAAGCTAGGCATTTTTTTACGTTACTTAAAAGTAAATTACAGCTTTAAGCTATGAAGCAAACTAGACTAGACTTAAGGTTTTGACTTAAAATATGATATTGAGAGTTTTGTTATTTAATTTAACAAAATTAATTTGTTTTATATTTTTTAAATAAAATCGTCAAAATTTTCATACGTTTCTTTCATTTTAGTATTATTATTACTTATAAAGTAAACTTGAAAGTATTTAATAATCATTTTAAACAGATTTTAAAGTTTCAAAATATTAAAATTAAAAGTAATAATGGAGTACGAATGTTGTATATGCCTGGATAGGTTATTCAAAGTAGACACAGAAGTATCTGTCACACCGTGTGGTCATACTTTTCACAAAGGCTGCATATCAAACGTAATAAAAGGTGGCAATAAAAAATGTCCAATTTGTAGACAAGATTTCCAGGAAGAAAAAATAGTTAAAGTTCACTTTAATGTGAATAAAGAACTTGACTACAGTGATTGTTCAAATGATACTTTGAGCTTCTTTGATAAAGTTGTTGAGTATGAAGCAAACAAAAGGATGACCATGGTAAAAATCATTAAGAAGTTAGATAAAGAAAATACCCGTCTAAAGGAAACTTACAAAACCAACTGTAAAGGCTACAGCTTGTGTAAGGTGTTCTTGAGAGGTTTCCAGAAAGAAATTAAAAACTTAAATGAAAAAATCAGTAAGTTAAACTTAACAAAGTGCCGGTTGAAAAGGAAAAGAAGATTGCTTAATGAAAAAGAAGAAACTATTGAGGAGCAAAAGTTAGAAGTGAAAGAAAACGAAATCGATGTAAATACTTGTGAAGATGCTATCAACAATATTGAAGCAGTAATTAGTAAAGGTATGTTTCTTTGCTATTGTTTAAATAACTTAATTATATATGTTTTGAACTTATAGTTTTAAGTATAATCAGGATTCATACGGATCATCAATTTATAATAAGTTCCAGATAAATAAGTTTGAAATTATCAAAGTTTAAAACTCTATGTTGTGAGATATTATCATTAAATCAAATGAAAAACAATCTCTGATAATACATAGATCAAAGAAAACTATAAATCACTTTAAGTTTACAGTTTTAGATACTTTTATAAATAAATTGACAATCTTCTCATTATTTTTAAAGCTTTAAAAAACTAGTTAAAAAAATAAAAATTATTTTATTTTACATGACCCTAAATGTATAATTAATATATCTTTATTTATATATTATATACCTTATTATTGTTACTGATTATTAAAATATGTTTATACAGTCGTTTTGCATGAAAAATAAATATTTAGTTTCTCTTATAAATTCTTAAGTTTTTTTCTATTCTTAAGACTACTAACTTAAAAATTCTTTATTTAACACTCTGTAACAAATTTTATGAAGTTGTAAACTAATTAATCATATTACTTGTTTAATTTGTTAATAAATTAAAAATTTATATTTATAAAACACGTACTAGGATTTCATTTTATAGGTGCACTACTTATTTAGTTCTGACAATTAGTAACCTGACAATTTTTGTTCCAAAAACTAATTCTAGTTCTTCAAAATTTAGTAATTGTTTTTTTACTACTTTTTTTGTTAAATTATTTATTATTGTATTTTTGAAAACTAAAAAAAAGAAATTAATATGTAACTTTGAAGTGTTTTTTTTTAATTTTCTTTTCTTTTTTACTACTACAGTCTTTTTAATTATGCCTACATCCGAATATTGTTTTATATCATACTTTTTGAGATGTATCACCTTGTTTTTAATTATAAGTTTATATTTTAAACGAATATTTAACCGAAAATAGCCTAAGATACTTTAAATTACCTTAATTGTTTTCAACCAGTTGAAATTTATTTAAACAACACCTGGAAACTGTCGATTCTTAATTAAAAAATATCCAAAGTCTTTTTTGTTATTGAGTCTTGAAGTTCGGTAGTTATTGATTAGAAATCGTTATAAAAAATTTAAATATTAGTTTTGTTGAGTAGAAATAGTTCTCAGTATAAAAGTTTTAAATTTATTTTGTTATGGTTTATAGTTTTATTTTATCTTTAAAATCGGAATTTTTTGAAGGGACTGACAATGAAAAATTAAATGAAGGTTTTAGTGGAAATAAGAAAGCTTTAGATTACAACATGAAAATATGGTTGAATAAAAATTTACTTCATGAAGGGCTTTAAAAGAAAGTTGAAAACAATATGAAAGAACTACACGTAATCAATGAAAAAATGAGTGATTTAATATTGATGAAATCTGTCGAACTTGAAGTTGAAAACAAGGCATTGCAGGAAAACAACAAAGTAGTAACTAAATACCTTGAAATTTTGGAAAATTCGCTCAGACAGGCGCAAAACAAAGCAGAGTTCTTGAAAAAAGATTACAAAAATTTAAAGTCAGAAAATAACGATTTGTTGGCTGATTTAAAAACTACAAAACGGATAAAAACTAATATTAAAATGTTATCAAGAAACGCAGCCGAAAAATCAGATGATAACATTAACGATGTTCAGAGAACAAACTGCTATTCAATTAAAGGTACAATAATAAAGTTTTCTTTATTTCTAGAATTTTTACAGGTTTTTAATACCTAAGATTGTGTTGTGTTACTGCAACTTAAAACTTTAATCATCAAACCAAAGCTCTCAGAAGATGCAGGCTTTGTTTTAATTACTAAAAGCTTTCGCATGATAATCTTTTTATTAAATAGTTTGTAGTATTTTACGGTAAATCAAAGTCAAGGCTCTGGCTCTGATGTCTAATGTCGATGTTTTGTTTTTATTACAGTTACGGTTATAAAGTGTTGCTCAACTATTTTATATTTGTTTTTAAATTTCTAGGTGCTGAAAACCATGAAATTAAAAGTTATATATACATTAGCGGAGGAAAAAATGATGAAAAAAATTACGAAAACTGTGTTTTGAAAATGGACACTAACAATGGAAAATGGGATCAATTTAAAACTTTGGGTACATATAGATGTTGCCATCAATCCATTATAAAAGGAAATCAAATGTATTTGATAGGCGGGTGTAATGTGTCAGAATATGTTCATTCAGCTGAAAATGAGATTGTATCTCTTAACGAGGAATTAGCTACCAAAACGTTTCCAAAAATGCACAACAAACGGCTAGACTTTGGAATGTGTTCTTTTGCAGAATGTGTTTTTGTCGGAGGAGGATATAAAATTTCTTCTGAAGATTTAGACAAATGCGAAGTCTACAGTTTTGAAACTTGTGAATGGACTGAAGTTTCTAGTATGAACACTAGAAGATGCGAATTAACTTTGACTTATTTTCAAGAAAAAATATGGGCTATTGGCGGTTTTAATGACACAGATACAATGCTGGACACTATAGAAACATTCGATATTACACAAAACAAATGGAAAACAAGCAATTTGAGACTCCTAACTGAACGATCTGGGCATAGCACTGTTGCTCACGACAAAAAACTCTTTGTTGTTGGTGGCGAAAACAAAGACTCCTTTTTAGCTTCAGTTGAAGTTTATTCAAGCGTAACAAATCAGTTTAGCTTCGTTGCTTCAATGTTTATTCCACGTATTAGATTTGGATGCTGCGTTGTAAATTCAAGTTTGTATGTGATGGGGGGATGTAGTTTAGATTACGACACTCTAACAGATGAAGTTGAGATATACGACTTTGAAGAAAAAGAATGGAGAAGAGGTCCAAGTTTGCCTTTAAAAATGGCTGTTTTTTCTTGCGGTGAAACTTTTTGAATTCTGCTCATTTCATAAGTATCTGCTAGTTGTATATTATTTAATAATTTTTAGTACCGAGGTTGTTTATAATAAAATTTTAAATTTTCTTAGTTCTAAATAAAAGTTTGTACCGTTTTAACTTTATTTTCACAATTTGCAATATTACTTTGTTATAACAAGTATACTGTCTTTATTAACTATAAACAAATTGAAATGATTGACGAAGCAGAATTTTCCTTTTTTAATAAAGGTGTTTGTGTACAACACAATTATTTTTGTTTCAATAATTTTCTTTTCAAACGAAAAACCTTTATCTTAGAATAAAAATAACTTTTTTTAATAAAATACCTATATAACGCTAAAAATTATCACATTAAGTGTTTTTCAATCACAATGTACTACACATATTAAATTGACTTAATGGTTTATTTTACTATGTGTATGTTCATTTAGTTTTTAATTTTTTTTGTTTGTTTTTACTGTCTAAAATTTCAAACCAAGCAACTTGTTTTAATTTCAACTAAGTATGTGTAAATAACCCTACTAAAAAAAAACTACCTACCGCATTTATTGAAAGAAAAATAATTTCTTATAGTGCTTTGAATTCCAAGTTGAACAAATGCACAAGTCATTATAAAAATAATATAAGGAAGTATTTACACCTGAGTTGACAGAGTGTTGAAAAAGATTTATAAAAATTTTTAAATCAAGTAATTTTGGTTATATGTTAACTGCGAATATTTTTATTACTCAAAGTGCTTAAAAAATAGTTTATTTACTATAACTAACTTTTCATTTAATAGTAAACATACTATATACTAAAAATGAGAAAAATTTGAAACTTTATCAATAGAAAGCAAGTTTTTATATAATAAATCAGTAACTTCTTGAAAAGGAACGTAATGATTGATATTAATAGTACAAGTTGCGACTACTTTAAAACTATCCTGTATACAAGGGATGGGCAACGATTTTAGTCGGCGAGCCAGGTGTGGAAAAATTAATTTGTGTATAATCTAAAGCGTTCAAGTTGCATTCACGAAAATTACTCAGTTATTCAGCGACAAATAATAGTTCTAGATAACCATTCTTTTTTATATCTAAAATTAATTTTAAATTTTTTACAAGTTTTACTTAAGCTTGTTTTTTTCTCTTATTTGAACTATCAAAATATTAAGAATAAGTTTCAAAATTTGGTTTGGCGGGCCAGATTTACAAGCTTGCGGGCCGCACTTATATTTCTTTCAAGCTGGACCCTGTATAAATATACTAAATATGATATAATATATAATATAATATAAATATAAATATTCTAGAATTTGGCGGGTTGCTAATTTTTGCTCTGCATTTTTTTAGTTATAGCCATCATCGTTGCAAACTTACATTCGAAATTATCGCTAAATTGAATTTGTTTATATTGATACTATTTTATTAAACAATAAAAAAATACAATAAAAGCAAAAAGTTGGTGAAAATTACTTTAAAGAAAATAAGTTATTTTAATTAAAAGTGCAAATAATCAAATTCAGAACTTAATAATTACATTATTACAAAAAAACTAACAACGGAGCCAGTAAGTTTGATCAGACCTATTCAATTAAATCAACCAATGGTGGTTACTGTTTTGTCTGCATATTTTTAGCTGTTATTAACATTTAGTTTTACTATTCTGTTCTATTCTATTTGATGTTTACAAATAAAAGACAAGTGCAGTATTTTTTATCAATCTGTTGTATATACAGAGCAGGATCAGCAAAGTTTCATGAAGAACAACCAAATTCACTATAAAAACTAAAACCAATAAAACAAAACTTTACACAAAAACAACTTAAGTGTTCTATAAATCTTTTTACTGTCCTCTCATTTTTTAAGGATTCAGTTTTTTTTTTGATTGGTTATAATCTAACTTTAACAAAATCATATTTTTTTGTTTTTAATTTGCTTAGTGTGTCAATATTATTTTACATTTCGTACTTTGTCAATATTCGAGAGTATATTATAAAAAAATATGCAAGTGTTTCTGCTTAGCCATTATTTATCTTTGTAATATGTTTTGGTTGTTAGAGTTGTGATTGTAAGTACTTTTTTTTCGAAGTGTTTGATATTTAGTCGTCAGCGAGCAAAAACTTACGATCCAAACAAAAATACATACAAACAAATAAAATTCTAACAACAAAACCACATTACGAATCACTATTTAAGGATTTTTATTATATTTGTGCTATGTCTTTTATTTTAGTTATTTGAACAAAACTATTTTCTTTGGTTTATGAGTGTAAAATGTAATGTGTAGAGTTTTTAAAAAAAATTGCAACAAAAGTAATAGCTGTTATATATTTATTTTTAATTACTCAATCAATTTTTATGAATTAAAAACAATTCGTTGGTTACGTCAAATAGTAATTTTGTTATAAAAAAATGCTATAAGTTTATTTAGCATCATGATAAACAACAGTTCAAAGTACAAACTAATTTCCTTTTTCTTTTGATATATTTTCAACTTCTGTTCACTCAGAAGTCGGGAAAGACGCAAGAAAAAATTGAAATTCCTTACCAGGAACGCAACTTGTACCTGAAGCGCCACACGGGCAGAAGTCTGTGGAAACCGAGTTCAAACACGAAATATTTGCTTAACTGACAATTACGCGCTGGTATTGAGCGCCGTCTACTGCTTGGCAATTGAAAACGTTTTTGTGGATGTGTACAAGTTCACAGCGGGAAGCATACATGCCCCAAAACAAAACAACGACACTCATAGAAAATTTGCTTACTTGATGGGGTATTACGAAGGTTAAAGGGACAGGAAACAAACTAGGCGGAAGATTTCGACAGGGAAGTAGCGTGATTGAAACTAATCGGCCGTTTTGAACCCTTTTGAAAGTGATAATCGGTTGGAACAACAGGAATTCGTGTTGAGATGGTGAATGGAAGAGCGCAGCAAATGAATGCTTTGCAGGGAAAGAAACTATTTTTTTCGATGGTCGCCTCTGTGCACAACTCGTTCAACGACGACAATTACAAAAAATTCTGCCGACACAAACTCCATTTTCGAGTTCCAGAGCTCCTGCAAAGGCGACTCGGGAAGTCCAGTGGCTTTCAGGCAGTCGAAAAGTGTCCAGTTCAATAACTTGGTGCGGAGTTTCATACGGAATTTTCAACTTTCAAACGGCCGGTAGCATAGCCGTGCGATGCAGCTAAGTCCTCAGCCCACGTAGAGCATATTGATGAAAAGGTAAGAATACTTTCTCCAAACTTGTTTATTAAGAAGCGAGGATTAGACGCGAAATTGGGGGATGCTCTCTAAATTTTATTTAAATATTTTCCTGATGGTGCAGAGATTCTAATGATGATTTTGAAGTCTTATTGAGTTAAAACTTTTAAAAATCAAGATAAACTTTGTGGCCAACAGATATACAAAAATAAAACAACTTAAATTAAAATATTAAAGTACCATTAAATAATAAAAGTATACATTTCCAGGTGGTGTTGTGGTCTAATGATGATTTTCAAACTTTCTGAATTGAACTTTTCAATGTTTAAACCCAGTTGGTTGACACATAAACAAATAATATAAATGTTTAAGTACAAACACAATTTTATTACACAACAATACACATAATCTTCACACAACATTATTATATACAATAAACTATGTAAAATAAAAATTTAGTGATTATACTGGACACTTTTTAAGTTAAATTGTACTTACTAGTTCAAAAGCAATACTTAATCAAAAGTTATTTACCGTAATTAAAAGTTATAATGGAAACTTAGAGCATCTTAGTAAAAAGTTTCCTAGAAAAATAGCTACTTTTACACTTTTTCCTATTATGACGTCGTAATTAAAATTTTATTTAAAATCTATTTCAGCTGGTCAAAAACGAGCATTTTTTGTTACTGCAACTTTTTAATCTGTCATTGTTATAAATTAAACAATCATTATTCAAAGTTTTTCAAATAACCAAAACAAAGTCAATAAACGATGTTGCTGATATTCTAAGAATGTTTTTTTTTCTTCTGTTTTTTACAGGGGGTTCACAGGAAACAGGAATCCAGTCAAAACACGCCCCTGGTAGATATACATCTGGTTTTTAGTGTACTAAAAGAATAAAAACTTAAAACAAAATAAAATTAAATGTAAAATCAATACTGTCGCTATCAACAAAAGGTTCTACTTATACACTATTATTGGCCTGGTTTATAACGCAACGTGCGCTCTAACTTGTATAATAGAAGTCCCCAAGATAACGCTTAAATTATAGTTGACTTAAGTAAACTAATATGAACTACTTACTATTTACTAAAGGTTTAATAAATCAGTTACTTATACTAATTTAAACTTAGTTCGAATCTGTGATAATGATTATACTTACAATGAATTTGCGAAACGGAAAGATGATAAAAAACTGCACAACATTACACTAAAAAACCAAATTATCAATTCTTTTAAAAGACGACAATACTCGAATAAAAGAAACTAAAAACTAAATGTTTAAACCAAACTCAAAAAGTGTTCTTATCTTTCGCACGTTGCTTGTGGTTGGTCTGATGGACCAGGTTGGCTACGGCGCGAAGAGTGTGGGTCAACACCCCTTTTGTTGATCCCTCTGTCAATGTTACGTTGGCTACAACGAGTTTCGGGGTTGTTGACCTTGTCTAAAGTATGATGTATGTTCTCTTTAGAGAACATACTATCCTTTTTGGGGGGCTTGAATCTATTACTCATTATGCTATACCAAGAGTTAGGTGTGGCCCTCTAGTTGTTTAATTAAATTTAGATATTTTAGATATTTAGATATTTAGATAAATTTAAACATTTAAATTAATTAAATTTGATTTGTAAATTTCAGAGATTATTAAGAGCACCAAAAGCAGCTTGCTTCTTAATTAATTATTCACAACAAAGCTTATTTATTCAATTTTATATAACCAAATTACAGATAATTTCAATATAATTAACTATTAACACCAAAGTTTATTTATTTAAATTTATGCAAAACCAAAAGTACAATTAACTTCAATTTAATTATATCAACAGCAGAGTTTATTTATTCAAATTTATGCAAACCACAGTAAAATTAACTTCAATTTGATTTTATCAACAGCAGAGTTTATTTATTCAAATTTATGCAAACCACAGTAAAATTAACTTCAATTTAACTTTGTTAGAAATTTCAATTTAAGAGACAGAACTAAAAAATAAGAGATTAATAACAATACTCACAATTTAGCACATAGGAAGTTCAGCTTGAGCTTTTACAAATCTAATGATTCAAATCTAAGGCGGCAATTTAGAAAGTTAACAAATTAATACAAAAAACCCCTAATTAGAGAAAACTCTTTTGCTGAATTTAATTTAAAGCCAGAGGCGTTACATTTTCCCCTCTTATTAAACAGTTTTAGAATTTTAACTTAGGTTTTTTAGATAAATATTAGTTTTAAGGTGTTAAACGTTTGTTAAACTGAAAAAAACTTTAAATATAGACCAGGTGAAAACCATTATACACTAAAGCACTCAACTTAGAGATATATAAGCATGCAACATAAGTTTATAACTTTCTTTTTGTAATTTACATGTAATAATCAAAAATAATTTTTTAAGAGATACTTATGATCATCAACTTTATGTGCTAAAAGGTACTTGCATATAACAACATTTTTGAGCTAATTCAAAATCTGGATTTAAACACTCTACTAGCTATTTTTAAAGTAAAATTAAAACTATAAGTATTTAAATGTAGTAAATGCTTAAGACACTTTTTAAGTGTGGTAAAAATGCTTTTTTTAACAAAATAAAAAAGAAATTCTAAAGAAATTGTAAAGAAAAGACTTTTTTTGAATATAAATTTACAAATTCCTAATTTCAATCATGAGTCAAAAGTTTGTTTAAAAGTCAATGTTTACCGTTCATGATGATGGTTCCTTACTCTTACACTGGAGGTTGAGGCTCGGGCTCTTCTTACTCGCCTTCTCCTCCTCTTCTCTGGTTGCTCCAGCTGCGGCCGCTCTTCTTGTAGTGGTTCTCCCGAAACTCTGGCGGGAAGTTTGGCTCCACTGACGTCCTTCTCCGCGAATTAATCGCTGGCGACCTGGCGTTGTTCACCATCGTCATCAACGCCAACGGATTTGAGGGTCTGCTTGACATCATCAGCAGACGGGTTGGCATTGCCCCCATGGGATCCGAAGGTGTGCTGCCATGTATGCATTTCCAGACGAATCGACATCGTCACTACCATTCTGCTGTACGTAGTGGCAGCTTGTTCTTATTAGAATGGTTCATTCTGAGGTCTCTGGGGTGTGGCAGTTCGACTTACCCCACCAAACTAGATGAGTGAAAGTTACTGAGCCATGATTTTTACAATTTGCTTGGCAAGCTTTCCCAGTGCTAAACAGGAGACAACCAAAACTCAATGCAATATAGAACATTTTAGATTTTTATATAAAACATCACACAGTACCTATTTTAGCTAAGATAATTACAAAAAAAAAATACATGTCTATAAGATACCAATTTTTAATGTTTGTACAAATAAATATAAAATCAAAAACCCCATTAATTTTAAAATAAAAAATTTAAAAGTTAAGTCATTTAACAGTAATATAAAAAATGCAAGCAGCTTCTAGGTGTTGTACAAAATAATCAGTGAAAATCAACTATTGCTTATTTGAATAAGCCCTTAAGTAGTATTCATCTAAAAAGTACCAAATATCTTTCTATGCTTGTACAAAAAAACACCAGGTCTCCTGGCTTTGACCATGGCAGGCTTGTAATTATCCAATATTATCTCGAGCTCGTAGTTGTGTTTTGGCTTTGCGTGGTAGGTTGGCTTCCTGGTAATTTCAGGGAAGTCCATTAATAGTCTTTTGCATTTTTCTTCTAACGGAGTCGTATTCTTACCACCCAGATTGATGTGGTTGACTGAAGCGACTATAGGGGTGGGCGACTCAGCAGGTGCGAACAGTCTAGCTGATTCGTTTGACCCCATCTTGCATAGTTGAGAGGTAGATGGCAGGATCGCTAGTTCGTTCTTTCTTAACAGGTCCATGCCAATAATGCCAAAGTGGCGTGATTCTTGAATAACCCAGAACGAGTGGTTGATGGGTTCTAAATTCCCCAATTGAAGTTCGACATCCGCGCTACCAATAGGGTGGGTTGTTTTGTTACCAAACCCTTGTATGGTTCTACTTTGTTTAGGAAAATATTTGTCTATACCGTTAGTCAATTCCTTCGGCAGGATTGAAATTTCGGATCCGCTGTCAACCAAAAAGATAACATTTGTGTTTGAATCCGCTAAAAATAGTAGATTCTGAGGGAGATTCTTCGGTTTGGGTGCAGGGAATTCATTCAGTTGAAAAGTCCATTTTTCTACACTTTTGTCTTTATTGTGATTGGTAGTGTCGAGAGATTTTTGTTGTGGTTCTGGCTGCGGTTGCGCTGACCGTTGGGACTGCCCGTTGTGGTGCTGGCTGCGGTGGCTCGGATCGTTGGCGCTTGTCGTTGAGGTGCTGGCTAAGGTGGCGCTGACCGTTGACGCTGGCCCAAGTGATGCTGGCTGTGTTTGCGCTGACCGTTGGGACTGCCCGTTGTGGTGCTGGCTAAGGTAGCTCGGATCGTTGGCGCTTGTCGTGGAGGTGCTGGCTAAGGTGGCGCTGACCGTTGACGCTGGCCCTGGTGATGCTGGCTGTGTTTGCGCTGACCGTTGGGACTGCCCGTTGTGGTGCTGGCTAAGGTAGCTCGGATCGTTGGCGCTTGTCGTGGAGGTGCTGGCTAAGGTGGCGCTGACCGTTGACGCTGGCCCTGGTGATGCTGGCTGTGTTTGCGCTGACCGTTGGGACTGCCCGTTGTGGTGCTGGCTAAGGTAGCTCTGATCGTTGGCGCTTGTCGTGGAGGTGCTGGCTAAGGTGGCGCTGACCGTTGACGCTGGCCCTGGTGATGCTGGCTGTGTTTGCTCAGAACTTTGGTTCTCATCAGGTGTTTCTGCTGCACTACGTGAGGCTGTTTGCTTTATATGAAAAGTCATCTTCGGTTTGTTTGAAGGTGTGGACACTTCATTTCCTGGATGACTTATAGTGCAGTTTGAGGCATTTCTGGTTGGTCTCGGTTGAGATGGGGGTTGCTGTCGAGGGGCGGTTTTATTTACAAGCTGGACAGCTATGGTGTGAGATAGTGTAGCCCCAATCACTCTCCCTCTCACTGCGGAGAGTTTGGGAGCTTGTTTTTTGCATGAGGCGGAGATATCACCTGGCTCCTTGGTAGGTCTTGAGCCTTTGAGGTGTGTGAAACCTGGTGGGTAACCTGGATTTGAGGATCCATGTATGTATTCTGTCTAACCTGAGTTGAGATGTCGTGATTTGTCCTTGTGGATGGATTTAGACTTCTCAGTTCATGTAATTCTTCTTGTAATTTTCGAAATTCCTCTAGAAGTTTAGCCCGTCGAATTTGTTCCTTCAAATCTTTGATCCCCTGTACTAACTCCTCGGCACCCAGTTCTTGAGGTGGCACTTGAATAGGGGGTCTCCTGTTGTTTTGGAGGGAATAGTCCATGTTTAAGTTGTTAGGTTGGAGTTGCTGTTGGAGTGGCAAGGGTGAGGTTCTTGCTGGAGGAATGGAGCTGTTGCTAGGTGGTCCTGTCAACCTTGGTGGAGGCCCATAGTTGCTAGGTGTAGAATTTTGTTGGGGTGGGTAGCTCTGTCTTGGCAGACCACTTGGATTAGGCTGGTCTCTAGGTTATTGATAACTGCCCATTGCTGCCTGGGGTTCTTCCTCCTTTTGGTTATTTCCTGACTGATCTCCCCCTATGTTCATGTCAATCTCGGCACTGATTTCTATACCCTGTGTATCAATTAAAGCGTGTTCACTCACGTCGTGGTCACCATATCTTTCACACGTTGCTTGTGGTTGGTCTGATGGACCAGGTTGGCTACGGCGCGAAGAGTGTGGGTCAACACCCCTTTTGTTGATCCCTCTGTCAATGTTACGTTGGCTACAACGAGTTTCGGGGTTGTTGACCTTGTCTAAAGTATGATGTATGTTCTCTTTAGAGAACATACTATCGTTTTTGGGGGGCTTGAATCTATTACTCATTATGCTATACCAAGAGTTAGGTGTGGCCCTCTAGTTGTTTAATTAAATTTAGATATTTTAGATATTTAGATATTTAGATAAATTTAAACATTTAAATTAATTAAATTTGATTTGTAAATTTCAGAGATTATTAAGAGCACCAAAAGCAGCTTGTTCTTAATTAATTATCCACAACAAAGCTTATTTATTCAATTTTATATAACCAAATTACAGATAATTTCAATATAATTAACTATTAACACCAAAGTTTATTTATTTAAATTTATGCAAAACCAAAAGTACAATTTACTTCAATTTAATTTTATCAACAGCAGAGTTTATTTATTCAAATTTATGCAAACCACAGTAAAATTAACTTCAATTTGATTTTATCAACAGCAGAGTTTATTTATTCAAATTTATGCAAACCACAGTAAAATTAACTTCAATTTGATTTTATCAACAGCAGAGTTTATTTATTCAAATTTATGCAAACCACAGTAAAATTAACTTCAATTTAACTTTGTTAGAAATTTCAATTTAAGAGACAGAACTAAAAAATAAGAGATTAATAACAATACTCACAATTTAGCACATAGGAAGTTCAGCTTGAGCTTTTACAAATCTAATGATTCAAATCTAAGGCGGCAATTTAGAAAGTTAACAAATTAATACAAAAAACCCCTAATTAGAGAAAACTCTTTTGCTGAATTTAATTTAAAGCCAGAGGCGTTACATTCTAAAGTCGAAACCAACCATTACAACAACAAGATTGAAACCATTAATACTTTAGTGCAGCGAAAAGCTGCACTGACTTCACACTGCTGCCATGCAGTAGAAACTCAAAGCCCTCTCCCTATTACTCGAGACTGTTGAATTTATACTCGCTTGAGAAAAGAGAAGAAAGTAAAAAAGAGACAATTACCGCGTAAGCGGAACATTTTCTCCTCTTACCTTCGTACTTTAAGAATTTATTCTTGGTTTTCCGGAAAAAAAAAACATTAATTTTTTTTCATTAACACTTGTAAGAATGCTTAAAACTCCCTATATAGAAAAATTAACGAAAAACGACCGCCGACTTTTATCTCCTTAGTTTAAAAAGCATTAATTTAAAATACACAAAATTAATAAAAGTATGATACAGTTTTCAAAATGACAGACAAATGTAGAAAGTTTAAAAAATTTCTTCGCTGCTGGAACTCGCTCCGCCCTTGTACATCTCCACGTCGTTTGACCGGTTTATGCTGATACGTCTCCTCGCCTCACTTAACGGTCTGTTGGCGCTACGGATTCCGTCTCCTCGCCTCACCTAACGGTCTGTTGGCGCTACGGATTCCGTCTCCTGGCCTCACCTAAACGGTTTGTTGGCGCTACGGAATCCGTCTCCTTGCCTCACCCAGCGGTCTGTTGGCGCTACGGATTCCGTCTCCTTGCCTCACCCAGCGGTCTGTTGGCGCCACGGAATCCGTCTCCTTGCCTCACCCAGCGGTCTGTTGGCGCTACGGAATCCTCTGATCCGTCTCTCCATACATCTCCTCTTTCATCTCCTCGTTCCTCACCTCGTACATAAGTCTCCTCTACCGCTCCTCGCCGATTCGTTTCTCGAGCCGTTCGTGCGAAAGTGCAATTAGAATGTACGTCACTACTTGATATCAATTTTAAAAACAAGTTAAAACATTAAAAGATAAAAAAATTCAATTTACAAACTTATATGCTACTAGTTAGCAACAACATTACATTAATCAATTAGTCTATTTATATTTTAACTTTAAAGTTTGTTAAGTTTCAAAGTAATTGAGAAACATTTTTGGCTCCAAACAATATACAGTAATTCTCTACAAGCTTTAAAATAAAAAACATTTCACATTTTACACGAATTAGTTGACAAAACAAGCGTTCACATGCGTCTCAAAAGTTTAAACTTCTTTTCGTAAAAACATAGCCAGTGAACTTGTACTGATTTTGATAACTTTAATATTCTAACAAATTTTAAACAAAATTGTTTTTTATTTTCAGATTTTAAATACCGGGTAAGACATTTAATAGCTCGAATGACCTCGTTAAAAATTATTTTTTGTAAGTACGGCTAGATTTAAAACAACAAAAAACATGCCAATAAAGTTTGTTACAAGCAATTAACAAGGTCATTGTAAAAAAAAAACTTTAAATATTGTAGTTTAAAGTTTGAACATGACATTGTTGCTAAATATAAAACCAAATTAAGTTTAATAAATTTAAGAAATTTCACTTCAATAACCGATTATGCACTCGAAAACAAGTTTTAATAACCTCATACAAATATTTTCACAAGGACGAACGAAAAACAACAATGTTTTTACATGCAGTTTAAAAAGTTTATTATCCATTATAGTTCAAATTAAAAAGATTGTTTGAAAACAAAACAATTAAACTTTACAGTTGCTAATTTTTATAGACGTTTAAAACTCTTTTTGTTATAAGAAAGTTTTATTGTTAGAAGCCTTTAATGTCATTTTAATTTCTAATAAAATTTTTAAAACGATTGAACGATATTTAATTAATTTGACAAAACGCGGAACAACTTGAAAACAAGACTAACTTTTGTTTAAACTTGCTCGTACAAGTTTAAAACTCATTTTGAAAAACGCTTCAACAATGAATTGCAATAATATCTACACAACAAATACATTTTAGTTCTAACACATGTCGATTAGCCTTTCCCCAAACCACTTTAACATAAAATTAAACACAATAAAACTAATTACCATTAGAAAAAAACAACTCAAATCTATCACAAACTCGAACTACTTAGTTGTTTTTCCAACTAGAAATTTTAAACTCATTTTTATGAATTTTACAGACCTGATGACTAGGTTAAATAAATGCCATAAAGTTTATCGAATTTATACTATTATTAAATTAAGTTTATTCCACTCTGTCCCAATGTCACCATCTAAAAAGCGTAGAAATTTTAATGAAGGTATCTGTGTTCAATTCCAGCTATAAATAACTGGAC
Organism: Thalia democratica; assembly: GCF_965202585.1. Classification (NCBI taxonomy): domain Eukaryota; kingdom Metazoa; phylum Chordata; class Thaliacea; order Salpida; family Salpidae; genus Thalia; species Thalia democratica. The sequence goes on from NC_139169.1 coordinate 17,745,260, forward strand.
GTCCGGGTCACCATGTCGCTATCAACAAAAGGTTCTACTTATACACTATTATTGGCCTGGTTTATAACGCAACGTGCGCTCTAACTTGTATAATAGAAGTCCCCAAGATAACGCTTAAATTATAGTTGACTTAAGTAAACTAATATGAACTACTTACTATTTACTAAAGGTTTAATAAATAAGTTACTTATACTAATTTAAACTTAGTTCGAATCTGTGATAATGATTATATTTACAATGAATTTGCGAAACGGAAAGATGATAAAAAACTGCACAACATTACACTACACTAATAAACCAAATCATCAAATCTTTTAAAAGACGACAATACTCAAATAAAAGAAACTAAAAACTAAATGTTTAAACCAAACTCAAAAAGTGTTCTTAAGTCGAAACCAACCATTACAACAACAAGATTGAAACCATTAAAACTTTAGTGCAGCGAAAAGCTGCACTGACTTCACACTGCTGCCATGCAGTAGAAACTCAAAGCCCTCTCCCTATTACTCGAGACTGTTGAATTTATACTCGCTTGAGAAAAAAGAAGAAAGTAAAAAAGAGACAATTACCGCGTAAGCGGTACAATACAACACGCTTAAAAAAATTGAAACTTAATTTGATATTGCCATTTTAGAATTGGAAAAAGTTTGCAAAATTAATTCATTTTCTTTTTCATTTCAGTTATCATCATTTAAAGGTTTATTTTTAGAACATTGTTACTTAGTATAAAAAAATAAGTGTTTTCAAGTTATTTCTATTTAAGAGTTTCCATATAAAAATGTCATATGTCAATATAAATAGCTATAATTATTGACTTAAAGCTTTATTGAAAATCTAGCTAGACTGAGTAGGCTTAGATTTGTAATAAACTTAAATAAAATAGTATGAGACAAAATTTTGAAAAACTGTCAATTTAAAATGTAAATAGTTAAAAATACTAAAATAGTAAAAAAAGACTTTGGAAACATGATGTAAGAAAAATCCAATTTAGTTATAAAGTCTTAGATATAAGAAAAAAATTCACACTAGTAAACTTATGAAAAATAAAGTCAAACAAGATTTGAATGTTGAAATAATACTAACTAGCTTGTGTTGAGACAAAAGTGTAATATTGAAATAGTATATCTCATATAATGTTTAATTTTTATAAGTTCAACATTCAACTGACAAAATTTGGTAAGAAAGCGAAAGCTTTAATATATGTAATAATATTTTTTCAAGAACATATCAACTTGATATTTATTTCAAACTTTAGATTAGTTTAGACATGTTTTTGTAAATCACTTGAGTTATTTTATGACACTTTTGCTTAGAGCTATGTTTTTATTTAAACCTTTGTTTATTGTTTTATATTTCTAAGTAACTTTACTTAAATAAAAGTAGGTTTTTAAAGCTTTTTGACAGTGTAGTTGTTTAAATTATTTTACAAACTGAAGACAACTTAAGCTAGATTGATAAACATCAGTCTAGTTTTAGTAAATCAAGTATTCTGTTTTGCCTCAAAGAATGGCAACAGTGTAGTATGAACGTTTATTTTAAATAAGAATAAGACAATTTTTAACAAAGAGCTAATGAGTTATTAAAAGAATAAAACAATTGATTCTAGATATAAAAAAAATATTAAACTTACTTGCACCTAACTGTAGAGCACTGTTTATAAAAATAATTTTCTTTAAATGTTATAACAACAAAAATTTAATAAATGTTTACTAAATCAAAGCCTAAATGAAAATCAGACCAATAGAAATTCATAAAAGAAGGTTTCTATAAAAAACAACAGCATTAGCAAATAATTAAAGATTTAAACTATTCAGTATCTTAATATTTAGTTTTGTTTGAGTAATGATTAATTTTATCTTCAAGTTGAATCACTTTACTTATTTATTTGTTTATGACTAATTTATATGTAGAAAATTTATTTTATTGTATAGAATTTTTAAATCAGGTGCATTAAACAAGGTTTTTACACTTTTAAGCATGTTATGTTATTTTTTCTGTCTGTTTTTATTTTACTTTTAAGTTTTCATTCATTTAGTTCACTAAAAGTAGAGGCGAGTCTCAAGTCTGGGTCTTTAAGTGGGGTTGTACATCCTAAATATTTTAAGAAAACAGAGTAATTTTATACTAGTTTTTAATAAAATACTTTTAAATACTCTGTAGGGGCCAATTAAGTTAAAGGTAATATAATTTTAAAAATTATTTTTACTTATTTCTAGTGTATAAGATAACTTGAATAACAGAGAAATTATATTAATATTTAAATTTTTGTTTTAGTGTACTATTAGTCTCACTTACGTTTCACTTTTTATGCATGTAGTATTAGCCACTATAGAACTGTTTACTGATGTATGTGCCGCCCTTAAAAAAGGAGTGAAATAAAAACCATACATACTTGAATGTCTTTTAACTTTTACACTTGTTAAAGCTTGTGCTTACTTACTTACTAATTTTTTTTTTTTTTGATTATTGACTTTAAAAATGTAAACAAGGTATGTAGAATCATTTAAACTATTAAAAGACTGTCTTATTTTTTTCTTAATTTGAATAGTTCAAACTATTTTTTTAAATTTAGGGTAACTTAAGCTTGTTTAGACCAGCTCAGGACTTTTTTTTAATAAATTGTTTAATATCTCAGGCTGGTTTGTATATTTTTATACAAACTTTGTGTTTTATTACTTAATGTATTTGTTTTCCTTGAACATTATGTTTCTTTTAAGATCCTTGATCTTGTGAATCTCAATTACTATTTAATTTTCATTATGCTTCATAAACAGAAGTTTAATAAGTTTATAAGTTTTAGACTTATATTATATTTATTCAAACTTTCTCATAAGCTCAAGCTAACTCTTACTAGATTAATTCAACTTAATTCAGGAGTAAAAATTGTCTTGTTATACTTACTTGCTCTTAACCTTTAGAGCTCTTATTGTAAAGAATAAATAACTTTATGAATTAAATTAATAAATTTATAGTAAGTTTAAGCCTATATGAAAATTAATTCTGCAATGAATGACAAAAAAAGTTTTTCAAGAGAAAAAATACCGTATGTAAACCAGGGTTTCCCAAACTTTTTATTTTGTAATTGCAAAATTAAGGTACTTAATGGTATTTTGATATTCTTTTTAATATTTTAACACATAAGGATTTAAAAAAATGTTCATGTTACTTTAGAATTTTTCATTTTGAATTTAAGGCTAATTTTTGATTTTAATTAACAAACTTTTTGCCTTAAAATAAATGTTTTAAATAATCTATCTGTTATAACTATTATATTTCAGGTAAATAAAAAGGTTGCCACAAGTTTATAATAATCCTGGATACTTTGTAACTTTTTAAAATCTCAGTATGACACAGGATAACTGAATAAGTTTTAAATTTATTTTCAATACAGAGAGGTTTGCTCAGAGAGGTTATTTTATCTCAATATAGTTTAGAGATTTCAGGTCATTTTTTTATACCTTTTAATTGAGATATACTTGGTTTAGTTTCAATATTTTATTACTTAGTAGTAATTATTGTTGAAGAGCTTGGATTTTCTTGCCTTTGAAAAAATTTAAATTGAAGAAAGAAAAAGAATCCTGGGTGACTACAGCTCAATTCAAAGTCATTCAAGACAGTTTCTGATCAATCAGAACAGTTTTGACTAAAAGGATTTCAACACTGTCAAACTTAATTAACAATTTTTACTTTAAAAGATTGACTTAATAATAAAAACATTTTTATTTGGTGATAGTACAACTAGATTTATTATTATTTCAAATTATTAGATTGACATTTTAATTTTTTTATTTGTACTTTAAATATTACAATTACTAGATTTCTGATTTTTATCTAACTTCTTTTATTAAACTAAGCTAAAATTTAAAAATCAACACATTATCAAGTTTTAAATATTTACAGTAATAAATTCTGATTTACTTTTACAATACCAATCTTAATGGTCAGCACAATTATTGATATTTTTTGATAATAATTAAACTAGACTAGAAAGCAATAATGAAACTTAGTTGTTTAAAAAACAGAGTTTTCACTAGTGATGTACCGGACTCACTATCCGGGTCCGGGTCCGGCCGGATATTGCCATTTTTGTCTGATATCCGGATCCGGCCGGACTCTAATTTGAAAAAAAAGTCCGGATCCGGTTCCGGCCGGATTCTAATTTGTAAATAAAAGTCCGGATCCGGTTCTGGCCGGATTCTAATTTGAAAAAAAAGTTCGGATCCGGTTCCAGCCGGATCCTAACAGAGATCCGGCCAGACCCAGATCTACTTAGTAAAAAAGAGCATACTGAAAAGTATTTTTTCCAAAACAAACCCTGTGTAAATTAATAAGAGTCATTTTCGTCAGTTAAAATTAAACAACTACCGTGATTGGCTCATTTTGAACACGTGACTAATTTACATTTGTTTATATTTAACTATGAAATAAACATTTCAGAAATGCAACTCTTTACATATGTTGAAGAATTAAAAGCTTTGGAATGAATACTTGCAATATTTATTGTTTTAAGTTGAGCTCAGAGAATATTTAGAGTTAATACGGTTGAATGTACGAGCCAATGAGAATCATATGACAAAAAATTTCAAACTAAATACTGATGCAACAAAACATCAGAACATGACAGGCAGTTTATATGTAAGCATTCAGTTAGTTTGGTGTGCAGCTTGAAGCAACAAAATATCTTAAACTTTTTTATGAATGCTTATTTTAGTAGTGTTTTGTTTTAAAAGTGAATATTTCAACTGGTGTTTAATTGTTTAAATATTTAAGCCAGGTTTATAGTTTAATAGTTTATTAAAAATTTTACAGTTTCTTGTTTACTATAAGTTTTATTAAATTTTTAGTTTATTTTTTTAAGTTTTTTGATATGGGTTTAAATAGCTTCCAGTTTTTAAAGTGTTACCAAAGTAATTAATAATTTTGTATATGCTAGTATTTCTTGTTGTGCTTTATATAAAAGATTCATCACTCAAAACTGTCGTGTCTGATTATAGAAAGTAGTCTCAGTTAGAATTTAGTATTTGTTAGATATTAATTAAATAAGGTAGGATTTAATTATGATGGGTAGTACTAATAAGTTGAGTGTACCACAATCAGTTCACAACTTTACTACCAAATTGTCAACCTTTGCTAGCTGTTCTACTGATTATTGAATTAAAGTAATTTTTTCAGTTTTTTAAAAACCTCATTCTGACTCAGGCTTGTCTATATTCACTCTAGCTAGTTTTATTGACTTAAACAGTGGCAACCCTGCCAGTTTGAAAATTTTTGGGAATTTTAGAAAATCTTGGACTGCCTCAGGCTAGTTTAGTTTTTTATAAAAACTCAGGCTAGTTTTCTTTTAGATTTTGAATGAGTTTGAGCTGATCCAGTTTTCAAAATTTTGTAATTTTCTTGTGTATTTTGTTCAAGATCTTGATTTCAGATTCTTAATTGTAAATAACACCTAAATTTGTAAAACTTGTGGCTATTTGTTCTACTTATTATTAGATTAAAGTTTTTAAAACCTCATTCTGACTCAGGCTAGTTTATACTAGTGATGTACCGGACTCACTATCCGGGTCCGGGTCCGGCCGGATATTGCCATTTTTGTCTGATATCCGGATCCGGCCGGATTCTAATTTGAAAAAAAAGTCCGGATCCGGTTCCGGCCGGATTCTAATTTAAAAAAAAAGTCCGGATCCGGGTCCGGCCGGACCCGAAATTGTGGGTCCGGTACAGCACTAGTTTTCACACACTCAAAATACTCAGGATAACTTTAAATGCTATTTTAAAAGTTTGGAGACTTAGGCACAGAATTTTTTTTTGAAAAACTTATGCTGACACATACTCGTTTGAATATTATTGAAAAATTTAGACTAGATGTTGATTTTTATTTGTTAGACTATTTTTTCTATTAATTATTTGTTGAGTTAATTGATGTTAGGATAATTTAACCTTTATTGATTTTTTATTAAGTTTTTGGCCAACATAATTATATTATTCTAGTTTAAACTAGCTTAAAGAATTACAAACTGGTTTTTGGTCAATCAGGATTGATTTTTCAATTAAAAGAGTGACAAACTCTTAACTAAATTACTAAGCCTAATTAAAATCTTAAAGACAGTACTTACTTATTTTTAACTAACTTCATAACAAAGTATAGTTAAAATTTCAGTTTTTATTTTTTTACCAGAAAAAAGTGAAAATCAGTTACAACCCTAAAGTTATCTTGAAATGCAAAAATTCAGTCTATGAAAGAAAAAATTTCAGCATCAAATATACAGAGATAAAAAGATATACATTATTTTGAATTTAGCTGTTTTTAACTCGTTTTTTTTTCTCATTTTTCTATTTGTTTAATATCATTTGTAAGAAGATTATACTCACAAAGGAAAAGATAAAGAACTAGTTTAAGTATGTAGTCAATATTAATAATTTTTTAGAATACTGTACTGGGGATATTGTAGTGATTGCGGATATGTGCTCAATTAATAAGTATGTAAGACAAAGCCATATAACTAAAATATCACTGTGAAAATAAGGTAAACCAAATAAAAAGGTTCTTTATAACTAAGATGAAATATTGAATTTGTTATCAAAAGGTTTTCATGTAAATATAAACTTAGTAATGATATATTAGCGCCGCTAGTGGGTTCCATGAAAACATATCTCATTATCATAAAGCTTAAAAAATATCTTCTTAAAAAGAAATATACTAATAAAAGTGTTTACGTAGTCCTACCACTAGCGGCAATTTTTAAAATAATATCTTGGGGACACAAATTATGTTATGCAGTTTTGTGTACACAGGTTCTGATTAGCTTAAAGATCACTGGCTAAATGTATATATCACTAATTAAGTACATTTTAAATTTTTGTTCTAATTAAATTTTTATAGTAAAATAGGAAAAACAAAAGTTATTAAAAACTTCTTTGCACAATAAAATACAATTTATGCATACTAGTATTACAACCATCTTGCAGAGCATTTTACTAATAAACACCTAGAGAAATAAGCAGATTCTAAAGTATTTTTAAAAAACTAGACATTTTTTACGTTACTTCAAAGTAAATTACAGCTTTAAGCTATGAAACAAACTAGACTAGACTTAAGGTTTTGACTTAAAATATGGTATTGAGAGTTTTGTTATAAAATTTAACAAAGTTAATTTGTTTTATATTTTTCAAATAAAAGCGTCAAAATTTTTATAAGTTTCTTTCAATTTAGTATTATTATTACTAAAAAGGAAAACTTGAAAGTATCTAATAATCGTTTTAAACAGATTTTAAAGTTTTAAAATATTAAAATTAAAAGTAATAATGGAGTACGAATGTTGTATATGCCTGGATAGGTTATTCAAAGTAGACGCAGAAGTATCTGTCACACCGTGTGGTCATACCTTTCACAAAGACTGCATATTAAACGTAATAAAAGGTGAGATTAAGAAATGTCCAATTTGTAGACAAGCTTTACAGGAAGAAAAAATAGTTAAAGTTCACTTTAATGTGAATAAAGAACTTGACTACAGTGATTGTTCAAATGATACTTTGAGCTTCTTTGATAAAGTTGTTGAGTATGAAGCAAACAAAAGGATGACCATTGTAAAAATCATTAAGAAGTTAGATAAAGAAAATACCCGTCTAAAGGAAACTTACAAAACCAACTGTAAAGGCTACAGCTTGTGTAAGGTGTTATTGAGAGGTTTCCAGAAAGAAATAAAAAACTTGCATGAAAAAATCAGTAAGTTAAAATTAACAAAGGGTGAGTTGATTGCTGATATAAGAAGGTTGTTTAATGAAAAAGAAGAAATTATTGATGAGGAAAAGTAAGAGGTTAAAGAAAATGAAATTGATGTAAATACTTGTGAAGATGCTATCAACAATATTGAAGAAATAATTAGTAAAGGTTTGTTTATTTGCTATTGTTTAAATAATTTGATTGTTTATGTTGAACTTATAGTTTTAAATTGAATCAGGATCCAGACAGATCTTCAATTCATAAAAAAGTCCAGATGAATAAGTTTGAAAATTTTAAAATTTTTAAATCTTTATAAAAGATATTATCATTCAATCAAATGCAAAGCACCACTGATAATACAATAGCTAAAAAACTATAAAACACTTAAAACCTACAGTTTTAAACACTTTTACTAATAAAATTGACAATTTTGTTATCATTTTCTTATTTTTGTAAAGCTTTAAAAGCTAATTAAGAAAATTAAAAATAAACTTATTCGCTTAACCCTAAATGTATCATTAATATTTTTTTTTATGTCTTATATATGTTATTATAATTGATTGTTAAAGTATATTTTTACAATAATTTAACTAGAATCCTTTACTTTAAATACTCATTAAACCGAAATTTAGCCTAAGTTACTTTAAATGATCTAAACTTTTCTTAACCGTTTGCAATTTAATTAAAAAATTCTGAAAACATACGATTATGAATTTAAAATTCAAATTTTATTTTAACTAGCGTGTCCTGTAGATCAGTAGTTTTTGTTTTAAACTTTTATAAAAATTTAAATTTCAAACTGTGTCAATTAGAAATAATTCTCAACATAGAATTCTTAAATTAACTTTTAATGAATTTAGTTTATCTTTAAAATCGGAATTTTTCGAAGGGATTGATAATGAAAAAGTAAATGAAGTTTTTAGTGGAAATAAGAAAGCTTTAGATTACAACATGAAAATATGTTTAAATGAGAATTTACTGCATGAAGGGCTTTTTAATAAAGTTGAAAACAATATGAAAGAAATACACGTAAACGATAAAAAAATTAGTGATTTAATATTGATGAAGTCTGTCGAACTAGAAGTTGAAAACAAGGCATTGCAAGAAAACACCTTAGAAATAACTAAAAACCTTAAAATTTTGGAAAATTCGCTAAGACAGGCTCAGAACAATGCAGAGTGCTTGAAAAAAGATTACGAAAATTTGAAGTCCGAAAATAACGATCTATTGGCTGATTTAAAAACTACAAAACGGATAAAAACTAAAATTAAAAGGTTGACAAGAAATGCAAGCGAAAAGCAAAATGATAACATTAATGATGTTCAAAGAACAAACTGCTGTTCAACTAAAGGTACATTTATTTTTTTTCTTTATTATTACTACACGTTTTACAACTTTATATTTCTTACTTATATATTGTATACGTAGTTCTTTTATTGCAATTTAAAGCTTTAATCATAAAACTAAAGCTCTTAGTAGACACAGGTTTCATTTTTATACAAAAATATTTTGCCTGATTTTTTACTAATATATATTTTATTTTACGGCAAATCAAACTCTGCTTTGATTACTATTACCGATGTTTTCTTTCTATTGTAATAACGTTATAAAGACTTCATTAACTGTTGAATACTTATTTTTTATTTTCTAGGTGCAGTAACCAATGAAGTTAAAAGTTATATATACATTAGCGGAGGAAAAAATGATGAAGAAACTTACGAAAACAGTGTTTTAAAAATGGACACAAACAATGGTAAATGGAATCATTTTAAAACTTTGGGTACTCGTAGAAGTGACCATCAGTCCTTAATAAAAGGAGATCAATTGTATTTGATAGGCGGATATAATGGATCAGAGTACGTTGATTCAGCTGAAAATGAGGTTGTATCTCTTAACGAGGAATTAGTTACAAAAACGATTCCTTTCATGCACAACAAACGGCTAAGCTTTGGAATGTGTTCTTTAGCAGAATGTGTTTTTGTCGGAGGAGGATATAAAAACTCTTCTGAAGATTTAGACAAATGCGAAGTCTACAGTTTTGAAACTTGTGAATGGACTGAAGTTTCCAGTATGAACACTAAAAGATACGACCTTACTTTGACTTATTTTCAAGAAAAAATCTGGGCTATTGGCGGTTATAATGACACAGATACATGGCTGGACACAATAGAAACATTCGATATTACAAAAAACAAATGGAAAAAAAGCAATTTAAGACTCCTATCTGAACGATCTGGACATAGCACTGTTTCTTACGACAAACAACTCTTTGTTGTTGGTGGCGAAAAAAAAGACTCATTTTTAGCTTCTGTTGAAGTTTATTCAAGTGAAACCAATCAGTTTAGCTTCGTTGCATCAATGAATGTTCCACGATATAGTTTTGGATGCTGCGTTGTAAATTCAAGTTTGTATGTGATGGGGGGATGTAGTTTAGATTTTGACACTCTAACAGATGAAGTTGAGATATACGACATTGAAAGAGATGAATGGAGAAAAGGTCCGAGTTTGCCTTTAAAATTGGCTGATTTTTCATGCTCTGAAACTTTATGATTTCTGCTCATTTTATAAGTATCTGAGGGTTATATTTTATTTAATATTTTTTTAGTACCAATGTTGTTAAGAAAAAAGTTTAAATTTTATAAAATTTATTGATAAAAGTTTGTGTACCGTTTTAAATTTGTTTTCATAACTTGCAATATTACTCAGTTTTAACAAGTATAATGTATTTATTAATTATAAACAAATTAAGTAATTGACGCAGCAGAATTTTCTTGTTTTCAATAAAATTGTTTTTGTACAACACAATTATTTTAATATTAATAATTTTCTTTTTAGACGAAAAATCTTTATCTTAGAATGAAAACAATTTTTTTATTAAAATATCTATAAAATTAAAGAAATAAACACATTAAGTGGGTTACATGATAATTGAAATTCGAAAAACTCTTTTTCGGATAATTTAAGTTCTTTTAAAAATGTTTGAAATACTATATCTCAAAAAATAGTAAAAAATTGAAAAAAAAAAATTTATTTATATTAACAAATGTATGTAGATTTTTTTAAAATTTACAAGCCACTTTATATTTTTTGCAAAATCTTAAATACTCTTTAAGATATTTTAAAATATTCAAAAATAACCATATTTTTTACTTTATTTTAAGCCATATCTCAAAAATTATATTTATAGTTTTAAAAAATAAAAGAATTGCTTCTAGATACTAATAGGACCTACATATGTACTTATATATTTGACAAATACTCTTTACTTTTTTAGTTGTTGCCATTTAATTTTTTTAATTTGAATTTTCTGAATTTGAATTGTCCGAATATGAGTAGTCGTACCAAGTAAATGTTTTTTATTATACAACATCCTTCACATATTAAGTTTGCTAAACTGTTTAAATTTACTATGTCTATATTCCTTTAGTTTCTCTTTTTTTTTCTATATTTTTATATAAAAAATTAAAAAAAAAAAATTTTTTTTATTTTATCTAAGTATGTGTAAATAATCCTGATGAAAAATAAGCTACTCATCTAAATAGTATAAAAAAAAAGTATTTTTTTATACTCCTTTGAATATCAAGTTGAATATTGTAACAAGTCATTATAAAAATAATATATGGAAATAATTGCTCTAGAGTCGCCAAAGTATTAAAAAAGATTAATAAAAATTTCTAAATTAAGTAATTTGTGTTTAAATGTTAACTGCGAATATTTTTTATTTCTTTTAGTGCTTGAAAAATAGTTTATGTAAAACTCTAGTGTATTATTTAGTATAATTATCTTATCATTTAATAGTAAACAAGCTATAAACAAAAAATGACAAAAATTTGAAAACTTCATCTACAGAAAACAAGTTATTATATAACAAAACAGTAAATTCTTGTTGAGGAACCTAATGATTGATATTAATAGTACAAATTGCGACAATGTTAAAACTATCCTGTATACAAGGGGTTGGCAGCGATTTTAGTCGGCGAGTCAGGTGTGGAAAAATTAATTTGTGTATATTCTAAAGCGTTTAAGTTGCATTCACGAAAATTACTCAGTTATTAAGCGACAAACAATAAATTAGGTTACTATTATTTTTTATATCTAATATAAGCTTTAAATTTCTTCAAGTTTTACTTAATCTATTTTTTCTACTGATTTTAACTATTAAAATATTAAGAATAAGATTCAAAATTTGGTTTGGCGAGCCAGATTTACAAGCTTGCGGGCCACAGTTATATCTTTTTCAGGCTAGATGCTAGTTAAATATTCTTAGTGTTGGGGGGTTGCTCAATTTCGCTTTGCATTTTTTAGTTTTAGCCATCATCGTTGCAAAAATTGATTCGAAATTATCGTAAAATTTGATTTGTTTATATTGATACTATTTTTTTAAACAATAAAAACATACAATAAAAGTAAAAAAATGGTAATAATTACTTTAGAGAAAATAAGTTATTAGAGTTAAAGGTGCAAATAATTAAATTCAAAACTTAATAAATACTTTATTACAATAAGACTAACAACGGAGCCAGTAAGTTTGATCAGAACCATTCAGATAAAATTAATAATGGTGGTTACTGTTTTGTCTGCATATTTTTAGCTGTTATTATAATTTAATTTTACTTTTCTACTTGATGTTATAAAAAAAAAAAAGACAAGTGCAGTAGTTATTTATAACTTTCCAGGTCAACATGTCGAGGGCCGCAGATTTACTCTTTTAGAGTCGCAGTTGGGCCTCATGTTGCCAACCTCGCTTTATATAAAAATAGATCATTTTAGAATTCAAAAACTTTTGTAATTGTACAAATTTTGCATAGTTTTATATTTTTTACTACAAAAAAAAATATCGCTTGTGTATTTAGATTGTTTTAATTCTAATAAGTTTTATTAGATTACCAAATTTATTTAGAATTAGCACTTACTTTTTTTTTTTACATTTGATTATTACGTCATTTTATATCTTAAAACATTAAACTTCTGTATGATTTTATTTCAATTTGTATTCATTCTAATTCAGTAAGAAACTATTTCTGATGAGCATTTCTACTAAAGTACTAAAATAAATTAAAAGAAAATGTAATATATTCTGTTATATATCTTCAAAAAAAAATTATACAACTACTTCATTTTTGATGTCGTTCTTTTCAAAATATGAGCTAAATTTCTAATCTGTTCAAAGATAACATATGGATCGGCAACTCGTGGCCCGCGGGCCAACTGCGGCTCTCGAAGAGCAAATCAGCGACCCGCAAGCATGTTAATATTATGGGATGCGGCCCGCAAAAAGTTATTCTGTTGCCCGCGAGTCTGTTAATTTGGCACGCTAAAAAATATTTTAAGGTGATCTATTTCTTAAAGTTCTTTTTATTTAAGTATTTTTTACATTTCTAAACCATTAAATTAAACAAATTAAATCATTTCATCTTTAGTGAACTATATTAAATGTGTATTATATTATTACATTTTTGAATTAGTTTTCTACTAGATATAGTTGTCAAATATTTAGACTACTTTGACATTAAAAAAATAACGTACTTTAAATTAGTTTTTTTATTGAAAATCAATCTGGCTTAAATTTTTTTTTTTTCAATTTTAACATAACTATTTGAGATATTGAAACATAAGTGACCAGTAAATTACAATAAACTACACAAGACTCACACTTTTAAAAACAATAAATATATTTTGAGAAATTCTCTTCAGTAGAATACAATGCTAACAAATAATAAGATTTTAAACACTTATATAATAACCAAGTAATGAAGAAATCATAAAGTAATTGAGAGATTAATAAAAGACAAAAGCAATTAGTAAAAGTTTAAACCAAATAAGTCCATTTTTGTTATAATTGATCTACAGTAAAACTAAACTTAAATAAAAAGAAATAAATTCTTACAAAATTTTACGAAAATAAAGAAACAGTATAGTCAAATCTTTTGCTTACATAAAACAGGTTTCCTTAACAAAATACAAATGGCTTTTAGTTTAATCAAATTAAAAACATTACTACACATTTTAATAAATTTAAATTTATCTATATTGTAACTGTTTGCACAAGTTGGATTATTAACTTAATGTTCTGAAATGAAATGATTTAACAGAAAACAATATTACAAAAAAATTAAAACTAGAATAAATATTTATAAAGAAAATTTCATTTTTGAATTAAATGTTAGCATAGATGGTGTTTTAACAAAATTTTCTTTTAATTTTTAAAATATTTACATTTATATAGTTTATTGTAATAAAAATATTTTTATTAAAGCAATTAAATCTATAAAAATAAAAATTTCACTAAAAATAATGTTTAGACTTATATAACTAAATTAAAATTTATTTATAAATATTTATTCTAGTTTAAATTATTTTATAAAAAAGAATTTCTGACAAAAAAATTAGTTTTTTATAGAGTAAGTCACTTATGTCTGTAAAATTTTTGTTTTAAATAACAGATTTGAATTTTGATAAAAATTTTTAAGTTCAAAACATTTAAATAAAATTTAAAGAGAAGTTCAATTTTGATTTAAATATTAAAATAGACGGAGTTTTTACAAAAATTTTTTTAAATTTTAAACTTTTTACATTTATATATCTATTTATAGTATTAATATTTTTTTCAAATATTTTAATCTATAAAAATTGAAACTTCACAAAAATATGTTTAGACTTATATAATTAAACTAAAATATATTTAAATTTTATTTAAATGTTTGCCTGATGGTGCAGGGATGTTTTTGAAATCTTATACAGGTAATTTTTTTTTAAATCAAGATAAACTTTGTGGCTAACAGATATACAAAAATGAAACAACTTGAAAAAAATATTTAAGTACCAATAAATGATAAAAGAATAAATTGCAAGGTGGTGTAGTTGTCTAAAAATGATTTTTAAACTCTATGAATTGAACTTTTCAAGGTTTTAACTCAGTTGGTTGACACATAAACAAATAATATAAATGTTTAAGTACAATCACAACATTGTTATATAACAACATAACATAAAAGCTTTAAACAACAATATTAAATACAGTAAAGTAAGTAAAATAAAACTTTAGTAATTATATTTGACATTTTTTAAGTAAAATTGTACTTACTAGTTCAAAATCAATGCTTAATCAAAAGTTATGTACACTAAATAACAATTATGATGGTAACTAATAGCATCTTAATAAAAAGTTTTCTAGAAAAACAATGCTACTTTTAAACTTTTACCTATTATGACGTCACAATTATAATTTTATTTAAAATCTATTTTAGCTAGGCAAAAACGTGTATTTTTTGTTACTACAACTTTTTAATCTGTCATTGATAAAATTTCAAGATTCATTATTCAAAGTTTATCAAATAACCAAAACAACGTCAATACAACGTTTTTGGTGATATTTTATGAATCTCTGTTTCTTTTTTATTTTCTTGTTTTTCAGGGGGATCTCAGGAAGCAGGAAACCAGTCAAAACACGCCGCTGGCAGATATATCTCTGGTTTATAGTTTACTACAGATTTAAAACTTTAAATAAAATAAAAGTGAGTGTAAAAAAAAGACTACACGCTTAAAAAAATTAAAACCTGCTTTGATATTGCCAATTGAAAAATTGGAAAAAGTTTGTAAAATTAATGTAAATTCTTTTTCAATTCAGTTGATATTATTTATAAGTTTGTTGTTAGAAAATTATTACTTAGCATACAAAAGTAAGTGTTTTCAAGATGTTTCCATTTAAGAGTTGTCATATAAAAATGTCATATGTCAACAAAAACAGCTGCACTTATTGACTAAAAGCTTAATTGAGAATTTAGCTAGACTCAGTAGGCTTAGACTTGTAATAAACTTAATCAAAATAGTATGAGAAAAAAAATTGAAAAATTGTCATTTTAAAATATAAATACTTAAAAATATTAAAATAGTAAAAAACGACTTTGGAAACATTATGTAAAAAAAACCACTTTAGTTATAAAGTCTTAGATGTAAGAAAAATATTCACAATAGTAAACCTATGAAAAATATTATTAAATAAAACTTAAATGTTAAATAGCTAGCTTGTGTTGAGACAAAAGTGTCATTATTGAAATAGTACTTCTCATATAATGATTAATTTCTACAAGTTCAACATTCAACAGATAAAATGTGGTAAAAAAGCAAAAGCTTTAATATGTGTAACAATTTTTTTTCAAGAACATATCAGTTTAATATTTGTTTTAAACTTTAGATTAGTTTAGATATGCATTTTTAATGACTTGAGTTGTTGTATGACACT
The DNA here is from genome assembly GCF_965202585.1 of Thalia democratica. Taxonomy (NCBI): domain Eukaryota; kingdom Metazoa; phylum Chordata; class Thaliacea; order Salpida; family Salpidae; genus Thalia; species Thalia democratica. Next base: position 17,761,222 of record NC_139169.1, read on the forward strand.
TTTGCTTAGAGCTATATTTTATTTAAACCTTTGTTTATAGTTTTGTATTTATAAGTAATTTTACTAAAATAAAAGTAGTTTTTAAAGCTTTTTGACAGTGTAGTTGTTTAAATCATTTTACAAACTGAAGTCAACTTAAGCTAGATTGATAAACATCAGTCTAGTTTTAGTAAATCAAGTATTCTGTTTTGCCTCAAAGAATGACAACAGTGTAGTATGAACGTTTGTTTTAAATAAGAACAAGAACGTTTTTAACAAAGAGCTTATAAATTACTAAAAGAGTAAAACAATTGATTCTAGATATAAAAAATATTAAACTTACTTGCACCTAACCTGTAGAGCACTGTTTGTAAAAATAATTTTCTTTAAATGTTATAACAATAAAAATTTGATAAATGTTTAGTAAATCAAAGCCTTAATGAAGTTCAGACCTGTGAAAATACATAAAAGAAGGTTTCTATAGAAAATAACACTATTAGCAAATATTTAAAGATGTAAACTATTCACTATCTTGATATATAGTTTTGTTTCAGTAATGATTTATCTTCAAGTTGTATCACTGTACTTAATTTTTTGTTTATATTTAATTTATATTTAGAAAATTTATTTTATTACATAGAATTTATAAATAAGCTGTATTAAACAGGGTTTTCACATTTTTTAGCATGTTATGTTATTTTTTCTGCCCTGTTTTTATTTTTACTTTAAAATTTTGTTCATTTAAATCACTAAAGGTAGAGGCGAGTCTCAAGTCTGAGTCTTTAACTGGGGTAGTACATCCTAAATATCTTTAGATAACAAAATAATTTTGTACTAGCTTTTAATAAAATACTTTTAAATATTTTGTTGGGGCCAATTAACTTAAAGGTAATATAATTTTAAAGTTGTTTTTACACATTTCTAGTTTATAACATAACTTCAATAATAGAGAAATTATATTAATATTTAGATTTTTGTGTTAGTGTACTTTTAGTCTCACTTATGTTTTACTTTTTATGCATGTAGTATGAGCCACTATATAACTGTTTACTGATGTATGTACCGCCCTTAAAAAAGGAAAGAAATAAATACTCTACATACTTGACTGTCTTTTAACTTTTACAGTTGTTAAAGCTTTAGCTTATTAATTTTTTTTTTGACCATTGACTTTAAAAATTTAAACAAGGTATAAAGAATCATTTAAATAATGAAAAGGCTGTCTTATTTTAAAGTTACTTTGAGTATTTTAAACTAATTTTTTTAAATCTTGGGTAACTTAGGCTTGTTTCGACAAACTCAGGATTTTTCGATAAATTTTTAAAAAACTTAGGCTGGTTTGGATATTTTTTAATGAAATTTGTGTTTTATAATTTTAAGTATTTGTTTTCCTTAAACATTATGTTTCTTCTAAGATTTTTGACCTTGTGAACTTTAATTACAATTTAATTTTCTTTATACTTCATGAACAGAAGTTTTTAAGTATAAGACTTATAATATATTTATTCAAACTTTTTCTTAAGTTCAAGCTAACTCTTACTAGATTAATGTAACTCGTTTTAAGCGTTGGTTATTAATTCTGTCTGGTTTTTATTTAAAAAATTGCAACCCTGTATTAGGAGCACATTAAAAGTACAATTTTTTTTGTTCTTTGTTAACTATGTTGTTGCAGTAAATTTATAAATTATTAAAAGTTATTTAAAGGAAAACTTAAACTAAATTGCAAAATATAATTTAAGTTTGTACAGTGGTTAGCCAAAACAGGTTTTTAAAATTGTTTTAACATGTTGTACTTTTTTCTTTTTTTTTTTTATTACCTTTGAGATTTTAAATGTTTAAATTTTATTAAATCAAGAAGCTGTTCTACTGTCTAGTTTTTTTAATCAAGTAGAGTTTTTTTTTGTTAAAAAATAAGATATTCTAATAACAATTTTAAATAAAGTCCTTTAAGTCTAAAATTATTAAATTTTTTAATAACTCAATCTAACTCAAGTTGTTTTAATACGTATACTACCGCTTAAGTACGCACTTTTTTTGGTACGCATCACGCCTTAAGTACGCACTTATCCAGAAAGACAAAGTAAAGGATGTTATACAAGAACTTATAAGAAATTCCAGTTTTTTTGCCTAAATTTTCAATCATCAAGTTTTTCCAGATTATTTTATGTTTCCAGGTAGAATGGCCAACCTGCTGAGTTAGCCTGAGACTTTCACAACTTTTGAACTAGGGTGAGTAATCCTGAGTAGTCTAAAGTAACCTGAGATTGTGACAGTCCTGTTATGTTAAATGTTAATAAACTAAATACTTATGTAGTAGTTGCAGAAAAGTAAAAAGAATAATGATATTTGAGCTGTAATGCTATAAAACAAATATAGATGACAAAGTTAGAAAAACCTACAAAAACAAAATAGTTAAGTCATAAATTAATTTAAATGTACATACATCGATGTTTTGAAAATGTTTGGTAAACAAAATGTAGTTTGGTACTTTTCCTCTAACAAAACAAAATGTAGCTTAATATTTTTTTTTTAATCATTGACTGACATTGACTTTCTATATTAAATGTATGTATTAATTATGTAAAAACTTTTTATAGAAAAAATAAATCATTTCAAGATTTATAAAAAAAATATACAAGTTAGAATTATGTATTAAATTTATGTATTAAATAAAATAAAAAGACTTGTTTGTTTGGCTTAATTATTTGGTGGCTAGTTGTAAGAAAGAAAACAAACAACTAAATTTCATGTTATACTATGTCGTCAAAAAGTACGCACTACCCGTGCTAAGTACGCACTTTTTGGTCGGGTTCAATTTGCGTACTTAAGCGGTAGTGTACTGTAATTTGTTGCAAAACTTGAGATAATTTGGAAAATTTTTTAAACATTAGGCTTTATTTTATGATTTAAATGTTTTTCTTCAAATTTATGTTTCCATAGTTCTTATATTTCTTATTGTAACAATTTGGTTACTTTTTTGAATTATTTGGTATTCATACTTGATCAGAAGTAGATATTCAACTTTTTATTTATTTAGTTGTTTTAATTATTGTACAAATTGAAAACACCTCAGGTTAAATTAATACCACTTAATTTAGTTTTCGTAAATCAAATATTCTATTATGCCTTAAAAAATGGCAACCTTGTGGTAGGAGCAACTATTTTAAACCATAATAAGACAACTTTAAACATAGAATTTATAAACTGTTAGCGGTATAAAACAGTTAACTCTGGAATAAAACTGTCCTGTTATACTTACCTGCTCTTAACCTTTAGAGCTCTTATTCTAAAAAATAGATTACTTTTATAGTTATAACAACTAAATTGTAATAAATTCATTGTAAATTTAAGCCTATAAGAAAATTAATTATGCAATGATTCACAAAAAAAAGTTTTTTAAGAGTAAAAATACTTTATGTAAACCAGAGTTTCCTAAACTTTTTATTTTGTACTTGCAAAAATATAGGTACTTAAAGGTATTTTGATATTCTTATTAAAACTTAAATACATATGGATTTTAAAAAATGTTTATGTTAGTTTAAAAGTATTTTATTTTGAATTTAAGGCTATTTTTTAATTTTCATTAGGAACCTTTTTTGCCTTAAAAAAAATGTTTCAAATAACCTGTCTGTTATAATTATGATATTTCAGATAACTAAAAAGATTGCCACAAATTAAGAATAATCCTGGATACTTTGTAACTTTTTAAAATCTCAGTATGACACAGGATACCTGAATAAGTTTTAAATTTGTTTTCAAAACTCAGGTTTGCTCAAATAGGTTATTTTATCTCAATATAGATTAAGATTTCAAGTCAGTTTTTTCTACCTTTTAATAGAGATATAGTTGGTTTAGTTTCAATATTTATTACTTTGTAGTAATTTTTGTTGAAGAGCTTGGTTTTTCTTGCCTTTGAAAAAATTTAAATTCAAAAAAAAAAAGGATCCTGGGTGACTACAGCTCAGTTCAAATTCATTCAAGAGAGTTTCTAATCAATCAGAACAGTTTTGACTGAAAGGATTAAAACACTGTCAAACTTTATTAACAAACTTTACTTTCAATGTTTGAATTAATAATAAAAACATTTTTCTTTGTTGATAATACAACTAGATTTATTATTATTTCAAATTATTAGATTGTCATTTTAACTTTTTGTTTTGTATTTTAATTTTTTTAATTACTAGATTTCTGATTTTATCTAACTTCTTTTATTAAACTAAGCTAAAATCAAAAATCAACATATTATCAAGTTTTAAATATTTACAGTAAGATATCCTGAATTACTGTAGAATACCAATCTTTAGTAGTCAGATAGCAGCACAATTATTGATATTTGTTGATATTAATTATACTAGATTAGAAAGCAATATTGAAACTTGGTTGTTTAAGAAACAGAGTTTTCACACACTCAAACAACTCAAGATAACTTTAATGCTATTTTAAAAGTTCGGAGACTTAGGCACAGTAATTTTTTTTTGAAAAACTTATGCTGACACATATTTGTTTGAATATTATTGAAAAATTTAGACTAGGTTGATATTTTTTTGAATGTTAGACTATTTTTTCTATTGTTTATTTGTTGAGTTAATTGATGTTAGATTAATTAAACCTTTATAAGTTTGTTATTAAGTTTTTGGCCAACATAAATATATTATTCGAGTTTAGATTAGCTTAAAGAATTACAAACTGGTTTTTGGTCAATCAGGATTGATTTTTTACCTGAAAGAGTGACAAACTCTAAACTAAATTACTAAGCCAAGTTGAAATCTTAAAATACAGTACATACTTATTTGTAACAAACTTCATAAGAAAGTATAGTTAAAATTTCAGTTTTTTTTTTTTTACCAAAAAAAAGTGACAATCAGTTACAACCCTGAACTTATTTTGAAATGCAAAAATTCAGTCTAAGGAAGAAAAAATTTCAGCATTAAAATTTAGATAAAAAGATATAAATCATTTTGAATTTAGCTGTTTTTAATTCGTTTTTTTTTTTGTTCTCATTTTTCTATTTGTTTAATATCATTTGTAATAAGATAATACTGACAAAGTAAAAAATAAAAAATAAGTTTAAGTATGTATTTAATATTAATAAACTTTTTTCAGAATACTGTACTGGGGAAATTGTAGTGATTGCGGACATGTGCTCAATTAATAAGTATGTAAGACAAAGCCATATAACTAAAATACTATTGTGAAAATAAGGTAAAACAACTAAAAAGGTTCATTAAAATTAGGATGAAATATTAAATTTCAGCTTGTGTTATCAAAATGTATGCATGCAAATATAAACTTAGTTATGATATTTTAGGGCCGTAAGTGGATTCCATTTACTAATAAAAGTGATCACGTAGTCCTACTACTAGCAGCGCTTTTTAAAATAATATCTTGAGGTGTACGGATTTTAATTTTTATAGTTTAGTGTACAGAGATTCTGATTAGTTTGAAGACCACTGCTGACTTAATGTATAAATAAATAGCTAAGTAAAGTTTTAATGTTTATATGACTAGCTTTTTATAATAAAAAACAGAAAAAAATTATTTAAAACTTCTATGCATACTAAACTTACATCCATCTTGCAGAGCATTTTACCATTAAACACTTGGGGACATAAACAGAGTCTAAAATATTTTTAGAAAACTATGCAATTTTTTACCTTACTTCAAAAAAAAGTACAGCTTTAAGCTATGAAGCAAACTAGACTAAAAGTTTTGTCAAGAAATATGACATTAGAAGTTTTGTTATGATATTTGACAAAATAATTAATTTTATAATTTTTAGTAAGTTATCAGAAATTTTGTACGTTAAATTCTTATTAGTATTCTTAAAAGGTAAACTTATAGGTATTTATTTGTCATTTGAAACAGATTTTAAAGTTATAAAATATTAAAATTAAAAGTAAAAATGGAGTACGAATGCTGTATATGCCTGGATAGGTTATTCAAAGTAGACACAGAAGTATCTGTCACACCGTGTGGTCATACCTTTCACAAAGACTGCATATCTAACGTAATGAAAGGTGAGATTAAGAAATGTCCAATTTGTAGACAAGATTTACAGGAAGAAAAAAAATAGTTAAAGTTCACTTTGATGTGAATAAAGAACTTGACTACAGTGATTGTTCAAATGATACTTTGAGCTTCTTTGATAAAGTTGTTGAGTATGAAGCAGACAAAAGGATGACCATGGTAAAAATCATTAAGAAGTTAGATAAAGAAAATACCCGTCTAAAGGAAGCTTACAAAACCAACTGTAAAGGCTACAGCTTGTGTAAGGTGTTCTTGAGAGGTTTCCAGAAAGAAATTAAAAACTTGCATGAAAAAATCAGTAAGTTAAAATTAACAAAGTGCCAGTTGAAAAGGAAAAGAAGATTGCTTAATGAAAAAGAAGAAACTATTGAAGAGCAAAAGTTAGAAGTTAAAGAAAACGAAATCGATGTAAATACTTGTGAAGATGCTATCAACAATATTGAAGCAGTAATTAGTAAAGGTTTGTTTATTTGCTATTGATTAAATAACTTAATTATAAATGTTGAACTTATAGTTTTAAGTATAACCAGGATCCATACGGATCATCAATTTATAATAAGGTCCAGATAAATAAGTTTGAAATTATCAAAGTTTAAAACTTTATGTTATGAGATAATATCATTAAATCAAATGCAAAACAACCTCTGATAATACATAGATCAAAGAAAACTATAAATCACTTTAAGTTTACAGTTTTAGATACTTTTACAAATAAAATTGACAATCTTCTCATTATTTTTAAAGCTTTAAAAAACTAGTTAAAAAAATAAAAATAGTTTTTTTTTGCATGACCCTCAATGTATGATTAATATACCTTTGTTTATATATTATATACCTTATTATTGTTACTGATTATTAAAATATGTTTATACAGTCGTTTTGCATATTATTATTTAGTTTTTCTTATAAATTCTTATGTTTTTTTCTATTCTTATAACTACTAACTTAAACATTCTTTATTTAACACTCTGTAACAAATTTTATGAAGTTGTAAACTAATTAATCATATTACTTGTTTAATTTGTTAAAAAATTAAAAAATTATATTTATAAAACACGTACTAGGATTTCCTTTTATAGGTGCACTACTTATTAAGTTCTGACAATTAGTAATTTGACAATTTTTGTTTTAAAAACTTATTCTAATTCTTTAAAATTTAGTAATTGTTTTTTTCAATACTTTTGTTAAATTATTTATTATTGTATTAATATGTAACTTTGAAATGTTTTTTTGTTTTTAATTTTCTCTTCTTTTTTACTAATATAGTCTTTTTAATTATGCCTACATCCGAATATTGTTTTATTTCATACTTTTTGAGATGTATCGCCTTGTTTTTAATTATAAGTTTAAATTTTGAACGCATATTTAACCGAAAATAGCCTAAGATACTTTAAATTACCTTAATTGTTTTCAACAAGTTGAAATTTATTTAAACGACACCTGGAAACTGTCGATTCTTAATTTAAAATATATAAAGTTTATTTTTGTTAGCGAGTCTTAAAGTTCAGTAGGTATTGATTAGAAATCGTTGTAAAAAATTTAAATATTAGTTTTGTCGAGTAGAAATAGTTCTCAGTATAAATATTTTAAATTAATTTTGTTATGGTTTATAGTTGTATTTTATCTTTAAAATCGGAATTTTTCGAAGGCACTGCCAATGAAAAAGTAAATGAAGTTTTTAGTGGAAATAAGAAGACTTTAGATTACAACATGAAAATATGGTTGAATAAAAATTTACTTCTTGAAGGGCTTTTAAATAAAGTTGAAAACAATATGAAAGAACTACACGTAATCAATGAAAAAATAAGTGATTTAATATTGATGAAATCTGTCGAACTTGAAGTTGAAAACAAGGCGTTGCAAGAAAACAACAAAGAAATAACTAAATACCTTGAAATTTTGGAAAATTCGCTAAGACAGGCTCAGAACAAAGCAGACTTCTTGGAAAGAGATTACAAAAATTTAAAGTCAGAACATAACGATTTGTTGGCTGATTTGATATCTACCAAACGGATAAAAACTAATATTAAAAAGTTATCAAGAAACGCAGCCGAAAAATCAGATGATAATATTAACGATGATCAGATCACAAACTGCGATTTAATTAAAGGTAAATAATAAAATTTTTTTTTTTTAATTTTTACAACTTTTTAATACCTAAGATTGTGTTCTTTTATTGCAACTTTAAAATTTAATCATCAAACCAAAGCTCTCAGCAGATGCAGGTTTTGTTTTAATTACTAAAAGCTTTCGCCCGATAACTTTGTTTTTAGTTAATTTCTAGTATTTTACGATAAATTATAGTCAAGGCTCTAGATCTGATGTCTAATATCGATGTTTTTTTTTTAAAGTAGATTTTTATTCTGTGTTTTTAAAGACTTGCTTAACTGTTGTATACTTCATTTTATTTTTTAGGTGCAGAAAACAATGAAGTTGAAAATTATATATACATTAGCGGAGGAAAATCAGATGAGACAACTTACGAAAACTGTGTTTTAAAAATGGACACAAACATTGGTAAATGGTATCAATTTAAAACTTTCGGTACACGTAGACGTCGCCATCAATCCATAATAAAAGGAGATCAAATATATTTGATAGGCGGATATTATGGATCAGACTACGTAGAATCAGCTGAAAATGAGACCATATCTCTTAACGAGGAATTAGCTACAAAAACGTTTCCTTTCATGCACAACAAACGGCTAAGCTTTGGAATGTTTTCTTTAGCAGAATGTGTTTTTGTTGGAGGAGGGTATAAAAACTCTTCTGAAGATTTAGACAAATGCGAAGTCTACAGTTTTGAAACTTGTGAATGGACTGAAGTTTCTAGTATGAACACTAAAAGAAGCGAATTTACTCTGACTTATTTTCAAGGAAAAGTCTGGGCTATTGGCGGTTTTAACGACTCAAATGACACAGATACATGGCTGGACAGTATAGAGACATTCGATATTACACAAAACAAATGGAAAACAAGAAATTTGAGGCTCCTTACTGAACGGTCTATGCATAGCACTGTTGCTTACGACAAAAAACTCTTTGTTGTTGGTGGCGAAAACAAAGACTCCTTTTTAGCTTCGGTTGAAGTTTATTCATGCGAAACCAATCAGTTTAGCTTCGTTGCTTCAATGAATATTCCACGTATTGGTTTTGGATGCTGCGTTGTAAATTCAAGTTTGTATGTGATTGGGGGATGTAGTTTAGATTACGACACTCCTACAGATGAAGTTGAGATATACGATATTGAAAGAGATGAATGGAGAAGAGGTCCGAGTTTGCCTTTAAAATTGGCTGATTTTTCTTGCTGTGAAACTTTATGAATTCCACTCATTTCATAAGTATCTGCTAGTTGTATATTATTTAATAACTTTTAGTTCCAACGTTGTTTTCAAAAAAGTTTAAATTTTTTTAGCTTTAAATAAAAGTTTGTACTGTTTTAACTTTATTTTCACAATTAGCAATATTACTTTGTTTCAGCAAGTATACTATCTTTATTAACCATAAACAAATTGAAGTGATTGACGAAGCAGAATTTTCTTGTTTTAATAAAGGTGTTTGTGTACAACACAATTATTTTTGTTTCAATAATTTTTTTTTCAAACGAAAAACCTTTATCTTAGAATGAAAAAAATTTTTTTGAATAAAATATTCATATAACGCTAAAAATTAACACAGTAAGTGTTTTTCCATTACAATGTCCTACACATATTAAATTGACTTAATGGTTTATTTTACTATGTGTATGTTCATTTAGTTTCTTTTTTTTTTGTTTGTTTTTACTGTCTAAAATTTCAAACCAAGCAACTTGTTTTAATTTCATCTAAGTATGTGTAAATAACCCTTCTAAAAAATAAACTACCTACCGCATTTATTGAAAGAAAAATAATTTCTTATAGTGCTTTGTATTCCAAGTTGACCAAATGCACATGTCATTATAAAAATAATATAAGGAAGTATTTGCACTTGAGTTGACTGAGTGTTAAAAAGATTAATAAAAATTTTTAAATCAAGTAATTTTGGTTATATGTTAACTGCGAATATATTTATCTTAGTGCTTGAAAAATAGTTTGTGTAAAACTCTAGTGTAACATTTAGTATAACTATCTTTTCAATTAAGAGTTATCATACTAAAAATAAGAAAAATTTGAAACTTTATCAATAGAAAGCAAGTTTTTAAATAATAAGTCAGTAACTTCTTGAAAAGAAACGTAATGATTGATATTAATAGTACAAATTGCGACAATGTTAAAACTATCCTGTATATAAAGGATGGGCAACGATTTTAGTCGGCGAGCTAGGTATGGAAAAATTAATTTGTGTATAATCTAAAGCGTTTAAGTTGCATTCACGAAAATTACTCTGTTATTCAGCGACAAATGATAATTTTAGATGGCCATTCTTTTCTATGTCTAAAATTAAATTTTAAGTTTTTTACAAGTTTTACTTAAGCTTGTTTTTTTTTTCTCTTTATTTGATTTTCACAATTTTTACAATTAGTTTGAAAATTCAGTTTAGCAAGCTTGCGGGCCGCACTTATATTTCTTTCAAGCTGGAAACTATTTAGATATTCTAGATGTTAGCGGGTTGCTAATTTTTGTTCTGCATTTCTTAGTTAAAGCCATCATCGTTGCAAAAATACATTCGAAATTGTTGCTAAATTGGATTTATTTATATTGATACTTTTTTTATCAAACAATAAAAATATATAATAAAAGTAAAAAATTGGTTAAAATTATTTTATAGTAAATAAATTATTTGAATTAAAGGTGCAAATAATTAAATTCATAACATAATAATTACATTATTACAAAAAAAACTAACAACGGAGCCAGTAAATTTGATCAGAACTATTCGATTAAATCAACCAATGGTGGCTAATGTTATGTCTGCATATTTTTAGCTGCTATAAAAACTTAATTTTACTTTTCTATTTGAAGTTTACAAATAAAAAGACAAGTGCAGTAGTTATTTATCACTCTCTTGTCTATACATAGCATGATCAGCAAAGTTTCATGTGGAACAACAAAATTCACTATAAAAACTAAAACCAATAAAACAAAACTTTACACAAAAACGAATTACGTGTTCTTTAAATATTTTTACTGTCCTCCCATTTTTGTAAGGCTTCAGTGTTTTTTTTTTGAATAGTTATAATCTTACTTTAAAAAGTTATGTTTCTTTAGTTTTTAATTTGCTTAGTGTTTCAATATTATTTTACATTTTCTACATTGTCAATATTCGAAAATATATTCTTAGAATATGCAAATGTTTCTGCTTACTCATTATTTATCTTTGTCATATGTTTTAATTGTTAGAGTTGTGATTGTATGTACTTTTTTTTTTCGAAGTGTTTCGATATTTAGTCGTCAGCGAGCAAAAACTTACGATCCAAACAAAAGTACATACAAATAAAATTCTTTCAAACTATATAGCTGAGACTCAATTTTTTGAACAAGATATATTTCATGCTTCTTTCATCAGTTGTTTACTAAGCAATAAAAATAAAGAACTCAGGAGTGTTAGAAAGAGAGATTTGTAAATTAGTAAGTAGGACGTATCATTCGGCTAAGCCAATTGTTATTTTTATATCGAAACCAATGTTCAGACCTGGAGGAAAAGATCCGATAGCAGAATTTAAACAAAGTATGGTAGTTTACCAGTTTAACTGCTTCTGTGAAGCCAGTTATGTCGGGATGACCTCAAGACAATTTGGCAAAAGAATAAAAGAACATATTCCAAAAAGTATTGACGAATTTTGTAAGAGTAATGAGAAAATTAAATCTATTAGAGTAATAGATGCTTCAAAAAGATCTGCTATTTCTGAACACTTAGTAAATAACCTTGATTGTGCTAGTAATTATAATTTAAAAAGATTTAAAATTGTTAAAAAATGTTTTCACATTTCGGACTTAATTAAACTTGAGGCTATTTGTATTTTATTAAGAAAACCTAAGTTATGTAAACATAAAGATTTTGATTATACTGTTTCGTTGTTTTCTTAAATTGTTTTATAAGTTGTTGCTCTGTTTTATTAGTATATTTTTTAGTTGCATTGTAATTATAAGTACTTTTGTATTGTTAATTACTCTTTGCTTTATTATTATTAATTACGTTGATTGCATTTCCACTATATAAGTTAAATTTCAAACTTTATTTTTATTGCTTAGTAAACAACTGATGAAAGAAGCATGAAATATATCTTGTTCAAAAAATTGAGTCTCAGCTATATAGTTTGAAAGAAATTATTCTAATGTCAAATATTGTTTAATTATCTAAAGAAAAATTATGACATACATGTTGTTAAGCTCTGTAATAAGCTTATAATGACTCATTGCAAAATTACTAAAAAAGTTTATGTATAGAAATGTTGAAACAGTGTAGCCTTAAGTTTGTATTACCTAAGTGGATCTTATTTAGAATAAGAAGTTCAAAATTAAAAATGTCTAGTAAAGTTGAAAATTTGTTTTTGAAATGTGAAATTGTGAAAATAGAGAAAACTGTAAAGTACTTAAAATCTGAAATTGAACTTATGACGAATAGCCTGAAAAATGAAATTAAATCTGAGGACTTTAAGAATTTTTTGGAATATATAAACTCTGTTACCACTAAAAACAAGAATAAGTTAAGCATACAAAACCAAAACAAACTACAAAAATTGATAGCTTTAAAGTATGGAAAACTTGCCAAGTGTAGCGTATTTAATTTATCTAAAAGAGAGTTATCTAAAGAAGAAAGTTTTGCCCTGAGTTTAGGCCTTAATTTCTCCCTACCGTCAAGACAACCTGACAAAGAATCAGTTTTCTTGGGTTTTGAAAAGTTCTACAAACAGCTTAGTAAATTGAAACCTATATCAAATTCAGAAGAGATAGCAACGAAGGTTAACCTTACTGCATTAGCACATAATTATTGCAAGCTTAAGCCAGATAAAAGTGATTTGTTAAATATATCTGAGATAAGAAATGTTATTAAAAATTTGAAAAAGGATGATTCTGTGATAATTTCTAAACCTGACAAAGGTAATGGTTGTGTAGTTTTGGATAAAACAGATTATATATGTAAAATGCTTGAGATTATTGAGGACACAACCAAATTTACGCTTCTTGGTCCAGCAAATAAGTTTGATAATGTCAACAAAGTTGAGAATGAAATTGTTAAAATTCTTAAAAATCTACTTTTTACCAAAGAAATTAATGAAGACATCTATAATTCGATCAAACCTGTTGGTTCAATTACTCCAAGATTGTATGGCTTACCAAAGATACATAAGAAAGATGTTCCTTTAAGACCAATCCTATCCATGGTGAACTCTGCTCAACATAAGTTAGCAAAATTTTTAAATGACCAACTTTATCCGGTATTGGAACATTTCTCTTCATATATGCTAAAAGACTCATTTTCTTTTGCTGATCAAATAAAAAAGATTAATTCAAATAACACTTTTATGGCATCCTTTGATGTCAAGAGCTTATTCACAAATATACCGCTAGACGAAGTATTGGATATTTGTGTTGACACTTTGTATAGACTTGAGACACCCAGAATAAGCAAAAACAATTTTTGTGAACTTTTAAAGTTATCCACTAGTGGTGTACAATTTACATTTAATTCACAAATGTATTCCCAACATGATGGAATAGCCATGGGCTCCCCGTTAGGGCCAACTTTGGCAAACATATTTATGGGCTTTATAGAAAGAAAGGTGGTCTCTAAATACAAAGTAACTTATTATAGATACGTCGACGATTGTTTTGTACTTGGAAAAGACGAGAAAGACATAGATGAACTTTTTGATGTGTTGAACAAAACACATTCTTCAATAAAATTTACTTCAGAAAAGGAAAACAATGATGAACTAGCTTTTCTTGATGTTTTAGTAAAACGAAACAAGAATCAATTTTTGACAACCGTTTTTAGAAAGAAAACTTTCACTGGTAACTACTTAAGCTTCCATTCATTCTGTAGCATGAAGAGAAAAACAAATTTAATAAGAACGCTTTGCCATCGAGCACATAAGATCTGTTCAAGAGAATTAATTGATGATGAAATAAAACAGATAAAATTGATATTAAATAAAAATGGTTATCCACAAGAACTTGTTAATAAAACTATAAATTTACATCTTAATAGTTTGAACAAAATAAAGCCAGTAGGGCCTGAGAAATGCTTGATTCCTTTAGTATTGCCTTATGTCAATAAGAACTCAGGAGTGTTAGAAAGAGAGATTTGTAAATTAGTAAGTAGGACGTATCATTCGGCTAAGCCAATTGTTATTTTTATATCGAAACCAATGTTCAGACCTGGAGGAAAAGATCCGATAGCAGAATTTAAACAAAGTATGGTAGTTTACCAGTTTAACTGCTTCTGTGAAGCCAGTTATGTCGGGATGACCTCAAGACAATTTGGCAAAAGAATAAAAGAACATATTCCAAAAAGTATTGACGAATTTTGTAAGAGTAATGAGAAAATTAAATCTATTAGAGTAATAGATGCTTCAAAAAGATCTGCTATTTCTGAACACTTAGTAAATAACCTTGATTGTGCTAGTAATTATAATTTAAAAAGATTTAAAATTGTTAAAAAATGTTTTCACATTTCGGACTTAATTAAACTTGAGGCTATTTGTATTTTATTAAGAAAACCTAAGTTATGTAAACATAAAGATTTTGATTATACTGTTTCGTTGTTTTCTTAAATTGTTTTATAAGTTGTTGCTCTGTTTTATTAGTATATTTTTTAGTTGCATTGTAATTATAAGTACTTTTGTATTGTTAATTACTCTTTGCTTTATTATTATTAATTACGTTGATTGCATTTCCACTATATAAGTTAAATTTCAAACTTTATTTTTATTGCTTAGTAAACAACTGATGAAAGAAGCATGAAATATATCTTGTTCAAAAAATTGAGTCTCAGCTATATAGTTTGAAAGAAATTATTCTAATGTCAAATAATGTTTAATTATCTAAAAAAAAAAAAAAAAAAAAAAAAAAAAAAAAAAATAAAATTCTAACAACCAAACTATATTACTAATCACTACTAAAGAAATTTTACTATAATTGTGTTATGTTTTTTCTTTTAGTTATTTAAACTAAGCTACTTTCTTTGTTTTATATGTTTAAATTTTGATACGTACAATTTTAATAAAAACTTGCCATAAAAGTGATAGCTGTTATGTTTTTGATTTTAATCACAGAATTTTTATAAATTATAAACAATCTTTTTGTTACGTCAAATAGTATTTTAGTATAAAAAAATGCTATCAGTTTATTTAGTATCATGATTAACAACACGCTTTAAATTACAAACTAAACTACTTCTTTATGTTGATATTTTCAACTTATGTTCACTCACAAGTCAAGTAAGGACGCACGAGAAAAGGAAACTTCCTAATATTTGTCCAATATTACATATGACCTGAAGCGCCACACGGGCAGAAGTCTGTAGAAACCGAGTTCAAACACGAAATAATTTGCTTAACTGACAATTACGCGCTGGTTCTGAGCGCCGTTTACTGCTTGGGAATTGAAAACTTTTTCGTGGACGTGTACAAGATCACAGCGGGAAGCATGTATGCCAACAAACATAACAACGACACTCGCAGAAAACTTGCTTACTCTACGGGGTATTACGAAGGTTACAGGGACACGAAACAAATTAGGTGAAGGAACTAGACAGGGAAGTAGCGTGATTGGAACTAATCGGCCATTTTGAACCATTTTGAAAGTGATAATCGGTTGGAACTGGAGGAATTCGGGTTGAGATGGTGAACGGAAAAGCGCAGCAAACGAATGTTTTGCAGGGAAAAAAATTATTTTGGTCGATGGTCGCCTCTGTGCACGACTCATTTAACGACGACAATTACAAAAAAATTTCTGCCGATACAAGCTCCATTTTCGAGTTCCAGAACTCCTGCACAGGCGACTCGGGCGGTCCGGTGGCTTGCAGGCAGTTTAAAAGTGATCAGTTTGATAATTTGGTGCACAGTTTCATGCGGAGGTTTTAACTTTCAAAATGACAGGTATTATAAGCACAACATTGCGTTTATATTTATCCGCGATGAAGTTTATTTCCCAGCTGAGTTTGTCAAATCGTTGAGAATGATTACTGGTCGCAATGTGAAAGACTGCGAAGTGTTTATATGTGAAGATAAACATAACACTGATATCATAGAGTACACGAATCCTCTGTAAATAAGGAAAGTAGGTATTTTAGATGATAAAAGGTGCAGCTCTCTCATGTTAAACCCAAGTGCTATGCAGTTGCTTTATGATCAACATGTTTGTACTGAACTAGAACTTTGGAAACCTACCATCAGTGTTGGAGCAGAAACTAGTTTAATTTATACATATTATCTACTAGAAGACCATGGAGTTCACGAAGTCAAATCTTTCAGTGGATACCTCCATACGAAACAACTCCGTTCACCAAATTATTGGCAAAAGTTTGTTAAATTAAATTATCGAATTGGACACTTTTCGACTGCCTGCAAGCCATCGGACCGCCCAAGACGCCTTTGCAGGAGCTCTGGAATTCGAAAATGGAGTTTGTGTCGGCAGAACAATTTTGACAAATTACGAATAGAATTGTTTTTCCGACAATTCGTAATTATCGTAGTTGAACGTGTCGAACACAGAAGCGATATCTTAGATCACAAACATGTCTTCTCCCACAAAACAACCGGCTTCACTTGCTGCTTCGTTCACCATCCTCAACCCGAACTCCTGCAGTTCAAACCGATTATCACTTTCAAAGTGGCTCAAAACGGCCGGTTAGATCCAACCACGCTATTTACCTGTCGAGGTCTTCCGCACACATTTGTTTACGATTCCTGTAACCTTCGTAAAAGCTCAATGTAAGTTTTATTTACTCCCTTTCTCGTGCGTTTCGTCTTTTCTTGACTTCTGAGTGAACACAAGTTGAAAAAACCAAAAAATAAATTAAGCTTAGTTTGTACTTGAAACTTTTGTTAATCATGATGCTAAACAATTTTTTAGTCATTTTTTTATACCAAAATTATTATTTGACGTAACAAAAGTTGTTTTAAATCTATTAAAACTGTGTGATAAAAAATAAAAACATAACAGCTATTACTTTTGTTACAAATTTTTATAAAAGTTGTACACATTACAATTTAGACACATAAAACAAAGAAAGTAGTTGTGTTTAAATTACAACAATGTAAGACAAAACACAATTGTAGTTAAATTTCTATAGTAGTGATTCGTAATATGGTTTGGTTGTTAGAATTGTATTGTAAGTACTTTGGTTCGGATTTATTAATTTTTTTTCGATGATGACTAATTATCAAAAACACTTTAAAAAAAAAGAGATAATCAGAAACATTTGCATATTTTCAAAACATGTTTTTGTATATAGACAAAGTATAAGTTGATGAAAAAAACTGTTGACGTACTAAGACGATTTAGAAAACTTACAAAATAATAATTTATTACAATAAGATTATAACAAATCAAATTAAAATAAATTATTTTGATTGTTTTAATCAATGCTAATTTCAGACTAAAAAAATTATTTACATTTAAAAAGAAACTTTCTGTGTAGTTAAAACCAAATAAAATTAATATTAATTAAAATAAAAACTGCAGCCGGCGATAGTTTTAATAACAGAAGTTTAGCACTTGAGGGCCTGTTTATTTTCGACCTTTGATCTAAACAAATTTATAAATGTTATCCTTTATTGGTCAAACTCAGACTCATACTCAGAGTACTCCGGAATAGTTTTGATTTTTATTTTATAAGGCATTATTTCATTACTTTTTTTTCCTTGATTTTTATGTTTTTAAAGTGCCTTTTGAAATATTTCGGTTTTTGGACAAATATAAACTGATAAATAATAGTTTTTAAGTTTTTGGCTTATACTATATCATATTAAATTATATTATAAGTTCAAACTAACTCAGGCTAGATATATAACTTAGCCTAATTTTTGATCATTCAGGCTGGCTGTTTTGTCATCAAGAATGTCATCGATGTATTGGAAGCCTCTTTAAATTTGAGATGGGTCAAACATGAACGAAAATACTTTTCAACAATGTTCAAATATGCACAAAGAGTCAATTTTTAGGGAGTAAAAAATAATAATAGTAAACCGACCAAAGATAAAAGTTACACTTATGGGTAACAGTTTAAATAACAGAAAATTAAATTTAAATCAAAAAAATTAAACAAAAAATAAGACCAAGGGTAAGGGTTTGGGGTAACAGTAATAGTAAAAAAAATAAATTTAAAATAATATTTACAAGAAAAGTATAACCAGCCTAGGGTAAAGGTTAGGGGTAACAGTAACTGTATATAATAATAATTTAAAAGAAAATTAAACCAGTTCAAAAGTTTCTTCATTAATAAAAAAGTCACTTCTCGCAAAAGTTACTTGTGCAAGCGTGACGCCGTGCAAAAGTGGCTTCTAGCAAAAGTGCTTAAATTTTTTTCTTAAACATGCAACTTTAAATTCACACTACCTTTCATAACTTTTCAAATTTATAAACTGATTATATCAAAGCAAGTTCTTTCACTTAAATTATTTTTTAAATTTTTTTTTTTCTTTTAAGTTTATTAAGATCCAGAGATGCTTTCACTCTTTAAACTTATTTTTAAATAAAGTAGCAAAAATTTCTCCCGTTAAAAATAGTGCATTTTAATAATAATTTTTAGTAAATTATTTGAATAGAAAAGTAAAGATTTTAAATCTTATGGCTAACCAAGGCTTCTTTGATATTTATTTCAAAATTTAGATTACTAAAAACATGTTTTTATAAATACATGAATTGTTTTATAACACTTTTGCTAAGAACTATTTTTTTATTAAAACCTTTAGTGATTGTTTTGTATTTCTATGTAATTTTAATTAAATAATAGTAGTTTTTCAAGCTTTTTACAGTATAGTAATTTAAATTATTTTACAAGCTGAAGATAACTCAGGCTTGATTGATAAACATCAGTCTAATTCTTTGTCAATCAAGTATTCTGTTTTACTTGAAAGAATGGCATCTGTGTAATATAAACAGTTATTTCAACTAACTTTTATTTCAACCAACATATATTTTAACTTTCATTTTAAGCTTTGGTTTTTCAAGCTGGCTGTTTTTTCTCAAAAAATGACAACCCTGTATTAGGACCACCTTAAAAGTACATGTACTTAACTTTTTATTCTAAGTTAACTATGTTGTCCAATGAGTTTATAAATCATTAAAACTTATTAAAATGAAAACGTGTACTACTTTGCCAAATATTTATTTTTTAAGTTTGTATAGTAGATAACCAAAACAGGTTTTACACTTGTTTTTACATGTTTTACTTTTGTATTTTTTTTTTCATTGGTTTTTATTTCTAAAGTTTACTTAAACCATTAGGCTTTTCTACTGTCTAGCCTTATTATATCAAGTAGAACATTTTTTGCTAAATATTAATATTTTTTTATAACAACTTAAAATTAAGTAATTTAAATCTAAAATTAGTAAATTTATTTACACTTCAGGCTAATTCAGGTTAGTTAAATAGTTTGTTGCGAAACTTAAGTAATTTAAATACTTTTTTAAACATCAGGTTTTAATTTATAATTTATTTTTTTTATTTGAATTTTTTTTTTACATGTTCTTGTACTTTTTACTTTTATAATTTAGTCACTATTTTTAACTATTTAATAATCATACTTGGTCCGTAGTAATTTTTTAAACCTTTTGATAATACAGATGTTTTAATTATTTTACAACATGAAAAAAAAAAACTAAGGCTAAGTTAATAAAACTCAGTTCAGTTTTCGTAAATCAATAATTTATTTTGACTCAAATAATAGCAACTCTGTGGTAGGCAACTCTTTTAAACCGTAACAAGACAATTTTAAAAAGAGTTTATAAATTTCTAATTGTAAACAAAACACTTAATCTAAAAGTAAAATTGTCTTTTTATATTTACTTGCTCTTAACCTTAAAGCTCTTATTGTAAAACATAAATTACTTTAGCCTATATGAAAATTAAATATGCAATGATTGACAAAAAAGCTTTAAATAAAAGCCATTTTTATACCAGGGTTTCCCAAACAATGTTAATCTCCGACAAGATTTCTCTTAAAACTACTATTTAAAACACCCTAAGGCCCTTTTTTATGTTCTTCGTCATCAAATCCAGAACATCTAGTGTAAATATCTAATTATGGCCTTTTGGCTCTTTCTTTTACAGTTTGTGGTCCCCTAGATTTACTAAAATTCACTCATAATAGATAAATATATTTGTCATTAATTAATAGGTCATAAATTTGTTTATATTTAAGTTTCAGAACAACCATTGAACCGCCTAAAACCTGTTTTTTTTTAGTTCTTCATCTTAAACACCAGAATATCTTGTGTAAATTTCAAATTATGACCTCATGGCTATCCTGTGGCCCCTTTACAGCTCATACCCAACCCTAGATTATGATTTCCTCCCTTTGCTGCTTATGGCCGCCCGACTTTCTGTAATGGCTTCCAAGAGAGCCACTTGGCCCACTTTAGAAAATCCTTATGTAAACTAATTAAGAAGATTCACTATTTCCTAAAATTTCAACTTTATTTCAATAATGTTAAATGTTATCTAAAAGTTGTATAACTACACTTGTTTATTTGTTTGGAGGAAAATGCAGAAAACTTCTTATTTATTTTTGTATAAAACATTTATTACTCAGCTTTATTAAAATAGTGTCTCAAAAAGTTTTTACTATGTTATAAAGTATAGTTCATTTATTACCACAAAAATGCTCAAAGTATTTTTCTAGGACCTGAGGTATGAAAAACCATTTTATTATCGATAATTTTATATAAATTTTTTTTACCACTTTTTATTTATTTAGTTCATTAAAAATAAAAGGCTCCTGTCTCTGTTTTTAGCTTAGGTAGCACATCTTATTTATTTTAAAAAATAAAGTTCATATGTTCTAGTTTTTAACAAAAAACTTTTGAAAATACTTAAGTGTCTACGAAAGTTTTTAAACATTTATATATAATTTAATCAAACAAGTTTTACTAAAAATAAGTTATTGGTTGAAATCTAAATAAAAAATTCAAACAAGTTAAAAGCTTTAAAACTAAATTTAAAAGTATAGGTAACTTTATTAGTAGATTATAACTAACAGATATAAAATTAGAACTAAAATTGTTCCTAATTAAAACTTTACAACTAATTATTTTTCATGATTGTTAACTTATAAATACATAGTTCATGTAAAGTAAAACTGTTATACCAATGTTCTTTAAAAATTATGCAGGATCTTAAATTTGTAACACAAAAAACACAAACTTGGGAATTAGTTATTAGCGTCCTTATAAAATCAGGGTCTTAAAATATTGTTTTAAATTTATTATCATGTTCTAAAGTAATTATTAAGATTAGTTCCACTTCTTTTTAATTAGTGAACAGCACAAAAGTGAAAGTTATTTCTGCTTGCATTGAAAGTCTAATCTTTGTTACTGAACATAGTTGTTTACATTGTTAATTTTAACATTTAAAATTTAGTAATATAGCACAATCACATATGTGAAATAAGTTACTTTTTTTGTTAAACAACTATATAATTGAACAGCTAAGATTTTTTCTTCATTTTGACAGCGTAGCACAGGTTCTTTTTTAGTTGTATGAACAGAGTAGGTGTCCAAAATGAGCGACACTTATGCATGATGGTTCAAATATGCTGGAAGACGCTATTCTACAAAGACACTTAGCACGGTTGAAAAATTTTCAAGTTTTTTTTATTAATCATTATTATTTTTACTGTTATCCCTAACCCTTTCTTTCAGTCAGTAATGTGTTTTTATTATTTCTTAACTTATTTTGTATGATTCTTTTTATTTTCTAGTTTGTTTCTTACAAAAAATCTTTAAGTTTATTTCTTTAGTCACTGTTACCTCTAACCCTTACTTTCAGTCAGTAATGTGTTTTTATTTTTTTATAACTAATTTTATATGATTTTTTTCATTTTCTTGTTTTTTTATTAAAATAATCTATAAGAATTTTTTTTTGTGACTGTTACCTCTAACCCTTACATTCAGTCAGTAACTTTTTTTTTTTCTTTTATGACTTTAATTAGTTTTTTATTGTTTTTTTTTCTCTTTTAACTTTTTACCAGCACTTTTACCTCTAACCTAATGTTGGGAACACAAAACTTTTATAGCACACGAAACTCACGAAGTTTTTAGATAACACAAAAAAATATTTTAGTCTTATTACTGTATTTATTTAGTTAAAGCAACTTAGTTTAATGTTAAAGTTGAATCTAGCCCTGGTGCTTAATTTAGCTTTTAGTTTATTGTCCATTTTACTCTCATGATCTATTTCAGTATTAAATTATGGACATCATTCTTTATATAAATAATGCATTGAAGTCACAACCTACAGCTGAAAAATAAAAATGTGCAAAGTCCATTGACTTATGTGGAAGAAGCTGTCATCAAGCTACTTTCATGATTTACCACCAAATTAATAGGTTATTGTTTTCTGATTTATTAAGAATATTACCAGGGTTGCCAGTTTACCTGGAAAAACCTGGAAGTTGACAATTTAGGCAAAAAAAAAAGATGAAAAAAACATTAAATACTAACATATTTGACATGTTCAGTAGTAGAATTTGATTTGATTTAAAAAATTCATAATATAAATTTAAAAAAATTGTCGTTATAATTTTTTTTTATATTAAAAAACAAAATTATAAGTTTTACAGTATGTTTTCAATGTTTTTTATGCTTTTTACCACAGTTTCTTACTTAAACATAACTTTAAACTAAAACAGACTTGAAAAAGTGTACTTTTTTAAACCTGGAAGAAATTTGGATAACCTGTAAAAAATTTTTTTAAACGAGTAGCAACTCTGATATTAGTAATTTATAGCATTTCGCTTGATGTAGAAATTTTTGTTTTTTTTATCAAAGTTATTATTATTACCTACTTTTTAAATTACAAAATTGTTAATATAAGGATGTCCATTTGATAATGATGTTATTAGTTAAGTAATAATTAAAGTTTAAAACTATTTCCTATATTTACAGAAAAAATTAAGAAAATTTATTTAATATAAAAATACTTTAATTGAGATAAAAACAATTAAAATATGGTAAAAATTTTCTTCAAATAGTAAATTTCTTCATGGTAGTAGTGGTGATTAATTTTAGTAACAATTTTGAGTTTTTAATGATTAAAATTATACAATTATTGTATTATTATATATCAATAATTAGATAGTGCATACTAACTCAATAAAATTTATAGGTTTTAGTTAATACTTAGTTGCCACATACCAGGGGCGTCGCGTGGGGTGTTGCACTGCCGCAACTGCACCACCTTGAAATTTTCTAAGAAAAAATAAGTATTTATAACGTTTTCGTTATTTTTTTGAACGAAATCTCTTTTAAAACTTCAATTTTGAAAACGACCATTTTGCCCACTTCACTGCCGCAAACTCTTAGCTGACTGCCGCAAATGAACTCAAAAAAGCAAAATTTCTTCAAGAATTACCGCAAAATCAATATCTTGCGGTAAGTAAGCTAAGTTGAAAATTCCCTAAAACAGGACTTGCTTAAGTATCATCTACAAGCTATTGTAAACATAAAATAAAAACAAAGCAAGCTACTGCAAAGGATTAAACTTGAGTTTATGTACCCACATGATTTTTTAAATTTAACAGTTCACTTCTATTAAAAGATTTGTCATAAATTGCATGTTTTGAAAAAAAAGATAAAAACCTTAAATCACCAAAATCTTAAAAACTTGATTTTTTATTTTAATCTGCATACATAAACTTAACTATAACTGATTATTGTTATCATAAAGTTAATAAAATAAATAATAAAATTCAAGTTCTGAAAAAAAGAATTAAGAAGTTTATTATAAACTTCTAGTTCACTCTTACAGAAAAATATTTTAGATTTATATTAAATAAAAAATAGTATTATTGAAACAATCACATATTTAAATAAAGTAAATAGCCTTAATTTAGAAACTTTGATTACTTATAGTAGTTAAAAATTTTAGGAAAATTTAGTCTACTTCTACTTTATATAACTGTTGGTTTAATTTTTTCATAAAAAAAGCAAAAATTTTAGATAAAATTGTTAAAACATGGTTGCCTTGCCTCATAATCAGGATAACTTAGAAATGTTAAAAACTCAAGATGACCCAAGATAAATTAAAACAGACCAAATTAGAAAAATATTCAGGCTGACTTAAGCAGTTTTAATTTTTACTCTGAAAATAACAAGGTTATTTAAAATTAAAAAATGAGTGTTTTACCCCTATGGCCACATGAAAACTAACTAACCAAACTTTTACTTCTATAATGGTTACATATTTTTAAATTATCTTTAAAATTCTTGAAAAGTTCAACAGCCTCACAACTAAACTTAAAAAAGTTGAGCTCCTGAGAAAAATACTGTCATCAAAATGAAAAACAAATAAATATTAAATAAAGAAAAGATACCCTTAAAAAACTATTGAATTTTAAACCTCCAACAAAAAACATTAAAATTAGAAAAAAAGTTAATAAAAATATTAATGTATGTAAAAAAAAATGTGCAAATTAGTGAGGAGTAAGGGGGAGGGTGTATAGGCACTTTTTTTCATGTTGTTCTTATTTTAACTTTTTCAGAAAGCTAATAGTTACTCTTTAATAAACTTGAAATTTCCAATTAAACTTTTAGTTACAACCAGTCAAAGCCAGAGAGTACAATGGTTTATTATACAAGGAGCAAACCAAAACAGCAAAAAATACAATTTTACTGAAAACCTATATTTTCCATCATTTTTAAAACAATTTTTAATTAAACTTTTTCATCCTAATTATTTTAAAACTTTATACTTTTGTTGAAGAGAAGTTTTCAATTTTTAAGTATCAATATATATTTTTATATAGACAAAAAAAAACTTTTGTTATAACTTTTTTTTCTTGGTGTTTTAAATATCTAATTTAGCAATTTTTTTTTGTTTTATAAAAGAAACATCTAAAGATTTTGAGGCCAATTTATAAAAAAAAGATATGATTTTAGTGATTTGATTTATTTGTTGTTTGAGTTTATATTATAAAGATAAGGATTTATTTGTACCTCTGACTGTGAATTACCATATCTCAAAAATTTTAAGAATTTTTTATATTGGTAAAAGATGACTTGTAGTTAAATTAAAACTGTATAAAGTAATTTAAGTAAAATAATTCTAAAGTAGATGTTAAGGGCATAAAAGGGGGGGGGGGGGGGTAAAACATTTTTTTAAACACTGTTTTAGTTTGTGCCTCCCATTATGAACCTTTTGTTGCCTTTGACTTTGACCGGCTATATCTTAAAACATATACTGAATTTTTAAAAACTGTAAAAAGCATCTTGTAGCTTAGTAAAAACTACATAAAATAAGATTAAATTGTTTTATCCCCCCTATGCCCTTAAAAGCAAAGCTTATCTTCAGGTGTAGCAAAAGTTCACTTGTTTTCAAACTTGACAGTAAAAACATATTTTTATTAAAATAATTGATGTTTTTTTAAATTCTGCACCACCTAAAAAAAATACCACGCGACGCCACTGCCACATACTAAGGCTAGTTTGAGTTTTATAAAGGTTTTTTTGAAAAATCAGGCTGGCTCACTATATTCTGGGGTTCTTTTGTAAATCTCAGGCTAATTAGATATGATTTTAATAGATTTCTAGTTACTTTAATTTATTATTTTTAAGATTTGAAAACTTAGTCCTTGAAAAGTGTCTTTATTTTCTACCTGTTTTGTTCTGTTGTTCTAACAAAAAGAAAATTAACTGTTTATTTTCGTGTTTTAATTTGTCTTATAAGTTCTTTTTTCAGTTATTTATATTAATCAGGATGATTACAGTAATTTGCTGTAACTCAGGATAGATTTTTTTTTACTCTAAAAAGTTGCAAACGTTTTTATAACCAGTTTAAGTATCAGTATCATTTAGAGCTGTCAAACACTCAGCCTATTTAAACTTTTCTTAATAATACAGTCTTACTAGGCATTTTTTTCTTGCGAAAGGTAGATTAGTTCTGGAATTTATATTTAACTTCTGAATAAATTATGTAAAATTTGTTTTTGAACAGTATGAATTTTTTTAGATTTTACTTTTTTAATCATAATATTACTTTTAGAATACTGCTACACACTTTTTGGCTTTTGCTTTCTCTTTTCTATTTTAAACTTAAGTTGACTCAAAATAGTTTGTTGTAACTCTCGCAGAGTGACACACACTTAGAATAACTCAGAACAGTATATATTTCTTAAAGTTTCAAGGATAGTTTAAAAAAAAATTGAATCTTATTTCAATGTTTTTTCTTTCATGGAATGTAATTTCTTTGTTATAGTTTGAATGTTATGTTTTTTTCGTTAAAGTTCGAATTTTTTTATATTTTTTAAATTTTTTATTTTAAAGTTCATTTATTTCAAATATTTATTAATTATTTTTTTTTATAAATAACTAAAAACATTTAAGGGTCATGATAGATTTTTGACTCAAAGAGTAACAACCCTGATTATACTTGTCACTCAGGCTGATTTTGTTTTAGTTTTAACTTAATAATTATTATTAAACTGTTTACTCGAGGTCTAATTATTTTATTTTAAAAATATATAAATGCAGTAATTTCAATAGTTTAATTAAAAGATTTATATTATGTGACTTAAAAGATGATGTAACTTTATGTTTAACAAACACTTTAAAAAAGGCTGAAAAGTTTTTTTGTGTTTTGTTAATATATAATTTTACATACAGTTAAACGTTTAATATTTGTGAAATATTACGTTATTTTTTCTGTTTTAGTTAGACTCAAGTAAAAAATCAGTTTGACGTTTTAATTTTTTCTTTAGGGTTCTTTAGTTGTTTTGCAATACTTAAGCTTTGAAAAACTGTTAATTAATATCCCTTTTAGTGTTTTTATTATTTAATTACAAAAATAAAGGTAGTTAAAAGGTATTTTGTGAAGAATATCAAAACTTAAACAAAAAAGTATTTTTTTTAAATGTTCATGTTAGTTTACAACTTTATTTCTAAAGCTAAGGCTACACTTTAATTTAAATTAACAAATCTTTTTGTCTTAAAATAAATGTTTCAAATAATCTGTTTGTTATAACTATAATATTTAAGGTAACTAACAAGATCGCCACAAATTCAGAATATTCCTGGTTACTTTGTAACTTTTGAAAATCTCAGTATAACACATGATAACTCTAGAAATTTTGAGTTTATTTTCTAAACTCCGGCTGGCTCAGATAGTTTTTTTTTATCTAAATATAGTTTTAAAATTTCAGGTAGTTTTTTCTACCTTTAAAGTGAGATATGGTTGATTGAGTTTCAATATTTTTTACTTTGTGGTAATTTTTGTTGAAGAGCTTGATTTATCTTGCCTTTGAAAAGTTTAAAATTAAAAAAAAAATCCTGGGTGACTGCAGTTCAGTTCAAAATCATTCAATTCAGTTTCTAATCATACAGATCAGTTTTGACTAAAAAGATTACAACCCTGTTAAACTTTATTAACAACATTTACTTTCAATGTTTGACTTAATAATTTAAAACAAATTCTTTAGTGTTAGTATAACTAGGTTTATTTTAATTTCAAATTATTAATAGTCGTTTCAACTGATCTAACTTCTTTTTGAAACTAAGCTAAAATCAAAAGTTAACACAATATAAAGTATTAAATGTTTACAGTAAAATATTTGATTTACTGTACAATACCAATCTTAATAGTCAGCACAATTATTGATATTTTTTTGATACTGATTAAACTAGATTATAAAGCAAAAATGACATTAAGCTGTTTAAAAAACAGAGTTTTCATACACTCAAACTACTCGGAATAACTTTAATGCTATTTTAAAAGTTTGGAGACTTAGGCACAGGAATTTTTTTTGAAAAACTTATGCTGACACATGTTTGATTGATTATTTATTAAGAAAATTCAGACTAGATTGATATTTTTCTATATGTTATACTTTTTTTATATTGACTATTTTTTGATTTATTGATGT
Organism: Thalia democratica; assembly: GCF_965202585.1. Classification (NCBI taxonomy): domain Eukaryota; kingdom Metazoa; phylum Chordata; class Thaliacea; order Salpida; family Salpidae; genus Thalia; species Thalia democratica. The sequence continues at coordinate 17,789,228 of NC_139169.1, forward strand.
TAGATTCATATAAGCTTTGTTAATTTGTTATTAAGTTTTTAGCAAAGATAAATATATTTCTTCTTATTTAGACTAGCTTAAAGAACTACAAACTGGTTTTTGGTCAATTAAGATTGTTTTTATACTTGAATAAGTGACAAACTCAAAACTAAATTACTAAGCCATGCTAAAATCTTAAAATACAGTACTTATTTGTAACTAACTTGATAAGAATTATAGTTAAATTTTAAGTTTTTAGTTTTTTACAGGAAAGAAGTGACAATCAGTTACAACCCTGAATTTTTCTTGAAATTCAGAAATTCAGTCTATGAAAGAAAAAATTTCAGCATCAAATGTACAGAGATAAAAATATATACATTATTTTTAATTTAGCTGCTACTAATTCGTTTTTATTAGCTCTCATTTTCTATTTGTTTAATATTATTGTAATTAGATAATACTAACAAAGTAAAAGATAAAGAATTAGTTTAAGTATGTTTTCAATATTAATAAACTTTTTTTAGAATACTGTACTGTGGATTTTGTAGTGATTGCGGATATATGCTCAATTAATAAGTATGTAAGACAAAGCCATATAACTAAAATATCACTGTGAAAATAAGGTAAACCAAATAAAAAGGTTCATTAAAATTAAGATGAAATATAAAATTTCAGCTTGTGTTATTTAAAAGTTTTCTTGTAAATATAAACTTAGTAATGATATTTAGCGCCGCTAGTGGGTTCCATGAAAACATATATCATTAACATAAAGCTTCAAAAATATCATTTTAAAAAGAATTATACTAATAAAAGTGTTTACGTAGTCCTACCACTAGCGGCACTTTTTAAAATAGTATATTGGGGACCCAATTAATTTTTTGCAGTTTTGTGTACACAGATTCTGATTAGCTTGAAGATCACTGGCTTAATGTTTATATCACTAGCTAAGTACATTTTAAATATTTATTTTGATTAAATTTATGTAGTAAAATAATAAAAACAAAAGTTATTAAAAACTTCTTTGCACAATAAAATACATACTATGTATACTAGTATTACAACCATCTTGCAGAGCATTTTACTATTAAACACCTAGAAAAATAAGCAGATTCTAAAGTACTTTTAAAAAAACTAGGCATTTTTTACGTTACTTCAAAGAAAAGTACAGCTTTAAGCTCTGAAGCAAACTGACTAGACTTAAGGTTTTGACATAAAATATGATATTGCGAGTTTTGTTAAAAAATTTAACAAAATCAATTTGTTTTATATTTTTTTAAATAAAATCGTCAAAATTTTCATACGTTTTTTTTCATTTTAGTATTATTATTACTTAAAAAGTAAACTTGAAAGTATTTAGTAATCATTTTTAACAAATTTTAAAAGTTTCAAAATATTAAAATTAAAATTAATAATGGAATACGAATGTTGTATATGCCTGGATAGGTTATTCAAAGTAGACACAGAAGTATCTGTCACACCGTGTGGTCATACCTTTCACAAAGGCTGCATATCTAACGTAATAAAAAGTGAGAATAAGACATGTCCAATTTGTAGACAAGATTTGCAGGAAGAAAATATAGTTAAAGTTCACTTTAATGTGAATAAAGAACTTGACCACAGTGATTGTTCAAATGATACTTTGAGCTTTTTTGATAAAGTAGTTAAGTATGAAACAAACAAAAGGATGACCATGGTAAAAATCATTAAGAAGTTAGATAAAGAAAATACCCGTCTAAAGGAAACTTACAAAACCAACTGTAAAGGCTACAGCTTGTGTAAGGTGTTCTTGAGAGGTTTCCAGAAAGAAATAAAAAACTTGCATGAAAAAATCAGTAAGCTAAAACTAACAAAGGGTGGGTTGATTGCTGAGATAAGAAGATTGTTAAATGAAAAAGAAGAAATTATTGAAGAGGAAAAGTCACAGGTTAAAGAAAATGAAAATGATGTAAATACTTGTGAAGATGCTTTCAACAATATTGAAGCAGTAATTAGTAAAGGTTTGTTTATTTGCTATTGTTTAATTAATTTGATTGTTTATGTTGAACTTATAGTTTTATATAGAATCAGGATTCGACAGATCTTCAATTTATAATAAAGTCTAGATATATAAGTTTGAAAGTATTAAAGTTTTTAGGTCTATATAAAACGATATTATCATTAAATTCAATGCAAAATAACAACTGATAATACATTAGCTTAAAAAAACTATAAAGCACTTGAAATCTACAGTTTCAAACACTTTTACTAATAAAATTAAAAATTTTGTTAACATTTTCTTATTGTTGTAAACGGTTTATCTAATCAAAAATTAAAAGTAAACTTATTCGCATAACCCGGTATGTAACATAAATATATCTTTATTTATGTCTTATATATATTATTATTACTGATTATTAAAATATATATTTACAGTAAATTAACAAAAAATTTTAGACTTTGAATACTCGTTTAAGCGAAATTTAGCCTAAGTTCCTTTAAAATATCTTAACTATTTTTAACAGATTGCAATTTATTTAAACAACATCTGGAAACTGTCTATTATCAATTTTAAAAATCAAATTCTTTTTTAATTAGCGTGTCCTGTAGATCAGTAGTTTTTGTTTTTAAACTTTAAAAACTTATTTCATATTGTGTCAAGTATAAATAACTCTCAATATAAAATTCTTAAATTTATTTTGTTATGTTTTTCAGTTTTATTCTAGCTTTAAAATCGGAATTTTTTGAAGGTATTGATGATGAAAAAGTGAATGAAGTTTTTAGTGGAAATGAGAAAGCTTTTGATTACAACATGAAAATATGTTTAATCAAAAATTTACTTCATGAAGAGTCATTAAATAAAGTTAAAAACAATATGAAAGAACTACACGTAATCGATGAAAAAATGAGTAATTTAATATTTATGAAATCTGTCGAGCTAGAAGTTGAAAACAAAGCTTTGCAGGAAAACAACAAAGAAATAACTAAATACCTTGAAATTTTGGAAAATTCGCTAAGACAGGCTCAGAACAAAGCAGAGTTCTTGAAAAAAGATTACGAAAAGTTGAAGTCTGAAAATAACGATTTGTTGGCTGATTTAAAAACTACAAAACGGATAAAAACTAATATTAAAAGGTTAACAAGAAATGCAAGCGAAAAGCAAAATGATAACATAAGTGATGTTCAGAGCACAAACTGCTATTCAACTAAAGGTACATTTATATTTTTCTTTATTATTACTACACGTTTTACAACTTTATATTAATTATTTATATATTGTATTTGTAGTTATTTTATTACAATTTAAAGCTTTAATCATAAAACCAAAGCTCTCAGTAGACACAGATTTCATTTTTATACAAAAATATTTTGCCTGATTTTTTACTAATATAAAGTTTATTTTACGTCAAATCAAACTCTGCTTTGATTACTATTACCGATGTTTTCTTTCTATTGAAATAAGGTTATAAAGACTTCATTAACTGTTGTATACTTATTTTTTTTAGGTGCAGAAACCAATGAAATTGCAAGTTATATATACATTAGCGGAGGAAAAAATTATGAAAAAACTCACGAAAACTGTGTTTTGAAAATGGACACAAACATGGGTAAATGGAATCATTATAAAACTATGGGTACACGTAGAAGTGAACATCAATCCTTACTAAAAGAAGATCAATTGTTTTTGATAGGCGGTTATAATGGATCAGACTACGTTGAATCAGCTGAAAATGAGACCGTATCTCTTAGTGAGGAATTAGCTACCAAAACGTTTCCTTTCATGCACATCAAACGGCTAAGCTTTGGAATGTGTTCTTTAGCAGAATGTGTTTTTGTCGGAGGAGGGTATGAAAACTCTTATGGAGAACTAGACAAGTGTGAAGTCTACAGTTTTGAAACTTGTGAATGGACTGAAGTTTCTAGTATGAACACTAAAAGACACGAATTAACTCTGACTTATTTTCAAGGAAAAATCTGGGCTATTGGCGGAGTTAAAATCTCAAATGACACATATACATGGCTGGACACAATAGAAACATTCGATATTACAAAAAACAAATGGAAAACAAGCAATTTGAGGCTCTTAACTGAACGATCTGGACATAGCACTGTTGCTTACGAGAAAAAACTCTTTGTTCTTGGTGGCGATAAAAAAGACTCATTTTTAGCTTCGGTTGAAGTTTATTCAAGCGAAACCAATCAGTTTAGTTTTGTTGCTTCAATGAATATTCCACGTAATTGTTTTGGATGCTGCGTTGTAAATTCTAGTTTGTATGTGATTGGAGGTAGTTTAGATTACGAATTTCTAACAGATGAAGTTGAGATATACGACATCGAAAAAGATGAATGGAGAAGAGGTCCGAGTTTGCCTTTAAAATTGGCTGATTTTGCTTGCTCAAACACTTAATGACAAGTTCTCATTTTACAACTCTATAATTTTTTTTCGCTCTGAAACTTTATAATTTCTGCTCATATTATAAGAATTTGCTAGTTATATGTTATCTAATAATATTTTTAGTTCCATGTTGTTAATAAAAAAATTTAAATTTTTCTAGCCTTGAACAAAAGCTTGTACAGTTTTAACAAGTATAATATCTTTGTTAACTATATACAAACTTCAGTGATTGACTCACAATATTTTTCTTATTTTCAATAAAGTTGTTAGTGTAAAACTCAACTATTTTTGTTTTAATTGGCTTTATCATACAAAAAACTTTTATCTTAAAAAAAAAAAGTTTTTAACAAAATATAAATTTAGTAGTTAAAATGAACACCTTAAGTTTTGTTTTATTACTATATTCTACAAGTATTGTTTTAATTTACTGTGTGTATTTTCCTTTACTTTCTTTTTTTTTGTCTCGTTTGTTTTTTCTATATAAAATAAAAAAAAAAGTACTTTTTTAATTGTATCTAAGTATGTGTAAATAATTCTAATAAAAAATAAATTAGCCATCGAACTAACTTTAAGAAAAGTAATTTTTTATAGTCCTTTAAACTCCAAGTTGAAAAAATGCCCATATTATTATAAAATTAGTTTAAAGAAATAATTGCACAAGAGTTTCCAGAGTGGTAAAATAGATTAATAATTTTTTCTAAATTAAGTGATTTTTACTTATGTCTTAACTGCAATTTTTTTTATTACTCTTGGCGCTTAAAAATATAAGCTTATGTAAAACTCTAATGTTTTGTTTAGTATAATTATCTTTATTTAGTAGTAAATATATTTTTGTTAATTTTCGTATATAGCTTGCTATTCAAGAATTTACTCTTTTATTTTAAAATAAATTATTTTTCATAGATTAAGTTTTTATTTTTTTGTTAATTTTAATATATAGCTTGAAAACTTTATCTATAGAAAGTAAGTTTTAACATAAAAAACAGTAAATTCATGAACAGGAACGTAATTATTGATATTGATAGTACAAATTGCGACAAAGTTAAAACTATCCTGTATACAAGTGGTTGGCAACGATTTTAGTCGGCGAGCTAGGTGTGAAAAAATTAATTTGTGTATAATCTAAAGCATTTAAGTTGTATTCACGAAAATTACTCAGTTATTCAGCGACAAATGATAATTTTAGATGACCATTCTTTTTTATGTCTAAAATTAAATTTTAAGTTTTTTACAAGTTTTACTTAAGCTTGTTTTTTTTTCTCTTTATTTGAACTATCAAGATATTGAGAATAAGTTTCAAAATTCAGTTTAGCGGGCCAGATTCACAAGCTTGCGGGCCGCACTTATATTTCTTTCAAGCTGTTCCTGTTTAGATATTCTAAATGTTGGCGGGTTGCTGATTTTCGTTCTGCATTTTTTAGTTATAGCCATCATCGTTGCAAAAATAGATTCGATTTTATCGTTAAATTTGATTTATTTATATTGATACTATTTTTATTCAAAAATAAAAATATACCATAAAATCAAGAAACTAGTGAAAATCACTTTAGAGAAAATAATTTATTTATATTAAAGTTAAAAATAACTTAATTCGTAACGTAATGAACCTATTCATACAATAAACTGGCAAAAAGATCCAGTATGTTTGATAAGAACTTTCCAATTGATTTGACCAATGGTGGTTACTGTTTTGTCTGCATATTTTTAGCTGTTATTAGAATTTAATTATAATTATATTAGAATTTATATAACATTTAATTATTATTATTCTATTTTATGTTTACAAATAAAAAGACAAGTGCAGTAGTTATTTATCACTCTCTTGTCTATACAGAGCAGGGTCAGCGATATTTTATGAGGAACAACCAAATTCACTACAAAAGGCTATTTGCGGGTCACAGATGATTTGAAAAGTTTTAATTTTAAATTAAGTAATAAATAAAATAACGAATAATTCATTAAAAAAATATTAATTAGGCAGCAGTTTACTGACAAGATGGTTTTTTTTCATAATAGATTAGCACCAATTTCTTTTTATTTTCATTTGAATTTTTTAACGTAAACGGCATGCCAATTGTTTGTGAGGGTCATATTTTACCAAACAATTTATGTTTAAACTCAAAACAAATTATTCAAATAATATCAACAAACTTCAGTATATTTACTTAAAATTAAATAACAAAAACAAATAATTTGAAGAAATTAATAAAACCTTTTTTTACCAAAATAGTTCTAAATTTTAATTAGTATTACGATTTGTTTAGAGCTAAAAAAATATTTAGTTTAACATCATACCAAACTATTATCAATATAAATTAAAAGAATTTAAGTTGAACACTGTTTTTAGCTTTTGTGCAGATATAGTTTATGTATAAGCAACGAAAAATTCAAAAGAGGCCAATGAAAACCAGTTTATTTTTCGAAAATGCTATTACTAGTCGGCTGCGTTTGTTTCGTTTGTTATCCTTAATAGTTTACTTTCATAAACTTTATAAACAGCTAATTCTAAGTTAACTTTACAAACCAACGGACCTCACGAGTCTTTCTTGTCCATTCATATGTGTGGTGATATGAAGAAAAATTAGCTCCCTGTCTGTTTAAACATTTACGAAGTTTACTTTATAAGCTGATAAAATCTTGGAATGAATATTTTTCATTACATTTTTTTCACTAATGACATTATAAATTTTAAATTTGTATAATTATCCGTTCAGAGCATTTATGTGATCTTACACGAGGTTCCAAGGAAAGAATCTAGAGTTTGCGCCATCTCGTGGTTTATCTAAACCTTTTTTTTTTAAACATTGTCATCAGACAATCTTTTGAAATAAAGGCAGTCTACAGAGCCGAAGCTTGGTTTTTTGTATGCAGTGAGACTAGCTCATGTTATCAAAAAGTTTTATCATACCAATTCGATCATCAGACATAGTTCTCAGTCTACCAAAGGCTTGGGTCTGATGATCGAATAGAAATGATCAACACTTTTGTTAAATTTTAATGTGTACAATTTTCTTAACTGACTAAAAAGTAATAGCTGTTATGATTTTATTTTTAATCACACAATTTTTATAAACGCCACACGGACAGACTCTTTGTAAAACGAGTTAAAAAACAAAAATATTCGCGTACTTTGTCAATACTACTCATTTCGTACTTTGTCAATATTAGGAAAGATATTTTTAAATGTGCAAATGTTTCTGCTTAGCTATTATTTACCTTCGTAATATGGTTTGGTTGTTGGAATTGTATTATCATGTACTTTTTTTTTAGGTGTTTTTGATATTTAGTCCTCAGTAAAGAAAAATTAGAAATCCAAACAAAAGTACATACAAATACAATTCTAACAACGAAACCGTATTACGAATCACTACTTTAGAATTTTTTAAATAATTGTCTTATGTCTTACATTGTTGTTATTTAAACAAAACAGTTCTTCTGATTTATGTGTGTAAATAGAAAATGTACAATTTTTATAAAAACTTGCCTTAAAAGTAATAGCTGTTATGTTTTTATTTTTAATCACACAATTTTTATAAGTTAAAAACAAATCGTTTGTTACGTCAAATAATATTTTTGTATAAAAAAATGCTATAAGTTTATTTAGCATCATGATAAACAACAGTTGGAAGTACAAACTAATCTGCTTCTTTCTTTAGATATATTTTCAACTTATGTTCACTCAGAAGTCGGGAAAGGACGCACGAGAAAAGGAAAACGAGAAAAGAGTAGCGCCACACGGGCAGAAGTCTGGGGAAACCGAGTTCAGACAAGAAATATTTACTTAGCTGACAACTACGCGCTGGTGTTTAACGCCATCTACTGCTTGGGAATTGAAAACATTTTCGACGACAAGGTCACAGCGGGAAGCATACATGCCCCAAAACAAAACAACGACACTCACAGAAAACTTGCTTACTCTACGGGGTTTTACGAAGGTTACAGGGAACAAACTAGGTGGAAGACCTCGACAGGTAAATAGTGTGATTGGAACTAATCGGCCGTTTTGAATCACTTTGAAAGTGATAATTGGTTGGAACTTCAGGAATTCGGGTTGAGATGGTGAACGGAAGAGCTCAGTTAATGAATGCTTTGCAGGGGAAGAAATTATTTTGGTCAATGGTCGCCTCTGTGCCCAACTCGTTCAACTACGACAATTACAAAAAACAATTCTGCCGACACAAACTTCATTTTCGAGTTCCAGAGCTCCTGCAAAGACGACTCAAGAGGTCCGGTGGCTTGCAGGCAGTCGAAAAGTGTTCAATTTGATAATTTTGTGCAGAGTTTCATGCGGAGGTTTTAACTTTCAAACTACCGGTAGCATAGCCGTGCGTGGCAGCTAAGCCCTCAGCCCACGTAGAGCATATTGATGAAAAGGTGAGAATACTTTCTCCAAACTTGTTTATCAAGAAGCGAGGATTAGACGCGAAAGTGGGGGATGTTTTTTAAATTTTATTTAAATATTTGCCTGATTGTGCAGGGATTCTAATGATGATTTTGAAGTCTTATTGAGTTAAAATTTTTTTAAATTACGATAAACTTTGTGGCCAACAGATATACAAAAATAAAACAACTTAACGAAAAATATTAAAGTACCATTAAATAATAAAAGAATACATTTCCAAGTGGTGTAGTTGTCTAATGATGATTTTTAAACTCTCTGAATTCAACTTTTCAATGTTTAAACCCAGTTGGTTGACACTTAAACAAATAATATAAATGTTTAAGTACAAACACAACTTTATTATACAACAATACACAAAAGCTTCACACAACATTCTTATATACAACAAACTAAGTAAAACAAAAATTTAGTGATTATATTGGACATTTTTTAAGTTAAATTGTACTTACTAGATAAAAAGCAATACTTAATCAAAAGTTATTTACCCTAATTAAAAGTTATAATGGGAACTTAGAGCATCTTAGTAAAAAGTTTCCTAGAAAAATAGCTACTTTTACACTTTTTCTTATTATGACGTCGTAATTAAAATTTTATTTAAAACCTATTTCAGCTGGTAAAAAACGAGCTTTTTTTGTTACTGGAACTTTTTAATCTGTCATTGTTATAAATTAAACATTCATTATTCAAAGTTTATCAAATAACCAAAACAAAGTCAATAAACGATTTTGCTGATATTCTAAGAATGTTTTTTTCTTTTTTCTTTTCTGTTTTTTACAGGGGGTTCACAGGAAACAGGAAACCAGTCAAAACACGCCCCTGGTAGATATACATCTGGTTTTTAGTGTACTAAAAGAATAAAAACTTAAAACAAAATAAAATTAAATGTAAAAGCAATACAACACGCTTAAAAAAAGTGAAACCTAATTTGATATTACCAATTAAAAAATGGAAAAAGTTTGCAAAATTAATTCAATTTCTTTTTCATTTCAGTTATCGTCATTTGAAAGTTTATTTTTAGAACATTATTATACAAAAATAAGTGTTTTCAAGTTATTTCTATTTAAGAGCTTCCAAATAAAAATGTCATATGTCAATACAAACAGCTACACTTATTGACTTAAAGCTTTGTTGAAAATCTAGCTAGACTGAGTAGGCTTAGATTTGTAATAAACTTAAATAAAATAGTATGAGACAAAAATTGAAAAATTGTCAATTTAAAATTTAAATAGTTAAAAATACTAAAATAGTAAAAAAAGACTTTGGAAACATGATGTTAAAAAAAAACTACTTTAGTTATAAATACTTAGATATAAGAAAAATATTCACACTAGCTTTACTTATGGAAAGTAATATTAAAAAAGACTTGAATGTGACAAAAATACTAGCTAGTTTGTGTTGAGACAAAAGTGTCATTATTGATATAGTATTTCTCATATAATATTTTATTTCTATAAGTTCAACATTCAACAGACAAAATTTGGTAAGAAAGCGAAAGCTTTAATATATGTAACAATATTTTTTCAAGAACATATCAATTTGATATTTATTTCAAACTTTAGATTTGTTAAGGTATGTTTTTATAAACTTCTTGAGTTATTGGATGACACTTTTACTTAGAGCTATGTTTTTTTTTAAACCTTTGTTTATTTTTTAGTATTAATAAGTAATTTTACTTTAATAAAAGTATATTTAAAGCTATTTGACAGTGTAGTTGTTTAAATTATTTTACAAATTGAAGACAACTTAAGCTAGGTTGATAAACATCAGTCTAGTTTTAGTAAAACAAGTATTCTGTTTTGTCCCAAAGAATGGCAACAGTATAGTATGAACATCTATTTTAAATAAGAACAAGTCAATTTTTAACAAACAGCTTATGAATTATTAAAAGTATAAAACAGTTAACTCTAGATAAATTAAACTTACTTGCGACTAACCTGTAGAGCAGTGGTATGCACGCTACTTCAAATCCGTGAACACTAAATCATAAAATTAAAACTCTGTGCACTCCAATTTGCATAATTTAGCGCTGCTAGTGTTTAAGAATATGTAAACAATTTTAATCGTCTTTTTTACTAATAATTTGGAAACACCAAGTTAATTTTTAAACGCTAACTTTAAATTAACCACTTTACCTTATCCATTTTGATAAACTTATATCGGTGATCTAATTTTTACAACAAAATTTTCTTGTATCACCCAGGTATAAAATATTAAATAGATTAATTTAATACATTGCCACAACCCGAATTAACAATCAGTAGTGTTGGTACTTTTTATTTAATGGAAAATTTAAATATTTAGTTAAGTTTACTTATTTTATATTAAGTTGATTAATATAGTGACTTTTAATGTAGCAAAACGCTTTTAAACAATGAGAGTTAATATAATTAAACATTAATAGAGTACTAAACAATTTATTTTGTTTTTAAGAATCTATGAAATTTGCTCACTTCAGTTTTTAATTGGGTGGCTAAGGGTGGAAAAAGTTTTACATAATGTAACAGTGCAGAACTAGGAGAGTACAAAAATGGTCGTTTGATTATCAACAAAATGGTCAATAAGATATCAATGTTGAACATGTCTTAAATATAGAAAGGTTAAAAAAACTTTAATTTAGTTTCTGCACGAAAAAAAAAAATATGTACCCCAAAATAAGTTTCATGCACCCCAAAAGTCTCGTGCACCCAAAAAAAATTTCATGTGTACTAGTGTGCACCAGTTTACACCGTGCCGACAACTGCTCTAGAACACTGTTCGTAAAAATAACTTTCTTTAAATGTTATAAGTATTAAAATTTAATAAATGTTTAGTAAATCAAAGTCTAAATGAAAATCATACCTGTAAAAATCCACAAAAAAAGGTTACTATAAATAAAAACACTATTAGCAATTAATTCAAGATGTAAACTATTAACTATCTCGATATTTAGTTTTGTTTCAGTAATGATTAATTTTATATTCAAGTAGTATAAGTAAACTTAACTATTTGTTTATGTAGGTAGAAAATTTATTTTAGTATATAGGATTTATAAATCAGCTGTATTAAACAAGGTTTTCACACTGTGTTAGCAGGTTATATTATTTTTTCTGTCCTATTTTAATTTTTACTTTTAATTTTTTTTTTCATTTAATTCGCTAAAAGTAGAGGCAAGTCTCAAGTCTGAGTCTTTAAGTGGGTTAGTACATCCTAAATATTTTTAGATAACAGAGTACTTTAGTACTAGCTTATAATAAAATACTTTTAATTATTTTTGTAGGCCAATTAACTTAAAGGTAATATAATTTTAAAAATTGTTTTTAAACATTTCTAGTTTATAACATAACTTCAATAATAGAGAAATTATATTAATAATGAGATTTTTGTTTTAGTGTACTTTTAGTCTCACTTACGTTTCACTTTTTATGCATGTATTATGACTCATACTATATGAGCCACTTTAGAACTGTTTACTGATGTATGTGTCGCCCTTAAAAAAGGAGAGAAATAAAAAAACTCTACATACTTGAATGTCTTTTAACTTTTACACTTGTTAAAGCTTGTGCTTATTTAATTTTTTTTTATTATTGATTATTGACTTGAACAATGTAAACAAGGTATAAAGAATCATTTAAATTATAAAAAGACTGTCTTAATTTAATGTTACTTTGAATAGTTCAAATTTTTTTTATTTTAAATCTAGGGTAACTTAGGCTTGTTTAAACCAACTCAGGATTTTTATGATAAATTTTTGAAAAACTCAGGCTGATTTGGATATTTTTGTATAAACTTTGTGTTTTATAACTTTAAGTACTTGTTTTCCTTAAACATTATGTTTCTTTTAAGGTACTTGATCTTGTTAATCTTAAATCTTAACTAATATTTATTTGTTTCTATACTTATAAACAGAAATATTTAAATATAAGACTTAAAATATATTTATTCAAACTTTCTCATAAGTTCAAGCTAATTCTTACTAGACAAATGTAACTCATTCTAAGCTTTGGTTATTAATGCTGGCTGTTTTTTATTTGAAAAATTGCAACCCTGTATTAGAAGCACCTTAAAAGTATATGTACCTAACTTTTTGTTCTTTGTTAACTATGTTGTTGCAGTATATTTATAAATTATTAAAAGTTATTTAAAAGAAAACTTAAACTAAATTGCAAAATATAATTTAAGTTTGTATTGTGGTTAGTTAAAACAAGTTTTTAAACTTGTTTTAACATGTTGTACTTTTTTATTTATTTTCTTATTCTTTGGTTTTAAATGTTCTAATTTTATTAAATCAAGAGGCTGTTCTACTGTCTAGTTTTTTTTAATCAAGAAGAGTTTTTTTTTTTTTAATAAGAAATTTTAATAACAACTTTAAATTAAGTGCATTAAGTCTAAAATTATTAAATTTCTTAGAAACTCAGGCTAACTCAAGTTTTTTTAATAATTTGTTGCAAAACTTAAGATAATTTGGAAAATTTTTTAAACATCAGGTTTCATTTTATGATTTAAATGTTTTTCTTGAAATTTAAATTTCTATAATTCTTGTATTTCTTATTGTAACAATTTGGTTACTTTTTTGAATTATTTGGTATTCATTCTTGATCAGAAGTAGATATTCAAGCTTTATTTTTGTTTAGTTGTTAAAATTATTGTACAAACTGAAAACAACTCAGGCTAAATTAATACAACTAAATTTAGTTTTTGTAAGTCAAATATTCTATTATGCCTTAAAAAATGGCAACCTTGTGGTAGGAGCAACTATCTTAAACCATAATAGACAATTTTAAACATACAATTTATAAATTGTTAGTAGTATAAAACAGTTAAACTTTAAAAAAATTGTCTTGTTATAGTTACCTGCTCATAACCTTTAGAGCTCTTATTGTAAAGAATAAGTTATTTTAAGAGTTATAACAACTAAATTGTATTAAATTCATTGTAAATTTAAGCCAATATGAAAATTAATTCTGCAATGATTCACAAAAAAAGTTTTTCAAGAGAACAAGTACTATATGTAAACCAGGGTTTCCCAAACTTTTATTTTATAGTTGCCAAAATTAAAGTACTTAAGGGTATTTTGATATTCTTTTTAAAACTTTAACACATAAGAATTTTAAAAAATGTTCATGTTAGTTTAGAATTTTTCATTTTAAATTTAAGGCTATTTTTAAATTATAATTAACAACCTTTTTGCCTTAAAATGAATGTTTCAAATAATCTGTCTGTTATAACTATGATATTTCAGGTAACTAAAATGGTTGCCACAAATAAATTCAGAATAATCCTGGATACTTTGTAACTTTTTAAAATCTCAGTATGACACAGATAACTAAGTTCTAATTTTTTTTTCAAAACTCTGGTTCGCTCAGAGAGGTTATTTTATCTCAATATAGTTTTGAGGTCAGTTTTTGCTACCTTTTAATTGAGATATAGTTGGTTTAGTTTCAATATTTTATTACTTTGTGGTGATTTTTGTTGAAGAGCTTGGTTTTTCTTGGATTTCAAAAATTTTAAATTGATAAAAGAAAAATAATCCTGGGTGACTACAGGTCAGTTCAAAATCATTCAAGACAGTTTCTAATAAGTCAGAACAGTTTTGACTAAAGTATTACAACACTGTCAAACTTTGTTAACAAACTTTACTTTCAATGTTTGACTAAATAATAAAATCATTTTCTTTTGGTGAAAGTACAACTAGATTTATTATTATTTCAAATTATTAGATTGTCATTTTAACTTTTTTTTTTGTATTTTAAATTTTTCAATTACTATATTTCTGATTTTTATCTAACTTCTTTTATTAAACCAAGCTAAAAACATAAATCAACATACTATCAAGTTTTAAATATTTACAGTGAGATATTCTGATTTAAGGTACAAAACCGATCTTAATCGACAGCGCAATTCTTGATATTTGTTGATATTAATTATACTAGATTAAAAAGCAACAATGAAACTTAATTGTTTAAAAAACAGAGTTTTCACTCAAACTACTCAGGATAACTTTAATGCTATTTTATAAGTTTGGGGACTTAGGCACAGTAATATTATTTGAAAAACTCATGCTGACCCATGTTTGTTTGAATATTATTGAAAAGTTTAGAATCGATTGATATTTTTCTGTATGTTAGACTATTTTTTATATTGGCTATTTTTTGATTAATTGATGTTAGATTCATTCAAGCTTTGTTAATCTTATATTAAGTTTTTGGCCAACATAATTATATTATTCTAGTTTAAACTAGCTTAAAGAATTACAAACTGGTTTTTGTTGAATCAGGATTTATTTTTTACTTAAAAGAGTGACAAACTCTAAACTAAATTACTAAGCAAAGTTAAAATCTAAAAATACATTACATACCTATTTGTAACAAACTTCATAAGAAACTATAATTAAAATTTCAGTTTTTATTTTTACCAGAAAAAAGTGACAATCAGTTACAACCCTGAAGTTATCTTGAAATGCAAAAGTTCAGTCTATGAAAGAAAAAATTTCAGCATCAAATGTACAGGGATAAAAATATATACATTAATTTGAATTCAGCTGTTTTTCATTCGTTTTCTTTTTTCTCATTTTGCTATTTGTTTAATATCATTTCTAAGAAGATAATACTTACAAAGTAAAAGAAAGAGAATTAGTTTAAGTATGTATTTAATATTAATAAACTTTTTTTTGAATACTGTACTGGGGATTTTGTAGTGATTTAGGATATGTGCTCAATTAATAAGTATGTAAGACAAAGCCATATAACTAAATTATCATTATGAAAATAAGGTAAACCAAATAAAAAGGTTCTTTAAAAATAAGATGAAATATTAAATTTCAGCTTGTGTTATCAAAAGGTTTTCATGTAAATATAAACTTAGTAGTGATATATTAGCGCCGCTAGTGGGTTCCATGAAAACATATCTCATTAACATGAAGTTTCAAAAATATGTTTTTAAAATAAAATAAGTTAATAAAAATGTTGACGTTGTCCTACCACTAGCGGCGCTTTTTAAAATAGTATCTTGGGGACCCAATTTATGTTTGGCAGTTTTGTGTACACAGATTCTGATTAGCTTAAAGATCACTGGCTTAATATATATATATCACTTGCTAAGTACATTTTAAATATTTGTTCTGTTTAAACTTTTATAGTAAAATAAGAAAAACAAAAATTATTAAAAACTTCTTTGCACAATAAAATACATTTTATGCATACTAGTATTACAACCATCTTGCAGAGCATTTTACTATTAAACACCTTTAAAAATAAGCAGATTCTAAAGTGTTTTTAAAAAACTAGGCATTTTTTTACGTTACTTTAAAGAAAAGTACAGCTTTAAGCTATGAAGCAAACTAGGCTAGACTTGAGGTTTTGACTTAAACAATGACATTGAGAGTTTTGTTATAAAATTTAACAAAATTAATTTGTTTTATGTTTTTTAAACAAAATCGTCAAAATTTTCATGCGTTTCTTTCATTTTAGTATTATTATTACTTAAAAAGTAAACTTGAGAGTATTTAGTAATCATTTTAAACAGATTTTAAAGTTTTAAGATATTAAAATTTAAAGTAATAATGGAACACGAATGTTGTATATGCCTGGATAGGTTATTAAAAGTAGACACAGAAGTATCTGTCACACCGTGTGGTCATACCTTTCACAAAGACTGCATATCAAACGTAATAAAAGGTGAGAATAAGAAATGTCCAATTTGTAGACAAGAATTAAAGAATGAAAAATTAGTTAAAGTTCACTTAAATGTGAATAAAGAACTTGACTACAGTGATTGTTCAAATGATACTTTGAGCTTCTTTGATAAAGTTGTTGAGTATGAAGCAAACAAAAGGATGACCATGGTAAAAATCATTAAGAAGTTAGATAAAGAAAATACCCGTCTAAAGAAAACTTACAAAACCAACTGTAAAGGCTACAGCTTGTGTAAGGTGTTCTTGAGAGGCTTCTAGAAAGAAATTAAAAACTTGAATGAAAAAATCAGTAAGTCAAAATTAACAAAGGGTGGGTTGAAAAGGAAAAGAAGATTGCTTAATAAAAAAGAAGAAACTATTGAAGAGCAAAACTTAGAAGTTAAAGAAAACGAAATCGATGTAAATACTTGTGAAGATGCTATCAACAATATTGAAGCAGTAATTAGTAAAGGTTTGTTTATTTGCTATTGATTTAATAACTTAGTTATATATGTTGAACTTATAGTTTTAAATATAACCAGGATCCATACTAATCATCAATTTATAATAAGGTCCAGATAAATAAGTTTGAAATTATCAAAGTTTAAAACTCTATGTTGTGAGATATTATCATTAAATCAAATGCAAAACAACCTCTGATAATAATCATCACTTTAATCTTAATTTCACTTTAATAATCACTTTAATTTTTAATAATTTAATTCACTTTAAGTTTACAGTTTTATTTACTTCTACAAATAAAATTGACAATTTTCTCTTTATTTTTAAAGCTTTAAAAAACTAGTTAAAAAAATATTTTTTTTTTTTTTTGCATGACCCTAAATGTATAATTAATATATCTTTATTTATATATTATATACCTTATTATTGTTACTGATTATTAAAATATGTTTATACAGTCGTTTTGCATGAAAAATAATTATTTAGTTTCTCTTATAAATTTTTATGTTTTTTTTCTATTCTTAAGACTACTAACTTAGTCATTCTTTGTTTAACACTCTGTAACAAATTTTTTGAAGTTGTAAACTAATTAATCATATTACTTGTTTAATTTGTTATTAAATTTAAAATTTATATTTATAAAACACGTACTAGGATTTTATTTTATAGGTGCACTACTAATTTAGTTCTGACAATTAGTAATTTGACAATTTTTGTTCTAAAAACTTATTCTAATTCTTCAAAATTTAGTAATTGTTTTTTTCAATACTTTTGTTAATTTATTTATTATTGTATTATTTAAAACTAAAAAAAAAAAAATTAAAGAAAAAAAAAGAAATTAATGTGTAACTTTGAAATGTTTTTTTTAGTTTTCTTTTCTTTTTTACTAATATAGTCTTTTTAATTATGCTTACATCCGAATATTGTTTTATTTAATAGTTTTTGAGATGTATCGCCTTGTTTTTAATTATAAGTTTAGATTTTAAACGCATATTTAACCGAAAATAGCATAAGATATTTTAGATTACCTTAATTGTTTTCAACAAGTTGAAATTTATTTAAACGACACCTGGAAACTGTCGATTCTTAATTTAAAATATATAAAGTTTATTTTTGTTAGCGAGTCTTAAAGTTCAGTAGTTATTGATCAGAAATCGTTATAAAAAATTTAAATATTAGTTTTGTCGAGTAGAAATAGTTCTCAGTATAAATATTTTAAATTAATTTTGTTATGGGTTTTAGTTTTATTTTATCTTTAAAATCGGAATTTTTCGAAGGCACTGCCAATGAAAAAGTAAATGAAGTTTTTAGTGGAAATAAGAAGACTTTAGATTACAACATGAAAATATTGTTGAATAAAAATTTACTTCTTGAAGAGCTTTTAAATAAAGTTGAAAACAATATGAAAGAACTACACGTAATCAATGAAATAATGAGTTATTTAATATTAATGAAATCTGTCGAACTTGAAGTTGAAAACAAGGCGTTGCAGGAAAACAACAAAGAAATAACTAAATACCTTGAAATTTTGGAAAATTCGCTAAGACAGGCTCAGAACAAAGCAGAGTGCTTGAAAAAAGATTATAAAAATTTAAAGTCAGAAAATAACGATTTGTTGGCTGATTTAAAAACTACAAAACGGATAAAAACTAATATTAAAATGTTATCAAGAAATGCAAGCGAAAAATCAGATGATAATATTAACGATGTTCAGATCACAAATTGCTATTCAATTAAAGGTACAATAATAAAATTTTCTTTATCTCTAGAATATTAACAACTTTTTAATAGCTAAGATTGTGTTCTTTTATTGCAACTAAAAACTTTAATCATCAAACCAAAGCTCTCAGCAGATGCAGGTTTTGTTTTAATTACTAAAAGCTTTCGCCCGATAATTTTGTTTTAAGTTAATTTCTAGTATTTTACGGTAAATTATAGTCAAGGCTCTAGCTCTGATGTCTAATGTCGATGTTTTCTTTTTAAATGTATATTTTTATTCGGTGTTTATAAAGACTTGCTTAACTGTTGTATACTTCATTTTATTTTTTAGGTGCAGAAAACAATGAAGTTAAAAATTATATATACATTAGCGGAGGAAAATCAGATGAGACAACTTACGACAACTATGTTTTAAAAATGGACACAAACATTGGTAAATGGGTACAATTTAAAACTTTCGGTACACGTAGACGTCGCCATCGATCCATAATAAAAGGAGATCAAATGTATTTAATAGGCGGATATAATGGATCAGACTACGCTGAAAATGAGACCATATCTCTTAACGAGGAATTAGCTACAAAAACGTTTCCTTTCATGCACAACAAACGGCTAAGCTTTGGAATGTGTTCTTTAGCAGAATGTGTTTTTGTCGGAGGAGGATTTGAAAACTCTTCTGAAGATTTAGACAAATGCGAAGTCTACAGTTTTGAAAGTTGTGAATGGACTGAAGTTTCTAGTATGAACACTAAAAGAAGCGAATTTACTCTGACTTATTTTCAAGGAAAAGTCTGGGCTATTGGCGGTTTTAACGATTCAAATGACACAGATACATGGCTGGACAGTATAGAAACATTCGATATTACGAAAAACAAATGGAAAACAAGCAATTTGAGGCTCCTTACTGAACGGTCTGGGCATAGCACTGTTGCTTACGACAAAAAACTCTTTGTTGTTGGTGGCGAAAACAAAGACTCCTTTTTAGCTTCGGTTGAAGTTTATTCAAGTGAAACCAATCAGTTTAGCTTCGTTGCTTCAATGAATATTCCACGTATTGGTTTTGGATGCTGCGTTGTAAATTCAAGTTTGTATGTGATTGGGGGATGTAGTTTAGATTACGACACTCCTACAGATGAAGTTGAGATATACGATATTGAAAGAGATGAATGGAGTAGAGGTCCGAGTTTGCCTTTAAAATTGGCTGATTTTTCTTGCTGTGAAACTTTATGAATTCTGCTCATTTCATAAGTTTCTGCTAGTTGTAAATTATTTTATAACTTTTAGTTCCAACGTTGTTTTCAAAAAAGTTTAAATTTTCTTAGCTCTAAATAAAAGTTTGTACCGTTTTAACTTTATTTTTACAATTAGCAATATTACTTTGTTTTAACAAGTATACTATCTTTATTAACTATAAACAAATTGAAGTGATTGACGAAGCAGAATTTTCTTGTTTTCAATAAAGGTGTTTGTGTACAACACAATTATTTTTGTTTTAATAATTTTCTTTTCAAACGAAAAACCTTTTACTTAAAATGAAAATAACTTTTTTGAATAAAATATCCATATAACGCTAAAAATAAACACAGTAAGTGTTTTTCCATTACAATGTCCTACACATATTAAATTGACTTAATGGTTTATTTTACTATGTGTATGTTCATTTAGTTTCTTTTTTTTGTTTGTTTTTACGCTCTAAAATTTCAAACCAAGCAACTTGTTTTAATTTCATCTAAGTATGTGTAAATAACCCTTCTAAAAAATAAACTACCTACCGCATTTATTAAAAGAAAAATAATTTCTTATAGTGCTTTGTATTCCAAGTTGAAAAAATGCACATGTCATTATAAAAATATTATAAGGAAGTATTTGCACTAGAGTTGACAGAGTGTTAAAAAAGATTTATAAAAAATTTTAAATCAAATAATTTTGGTTATATGTTAACTGGAAATATTTTTATTACTCTTAGTGCTTAAAAATAGTTTATGTAAAACTCTAGTGTATTATTTAGTATAACTATCTTTTCATTTAATAGTAAACATACTATAAACGAAAATTAAGAAAAATTTGAAACTTTATCTTTAGAAAGCAAGTTTTTATATAATAAAACAGTAAATTTTTGAATTGGAACGTAATGATTGATATTGATAGTACAAATTGCGACAATGTTAAAACTATCCTGTATATAAGGGATGGGCAACGATTTTTGTCGGCGAGCCAGGTGTGGAAAAATTAATTTGTGTATAATCTAAAGCGTTTAAGTTTCATTCAAGAAAATTACTCAGTTATTCAGCGACAAATGATAATTTTAGGTGACCATTCTTTTTTATATATAATATAAACTTTAAATTTTTTACAATTTTTACTTAAAATTGCTTTTAATGTTTATTCAAACTTTTATAATATTAGCAATAAGTTTCAAAATTTTGTTATTGGGTCAGATTTACAAGCTTGCAGGCCATTATAGTTTCATAAAATTAGACTAAAAATGTAATAAAAAAATCCTTAATAACAAAATTGAAGTTTAATTTTTATTAAGTAAGCTTTAAGTTTACTCAAATTAAATAACAGACACAAATAATTTATAGAAATTTATAAAACTTTATTTATTATAAAAGTTCTAGATATTAATTAATTTACGTTTTCTGCTAGAACCCAGCCTGTAGGACGTAGTTCTCATACCCCTAGTCTTCAAAAAATATTTGTTTTAGTATAAATTTGTGATATAATCTAAATAGTTCAAATTGTGCAGATTAATTCTGACCTATTTTTTTACTTGCGATTGCGGTAGATCACTAACTTAAAGAAATGTTTAGTTTAAATTCATACCAAATTATTATATATATAAATAAATAGAATTTAAGTTAAATTCTAACTTTAGCTTATCTGCAGATAGAGTCTAAGTATAGGCAATGAAAAATTCAAAAGAGGCCAATAAAAACCAGTTTATTTTTCGATAATACTATAACTAGTCGGCCGTGTTTACTTGTTTGTTAATCAAAACAGTTTACTTTTATAAACTTATAAACAGTTAATTCTAGGTTAATTTAACAAACCAGCGGACCTCATGAGTCTTTCTTGTCCTTTCATTTGTGTGGTGATATGAAGAAAAATTAGCTCCCTGTCTGTTTAAACCTTTACGAAGTTTACTTTATAAGCTGATAAAACCCTTGAACTGTACATTTTTCTTTACATTATTTTCAGTAATGTCAATAAATTTTAAATTTCTCAAATTACTCATTCAGAGCATGTATGTGATCTTACACAAGGTTCCAAGGGAGGTATCTAGAGTTTGCGCCATCTCCTCGTTTATCTAAACCAGGGTTTCCCAAAGTGGGCGATATCGTCCCCCTGGGAGCGATTTTAGTAAGTCGGGGGGCGATAATTATTAAGGGGGCGAAAGGGTGGGCGATAGCAAGTAGGGGGGCAAAAAGGGGGCGATTTTAAAATTTTTGACTATCATAACATATTTACTTTTTATCTTGCTAGTTTACTAATTTTGGCTAGTTATTAAATATTTAACCCTGAGGTGAAACTTTAACAAAAAAGTTCATTTTGTTTATGTAAAATATAGAAAAAAAATTAAGTGTTTATGACTCCTACTTTCAAGTAAATTACCTATTTTGTAGCATATATTTTCTTATTTAACAATTACATAGATCATAGACGATCGGAGTCCCCTCACCATTTTATAACCAGACGTATATGTTATTTGGGATCATAAATGGTTTTTTAAAATCTATGTTATCTATTATTAACTTACACCTCATGATATTTACAATTGTTTTTTTAAAAGTCACTAAGTTAGACTAAGATATAGAACTATACAGGGTTGCCAATTTACCTGAAAACCTGGAAAAACCTGGAATTTGACAATTTAGGCAAAAAATAAAACTAGAAAAATATGGAATTTATAACAATTTTAACATATTAAGTAGTAAAATTTCGATTTGACACGTAAAAGCTATCATATAGATAAAAATATAAATCCCTTCGAGGCAGATCATTTTAAAGTAAACGACTTACAGGAAACATTCTCAGACTTACAAACAGACCTTGAACTTAAAGTAAATTTTTCGAAAGAACGATATGAAAGCTTTTGGACTCAACAAAAACTAAGACAACAGTATCCAATCATTTGAAAGGAATTTAGATTGTTGTTTATAGGTTTTCCTTCTAGCTATGTTGTTAAGAAAGCTTTTAATTCAGTTATCAACATTTTGAGCAAAAGATCTAATCTAGATATTTGTAAAGGAGGTGACTTGAGGCTTTGTTTTACTGATTAAGAATCAGATTAGAAAACCTTGCAAGCAGTCATGAACCTTATCCTTCACATTATATTAGATTTCAGTAGTATATATTTTTTTAATAGCTTTTTTATTTTATTTGATCTTTTAAAATATTTGTTATTTAACCTGGTTTGTGTTTTATTTAAGTAGTCTTTTTATAATAACAATTTTATTAAGTTATTTATACTACAACAGGTTTGCACAGTGCCTAATAAATATTAGTTACGGTAAAGTTCCTCTGGAGTTAACACTTTTTACTTAAAAAGAAGTGCAAATATATATTTTTTTAATTTACCTTAAATAATGTCTATTACTAAGTAAGTATTAATTAAACAAAAAATATACAATATTTAATAGCTTGTATAGACCTTTTTTTGAATAAATGTTTGTTTTATATTTTAGTGGATTTCATGTTTATTCATAACATTATTGCATATAACATATTTGAATTTGTCATTTTGTAAAAAAAATGGTAATAAATTTTTGAGTTTGCACTTTTTGATTTTGTTCAAAGTGCGAACTCAAGCGGAAGTCTACTGTATTTATTAAAATGGTTTATGTTTTAAAGTTTTCAATAGTTTTATTTTGACCTGGTTAATTTTGTAGTTTATATTTGTCGTTTTACATTACACTAAAATTTTTTATACCACATTGATTAAAATAATTGTTTGAAAGACATTTATTTGACAGATTTTTCTTATTACTTGTTTAATCTATATAAATAAAAAAATTTTGATGACCGTTAAAGTTTTTATTTCAAAAAAGATTTTTTTTTGGTTTTCAAAGAGTATAGATTTGGTGTCTCTATTTGAAATGACTTCAAATTTTTCATTTAAAAGATTCTTAAACTCAATTTTAGTTTCTAACTTGATATATTATTGTTAAAAAATCTATATATTAAGGAATTTTAAACTATCAATACACCTGTTTTTTGTTTTATCTTTATTTAAAATATATTAGCAATTAGAATGTGCTGTTTATTTTAATAGTTCAACACTAGCTTTTAGTTTTCACTATTTTCCTCTGTTAAATTATTATAGGCTAATAGCTAGAAAATAAATTTAAACAGAATTAAACAAGATCATCAAAAAGACTGCTACAGTTACAAAACAAAATTTAAACCTAAAAGTTTTTTTTATAATTGATTACCTTCTGTTCACAGAATTAACTGTAAAACATTTGATTTTTTTGAGTAAAAATTAAGAAAAAAAATTGTTAGAATTAACGTTTAGTTTCCTATTGGTTATTCCAAGTCAAATAATATTTTATGGTAGTCGACTATGAAACATATAGTTTAAAAAAATTATAATTGAATTTTTAACTTTACAAATAACTTGCTTATAATATATCTTTGCATTAAAATTGATTATTTTACTGCAATAACTGAAGCTGTTGATGAAACTACTTTTCATGTGAGATAATCAACCAGTCGGTAAAACTTTCTCAAACTATATAAGAAATTATGTTTTAATATTTATTTTATTATGTGTAAAATAAAATGTTCATTCTTTTATAGTTTTTTAATCTCTGGTATAGTAATTTTATAATAAGCCTATTTATAAAATAATTTAAGTATTTTGTGCGGCTTAAATAAGTTACTTAGTATTAACTTCTAAATTTCCGAAATTCGTTATATGAAAGTTTATTATAATGTCAGGTTTCAGTTAAGATTTCAGATGGGTAGCATACGGTTCAGATCTAGTCAAATTTTGACCCGCTAAGTAACTTGAAAACTACTTGTGCAAAATAAATAAAACTTAGTTCTTCGATACTTAATATTTTAAAACAATCTTTCAATTTGGTTTTCAGTTCAAAATTGTATTTCCTAGATATCAGTAATATTAAATCATTTTATTACAGTTTTGCTCAAGTTTTTAGATTTTCTTATATGTTATTTTTTTTAAATTACGCAGCCCGGAATTACATTTTTTAACGAGTTGAAACTAGAAATGATATGATAGTAAATATGAATTGCTAACTACAAAATTTGTCTACCACTGACCTAAAAGTTTCATTAGTTTCGAAACAATTCATATTTTAAAAGGATTGATTACAGATTACACAAGGCTTTTTAGTAATTAAGTATTTCAATACACTTTACTTAGCTTATAAGAAAATAACTGTAAATTATCTTCTCAAGCCCTGTACACTACTTTGAACACAGCCCAAAAGTGCATGCATAAAAAGTACCAGACTAAATTACATTTCGAACAAAACTTTTCTGGCTCAAAAGTTTGTACTCAAGAGAAAACCTACTTTGTAAAATCGTAGTGGGCGATTTTTTTTTCAATTTTCTAAAAAAGGGGCAATTTAGTAAATGAGTTTGGGAAACCCTGATCTAAACCTATTATTTAAAGAACAGTAACATCAGATAGTCTTTTGGAATAAAGCATTAGACTTTTTTTTGATCATAATTATGTAAAAAACTCTGGTCTACTTTTCTTACCTTTTTTAAACTCACGTCCGCTACCTGGCCTTTTTTTCTTTGTTTTAAATTTATTTCAAAATTTTAAAAAAGTTTAGATATAAAAATAATTTTTTAAGAAATTTATTAAAATTAATTTTTATGTCCTCTGCAGGTTTTCCACTGATGAACATTTTTTTTTTTATCAAAACTTGCTGAAGACCTTTATAAATACAGTTAAAGTTTTTCAAAATTTATCTTGTATCTAATATATCAGAAAGTAAAGTCTATGAGTTGCAAATTTATTTATAAACATTTAGAAGAATATACTTAATATGCAGGGTTTTCTACAAAATAGTTGTCTTAAAATATTTTAAGGCTAGGGGAGTGTTTTGACTGGTTTCCTGTTTTCTGTGCAATCCCTGAAAATACTGGAATAAACAAATAAAAAAGCGATTTAACATGGTTTTCATTTAATATGTTTTACCAAAATTCATAACTGTTTTTAAAAATTTATATAAATTAAAGTTTATTATTGTTTTAAAACCTACAACGAAAATGACGAATGTTTATAATTTTTTTATGTAAAAAAATTATGTAACAACTATAAAAAAATCTTATAACAACGAAATCGCAAAACTTGATAAGGAAAACTTTTGATCAATATCAGCTAATCGAAGATTTTTAACAAAAAATTTTCAATCATTTTTTACCTCGAAGGGCTTCATTTTATACTAATGTTAAGAGTTTATTTTAACTAGTGTGTTCTATTATTCTAAAAGCCATACAGAAAAAGAAGTACAAATTTTTTCACAAAAACAATTTATGTGTCCTTTATATCTTTTTACTGTCCTCTCATTTTTTAAAAGGATTCAGTGTTTTTTTTTGATTGACCATTATCTTACTGTACCAAAGTTATATTTTTTAATTCGCTTAGTGTATCAATATTATTTTACATTTCGTACTTTGTCAATGTTCGATAAAAAATATTCTAAAAATATGCAAGTGTTTCTGCCTAATCATTATTTATCTTTGTAATATGTTTTAATTGTTAGAGTTGTGATTGTAATTTATTTTTTTTTGAAGTGTTTCGATAATTCGTCGTCAGCGAGCAATAACTTACGATCCAAACAAAAGTATATAAAAATACAATTTTAACAACTAAACCATATTACGAATCACTACTTTAGAAATTTTACTATACTTATCTTATGTCATACATTGTTGTTATTTAAACAACAATGTGTTTTTGATTTATGTGTGTAAATAGAAAAGTGTACAATTTTTAAAAAAACTTGCCACAAAAATGATAGCTGTTATGTTTTTATTTTTATCAACATTAAACTAATCTGCTTTTTTCTTTTGATATATTTTCAGCTTATGTTCACTCAGAAGTCGGGAAAGGACGCACGAGAAAGGAAACTTCCTACCAGGAGCGCCACACGTCCCTGAAGCGCCCGTGGGCAGACCGAGGTTCAAACCGAGTTCAAACACGAAATGTTTGGCTTAACTGACAATTACGCGCTGGTTCTGAGCGCCGTCTACTGCTTGGCAATTGAAAAGTTTTTTCGACGTGTACAAGATCACGGCGGGTAGAATGTATGCCCACAAACAAAACAACGACACTCGCAGAAAACTTGCTTACTCTAGGGGGTATTACGAAGGTTACAGGAAACAAACTAGGCGAAAGACCTCGACAGGTAAGTAGCGTGATTGAAACTATTCGGCCGTTTTGAACCACTTTGAAGGTGATAATCGGTTGGAGCTGCAGGAATTCGGGTTGGGATGATGAACGGAAGAGCGCAGCAAATAAATGCTTTGCAGGGGAAGAAATTATTTTGGTCGATGGTCGCCTCTGTGCACAACTCGTTCAACGACGTTATATATTTTTGTGACGGCAATTACAAAAAAATATTGTCTGCCGAATTAACTCCAGTTTCGAATTCCAGAGCTCCTGTAAAGACGACTTGGGAGGTCCGGTGGCTTGCAGGCAGTCGAAAAGTGATCAGTTCGATAATTTGGTGCACAATTTTATGCGGAGGTTTGTAAATTTCAATCTACCGGTAACATTGGACAGCCGTGCGTGGCAGCTAAGCTCTCCATCCACGTAGAGCAGATTGATTAAAATATGAGAACAGTTTCTCGAATTTTATTATTAAGAAGCAAGGATCGGACGCGAAAGTTGGGGACGCTCTTTATTTCAGCACAGTACAGCAACAAAAAGGTTATAATGTTTTTTATGATGTATTATAGCTTGCCAAGGCGCCATCCTCAGAAAAAAGATTGGTTTCAACCGCAGTGAGTTACTTTAACAACTATTGTGCCAAAATAAAGACTACCAAAAGCTTAATAACAAGTATGATAAGCACAACATTGCGTTGTTGTTTCTCCGCGATAAAGTTGATTACGAAGTTAAGTCTGTCAAGCCTTTTGAGAATGATTTTTGGTCGCAATGAGAAAGACTGCGAAGTGTTTATATGGAAAGATAATGATGACACTGATATCATAGAGTACGAGAATCCTCTGCAAATAAGGAAAATAGATATTTTAGATAAAAAAAGGTGCAGCTCTTTTATGTTAAACCCAACAGCTGTTAAGTTCCTTTATGGTCATCAAGTTTGTACTGAACAAGAACTTGGGAGACCTACCATCAGTCTTGGAGCAGAAACTAGTTTAATTTATATAGATTATCTACTTAAAGACCATGAAGTTCACGAAGTCGCATCTTTCAGTGGATACCTCCATACGAAACAACTCCGTTCACCAAATTATAGGCAAAAGTCTAGTTATGTTAAATTATTGAATTGGACATTTTTCGACTGTCTGCAAGCCACCGGACCACACAAGTCGCCTTTGCAGGAGCTCTGGAACTCTAAACTTGAGCTTGTGTCGGCAGAAAAAAAACTTTTCGTGATTGTCGTAGTTGAACGTGTCGAACACAGAAGCGCCATCGTAGATCACAAATATGTCTTCTCATACAAAACAACCGGCTTCACTTGCTGCTTCGTCTACAATTCCTAGACCGAAGTCCTGCAGATCCAACCGATTATCAATTTCAAAAAGGCTCAGAACTTCCAGTTGGATCCAACCACGCTATTTCCCTGTTGAGGTGGAGCTCAATCGGATCTATCTTCCAAACCACATTTGTTTCTTGTCCCTTTAGCCTTCGTAAAAGTTCCTTGTAGGAGGTTTCCTTTTCTCCCTTTCTCGTTCGTCGCGTCTTTTCTTGACTTTTGAGTGAATATAAATTAAAAATATCAATAGAAAGAAGCAGCTTAATTTGTATTTCCAACTGCTGTTAATCATGATGGTAAACAAATTTTTGGTCATTTTTTGTACCAAAATTATTATTTCACTTAACAAACGATTTGTTTTTAACTTATAAAAATTATATAATTAAAAATAAAAACATAACAGCTATTTCTTTTGTTGCAAATTTTTTATAAAAGTTGTACACATTACAATTTACACACAGAAATCAAAGAAAGTTGTTTTGTTCAAACTTCAACAATGTAATTGTACGACATAACAAAAGTTTAGTTTTTTTAAAGTAGTGATTCGTAATATGGTTTGGTTGTTAGAATTGTATTTAATGTACTTTCGTTTAGGTTCCTAATTTTTCTTCGCTGAGGACTAAATATCGAGAACAGTTCAAAAAAAAAAATAAGATAATCAGAAACACTTGCATACTTTGAAAAAATGTTTGTATATTGACAAAGTACAAAATGATGAAAAAAACTGTTGACGTACTAAGACGATTTAGAAACAAACAAAATATTATTTAATACAGTAAGATTATAACAAATCAACATAAAATACATTATTTTGATTGTTTTAATCAATGCTAATTTCAGACTAAAAAAGTTATTTACATTTAAAAAGAAACTTTCTGTGTATTTAAATTAAATGAAATTAGTATTAATTAGAATAAAAACTGCAGCCGGCGATAGTTTTAATAACAGAAGTTTAGCACTTGAGGAACTGTTTATTTCCGACCTCTGATCTTAACAAATTTAAAAATGTTATCCTTTATTTGTCAAACTCAGACTCATACTCAGAGTACTCCGGAATAGTTTTAATTTTTGTTTTATCAGGCATTATTTCATTACTTTTTTTCCTTAATTTTTATGTTTTTAAAGTGCCTTTTGAAAATTTTCGGTTTTTAGACAAATATAAACTGATAAATAATAGTTTTTAAGTTTTTGGCTTATGCTATATCATATTGAATAATATTACATTTTTAAGTTTAAACTAACTCAGGCTAGATATATAACTTAGCCTAGTTTTTGCTTTTACTCAAGTTAGTTTATGATCATTCAGGCTGGCTGTTTTGTCATCAAGAATGTCATCCCTGTATTGGAAGACCCTTTAAATATGATATGGGTCAAACATGAACGAAAATACTTGTGAACAATGTTCAAATAAGCACAAAAAGTCAATTTTTAAGGAGTAAAAAAATAATAAACCGGCCAAAGGTAAAAGTTACACTTATGGGTAACAGTTTAAGTAATATAAAATTAAATTTAAATAAAAAAAATTAAACAAAAAAGAAGACCAAGGGTAAGGGTTTGGGGTAACAGTAATGGTAAAAAAAATAAATTTAAAATAATATTTACAAGAAAAATATAACCAGCCTAGGGTAAAGGTCAGGGGTTACAGTAATTGTATATAATATTAATTTAATAGAAAATTAAACCAGTTCAAAAGTTTCTTCATTAATAAAAAAGTCACTTTTCGCAAAAGTTACTTGTGCAAGCGTGACGCCGTGCAAAAGTGGCTTCTAGCAAAAGTTTTTAAAATTATTTTTAAACATGCAACTTTAAATTCACACTACCTTTCATAACTTTTCAAATTTATTAACTGGTTATATCAAAGCAAGTTTTCTCACTTAATTTATTTTTTTTAATGTTTTTTTTTTTCTTTTAAGTTTACTAAGATCCAGAGGTGCTTCTACTCTTTAAACTTATTTTTAAATAAAGTAGCGAAAATTTCTCCTATTAAAAATAGTGCATTTAATCATAATTTTTAGTAAATTATTTGAATAGAAAAGAAAAGTTTTTAAATCTTATAGCTAACCAAGGCTTGTTTAATATTTATTTCAAAACTTAGATTACTTCAAATTTGTTTTTATAAATACATGAATTTTTTTATGATACTTTTGCTAAGAAATATGTTTTTATTAAAACCTTTGGTTATTGTTTTGTATTTCTAAGTAATTTTAGTTAAATAATAGTACTTTTTCAAGATTTTTTACAGTATAGTATTATTTAAATTATTTTACAAGCTGAAGATAACTCAGGCTTGATTGATAATTATCAGTCTAATTTTTTGTCAATCAAGTATTCTGTTTTACTTGAAAGAATGGCAACAGTGTAGTTTAAACAGTTATTTCAACCAACTTTTATTTCAACCAATATATATTAAACTTTCATTTCAAGCTTTGGTTTTTCAAGCTGGCTGTTTTTTCTCAAAAAATTACAACCCTGTATTAGGAGCACCTTAAAGGTACATGTACTTAACCTTTTATTCAAAGTTAACTATGTTGTTGCAATGAGTTTATAAATCACTAAAACTTATTAAAATGAAAACGTGTATTACTTTGCCAAATATTTATTTTTTAAGTTTGTATAGTAGTTAACCAAAACAGGTTTTTACACTTATTTCCAAATGTTTTACTTTTATATTAATTTATTGTTTTTTGGTTTTTGTTTCTAAAGTTTACTTAAACCATGAGGCTTTTCTACTGTCTAGCCTTATTATATCAAGTAGAACTTTTATTGTTAAATATTAATTTTATTATAACAACTTTAAATTAAGTAATATAAGTATAAAATTATTAAATTTATTTACACTTCAGGCTAATTCAGGTTTGTTTAATAGTTTGCTGCGAAACTTAAGTAATTTAGATACTTTTTTAAACATCAGGTCTTATTTTATAATTTTTTTTATTTGAATTTTTTTTACATGTACTTGTATTTTTTACTTTTATAATTTAGTCACTATTTTTAATTTTTTAGTAATCATACTTGGTCAGTAGAAATTTTTTAAACCTTTTGATAAAACAGATGTTTTAATTATTTTACAAAATAGAAAAAAAAACTAAGACTTAGTTAAAAAAACTTAGTTTAGTTTTCGTAAATCACTAATTCATTTTGACTCAAATAATAGCAACTCTGTGGTAGGCAACTCTTTAAAACCATAACAAGACAATTTTAAAAAGAGTTTATAAATTTCTAAATGTAAATAAAACACTTAATCTAGAAGTAAAATTGTCTTTTTATATTTACTTGCCATTAACCTTTAAGCTCTTATTGTAAAAAATAAATTACTTTAGCCTATATGAAAATTAAGTATGCAATGATTGACAAAATAAAAGCCATTTTTAAACCAGGGTTTCCAAAACAATGTCCCTCTCCGACAAGAATTTTCTTAAAACTACCATTAAAAACACTTAAGACCCTTTTTTTTTTGCTCTTCGTCATCAAATCAAGATGCGTAATTATCTAATTATGGCCTTTTGGCTCTTCCTTTTACAGTTTGTGGTCCCCTAGGTTTACTAAAATTCACTCATAATAACTAGTTTAAGTTTTAGAGCTACTATTGAACCGCCTAAAAGCTGTTTTTTTGCTCTTCATCTTAAACACC
The DNA here is from genome assembly GCF_965202585.1 of Thalia democratica. Classification (NCBI taxonomy): domain Eukaryota; kingdom Metazoa; phylum Chordata; class Thaliacea; order Salpida; family Salpidae; genus Thalia; species Thalia democratica. Next base: position 17,821,145 of record NC_139169.1, read on the forward strand.
AGAATGTCTTGTGTTAATTTCAAATTATGACCTCATGGCTATCCTGTGGCCCCTTTACAGCTCATACCCAACCCTAGATTATGATTTCCCCCCTTTCCTGCTTATGGCCGCCTGACTTTCTGTAATGGCTCCGAAGAGAGCCACTTGGCCAACTTTAGAAAATCCTTATGTAAACTAATTAAGAAGATTCACTGTTTCCTACCCTAAAATTTCAACTTTATTTCAATAATTTTAAGCGTTATCTAAAAGTTGTATAACTTCACTTGTTTATTTGTTGAAAGAAAAATGCAGAAAATTTCTTGTTTATTTTTGTATAAAGCATTTATTAGTCAGCTTTATTAAAAAAACATCTCAAAAGGTTTTTACCATGTTATATATTATATTTAACAACCAAAAAAGCTCATAGTATTTTTTTAAGGACCTGAGGAATGAAAAACCATTTTATTATCGATAATTTTATATATATTTTTTTTACAAGTTTTTATTTATTTAGTTCATAAAAAATAAAAGGCTTCTGTCTCTGTTTTTAGGTTAGATAGCACATCTTATTTATTTAAAAAAATTAAGTACTTATGTTCTAGTTTTTAACAAAAAACTTTTAAAAGTACTTAAGTGTCTACGAAAGTTTTTAAACATTTATATCTAATTTAATCAAACAAGTTTTACTAAAAAAAAGTTATTGGCTGAAATCTAAATAAAAAATTCAAACAAGTTAAAAGCTTTAAAACAAAATTTAAAAACATAGTTAACTTTATTAGTGGATTATAACTTATAGATATGAAATTAGAACTAAAACTTTCAGTTTGGAAAATAACAATTTCACAATTTAAAATAAAATGTTAATATGAAAAGTTTACTGGTTTTAGTATTAAAAGTGATTAAATATTTTCAAAATCAAAAACTATTTAAAATAATCCTGTTAAAAGTCAATTTTAAGACAACTTTATTATACTAATGTCGCGGTCAAGTAGATTAAATGAAATAGTCAATTTTTTTTTTAGTCAAGTTAAAATAACTTGATTAAACCTAAATGTAATATATGCTTAAATATAACCTAACTTTCAATTAGTATATATTATAAATACATAAAATTGTTCCTAATTTAAACTTAACAAATGATTATTTTTCATGATTGTTAAATAATAAATACATAGTTAATTTAAAGTAAAACTGTTATACCACTGTTCTTTAAAAATTATGCAGAATCTTAAATTTGTAATTAACACAAACATTTTCAGATGAAAATTTTATGGGAATTAATTAGTAGCTTCCTTATAAAATCAGGGTCTTAAAATATTTTTTTAAATTTATTATCACATTCTAAAGTATTTATTAAAACTAGTTCACCTCTTTTTAATTAGCGTACAGCACAAAAGTGAAAGTTATTTCTGCTTGCATTGAAAGTCTAATCTTTGTTACTGAATATAGTTGTTTACATTGTTAACTTTAACATTTAAAATTTAGTAATATAGCACAATCAAATATGTGAAATATGTTACTTGTTTTGTTAAACAACTATATAATTGAACAGCTAAGATACCCTTAATTTCAGTCAGTAACTTTTTTTTTCTATTTTGATTTTAATTAGTTTTTTTACTGTTTTTTTTCTTATTTAACTTTTTACCATTACTTTTACCTCTAACCTACTGTTGGGAACACAAAACTTTTAGGGCACACGAAACTCACGAAATTTTTAGATAACACAAAAAAAGATTTTAGTCTTATTACTGTATTTATTTAATTAAAGCAACTTAGTTTAATGTTAAAGTTGAATCTAACCCTCGCGTTTAATGAAGCTTTTAGTTTATTGTACATTTTACTCTCATGATCTATTTCAGTATTAAATTATGGACATCATTCTACGAGCATAAAGTTAATTTTATAGACAAATTTATAAATTTTTCAAAAAACATAAAACTTTAATGTCAATTAATTTCCTTATCTTAAAAGCTATCTAAAAAATTTTTTTTTTATCTTAGAGAACGCACCTTTGTCTTTAGTTTAAGAAAAAAAAAATTTGGTTTAGAGTTTGAATTATTTCATTGGGTCCATCCAAAAATAAAGAGTTTTTTTTCTTTTTTTCATTAAAATTGCATTATAACCAAAAATAATTTTTTTTTTTAACATTTTTTTTTGATTTCCCTTAGTTTGCATGTTATTTAAACTCTTAAGTAGTTATTTTATTAATAATGTTAATATCTTTTACGATTTGGCCCCAAAACAAAATGATGTATATTACACTATAATTTGCCTTGGCCGTTTCCAAGATAAAAAATTGATAAAAGGAAAAAAACAATTAATAAGAATGTGAATTACAACAAATTTAATTAAGTTATTATAGTTTATTTAAATTTGTTGTAATTTACATTCTTATTAATCGTTTTTTTTCCTTTTATCAATTTTTTATCTAGGAAACGGCCAAGACAAATGATAGTGTAATATACATCATTTTATTTTGGGGCCAAATCGTAAAAAATATTAACATTATTTATAAAATAACTATTTAAGAGTTTAAATAACATGCAAACTAAGGGAAATCAAAAAAAAATATTTAAAAAAAAAATAATTTTTGGTTATAATGCAATTTGAATGAAAAAAAGAAAAAAAAACCCTTTATTTTTGGAGGGACCCCATGAGATAATTAAAACCCTAAACCAAATTTATTTTTCTTAAATTAAAGACAAAGGTGCGTTCTCTAAGACAAAAAAAAAAAATTTTTAGATAGCTTTTAAGATAAGGAAAATAATTGACATTAAAGTTTTATGTTTTTTGAAAAATTTATAAATTTGTCTATAAAATTAACTTTATGCTCGTCATCATTCTTTATATAAATAATGCATTGAAGTCACAACCTACAGCTGAAAAATGGAAATGTGCAAAGTCCATTGACTTATGTGGTCGTATAAGCTGTCATCCAGTTAATATCATGATTTACCACCAAAGTAATAGGTTATTGTTTTCTGATTTACTATGAATATTACAGGGTTGCCAGTTTACCTGGAAAAACCTGGAATTTGATAATTTAGGCAAAAAAAAAAAAGAAAATACATGAAATACTAACAATTTTGACATGTTCAGTAATAGAATTTGATTTGATTTAAAAAATTCATAATATAAATTTAAAAAAGTTGTCGTCATCAAATATTTTTATATTAAAAATTATAAGTTTTACAGTATGTTTTCAATGTTTTTATGCTTTTTAACATAGTTCTTACCTTAAACATAACTTTAAACTAAAAACAGACTTAAAAAAGTGTACTTTTTTAAACTTGAAAGAAATTTGCATAACCTTAAAAAATTTTTTTTTTAAGAGTAGCAACCCTGATATTAGTAATTTATAGCATTTCGCTCAATGTAGAAAGTTTTGTTTTTTTCATCAAAATTATTATTATTACCTACTTTTTAAATAACAAAATTGTTCATAAAAGGTTGTCGATTTGACAATGATGTTATTAGTTAAGTAATAATTAAAGTTTAAAATTATTTTCTATATTTACAGAAAAAATTAAGAACATTTATTTAATAAAAAAAATACTTTAGTTGAGATAAAAACAATTAAAATGTAGTAAAAATTTTCTTCTAATTGATACATGGTAGTAGTGGTGATTAATTTTAGTAACAATTTTAAGTTTTAAATAATTAAAGTTTTACAATTATTATATTATTATATATCAATAATTAGATAGTGCATACAAACTCTATAAAAATTATAGGGTTTAGTTAATACTTAGTTGCCACATACTGAGGCTAGTTTGAATTTTATAAAGGTTTTTTTTTTTAATCAGGCTGGCTCATTATATTGTGGGGTTCTTTTGTAAATCTCAGGCTAATTAGCTATGATTTTAATAGATTTCTAGTTACTTTAATTTATTAGTTTTAATATTTGAAAACTTAGTTCTTGAAAATTATCTTTATTTTCCACCTGTTTAGTTCTGTTGTTCTAACAAAAAAATTAACTGTTTATTTTCGTGTTTTAATTTGTCTTATAAGTTCTTTTTTCATTTTTCTTCATTAATTAGGATGATTAGAGTAATTTGATGTAACTCAGGATAGATTTTTTTTACTCTCAACAAAGATTTTTGCTCTAAAAAGTTGCAAACCTTTTAATAACCAGTTAAAGTATCTGTATCATTTAGAGTTGTCAAACACTCAGCCTAGTTAAACTTTTCTTAAAAATACAGTCTTACTAGGCATTTATTTGAACTTCTATAAATTTCTAAATAAATTATGTCAAATTTTTTTTGAATAGTATAAATTTTTTTAGATCTTATTTTTTTAATCATAATGTTACTTTAAGTATACTGCTACATACTTTTTAGCTTTTGCTTTCTCTTTTCTATTTAAGATTTGAGTTGACTCAAACTAGTTTGTTGTAACTTTTGCAAAGTGACACACACTTAGAATAACTCAGAACAGTATAAATTTCTTAAAGTTTCAAGGATAGTTTTTAAAAAAATTGAATCTTATTTCAATGTAATTTCCTTGTTAAAGTTTGAATTTAATGTTTTTCTTGTTAAAGTTCCTATTTTTTGAGATATTTTAATTTTATTATTTTAAAGTTCATTTATTTCAAATATTTAGTTATGATTTTTTTATAAATAACTAAAAACATTTAAGGCTAAGGATAGATTTTTGACTCAAAGAGTAACAATCCTGCTTATACTTGTTACTCAGGCTGATTTTGTTTTAGTTTTAACTAAAGCAAACTTAACAAATATTATTGAACTGCTTACTCGAGGTCTAACTTTTTTATTTAAAAAATATATAAAGGCAGTAATTTCAATAGTTTAATTAAAAGATTTATAGTATGTGATTTAATAGATGGTGTAACTTTATGTTAAACAAACACTTTGAAAAAGGCTGAAAAGTTTTTTTTGTGTTTCGTGTATATATAATTTTTCATACATTAAAAAGTTTAGTATTTTTGAAATATTACGTTTTTATTTCTGTTTTAGTTAGACTCAAGTAAATAATTCGTTTAACATTTTAAATTTTTCAAAATACTTTAGGGTACTTTAGTTGTTTTGCAATACTTAAGCTTTGAAAAACTGTTAATTGATATTCCTTTCAGTGTTTTTATTATATAATTACAAAAATAAAGGTAGTTTAAATGTATTTTGATATTCTTATCAAAACTAAAACAAAAAAGGACTTTCAAAAATGTTCATATTAGTTTATAATTTATTTTCTAAAGCTAAGGCTTTATTTAAATTTAAATTAACAACTCTTTTTGTCTTAAAATAAATATTTAAAATAATCTGTTTCTTATAACTATGATATTTAAGGTAACTAACAAGATCGCCACGAATTCAGAATATTCCTGGTTACTTTGTATTTTTTGAAAATCTCAGTATAACACAGCATAACTCAAGATATTTTAAATTTGTTTTCCAAACTCCGGCTGGCTCAGATAGTTTTTCTTACTCAATATAGTTTTAAAATTCTAGGTAGTTTTTTCTACCTTTAAGGTGAAATACAGTTGATTTAGTTTCAATATTTTTTACTTTGTGGTAATTTTTGTTGAAGAGCTTGATTTATCATGCCTTTGAAATGTTTAAAACTTAAAAAAAATTCCTGGGTGACTGCAGTTCAGTTCAAAATCATTCAAGACAGTTTCTAATCATACAGATCAGTTTTTACTAAAAAGATTACAACCCTGTCAAACTTTATTAACAACATTTACTTTCAATGTTTGACTTAATAATTTTAAACAAATTCTTTGGTGTTAGTATAACTAGGTTTATTTTAATTTCAAATTATTAATAGTCATTTCAACTGATCTAAATTCTTTTATTAAACTTAGCTAAAATCAAGAGTTAACACAATATCAAGTATTAGTTTTTTTACAGTAAAATGTTTTATTTACTGTATAATACCAATCTTAATAGTCAGCACAATTATTGATACTTTTTGATATTAATTAAACTAGATTATAAAGCATAAATAACATTTAGCTGTTTAAAAAACATAGTTTTCATACACTCAAACTACTCGGAATAACTTTAATGCTATTTTAAAAGTTTGGGAATAAGGCACAGGAATTTTTACAACCCTGAATTATTCTTGAAATGCAGAAATTCAGTCTATGAAAGAAAAAATTTCAACATCAAATGTACAGAGATAAAAATATATACATTATTTTAAATTTAGCTGTTTTTAATTCGTTTTATTTTGTTCTCATTTTTCTATTTGTTTAATTTCATTTGTAAAGAAGATAATACTCACAAATTAAAGATAAAGAATTAGTTTAAGTATGTAGTTAATATTAATAAACTTTTTTAGAATACTGTACTGATATGTGCTCAATTAATAAGCATGTAAGACAAAGCCATATAACTAAAATATCATTGTGAAAATAAGGTAAACCAAATAAAAAGGTTCGTTAAACCTAAGATGAAATATTAAATTTCAGCTTGTGTTATCAAAAGGTTTTCATGTAAATATAAACTTAGTAATGATATATTAGAGCCGCTAGTGGGTTCCATGAAAACATATTTCATTAACATAAAGCTTCAAAAATATCTTTTTAAAAGAAATATACTAATAAAAGTAATTACGTAGTCCTACCACTAGCGGCGCTTTTCAAAATAGTATATTTGGGACCCAATTTATGTTTTGCAGTTTTGTGTGCACAGATTCTGATTAGCTTGAAGATCGCTGGGTTAATATATATGTCACTAGCTAAGTACATTTTTATATTTGTTCTGATTAAATTTTTATAGTAAAATAAGAAAAACAAAAGTTATTAAAAATTTCTTTGCACAATAAAATACTTTTTATGCATACTAGTATTACAAACATCTTGCAGAGCATTTTACTATTAAACACCTAGAGAAATAAGCAGATTCTAAAGTATTTTTAAAAACTAGGCATTTTTTTACGTTACTTCAAAGTAAATTACAGCTTTAAGCTATGAAGCAAACTAGACTAGACTTAAGGTTTTGACTTAAAATATGATATTGAAAGTTTTTTTATAAAATTTAACAAAACTATTTTGTTTTATATTTTTTAAATAAAAGCGTCAAAATTTTCATACGTTTCTTTCATTTTAGTGTTATTATTATTTAAAAAGTAAACTTGAAAGTATTTAATAATCATTTTAAACAGATTTTAAAGTTTTAAAATATTAAAATTATAAGTAATAATGGAGTACGAATGTTGTATATGCCTGGATAGGTTATTCAAAGTAGACACAGAAGTATCTGTCACACCGTGTGGTCATACCTTTCACAAAGACTGCATATCTAACGTAATGAAAGGTGGCAATAAAAACTGTCCTATTTGTAGAGAAGAAATACAGGAAGAAACGATAGTTAAAGTTCACTTTAATGTGAATAAAGAACTTGACTACAGTGATTGTTCAAATGCTACTTTGAGCTTCTTTGATAAAGTTGTTGAGTATGAAGCAAACAAAAGGATGACCATGGTAAAAATCATTAAGAAGTTAGATAAAGAAAATACCCGTCTAAAGGAAACTTACAAAACCAACTGTAAAGACTACAGCTTGTGTAAGGTGTTCTTGAGAGGTTTCCAGAAGGAAATTAAAAACTTGAATGAAAAAATCAGTAAGTTAAACTTAACAAAGGATGGGTTGAAAAGGAAAAGAAGATTGCTTAATGAAAAAGAAGACACTATTGAAGAGCAAAAGTTAGAAGTTAAAGAAAACGATGTAAATACTTGTGAAGATGCTATCAACAATATTGAAGCAGTAATTAGTAAAGGTTTGTTTATTTGCTATTGGTTAAATAACTTAATTATATATGTTGAACTTATAGTTTTAAGTTTAACCAGGATCCATAAGGATCATCAATTTATAATAAGGTCAAGATAAATAAGTTTGAAATTATAAATGTTTAAAACTCTATGTTGTGAAATATTGTCATTAAATCAAATGCAAAACAACCTCTGATAATACATAGATCAAAGAAAACTCTAAATCACTATAAGTTTACAGTTTTAGATACTTTTACAAATAAAATTGACAATCTTTTCATTATTTTGAAAGCTTTAAAAAACTAGTTAAAAAAATAAAAATTCCTTTTTTTTGCATGACCCTAAATGTATAATTAATATATTTTTATTTATATATTATATACCTTATTATTGTTACTGATTATTAAAATATGTTTATACAGTAGTTTTGCATATTATTATTTAGTTTAAATAAATATTTAATTTCTCTTATAGATTTTTATGTTTTTTTCTATTCTTAAGACTACTAACTTAAACATTCTTTGTTTAACACTCTGTAACAAATTTTATGAAGTTGTAAACTAATTAATCATATTACTTGTATAATTTGTTAATGAATTAAAAATTTATATTTATAAAACACGTACTAGGATTTCATTTTATAGGTGCACTACTTATTTAGTTCTGATAATTAGTAATTTGACAATTTTTGTTCCAAAAACTAGTTCTAATTCTTCAAAATTTGGTAATTGTTTTTTTCAATACTTTTTTTTTAAATTATTTATTATTGTATTTTTGAAAACTAAAAAAAAAAAGAAATTAATATGTAATTTTGAATTTTTTTTTTAATTTTCTCTTCTTTTTTACTACTATAGTCTGTTTAATTATACCTACATCCGAATATTGTTTTAGATCATACTTTTTGAGATGAATCGCCTTGTTTTTAATTATAAGTTTATATTTTAAACGCATATTTAACCGAAAATAGCCTAAGATACTTTAAATTACCTTAATTGTTTTCAACTAGTTAAAATTTATTTAAACAACACCTAGAAACTGTAGATTCTTAATTAAAAAATATCCAAAGTTTATTTTTGTTAGCGAGTCTTGAAGTTCAGTAGTTATTGATTAGAAATCGTTATAAAAAAATTAAATATTAGTTTTGTCGAGTAGAAAGAGTTCTCAGTATAAAAATTTTAAATTAATTTTGTTATGGTTTTTAGTTTTATTTTAGCTTTAAAATCAAAACTTTTTAAAGGGACTGATAATAAAAAAGTAGATGAAGTTCTTAGTGGAAATAAGAAAGCTTTAGATTACAACATGAAAATATGTTTGAATAAAAATTTACTTCATGAAGGGCTTTTAAATAAAGTTGAAAACAATATGAAAGAACTACACGTAATCAATGAAAAAATGAGTGATTTAATATTGATGAAATCTGTCGAACTTGAAGTTGAAAACAAGGCATTGCAAGAAAACAACAAAAAAATAACTAAATACCTTGAAATTTTGGAAAATTCGCTAAGACAGGCTCAGAACAAAGCAGAGTGCTTGGAAAGAGATTACAAAAATTTAAAGTCAGAAGATAACGATTTGTTGGCTGATTTGTTATCTACCAAACGGATAAAAACTAATATTAAAATGTTATCAAGAAACGCAGCCGAAAACTCAGATGATAACATTAACGATGTTCAGATCACAAACTGCTATTTAACTAAAGGTACAATAATAAAATTTTCTTTATTTCTAGAATTTTTACAACTTTTTAATACCTAAGATTGTGTTCTTTTACTGCAACTTAAAACTTTAATCATCAAACCAAAGCTCTCAGCAGATGCAGGTTTTGTTTTAATTACTAAAAGCTTTCGCCCGATAATTTTGTTTTTACTTAATTTCTAGTATTTTACGATAAATTATAGTCAAGGCTCTAGATCTGATCTCTAATATCGATGTTTTCTTTTTAAATGTAGATTTTTATTCGGTGTTTTTAAAGACTTGCTTAACTGTTGTATACTTCATTTTATTTTTTAAGTGCAGAAAACAATGAAGTTAAAAATTATATATACATTAGCGGAGGAAAATCAGATGAGACAACTTACGAAAACAGAGTTTTAAAAATGGACACAAAAGTTGGTAAATGGTATCAATTTAAAACTTTCGTTACACGTAGACGTCGCCATCAATCCATACTAAAAGGAGATCAAATGTATTTGATAGGCGGATATAATGGATCAGACTACGCTGAAAATGAGACCATATCTCTTAACGAGGAATTAGCTACAAAAGCGTTTCCTTTCATGCACAACAAACGGCTAAGCTTTGGAATGTGTTCTTTAGCAGAATGTGTTTTTGTCGGAGGAGGGTATAAAAACTCTTATGGAGATTTAGACAAATGCGAAGTCTACAGTTTTGAAACTTGTGAATGGACTGAAGTTTCTAGTATGAACACTAAAAGAAGGGAATTTACTCTGACTTATTTTCAAGGAAAAGTCTGGGCTATTGGCGGTTTTAACCACTCAAATGACACAGATACATGGCTGGACACAATAGAAACGTTCGATATTACAAAAAACAAATGGAAAACAAGCAATTTGAGGCTCCTAACTGAACGATCTGGACATAGCACTGTTGCTTACGACAAAAAACTCATTGTTGTTGGTGGCGAAAACGAAGACTCATTTTTAGCTTCGGTTGAAGTTTATTCATGCGAAACAAATCAGTTTAGCTTCGTTGCTTCAATGAATATTCCACGTATTGGTTTTGGATGCTGCGTTGTAAATTCAAGTTTGTATGTGATTGGGGGATGTAGTTTAGATTATGACGATCCTACAGATGAAGTTGAGATATACGATATTGAAAGAGATGAATGGAGAAGAGGTCCGAGTTTGCTTTTAAAATTGACTGAATTTGCTTGCTCAAACACTTAATGACCAGTTCTCATTTTACAACTCTATATCTTTTCTTGCTCAGAAACTTTATAATTTCTGCTCATATTATAAAAATCTGCTAGTTATATGTTATCTAATAATATTTTTAGTTCCATGTTGTTAATAAAAAAGTTTAAGTTTGTCTAGCTCTAAATAAAAGCTTGTATAGTTTTAACGAGTATAATATTTTTGTTAACTATATACAAACTTAAGTGATTGACTCACAATATTTTTCTTGTTTTCAATAAAGTTGTTAGTGTAAAACTCAACTATTTTTGTTTTAATAGGCTTTATTTATACAAAAAATTTTTATCTCAAAAAAAAAATTATTTTTAGCAAAATTTAATTTTAATAGTTAAAATGAACACCTTAAGTTTTATTTTATTACTATATCCTACACATACTGTTTTAATTTACTATGTGTATTTTCCTTTACTTTCATTTTTAATTTTGTTTCGTTTGTTTTTTCTATATAAGATAGAAAAAAATTACTTTTTTAATTGTATCTTAGTATGTGTAAATAATCCTAATAAAAAATAAACTAGCCATCGAATTTACTATAAGAAAAGTAATTTTTTATAGTCCTTTAAACTCCAAGCTGAATAAATGCCCATATCATTATAAAAATATTATAAATAAATAATTGCGAAAGAGTTTCCAGAGTGTTAAAATAGATTAATAAAACATTTCTAAATTAAGTAATTTTTAGTTATGTCTTAACTGCAATTATTTTTATTACTCTTGGCGCTTAAAAATATAAGCTTATGTAAAACTCTAATGTATTGTTTAGTATAAATATCTTTTCTTTTAGTAGTAAACACTTTTTTGTTAATTTTAGTATATAGCTTGCTATTCAAGAATTTACTATTTTATTTTAAAATAACTTTTTTTCCATATATTAAGTTTTAATTTTTTTTGTTAAAATTAATATATAGCTTGAAAACTCTATCTGTAAAGAGTAAGTTATTATATAATAAAACAGTAACTTCATGAATAGGAACGTAATGATTGATATTTATAGTACAAGTTGCGACAATGTTAAAACTATCTTGTATACAAGGGATGGGCAACGATTTTAGTCGGCGAGCCAGGTGTGGAAAACTTAATTTATGTATATTCTAAAGCGTTTAAGTTGCATTCACGAAAATTACTCAGCTACTCATTGACAAACAATAATTTTAGGAGACCATTCTTTTTTATATATAATATAAACTATAAATTTCTTACAGGTTTTACTTAAGCTTGTTTTCTTCTCTTTATTTGAACATTCACAATATTTGCAAGATTTACAAGCTTGCAGGCCGCAGTTATATCTCTTTCAGACTGGACCCTATTAAAATGTTCTAGATGTTTGCTAATTTTCGCTCTGCATTTCTTAGTTATAGCCATCATCGTTGCAAAAATACATTCAAAATTATCGCTAAATTGAATTTCTTTATATTGATACTATTTATATTAAACTATAAAAATATACAATAAAAGCAAAAAGTAGTGAAAATTTTTTTAGAGTAAATAAGTAGTTAGTATTAAAGCTGCAAATATTTAGATTCAAAACATAATAACTACATTACTACAAAAAAACTGACAACGGAGACAGTAAGTTTGATCAGACCTGTTCAATTAAATCAGCCAATGATGGTTACTGTTTTGTCTGCATATTTTTATCTGTTACTAAAGTTTAATTATATTTTTCTATTTGATGTTTACAAATAAAGACAAGTGCAGTAGTTATTTATCACTCCCTTGTCTATACAGAGCAGGGTCAGTGACATTTTATGAGGAACAACTAAATTCACTAAAAAAGGCAATTCGCGGGCCACGATGTTTTGAAAAGTTTTAAACAAGTGTTAAATACAACAGCAAATAATTAATAAAGTAAACATTAATTAGGCAGCAGTTTACTGACAAGAAGTTTTTTTTTTCATTACAAACTAGCACTAACTTCCTCTTTTTAATTTGATTTTTTTTTGAAGCAAACGGCATGCCAATAGTTTTGAGGATCATATTTTATCAGTTAATTTATGTTTATTCCAAAACATATTATTCAAGTTTTATCAAAAAACTTTAGTTTATCGACATACTGAGACTAGTAGTCTATGATTAAAGCTTATACTACGTTTTGATGATTTCAAAAAGCTAAGAAATTGTTTCTTACATCATGGATAAAACATGGTCGAAACAAGAAAACTAAACCAATAAATATATTAATTATTTATCATTGTACGGCACTTTCTATAAATAAAAACCTGCATTAAAAAAAAATCTTTTGCAGGAAGATTTTGAAGGCCTTTATAGTTTCATAACATTGGACTAAAAAATCTAATAAAAAAATCCTTAATGACAAAGTTTTAGTTTAATACTTATTAAGCAAGCTTTAAGTTTACTAAAATTAAATAACAAATACAAATAATTAGTAGAAATTTATAATTTTTTTCTAATTATTGAGGTTCTAGATTTTTATTAATTTCAGGATTTTTTTAAGCTAAATAATACGTTTTCTGCTAGAAAATACGTAGGATTTAGTATGACTTAATTCTCATACCCCTGGTCGACACAAAATCTTTGTTTAAGTATAAATTTGTAATATAATCTAAATACAATAGTTTGTAAAAACTACATTTTTAAAATGCGATTCTGGTAGATCAGTATCTAAAAAAAATAGTTCAAACCATACCAATATTATTAAAATAAGTATATAAAATTTATGTTGAACACTGATTTTAGCTTATGTGCAGACATAGTTTATGTACAGGCAATGAAAAATTCAAAAGAGGCCAATAAAAACCAGGTTTTCCTTAAACAATACTATAACTAGTCGGCCGTTTTTATTTTGTTTTTTATCCTAAATAGTTTGCTTTTATAAACCTCATAAACAGCTAATTCTAGGTTAACTTTACAAACCAACGGACCTCATGAGTCTTTCTTGTCCATTCATATGTGGGGTGATATGAAGAAAAATTAGCTTCCTGTCTGTTCAAACATTTAAGAAGTTTATTTTATAAGCTGATAAGATCTTGAAACGGAAATTTTTCATTACATTGTTTTAACTAATGCCATTATAAATTTAAATTTCTCAAATTACTCATTCAGAGCATGTATGTGATCTTACACAAGGTTCCAAGGGAGGTATCTAGAGTTTGCGCCATCTCCTGCTTTATCTAAACTTTTTTTTGAATACAGTAACATCAGACAGTCTTTTGAAATAAAGCAGTCGATCTTTTGTTTCATAAGTTTTAAAAAAATTCGGTTGTTCTTGTTTCTTACTTTTTAAACTCACGTCTGCTATCTTGCTCTTTTTACTTTGTTTTTAATTATTTTTAAAGTTTGAAAAAGTTTACATATAAGAATTTTTTTTTAAGAACTATGTTAAACATTTTTTCATGTCCTCTGCAAGTTTCGCACTAAAGAATATTTTTTTTTAATTAAAACTTGCTTTAGACGTGTATAAATTTAGTTTGACTATTTCAAAACTTAGCTCGTATATAATTTATCAAAACCGTAAAGTCTATGACTTACGACTTTGTTTATAGATAGTTAGAAGAATATGCTAAACATGAAGAGTTTTCTAAAAAAATGATTTTTCCTAAAAACATTTTCAACCAAGGGCGTGTTTTGTCTGGTTTCTTGTTTCCTATGCAACCCCTGATAATACTGGAATAAACAAAATAAAAATGCGATAAAAAACTGTTTTCATTAAAAATATTTTACTAAAAGTTCATAAAATTTAATTAATTTTTTTTAATATCAAGAAAATTCTAGTTAATATTCTAAAGAACTATATCAAAAATGACGCATGTTTTTAATTTTTTTTTTGTAAAAAAATGAAAAAAAAAAAAAATTATCATCAAAATAAGTCAATCGAATGTGGTTTTAAAAAATTTCTAAATCATTTTACATCTCGAAAGTCTTCATTTTATACTAATGCTAAAAGTAGTAACCTACAGAATCCAAAAATCTTGGATTCTTCCGGGTACAAATCCGAGTCTTATTGTTAAATTAGGATTCGGCCGAATCCGAATCTGAATCTTAATTTTGAAATTTGGATTAGGCCAAATCCGAATCCGAGTCCAAACCAAAATATTTTAACAATTTGAATCCTAAAGATTCAAGCTGCTTGTAATGTAAATACAACACAAGTTTATAAATAATAAATACTTATTATATTATTACTTGTTTAGTAAATGAAGTTTAAACAATATTTAATTAAATAAACGAGTTAATAAATGAACACATTTTTATTAAAGAATTGTTTAGTTTAAAAGCGAACAAAAAACGAATATCTTTCTTAAAAAAACCCAACCTACATACAAAATATCTTAGTTTCAATATTTTGATATCCATGCAAGCAACATTAACAATTTACTTGTATTTTAGTAATGCAAAATTAATAAATCATCGACTTAAATTAATGCCTAAAGCAAAAACAAATCACAAACAAGGTTAAAACATTTTACGTTTAACTTAAGAGTTAATTTTTATTGTGACCATAAACGAATTAGAACAAAAACTTTTGCAAGTGTTCATATATATTCAAAAAAGCAATTGAAAATAAAATGGAGCCGTAATAAATTGAAATATTATAACAACTATGGTAAAGGCCTAAAAACAATAGAAATTAAATTGTAATAAATTTAAGATTGAAATTAAAATTTTAATAATTTTTTTTTTTAATTTTACTTAGGATTACACTTTTACCAATAAAAAAAAAAAATTTGAATTAACTTTGTTTAAAAAAATAAAACGAACTACAATTGCAAAAGACGTCTTTTTTATGCGAACAGATCAAAATTGCACGAGGGGACTAAATTGCACGAAGATAAAAATGCAACTGTAACTTTTGTAAAACTTCCTAGAATAAGCAAATTTTCTGAAAGTGTCGAGGTATTTCACCCTCATTTATTTCCTGTCCCTGTAACCTCCGTAAAATCCCCTAGTAGGAGATTTCTTTTTCTCCGAATCTCGTGCGTCGCTTCTTTTCTTAACTTTTATAGAAACACAAGTTGTAGATATCAACAGAAAAAAGCAGCTTAGTTTGTACTTCCAACTGTTGTTTATCGTGATGATAAAATAATTTTTAGTCATTTTTTTATACTAAAAATACTATAAAACGTAACAAACGAGATGTTTTCAACTTATAAAAATTATGTGATTGAAAATAAAAACATAACAGCTATTACTTTTATGGCAAGCTTTTATATAAATTGTGCACATATTAATTTAAACACATAAATCAAAGAAAATTGTTTTGTTTAAATAATAACAATGTAAGACATAACACAAGTATAGTGAAATTTCTAAAGTGATGCATCGTAAAACAGTTTGATTGTTAAAATTGGATTTGTATTCACTTTTGTTTGGATCACTATTTTTTGTTCGCTGAGGACTAAATTTCAAAAACAGTCAAGAAAAATTTTAAGATAAGCAGAAACATTTGAAGATTTTGAAAGTATACTTTTGTATATTGATAAAATAAAGATGAAAAAAAACTGTTGACGTATTTCGACGATATATAAAACTAACAAAATATAATTTAGTTACAATAAGATTATGAAAAATCAAAATAATAAAACTGAACCCTTACAAAATGAAAAATAAACTTGAAAAGGTTAAAATAAACGTCAATTTATTTTTGCGTTAAATTTTGTGCTTCTTTTCCTTTTTTAGTTAAAGAATAACAGAAAACATCAATTAAAATAGGGTAGAATTGTATTTTAGAAGTAATATTTTGTTTATTCATGCTTTTTTAAATTGTATACATTTATAAAACCCTAAATTTTGTAGTTGAAATATTTTTTAGATCTATTAAATTTTTTAAAATAAGGTTTTAAATTTTTTTTTGAAACTATAAATATTTTTTTTTTAATGTACTGTAATACAATTACTTTTATTTTACTTATTTTTATGATTTTTTTCTTTTATTATTGCGTCATATAAAAATGCTATTTCAGCATTATAATTTTCTAGTTCTGACTTTTATCCTTAATGCAATAATTTAATTAAGGTATGTAAGAGATAATTGCGATCTACAACATTTAAAAAACTGAGGGAAAGGGAAAACCATACTTTATAAGACCGAAGTAGAAGAAGAGAAAATACCCAAAATTTATTTATTCTATTAGTTGTTTTGTTACATCACATTGTTTGTAGTCGTTCTATTGGTATTGATTTTCATTAACGTCCTTTTTTAGAGCGCTTAAACTGTTTCTGTAGATAGCTGGCAGGCCAAGAATGAGTAGGTAGTCAAACAATTAAATATGTTATTTTATTTATTGAAAACGTTTTTTAGATAATGATAGACATTTTATTAGATTTAACTAGAATATAAATATTTTATTCACGGCTAATTTCAGACTATAAAAGTTATTTGTATTTAAAAAACACTTTCTATGTAACTAAAACCAAATAAAATTAATAATTGAATAAAACTAAAACTGCACCCGGCGATAGCTTTGATACTTGAAGTTTAGCACTCTGGGACCTGTTTATTTCCGACCTTTGAACTGGAAAAATGTATAACTTTTATCCCTTATTGATCAAATTTATATTAAACGCTAATTATTCTTTAAATATGAACATCTATATGCACAATTATTTTAGTTTCTACGCATTCTTTTACATTACAGTTTAGCAATTGAAACTTTTGCTAACTCAAACAAAATTTTTTAATTTGAACTACTTAAGAACTTTTAATTCTTTTAATATAATAATGTAATAAAAATACCAACTTTATATGTAGAATCGGAAAATTTTGAATAGAAATTAGAAAATACTTTTAACATAAAGGTGAGTACGACCTAAATCCAGCAGTTGTAAATATTGTTTCTTAACGTCAAGAGCGCCTGACCTAGAAATGACAAGATAAAAAAACAGTTTTAATTTTTTTAACGATAGATTTAATAAAATTTCATATATATTGACTTTGTTTTGGAAAATAATTAGGAAAAAAACACGAGTAAAGTGATTAGTAGTTCCATGGCAAGTATGGTATATAATAGAAATGACATACTTAACACAGGCCCTAGTCTTTTTATTATGTTTTAATAACTTATAACATAACGAAATAAAGTGTCTGCAGTTAACTCTGTAGCTGGAATCACATATTTAATATAGAAAACTTATTTAAATCAGTTGTATTGAAACTAGTGGGTGTTGGTGACCCAACATCAAAAGATTAATTTACCCTAGAACATTTAAGTTTAAGGCTTAATCTGAGTGTTACTTTATTAATGGGATTTGACATACTTAACACAGGCCCTAGTCTTTTTATTATGTTTTAATAACTTATAACATAACGAAATAAAGTGTCTGCAGTGAACTCTGTAGCTAGAATCACATCTTTAATATAGAAAATTTATTTAAATCAGTTTTTTTGAAACCAGTGGTTGTTGGTGACCCAAAATCAAATTATTAATTTACCCTAGAACATTTAAGTTTAAGGCTTAATCTGAGTGTTACTTTACTATTGGGATTTGACATAGTTATAACTTTACCCTAGACTAAGTATAACTAGATATCAATACTACTATAAATAGCCAGGCACAACAATTAAGTAGGTTTCTCTATTAAACGAATTTCAATGAATACAAAATCAATTGTTAAAACTACAAGAAATAATAAATGTGTAAATTGTATAATGAAATACTGTATACTTAGCACATATTTCGATAAACCCCATGAGTGTTTTCTTGATTTTTGTACAGACAATTTTTTAACCCAAGTAATTGAAACTCCAACCCATAAGAATGGTAACATTCTCGATCTCATAATTTGCAATCATTTTGGTCTAGATAGAATCATATCTCACTCAACTAATTTTCCATTAACAAACACTTGTGATCATAACTTGCTTTCACTAACAATTAAAATTGAAAACAAAATAATACCTATTGCTAAAGAAGTCTCATATGACTATAAAAAAGCAGATTTTGAAAGCATCAATGATTTCTTGTCAAAAATTAATTGGACCTCTTTATTTAAAAATTCAGAAAATCTCCAGCATTTCTACGATCAATTCATTAGCTCAATTCAAATCTCAATCAAACGTTTTGTTCCAATTTATTCTAAAAATAACAAAAGTAAAAAATATCCATCTCATATTAAAAAGTTATTAAAAGAAAAAGCGAATCTATACAAAAAAAGTAAGACAAATAAATCACTTTTGATAAAATACAAAAACAAGTCTAAAGAATATCAATTAGCTGTTAAAAAATACAACTTTGAATATGAAAACAAATTCTGCAAAAACCAAAATTTAAAAAAGTTTTATAGCTACGTGAAATCTAAACTTAAGTTAAATAATTCCATACATCTCTTATATGATAATGATAAAAACAAAACAGTAACCTCAGATTTTGAAATAGCAACACTTTTTAACATAAATTTTCAAAAAGTTTTTAAAAAAGACGAGAGTTACCAGTCTTTTAAGCTACCCCAAAAGAATTGTAGTAAGATGCAAAATTTTTTCATAACCTATGAAGACATTATAAGTTCAATTAACCACTTAAAAGATAAAATCATAAGAACGCCAGAAAACATTCCACCCTATTATATCAAGCATGTTATCCAATCAATAATTTTTCCGCTTTCATTAATATTTAATTGCTCTCTAGAACTATCTGATGTTCCTAAACAATGGAAAACATCTCTTATTATTCCTGTGCACAAGAAAGGTAATATACACGATGCATTAAATTACAGACCAATATCTCTAACAAGTGGCTTTTCAAGAATTTATGAACATATTGTATCTGTAAAAATTCTCAATCACCTCTTTGATAACAAATTATTAACTAACAAACAGTTTGGTTTTGTTCCAAACCGCTCATCAACCATTCAACTGTTAACATGCTTACATTCTTGGTTAGTTCCTTATCTCAAAAATAATTTTACTAAAGTAGTTTATACGTATATTCAAAAAGCCTTTGATTCAGTATCACACAAAAGATTATTAAAAATTTTAAATCAGTATGGGCTACATGAAAGCTTAATTGATTGGTTTGATAACTTTTTAAATAATAGATCACAAAGAGTACTCATCAATAATACGCTTTCTGACTCTTTAACAATCTACAGTGGAGTACCACAAGGTGGTGTTGTTGGTCCCCTTCTCTTTTTAATTTATATTAATGATATTTGTTCAAACATTGATATTAAAAGTTAGTTAAGCTTATTTGCAGATGATGCCAAAATCTTTAGTCAGTCAAATACTTCATTACAACTATCTTTAGATAATATTTACATATGGTTAAAAACAAGAAAACTAAACTTAAATCCTAGCAAATGTAAAATTCTAACCATTAACAAAAAAGAATCTTCTCCAAATGACCTCTTAATCAATAACACCAAGTTACCAGAAATTAAAGTTTTTAAAGATTTAGGAATTTATATTTCCAAAGATTTGAAATGGAATGAACATATCAACTATTTATATAAGATTGCAAAAACTACATGTTATCAAATATTAAAAAGTTTTAAAACTAATTCTGCTTCAATTCTGACAAAACTATTTAAAACATACGTTCGCCCTAAACTTGAGTTTAGTACCCAAATTTGGTCACCCCATTTAAAAAAGCATATTAACAAAATTGAATCTGTGCAAAGGAGTTTTACCCGTCATATTTGTAGTCGTTGCAACATATCTTACACGTCATATAATGATAGAATGATTAAATTTGGCTTGAAATCACTGGAATATAGAAGATGGGAATTCGATTTATCAACTCTTTACAAAATTATCAATGGCAAATATAAAAGTTTTTTTAACCAGTTTTTTAATTTTTCCCAAAATAAATATCAACTAAGAGGAAATAATTTGAAAATAAAATGTAAACATGATTTTCAAAACAGTCAGTGGCAAGGCGCATTTTTTCACAGAGCAAAAGCTATGTGGAACAGACTACCTCAGGATATAGTATCTTGTGAGAGGGTAGAACAATTTCGTTTAAAGCTAAAAAGATTTGATTTAAATACGATAAATACCAGTAAAATTCACTAATTTTCCACTGTAAACAAAAGAAAAAATATTCGTTTCCCTACGCCTCCCCCCTACAAACTATTAGTTTACTTATATATTTTGTAGTTATGAATTTTGTTTTATAAGCCATGATTTTACACAAACTTCTTTACTGTGTGTACTAAGTAATATATAAATTTGAATTTTTTGAATTTAATTTTCAATTCAGTTCATTTGTTCATCATATTGTGTTTAACTTTGTGTTTTCATTTAAATTATGTTTGTATATATATAATTTATCTTAAAGTTTTGAATATAAATTTATTTTCTTTTTCTCTTTTTGTGTGTCCTGTTTAAGTGGCTCAGGTTTTGATGCCTGAGTCCAACATTGCACAATAAACAATATAATAATAATAATAATATTAACCACTATAAAAAGCTCAATTATATTTTAAGAAATTCTTAAAATTAAATGCAAAACCAAGTGTTAAAAGCTTCAAGAACTATATAAATATGTCACTCATGTGAAAAATGCTTTATTTTATAAACTGTAAAAAAAACTTTAAGTAAATCACTTGTTGAAAATCAAAGGAGCTATAAAATGTATAGTAAGAGAATTACAAAACTTTCTTTAAATAACAATCTTTAAATCTAACAAATACAATTATACATATATTTACTAAAACTTATATAACAACTCAATACAAATATTCAAGTGTCTTTCTTGTAAACAGTCTCTGCAGCTCCTGGTGGTTCTGTCAATACAGTTCAGTCTGTCGTATCACCTTATCTGCTTGCGACCAAAAACTTTACATGAATCGTTGCATCATGCAGTTTTGATAATACGTCTTAAAAGAGAAATGCATTCTAATTCTCTTTATTCTCTTTATCACTTTTTGTTTCATCACACTTTGCCCGGGCAAAAATTATAAGTGCTCTTAATAACTCTTAATTTTCTCTTTAAAACAAAACGGTTTTCAAGTGAAACTTAGAACAGCGTTACAGTTTTTTCAAACTTCTTGTTTTTTGTATACATATATTATAAACATAAAGAATAACAACTAAATAGTTAAAGAATAGTTTAAATGTAACTTTTAGCGTTTTTAAGTACCAAGAATGGTTGTTATTTTGGCCATGTGCATTTATCCAACGAAAAAGTATGAAATTTTAATTAATAACTGACAAAAGTTTATTATGAGTTTAAAATCCATCTTCTTATAGTTTTAGTAACTCCCCTTAAAATGACAAGGTTTCAGTATTTTAAATTTGTTGTTTGTAAAAAGATAGCTTGCATTTTAAAAGGATTCTTGAACTACATTTTTTAAAAGTTAATTTAAATTCATATTATTTATCTAATTATATTATTTTAAAACAAATTATTTGTTTGCTTAAAAACTTAAGTTTTTTTAATTTATAAAAAAAATGATGCAGCAATAGGCAGATATATAAAAGTCAAGGTAAAAGTTTAAAATATAAAAATAACACAAAAAATATTCAAATATTTATGGATTTCTTATTTAAATTATGCTGTTATTGTCAAAATTAATAGATATTTTATTCAAAAACTAAAATTTTGTTGATATGACATTTAATACTTTTGGTTGATAATTAAAAGTAGCATATTAATAATATTTGTATTAGAGAACAACTATTTTACTTTTAAGAAAAAATAATTATTTTTTAATAAAAAAAAAATCTTAAAAAACTTAGTTAAACTTTTAATCGCCGCAATATCAAAAAATTTAGATATTTGTTTCGACAAAAACTAAATGTTTAAAAAACGGTTCTGATGACGGTTACATGGCGTCACTCCACGGCCACCGAATGCACCTTTCGAAGACAGTAAACAATGCGTTGAGACTTGCACTACATTGGGAAACCTATTCCCGAAAACAATTAAACAGTTGGAACTGAACATGTTAAAAGGCACTGCTTTGTTTACTTGAGCGTGAAACTACTAACTTAAAACGAACCAAAATTTATATGCTTCATTGCTGAATTACCACAGTAGCTCTTAGAATTTTAACAACTTTTGTTGGAACCCATTAATCATCATATATTTAGTAATTTATTAATTTAAATACAACTTTTTGAGTAAGTGTTTGATAACTTAAAATATTAATTTATCAATTAAAAATGTAAAACAATTAGTGATGTTGTCAGTTATAAAGAATTAAAAATAGCATTTTATTTTAAGATTGAAATTATAAGTTTTTAATTATCTTGTGTGCTTAGAGATTTAACTTAACTGAGAATTCAATTTGTTTAAGTGATTTAATTGTTGCGGTTTAAATTGTAGTTTTTATCCTACTTAACTCGAAACTTTTACTATGAAGTTATTGTAAAATCCAACAAATACATACTAAATTCGTATCCATTTTTAGTAATTTAAACTGCTAGACAAATACTTAAAAATTAAATAAAAATATATGCAAAATCAAAAGGAAATAAAAATAAAAATAACAAAATATTATGAATAAAATATATATATATAAAACAATTAATATTATTATCTTTTATTTTTATTTTTTAAATGGTTTTGTTAACAATGAAATAAAATAAATAAAGACAATGTAAGTAAAAAATAAACCGATAAAAACTTATGTATTTCTGTGCAGGTTAATAATTGAATATATGTAGGTAACTAATTAAAACATATTTTTATATTACTAAAACTTTGAAGTATGTGAAATTTTCACCTGCATAAGTGAATTTAAAGCATCATAAAAGTTTACTAGTATTTTTGTTATTTTAAAAGTAATAGTGCTTTTAAACTTCTTTTAGTTTGCGAAACTTTAGTTTATTATTCTGTTTAATTAGGTGATTTTTACTGAATAAAATTTAATTTACAAATACATCTAACATTTTAGATGTTACTTGATCAACATATCAAAATGATATCTTTGACTTTTTTAACAAGGGTTTTCAAACTGATGTTTGTAATAGCCTCCTTAGCATAAGTTAAATACAAAACTAAAATAATATAGTCAAAAACTATACATTTTATTTCAAACCCCTTTATACGTTATAATATTATTTTTGTCAAAATAAACTTTTGTTTAAACTATATTACTTAGTTTAGTTACAAATTTAGATGGTCGAAAAATTTTCTCTTTTATTGAATATAACAAAGTTAAAAAGGCTTTGTATTATATTATAAAATTTAGTATACATAATATCGTTTACTAAATTGCATATTTAATTTATCGCATAAAAATTTACTTGCATCTTACAAGCAAGTTTTGACCAAATTAACAATTTTAAAGATTCTCAACTACTAAAACTGTGCGGAAAATATAAATTAATTTATTTAAGAACAAAGCAGTCTTTTCAGAAATTAAAATTAGTGAAAAAAAAAATATGAAACTAAAACTGTAAGAAGAATAATTATGCATAAAAAAGCTTTGCTAAGCTTTTTTGTATATCCAAAGTATATTAATAAATTCATCATTTTTTGTCACATAGTTGTTATTAAGTAAAACATAACTAAACTGTTTAAGTTTAAAAATTGTAAAGTCAAATAATTTGAAGCTTTAAAAATTATACTGTTTTTAACTTTGTTTAACTTAATACTTAAGAATTAACCCAAGAAACTAAAAAACCAATTAATTCGCATAATAGAAATGACAATCATACTTATGCTTGAATGTTTCTATCTTTACAAAAATAAAACAAAAACAATAGATTAACTGAGTTTGGTTTGTTTTTTAAAATATAAACCTTTAAAACTTAAAACTTTTAGCTACATGCTAGTTAAACTTAAATTTTTTGAAAAAGATAGTCAGATGTTCAGCGAAAAGCGATTTATTTTCAGTAAAATGCATATTAAAATCAAGCAGTTATGTTAATATCCTTTTTTTTCAAACTTTACAAGCTAAAGAACACTTTTTTTGATTTCTGAATTTTTTTTCAGTCTTTTTTACAATTTTATAACTTAAACTCACAGTGGTTATTGTTTTAATTTAAGAACGATTTTATAGTTAAACAGTACTTACAAACTATACTTGTGATTCTATTAATTTTTTTTATAAAGGTTGTTTAATTAAGTTGTAATAAAGAGTACAATTATTTTTGAAATTTTATAACTGTAAATTTCTTCAACAATTATTTCTGTTTTATTGTTAACAACATAGCATCTTCAGCTTTATTTTATTTACTTTTGCAACATACATACTAGAGCTACTTAGGTTTTTAAAAACTAGTTGGTCACAATTTTATATTTAACAAATTTAGAAGCAAATCTCTGACAAAGGTCATACAATTAAATATTAAGTTTTAAAATAAAATGTAAAAATTAAACATTATTTTTGTTATACTTCTGATAACATTAAATGCTAAAAAAACAACTTAAACCATACCAATTCACGAGACTTTAACATTTTCAAGTTGCCTACAGTTTATGCTCTCACTTTAACAGTCTATACTAATAATAATATTTTTGGCATCAAAGCGTAATTCGGATTTGTAATCTTGGCTGCTTCGTGCAACAATTATAACTAAATCCTGCGAATTTATTTCATTAACAAAACAACGAATCACTGGTTCTAGTTAAATCTATTTATCATACCGTTTCCACAGATTAATACTAGTGTAAATTTTAAAAAGCAATTTAGGTGGTTTAACATTAACACAAATCCTTTATAATTTTTCTGTTTTGAAATGTTATAAGTTTTATTTGAATACAGGTATTTAAAAAAACAGATTTACGGAAACACTGAAAGCTATAATTTAATATTTAGCATACAAAAAATTTTGAATAGTGAATACTACATGCAGATGCTAACAAAATACTTTTTTTTTTATTAACTTACAGAAAACACTTAAACCAGCCAGAACTTTTTTTCAATTCTATAAAAAAAATTGAGTTGTAGGACTAAACTTAGAAATATTTTTGTGCACTAGGTCCTTAAACCAAACTTTTTAGCACTTTTTTTTAATGTTCAATTAACAATACATATTATATATTAAAATGGTACAAATTTAAAACCTTATAACAGTTAAATTATGAGATACATAAGTCTTTAGTTATAGAAGGAAAATAGTAATAATAAAAATGAACAGTAAAATATAAAAGATTAAAACAAGGCAAATAATTTCGTTTTCTTACTAAGATAAAAATATTATTTATATTATTTGTTTTAACTTTTTATTGTTTTGAGCAGATTCTGTCTCTGGTCAATTGTCCAGTTATATAAAGATTATTTACAAAGGTTATTTAAAGTTGATTTTACTATTTTCATTGTTTTTGTTGATGAATTGCAAATATATAAGAAATACTAAACTCAAAACTGGTGAAAAACTATTTTTTTTAATTTACTGTGCAAATTCATTAAACCTCTAAAAGTTATATCAAAATTCTAGGTTAATTTGAAATACAGTAAATCTTTAAGAAAATTGTTTTTTTAAAATCTGAAGACAATTTAAGTTTGAATTAATGACTATTTTTAGGGTTGCCACTTTACCCAGAAACCTGAAAAAACCTGAATTTGACAATTTAGGCAAAAAAAAACCTGAAACTTTTAACAATTTTAACATGTTTAGTAGTAAAATTTAAATTTGATATAAAGATTATATCATAAAGATTAAAAATACTTGTCATCATAAAAAAAAATTATTTAGAAACACATTTAATGTAGCTTTTCAGTATCTTTTCAATGCTTTTATACTGTATAATATAGTTTTTCACCTTAAAATTTAATGTAAACTACAAAAGACCAAAAAAAGTGTACTTCTAAAAACTTGGAACAAATTTGGAATTTTTTTTTTAATAACGAGTGGCAACCCTAAGTTTTTAAGGGAATAAAAAAATTTAATTTTTTTTTTAATTATTAAGTTGTAAATTATTATTTATGTTATCTATAAGTTTTTTGACAAGTGTTTAAAACAAAGCTAGATACTAAGGATTTTTAAAGATGTTGATTTAATTCCATAGTACGGTTTCCATAGTAGAGTAAACAAATTGATAGTTGGTAAACCTTAAATTCACTATATAGTATATACTACATTATTCTTATCAAATTTTAAAATTTATTATAGCCTTAAATAATGGTAATGGTTTAAGCTGTCTGAAAACTGGTTTCAAAGATTATGTGCTACTATGTATAATTTAATATTTTTAGAAAGTTTACTTAATTTAATTCTTAATCTTTATTACAGTTTTTTTATATTAATTGCTTAATTTACAAGAAGCAATAAAAAGAAAGTATCAATTTAAAGGTTACAAAATTGTAACACTCTCAGGCAACTCAAAAAAATTTAGACCAAGTTTGGTAAATGTTTAAGGTGACACAAGGTAACTAGGAATAACTCATTTAATTTAACATATGCATCTTTGATTCATTAAGCTGACTTAATTTTTGTTTGAAAATATTTTGCTATTTTTATCTAGCTTGTATATTTTTCCTCGTTCTTATGTCATAACATAACACTTTATGTTTAAAGTTTATCATAGTCAAGAAACTTTTCTACTGTCTAGTATTCTTTGTTAAATAATAAAATACTTTAATATCAATTTTAAATAAAGTATTTTAAATCTAAAACTTTTATACTTTTCAGGCTAACTCATGTTTGTTTAATAATTTCTTGCCAAAATAAGATAATTTGGATATTTTTTTAAACATCAGGTCTTATTTTATGATTTTTTTTGAAATCTATGTTTTTACATCTTTTTATATTTCTTATTTCTATAATTTGGTCACTATATTGAGTTATTTAATAATCATACTTGATCAGTAGTCAGGGTTGCCACTCGGTCAGGAAAAGTTAGGAAATTTGATAAAATTAAAAAAAAAAGTCAGATTTTGTTTGTTTAAGTTTACAAAATTCCTTATTTTCCAAAGCCTTAAAATGGTAAAAATTAATTAAAAGTCCTTTAAAGTCAGAAAAAATTCCAAAATTTTCCTAGAAACTTACAAAAATATTTAATTTTATTTCCAATACCTTCACCTGGTATAAATTAGTAAAATATCCTTTATAAAAATGCAAAAAACTTCTATTAACATATTAAACAAGTACCCTACTTGAACAAGCAGATTTTGTAAGCTTTTTAGTATTGATGATCTGTAGCAAGGACTCTTCCATAGTAAAACTGTGATATATACACAAAAGTTTATCAAGCATAATTTTAGAATCAAAGTGTTTTTTGTTTAAATAATTTAGTTCTTTATAACTTTGCATTTAGTTTAGTAATTTATGTAACAAATTAATGTGTATACTTTACCTCTTTATAATTTTTTCAAAGTTGTTTAAATTTATAAATTAAGTTATAAGAGAGGTATATGCCAAGATTAAGTTTACTTATTAGTTGTATTTTTTGTAGTGTAACTTAAGTTTTTAAAGTAAATAAGAATATATTTATTTATGAAAAATTTTTATACTAAATGATAAGAGGAAATGTTTTATACAACAGATATATATTTTACTTTTTTATATCTTTTTTTTACAGTTACTCATTACAGTTTACAAGTATTTCTTTTTTAATTGATTTTTAATTTAAGGATTTTATAAAAATAGTTTGGGTAAAATTTTATTAAACTAAGTGATCAATTTATATAAATAAAACTGATTTAGAAAATTCAGGAAAAAGTCAGGAAAAGTCAAGAAATTTTTCTGAGCTTGATCAGTGGCAACCATGAGTAGTCTTTAAGACTTAAGATAATATAGAGGTTTAAATTATTTTATAAACCGAAAAAAAACGGAGGCTAAACAAGATAAAACTCAGTTTAGTTTTCGTAAATCAAAAAAATTAATTTGTATAAAAGAGTGGCAACCCTGTGGTAGGCAACTGTTTTAAACCATAATAAGACAATTTTTTCAAAGAGTTTTTAAACTGTTAAAAGTATAGAAGACTTAACCCAGGAGTAAAAATTTTCTTGCTATACTTACTTGCTCTTAACCTTAAGAGCTCTTAATGTAAAAAGTAAATTACTTTAAGAGTTACAACAACTAAATTGTAATAAACTTATAGTAATTTAAAGCCTATATGAAAATTATATATGCAATGATTCACAAAAAAAGTTTTCAAGAAATAAATAACTGTATTTAAACCAGGGTTTCGCAAACTATGTCCCTCTCCGACAAGATTTCTCTTAAAACTACCATTGAAAACACTTAAGACCCTTTTTTATGCTTTTTGTCATCAAATCCAGATGTATAAATATCTAATTATGGCCTTTTGGCTCTTCCTTTTACAGTTTGTGGCCCCTAGATTTACTAAAGTTTTCTCATAATATCTAGTTTAAGTTTCAGAACTATTATTGAACCGCCTTAAACCTGTTTTTTTTTTTGCTCTTCATCTTAAACACCAGAATATCTTGTGTAAATTTCAAATTATGACCTCATGGCTATCCTGTGGCCTCTTAATGCTCATACCCAACCCTAAATTATGATTTCCCCCTTTGCTGCTTATGCCCGCCTAACTTTCTTTAATGGCCCCCAAGAGAGCCACTTGGCACACTTTAGAAAATCCTTATTAAACTAATTAAGAAGATGCACTATTTCCTACCCTAAAATTTCAACTATATTTCAATAATGTTAAATGCTATCTAAAAGTTGTAGAACCACACTTGTTTATTTGTTGAAAGAAAAATGCAGTAAATTTCTTGTTTATTTTTGTATAAAGCATTCATTAGTCAGCTTTATTAAAATAGTATATCACAGGGTTTTTACAATATTATATAGTATAGTTCATTTATCAACAAAAAAAAGCTCAAGATATTTTTTCCAAGACTCATGGTATGAAAAACCTTTTCATTATGGGTTATTTTATATTTCATATTTTTAAAGTTTTTATTCATATAGTTCATTAATATAATAATGGGCTCTTGTCTCTGTTTTTAAGTTAGTTGGTACATCTTGTTTATTTTAAAATAACAAAGTAAATTTGTACTAGCTTTAAACAAAAAACTTTTAAAAATACTCAAGTGTTTAAACATTTATATATAATTTAATCAAACAAGCTTTACAAAAAAATAGTAATTGGCTGAAATCTAAATAAAAAACTTTGAACAATTTAAAAGCTTTAAAACAAAATTTAAAAACATTGCTAACTTTATTAGTAGATTATAACTTATAGATAAAAAAATTAAAACTTGAATTTCAGTTTGGAAAACAAAAATTTTATAATTTAAAAATAAAATGTGATTATGAAAAGTTTACTGGTTTTAGTATTGACAGTGATTAAATATATTCAAAATCAAAAACAATTTAAAACACTCCTGTTAAATGTCAATTTTAAGACAACATTGCAACTTTATTATACTAATGTCGCTGTCAAGTAGATTAAATGAAATAGTCAATTTTTTTTAGTTAAGTTAAAATAACTTTATTAAACTTAAAAATAATATATGCTTAAATACAACCAAATTTTCAATTAGTATATATTATAAATACTTAATAACATAAAATTGTTCCTAATTTTAACTTTAGAAATAATTATTTTTCATGATTGTTAACTAATAAATACATAGTTAATTTAAAGTAAAACTGTTATACCGATGTTCTTTAAAAGTTATGCAGAATCTTAAATTTGTAATTAACACAAACATTTTCAGTGGAAAATTTTATGGAAATTTGTTAATAACTTCCTTATAAAATCAGGGTCTTAAAATATTGTTTTAAATTTATTATCACATTCTAAAATATTAATTAACACTAGTTTCACCTCTTTTTAATTAGTGTACAGCACAAAAGTGAAAGTTATTTCTGCTTGCATTAAAAGTCTAATCTTTTTTACTGAACATAGTTGTTTACATTGTTAATTTTAACATTTAAAATTTTGTAATATAGCACAATCAAATATGTGAAATAAGTTAGTTTTTTTGTTAAACAACTATATAATTGAACAGCTAAGATTTTTTCTACATTTTGACAGCGTAGCACAGGTTCTTTTTGAGTTGTATGAACAGAGTAGGTGTCCAAAATGAGCGACACTTATGCATGAAGGTTCAAATATGCACGAAGACGCTATTGTACAAAGACACTTTGAACGGTTGAAAACTTTTCAAGTTTTTTTTTATTTAATCATTATTATTTTTACTGTTATCCCTAACCCTTAACCTAAGTCGATAATGTGTTTTTATTATTTCATAACTTATTTTATATGATTCTTTTTATTTTTTAGTTTTTTTCTTTAAAAAAATCTTTAAGTTTACTTTTTTATTCACTGTTACCTCTAACCCTTACTTTTAGTCAGTAGTATGTTTTAATTTTTTCATAACTTATTTTATTTGATTGTTTTCATTTTCTTAGTTTATTTATTAAAACAATTTATATGATTTTATTTGTCACTGTTACCTCTAACCCTTATTTTCAGTCAGTAACTTTTTTTTTCTTTGATGATTTTAGTTAGTTTTTTTACTGTTTTTTTTTCTCATTTAACTTTTTACCATTACTTTTACCTCTAACCTACTGTTGGGAACACAAAACTTTTAGGGCACACGAAACTCACGAAATTTTTAGATAACACAAAAAAAAATTTAGTCTTATTACTGTATTTATTCAATTAAATCAACTTAGTTTAATGTTAAAGTTGAATCTAGCCCTGGTGTTTAATTTAGCTTTTAGTATATTGTCCATTTTACTCTCATGATCTATTTCAGTATTAAACTATGGACATCATTCTTTATATAAGTAATGCATTGAAGTCACAACCTACAGCTGAAAAATGGAAATGTTCAAAGTCTATTGACTTATGTGTAAGAAGCTGTCATCCAGCTAATATCATGATTTACCACCAAATTAATAGGTTATTGTTTTCTTATTTACTATGAATATTACAGGGTTGCCAGTTTACCTGGAAAAACCTGGAATTTGAAAATTTAGGCGAAAGAAAAAACATTAAATACTAACAATTTTGACATGTTCAGTAGTAAATTTGATTTGATTTAAAAAATTCATAATGTAAATTTAAAAAATTTGTCATCATCAAACTTTTTATATTAAAAAACAAAATTATAAGTTTTACAGTATGTTTTAAATGTTTTTTATGCTTTTTAACACATTCATTATATTCTGGGGTCTTTTTGTGAATCTCAGGCTAATTAGCTATGATTTTAATAGATTTCTAGTTACTTTAATTTATTAGTTTTAAGATTTGAAAACTTAGTTCTTGAAAATTATCATTATTTTCTACCTGTTTTGTTCCGTTGTTCGAACAAAAATATTAATTGTTTATTTTCGTGTTTTAATTTGTCTTATAAGTTCTTTTTTCATTTATTTATATTAATCAGGATGATTAGAGTAATTTGATGTAACTCAGTATAGATTTTTTTTTACTCTAAACAAAGACTTTTACTCTAAAAAGTTCCAAACATTTTAATAACCAGTTTAAGTATCAGTATCATTTAGAGTTATCAAACACTCAGCCTAGTTAAACTTTTCTTAAAAATACAGTCTTACTAGGGATTTTTTTTTGCGAAAGGTAGTCTAGTTCTGGAATTTCTATTAAATTTCTGAATAAATTATGTCAAATTTTTTTTGAACAGTATGAATGTTTTTAGATTTTATGTTTTTAATCATAATATTACTTTAAGAATACTGCTACTTACTTTTTGGCTTTTGCTTTCTCTTTTCTATTTTAGAATTAAGTTTTCTCAAACTAGTTTGTTGTAACTCTCGCAGAGTGACACACACTTAGAATAACTCAGAACAGTATAAATTTCTTAAAGTTTCAAGGATAGTTAAAAAAAAAAATTGAATCTTATTTCAATGTTTTTTCTTTCATGGAATGTAATTTCTTTGTTATAGTTTGAATTTTATGTTTTTTTCGTTGAAGTTCCTATTTTTTTAGATATTTTAAATTTTTTATTTTAAAGTTCATTTATTTCAAATATCAATTAAATATTTTTTAATAAATAACTAAAAACATTTAAGGCTCATGATAGATTTTTGACTCAAAGAGTAACAACCCTGATTATACTTGTTAATCAGGCTGATTTTGTTTTAGTTTTAACAAAAGCAAACTTGACAATTATTATTGAACTGCTTACTCGAGGTCTTATTTTTATTTAAAAAAAAATATAAAAGCAGTAATTTCAATAATTTAATTAAAAGATTTATAGTATGTGACTCAAAAGATGATGTAACTTTATGTTTAACAAATACTTTAAAAAAGGCTGAAAAGTTTTTTTGTGTTTTGTTAATATATAACTTTACATACAGTTAAATGTTTAATATTTGTGAAATATTACGTTATTATTTCTGTTTTAGTTAGACTCAAGTAAAAAATCAGTTTAACGTTTTAAATTTTTCTTTAGGGTTCTTTAGTATTTTGCAATACTTAGGCTTTGTAAAACTGTTAATTGATATCCCTTTTAGTGTTTTTTTTATATAATTACAAAAATAAAGGTAGTTAAAAGGTATTTTGATATTCTTATCAAAACTTAAAAAAAAAGGATTTTTAAAAATGTTCACTGTTAGTTTAAAATTTTATTTCTAAAGTTAAGGCTTTATTTTAATTTAAATTAACAACTCTTTTTGTCTTAAAGTAAATGTTTCAAATAATCTATTTCTTATAACTATGATATTTAAGGTAACTAAAAAGATCGCCATTCAGAATATTCCTGGTTACTTTCTAATTTTTGAAAATCTCAGTATAACACATGATTACTCAAGAAATTTTAAATTTGTTTTCTAAACTCCGGCTGGCTCAGATAGTTTTTTTTTATCTCAATATAGTTTTAAAATTTCAGGTAGTTTTTTCTACCTTTAAAGTGAGATATAGTTGACTAAGTTTCAATATTTTTTACTTTGTGGTAATTTTTGTTGAAGAGCTTGATTTATCTTTCTTTTGAAAAGTTTAAAATTAAAAAAAAAATCCTGGGTGACTGCAGTTCAGTTCAAAATCATTCGAGACAGTTTCTAATCATACAGATCAGTTTTGACTAAAAAGATTGAAACCCTGTCAAACTTTATTAACAGTATTTACTTTCAATGTTTGACTTAATAATTTAAAACAAATTCTTTGGTGTTAGTATAACTAGGTTTATTTTTATTTCAAATTATTAATAGTAATTTTAACTGATCTAACTTCTTTTATTAAACTAAGCTAAAATCAAAAGTTAACACAATATCAAGTATTAAATGTTTACAGTAAAATATTAGATTTACTGTATAATACCAATCTTAATAGTCAGCACAATTATTGATATTTTTTGAAATTAAATAAACTAGATTATAAAGCAAAAATGACATTTAGCTGTATAAAAAACAAAGTTTTCATACACTCAAGCTTCTCGGAATAACTTTAATACTATTTTAAAAGTTTGGAGACTTAGGCATAGGATTTTTTTTTGAAAAACTTATGCTGACACATGTTTGATTGATTATTTATTGAAAAATTCAACTAGATTGATACTTTTCTGAAAGTTAGACTATTTTTTATTTGACTATTTTTTGATTAATTGATGTTAGATTCATTTAAGCCTTGTTAATTTGTTATTAAGTTTTTAGCAAACATAAATATATTTTTTCTTATTTAGACTAGCTTGAAGAATTACAAACTGGATTTTGGTAAATTAAGATTTTTTTTTTACTTGATAAGTGACAAACTCAAAAATAAATTACTAAGCCATGCTAAAATCTTAAAATAAAGTACTTATTTGTAATTAACTTCATAAGAAAATGTATTTAAAATTTAAGATTTTAGTTTTTTACCAGAAAGAAGTGACAATCAATTACAACCCTGAATTTTTCTTGAAATGCAGAAATTCAGTCTATAAAAAAAATTTCAGCATCAAATGTACAGAGATAAAAATATATACATTATTTTGAATTTAGCTGTTTTTAATTCGTTTTTTTTTGTTCTCATTTTTTTTATTTATTTAAATATCATTTGTAATAAGATAATACTCACAAATTAAAAGGTAAAAAATTAGTTTAAGTATGTATTTAATATTAATAAACTGTTTTTAGAATACTGTACTGGGGATTTTGTAGTGATTGCGGATACGTGCTCAATTAATAAGTATGTAAGACAAAGCCATATAACTAAAATATCATTGTGAAAATAAGGTAAACCAAATAAAAAGGTTCATTAAAACCAAGATGAAATATTAAATTTCAGCTTGTGTTATCAAAAGGTTTTCATGTAAATATAAACTTAGTAATGATATGTTAGCGCCGCTAGTGGGTTCCATGAAAACATATCTCATTAACATAAAGCTTCAAAAATATCTTCTTAAAAAGAAATTTACTAATAAAAGTGTTTACGTAGTCCTACCACTAGCGGCGCTTTTTAAAATAGTATATTAGGGACCCAATTTATGTTTTGCCGTTTGGTGTATACAGATTCTGATTAGCTTGAATATCACTAGCTAAGTTCATTTTAAATATTTCTTCTTATTAAATTTTTATAGTAAAATAAGAAAAACAAAAGTTATTAAAAGCTTCTTTGCACAATAAAATACATTCTATGCATACTAGTATTACAACCATCTTGCAGAGCATTTTACTATTAAACACCTAGAGAAATAAGCAGGTTCTAAAGTATTAATAAAAAACTAGGCATTTTTTAGGTTACTTCAAAGAAAAGTACAGCTTTAAGCTATGAAGCAAACTAGACTAGACTTAAGGTTTTGACGACAAATATGATAGTGGAAGTTTTATTATAATATTTAACAAAATTAATTTGTTTTATATTTTTTAAATAAAATTGTCAAATTTTCATACGTTTCTTTCGTTTTAGTATTATTAAAACTTGAAAAGTAAACTTGAAAGTATTTAATAATCATTTTAAATAGATTTTAAAGTTTTAAAATATTAAAATAAAAAGTAATAATGGAATCCGAATGTTGTATATGCCTGGATAGGTTATTCAAAGTAGACACAGAAGTATCTGTCACACCGTGTGGTCATACCTTTCACAAAGGCTGCATATCAAACGTAATGAAAGGTGGCAATAAAAACTGTCCAATTTGTAGAGAAGAATTACAGGAAGAAACGATAGTTAAAGTTCACTTTAATGTGAATAAAGAACTTGACCACAGTGATTGTTCAAATGATACTTTGAGCTTCTTTGATAAAGTTTTTGAGTATGAAGCAGACAAAAGGATGACAATGGTAAAAATCATTAAGAAGTTAGATAAAGAAAATACCCGTCTAAAGGAAACTTACAAAACCAACTGTAAAGGCTACAGCCTGTGTAAGGTGTTCTTGAGAGGTTTCCAGAAAGAAATTGAAAACTTGAATGAAAAAATCAGTAAATTAAACTTAACAAAGGGTGGGTTGAAAATAAAAAGAAGATTGCTTAATGAAAAAGAAGAAACTATTGTAGAGCAAAAGTTAGAAGTTAAAGAAAATGAAATTGATGTAAATACTTGTGAAGATGCTATCAACAATATTGAAGCAGTAATTAGTAAAGGTTTGTTTATTTGCTATTGTTTAAATAATTTGATTGTTTATGTTGAAGTTATAGTTTTAAGTATAACCAGAGTCCAAACGGATCATCAATTTATAATAAGGTCCAGATAAATAAGTTTGAAATTATCAAAGTCTAAAACTCTATGTTGTGAGATATTATCATTAAATCAAATGCAAAACAGCCTCTGATAATACATAGATCAAAGAAAGCTATAAATCACTTTAAGTTTACAGTTTTAGATACTTTTACAAATAAAATTGACAATCTTCTAATTACTTTTAAAACTTTCAAAAACTAGTTAAAAAAATTAAATTATTTTTTTTGCATGACCCTAAATGTATGATTAATATATCTTAATTTGTATCTTATATACCTTATTATTATTACTGATCATTAAAATATGTTTATACAGTCGTTTTGCATGAAAATTAAATATTTATTTTCTCTTATAAACTTTTATGTTTTTTTCTATTCTTAAGACTACTAACTTAAACATTCTTTGTTTAACACTCTGTAACAAATTTTATGAAGTTGTAAACTAATTAATTATATTACTTGTATAATTTGTTAATAAATTAAAAATTTACATTTATAAAACACGTACTAGGATTTCATTTTATAGGTGCACTACTTACTTAGTTCTGACAATTAGTAATTTGACAATTTTTGTTCTAAAAACTAGTTCTAAAAAACTTTTAGTAATTGTTTTTTTCTATACTTTTGTTAAATTATTTATTATTGTATTTTTTAATTTTTTTAAAACTAAAAAAAAGAAATTAATATGTAATTTTGAAATTTTTTCTTTTTTATTTTCTCTTCTTTTTTACTACTGTAGTCTTTTTAATTAGGCTTACATCCGAATATTGTTTTATATCATACTTATTGAGATGTATCGCTTTGTTTTTAATTATAAGTTTATATATTAAACGCATATTTAACCGAAAATAGCCTAAGATACTTTAAATTACCTTAATTGTTTTCAAGCAGTTGAAATTTATTTAAACAACACCTGGAAACTGTCGATTCTTAATTTAAAATATCCTAAGTTTATTTTTGTTAGCGAGTCTTGAAGTTCAGTAGTTATTGATTAGAAATCGTTTTAAAAAAATTAAATATTAGTTTTGTCGAGTAGAAATAGTAATCAGTATAAAAATTTTAAATTAATTTTGTTATGGTTTATAGTTTTATTTTATCTTCAAAATCATTAAATTTTTGAAGGGACTGACAATGAAAAAGTAAATGAAGTTTTTAGTGGAAATAAGAAAGCTTTAGATTACAACATGAACATATGTTTAAATAAAAATTTACTGCATGAAGGGTTTTTAAATAAAGTTGAAAACAATATGAAAGAACTACACGTAAACGATGAAAAAATAAGTGATCTAATATTGATAAAATCTGTCGAATTAGAAGTTGAAAACAAGGCGTTGCAGGAAAACAACAAAGTGATAACTAAATACCTTGAAATTTTGGAAAATTCGCTAAGACAGGCTCAGAACAAAGCAGAGTGCTTGAAAAAAGATTACAAAAATTTGAAGTCCGAAAATAACGATCTATTGGCTGATTTAAAAGCTACAAAACGGATAAAAACTAAAATTAAAATGTTATCAAAAAATGCAAGCGAAAAGCAAAATGATAACATTAATGATGTTCAGAGAACAAACTGCTATTCAACTAAAGGTACATTTATTTTTTCTTTATTATTACTACACGTTTTACAACTTTATAGTACTTTACTTATATATTGTATACGTAGTTCTTTTTATTGCAATTTAAAGCTTTAATCATAAAACCAAAGTAGACACAGGTTATATTTTTATACAAAAATATTTTGCCCAATTTTTTCACTTATATATAGTTTATTTTACGGCAAATCAAACCCTGCTTTGATTACTATTACCGATGTTTTCTTTTTACTGTATCAATGTTATAAAGACTTCATTAACTGTTGTATACTCATTTTTTATTTTCTAGGTGCAGAAACCAATGAAATTAAAAGTTATATATACATTAGCGGAGGAAAAAATGATGAAAAAACTTACGAAAACTGTGTTTTGAAAATGGACACAAACATGGGTAAATGGAATCATTTTAAAACTATGGGTACACGTAGAAGTGAACATCAATCCTTAATAAAAGGAGATCAATTGTATTTTATAGGCGGATATAATGGATCAGACTACGTTGATTCAGTTGAAAATGAGGTTGTATCTCTTCACGAGGAATTAGTTACAAAAACGATTCCTTTCATGCACAACAAACGGCTAAGCTTTGGAATGTGTTCTTTAGCAGAATGTGTTTTTGTCGGAGGAGGATA
This sequence comes from Thalia democratica, assembly GCF_965202585.1. Taxonomy (NCBI): domain Eukaryota; kingdom Metazoa; phylum Chordata; class Thaliacea; order Salpida; family Salpidae; genus Thalia; species Thalia democratica. The sequence continues at coordinate 17,859,391 of NC_139169.1, forward strand.
TAAAATCTCTTTTGAAGTTTTAGACAAATGCGAAGTCTACAGTTTTGAAACTCGTGAATGGACTGAAGTTTCTAGTATGAACACTAAAAGAAGCGAATTTACTCTGACTTATTTTCAAGGAAAAATCTGGGCTATTGGCGGTGTTAACATCTCAAATGACACAGATACATGGCTGGACACTATAGAAACATTCGATATTACACAAAACAAATAGAAAACAAGCAATTATAGGCTCCTAACTGAACGATCTGGAAATAGCACTGTTGCTTACGACAATAAACTCTTTGTTCTTGGTGGCGAAAACGAAGACTCATTTTTAGCTTCTGTTGAAGTTTATTCAAGCGAAACTAATCAGTTTAGTTTTGTTGCTTCAATGAATATTTCACGGTTTATTTTTGGATGCTGCGTTGTAAATTCTAGTTTGTATGTGATTGGAGGTAATTTAGATTACGACACTCTAACAGATGAAGTTGAGATATACGACCTTGAAAAAGATGAATGGAGAAGAGGTCCGAGTTTGCCTTTAAAATTGGCTAATTTTGCTTGCTCAAACACTTAATGACCAGTTCTCATTTTACAACTCTATAATTTTTTCTTGCTCTGAAACTTTATAACTTCTGCTCATTTTATAAGAATCTGCTAGTTATATGTTATTTAATAATATTTTTAGTTCCATGTTGTTAATAAAAAAGTTTAAATTTGTCCAGCTCTAAACAAAAGCTTGTACAGTTTTAACAAGTATAATATCTTTGTTAACTATATATAAACTTAAGCGATTGACTTACAATATTTTTTATTGTTTTCAATAAAGTTGTTAGTGTAAAACTCAACTATTTTTGTTTTAATAGACTTTAACCTATACAAAAAACTTTTATCGTAAAAAAAAGATTATTTTTAACAAAATATAAATTTATTAGTTAAAATGAACACCTTAAGTTTTATTTTATTACTATATCCTACACATATTGTTTTAATTAACTATGTGTATTTTCCTTTACTTTCTTTTTTTTTTGTTTCGTTTGTTTTATCTATGTAAAAAATTTAAAAAAAATTACTTTTTTAATTGTATCTAAGTATGTGTAAATAATCCTAATAAAAAATAAACTAGCCATCAAATTTACTATAAGAAAAGTAATTTTTTATAGTCCTTTGAACTTTAAGCTGAAAAAATGCCCATATTATTATAAAAATAGTATAAATAAATAATAGCACCAGAGCTTTTAGAGTGTTAAAATAGAATAATAAAACATTTCTAAAATAAGTAATTTTTAGTTGTGTCTTAACGTCAATTGTTTTTATTACTCTTGGCGCTTAAAAATATAAGCTGTTATAAAACTCTAGTGTATTGTTTAGTATAATTAACTTTCCATTTAGTAGTAAACATTTTTTTGTTAATTTTAGTATATAGCTTGCTATTCAAGAGTTTAATTTTTTTATATTAAAATAACTTATTTTCTATAAAATAAGTTTTTATTTTTTTCTTAATTTTAATAAACAGCTTTAAAACTTGATCTATAGAAAGTAAGTTAATTTAAATAAATAAGTAACTTCTTGAAAAGGAACGTAATGATTGATATTAATAGTACAAATTGCGACAATGTTAAAACTATGCTGTATATAAGGGATAGGCAACGATTTTAGTCGGTGAGCAAGGTGTGAAAAAATTAATTTGTGTATATTCTAAAGCGTTTAAGTTGCATTCACAAAAATTACTTAATTGTTCTGCAACAAATTATAATTTTAGGTGACCATTACTTTTATATCTAACATAAACTTTAAATTTCTTACAAGATTACTTAAGCTTGTTTTTTTTTATCTTTATGCAAACTTTTATAATATTAAAAATAAGTTTCAAAGTTTTGTTAGTAGGCCAGGTTTACAAGCTTGCGGGTTGCACTTATATTTCTTTCAAGCTAGACCCTGTTTAAATATTTTAAATGTTGGCGGGTTGCTAATTTTCGCTCTGCATTATATTAGTTATAGCCATCATCGTTGCAAACTTATACTAGAAATTATCTCTAAATTGGATTTATTTATATTGATATTCTTTTTATTCAACAATAAAAATATACCATAAAATCAAGAAACTAGTGAAAATCACTTTAGAGAAAATTAGTTATTTAAATTAAAGTTACAAATAACTAAATTCGTAACGTAATGAATCTATTCATACAATAAACTGGCAAAAAGATCCAGTATGTTTGATAAACACTTTCCAATTTAATTAACCAATGGCGGTTACTGTTTTGTCTGCATATTTTTAGCTGTTAATTGAATTTAATTATATTTTTCTATTTGATGTTTACAAATAAAAAGACAAGTGCAGTAGTTATTTATCACTCTCTTGTCTATACAGAGCAGGATCAGCAAATGTTTATTTGGAACATCCAAATTCACTATAAAATTCACTATAAAAGGCTATTTGCAGGCCACAGGTGTTTTGAAAAGTTTCAATTTTAAAATAGGTAATAAATAAAATAACGAATAATTCATTAAAAAAATATTAATTAGGCAGCAGTTTACTGACAAGAAAGTTTTTTTTTTTCATTATAAATTGGCACAAATTTCTTTTTTTTTTCATTTGAATTTTTTTAAGTAAACGGCATACCAATTGTTTTTGAAGGTTATATTTCACCAAACAATTTATGTTTAAACTCAAAATAAATTATTCAAATTTTATCAACAAACTTTAGTATAATTACTAAAATTAAATAACAAATACAAATAACTTGTAGAAATTTATTTAACTTTTTTACTATAAAAGTTCTATATTTTATTTAGTTTCACGATTTGATTTAAACTAAAAAATATTTAGTTTAAAATCATGCCAAACTATTATCAATATAAATTTGAAGAATTAAAGTTGAACAATGATTTTAGCTTCTGTGCAAATATAGTTTGTGTTTAGGCAATGATAAATTCAAAAGAGGCCAATAAAAACCAGTTTTTGCTTGAATAATAATATAGCTAGTCGGTCGCGTTTATTTCGTTTGTTATCCTTAATATTTTACTTTTGTAAACTCTATAAAAAGCTAATTCTAGGTTAACTTTACAAACCAACGGAACGCATGAGTCTTTCTTGTCCATTCATATGTGGGGGGATATGAAGAAAAAATAGCTCCCTGTCTGTTTAAACCTTTACGAAGTTTACTTTATAAGCTAATAAAATCTTGGAGCGAAAATTTTTCATTACAATATTTTCACTAATGTCATTATAAATTTTAGATTTGTACAATTACCCGGTCAGAGCATTTATGTGTTCTTACACGAGGTTCGAAGGGGGGAATCTAGAGTTTGCGCCATCTCCTGGTTTCTTCAAACTTTTTTTTTTGAAAACAGTGACATCAGTCTTTTGAAATAAAGACAGTCTACAGACCCGAAGCTTCGACTTTTATACGCCGTTAGACTAGCTCAAGTTCTCAAAAAGTTTTATCATACCAATTCCATCATCAGACATAGGTCTCAGTCTACCAAAGACTTGTGATCTGATGATCGAATCGAAATGACCAATCTTTTTGTTACATTGATTTATGTGTGTAAGTTTTAATGTGTACAATTTTCTTAACTGACTAAAAAGCAATAGCTGTTATGGTTTTATTTTAATCACACAATTTTTATAAGTTAAGATAAATTTTTTTTCACGTCGAATAGTAATTTTGGTACAAAAAATGTCTAAAAATTCGTTCAGCCCAACGATTAATAACACGCATGGCATGGAAGTAGAAACTAAGCTGCTTCTTTCTGCTAATAATTTCAATAAATTTCATTCACAAGTCAACAAAAGACGCAATAGGAAGGGTAATTCCTTACCAGGTTCACCTGAAGCTCCACACGGACAGACTCTTTGTAAAACGAGTTAAAAAATAAAACTTTTGCGTACTTTGTCAATACTACTCATTTCGTACTTTGTCAATATTAGAAAAGATATTTTTAAATGTGCAAATGTTTCTGCTTAGCTATTATTGAGCTTCGTAATTTGGTTTGGTTGTTAGAATTGTATTATTATGTACTTTTGTTTTAGGTGTATGTATTTGATATTTAGTCCTCAGTAAAGAAAAATTAGAAATCCGAACAAAGGTACATACAAATACAATTATAACAGCCAAACCGTATTACGAATCACTACTTTAGAAATTTTACTATACTTGTCTTATGTCTTACATTGTTGTTATATAAACAAAACAGTTTTTTGATTTATGTGTGTGAATAGAAAAGTGCCTAATTTTTTTAAAAACTTGCTTTAAAAGTAATAGCTGTTATATTTTTATTTTTAATCACACAATTTTTTTAAGTTAAAAACAAATCGTGTGTTACGTCAAATAATAATTTTGGTATAAAAAAATGCTATAAGTTTAATAAGCATCACGATTAACAACAGTTGGAAATACAAACTAATCTGCTTCTTTATTTTTATATGTTTTGATATATTTTCAACCTATGTTCACTCAAAAGTCGGGAAAGGACAAACGAGAAAAGGAAACTTCCTACCAGGTATCTCTGAAGCGCAACGGGCAGAAGGGAAAACGAGTTCAAACACGAAATATTTTGCTTAACTGACAATTACGCGCTGGTATTGAGCGCCGTTTACTGCTTGGGAATTGAAAACATTTTCGTGGACCTGTACAAGATCACAGCGGGAAGCATACATGCCCCAAAACAAAACAACGACACTCGCAGAAAACTTGCTTACTCTAGGGGGTGTTACGAAGGTTACAGGGACAGGAAACAAATTAGGTGGAAGAACTCGACAGGGAAATAGCGTGATTGGATCTAACCGGACGTTTTGAACCACTTTGAAAGTGATAATCGGTTGAAACTGCAAGAACTCGTGTTGGGATGGTGAAATAAGCGCAGCAAGTGAAGCCGAATGTTTTGCAGGGGAAGAATTTATTTTGGTCGATGGTCACCTCTGTGGACAACTCGTTCAACTACAACAATTACAAAAAAAATCTGCCGACACAAACTCCATTTTCGAATTCCAGAGCTCCTGCTAAGGCGACTCTAGTGGTTCGGTGGCTTGCAGGCAGTCTAAAAGTAATCAGTTGGATAATTTGGTGTAAAATTTCTTTTAAAATTAAAACTACCGGTAGCATAGCCGTGCGCGGCAGCTAAGTACTCGGCCCACGTCGAGGATATTGATAAAAAGGTAAGAGTAGTTTCTCCAAACTTTAAGAAGCGAGGATTGGATGCAAGAGTGGGGGATGCTCTTTATCACGCTCCTTATTTCAGCAACAAAAAGATTATATTATAGCTTGCCAAGGCGCCATCCTCGGCAACAATTGGGTTCCAACCACAGCGAGTTACTTTAACAATTATCATTTGCAGCACACAGAAGGACTGTTCAATTTTTAAAAATTTTTAAAAAGACCGAAAAGATCTTGAACAAAGCCAGGTTGCACCACAGGGGTAGCTTGCAGGTTAAATTTCAAATGATTGTGCCAACACGAATACTATCAAAATGACAAGTATGATAAGCACAACATTGCAGTGATATTTCTTCTCAGTGAAGTTGATTTTAAGCTGAGTTTGACAAACCGTTGACAATGATTAATGATCGCAGTGTGAAAGACTGCAAAGTGTTTAGATGGGAAGATAATTGTGAAACTGAAACTACAGAAGACGAAAATTCTCTGCAAGTAAGCAAAGTAGGTATCTTAGATGATAAAAGGTGCAGCTCTCTCATGAAAACCCAACTATTATTAAGTTGCTTTATATACATCATGTTTGTACTGAACAAGAATTTGGGAGACCGACCATCACTGTTGAAGCAGGAACTATTTTAACTTACAAAAATTATATACATGAACACCATGGACTTAACGAAGTCGCATCTTTCAGAGGTACCTCCGCAAGAAACCGTTCACCAAATTATCGAACTGGACACTTTTTGACTGCCTGCAAGCCACCGGACCGTCCGAGTTTACAGGAGCTCTGGAACTCGAAACTGGAGTTTGTGGTGGAATTCTTGTCGTTAAACAAGTCGTACACGTAGTCGACCGTAGACCAAAAGCACGTCTACTCCTTTAAAACATCGGAAAGTACTTTACAATTTTAACTTGTTCTTGCTTCAATACAAATGGTTGATCTTTCTAGTTCTTGTTCAGTAAAAACATAATGACCAAAAAGCAACTGCAGAGCACTTGGGTTTAACATGAGAGAGCTGCACCTTTTATCATCTAAGATACCTACTTTGCTTACTTGCAGAGAATTTTCGTACTCTTTAGTTCAGTTTCACGATTATCTTCCAATCTAAACACTTTGCAGTCTTTTACACTGCGACCAATAATCATTCTTAACGGCTTGTCAAACTCAGCTTTGAAATAAAATTCATCGCGGAGAGTTATCAACGCAATGTTGTACTAATCATATGTTGGCACAATAGTTGTTAAAGTAACTCGATGTGGTTGGAACCCATCTTTTGCTGATGATGGAGCCTTGGCAAGCTATAATATAATCTTTTTTGTTGCTGAAATAAGGATCGTAATAATAAGCATCCCCCACTCTCGAGTCCAATCCTTGCTTCTTAATAAATAAGTTTGGAGAAACTACTCTCACTTTTTCATCAATCTGCTCTACGTGGGTTGAGGGCTTAGCTGCCACGCACGGCTGTCCAATGCTACCGGTACTTGGAAATTTAAAACATCCGCATGAAACTGTGCACCAAATTATCGAGCTGGACACTTTTCGACTGCCTGCAAGCCACCGGACCTCCCGAGTCGTCTTTGCAGGAGCTCTGCAACTCGAAACCGGAGTTTGTGTCGGCAGATTTTTTTTTTCAAATTTTTGTAGTTGAACAAGTTGTACACGTAACAGAGGCGACCATCGACCACAAACATGTCTTTACCTGCAAAACATTCAGCTTCACTTGCTGCTCCGTTCACCATCCGCACCCGAAGTCCTGCAGTTTTAACCGATTATCAATTTCAAAAGGCCTCAGAACTTCCAGTTGGATCGAATCACGCTAATACCCTGTCGAAGTGGAGCCCAAGTCCGACCTTTCTTCCCCCCACATTTGCTTCCTGTCCTTGTAACCTTCGTAAAACCCCCTAAAACAATCAAACATTCTAGTTTTGTTTTGGGGCATGTATGCTCCCCGGTGTGATCCACAAAAATGATTTTAATTCCCAACTAGTGGGCAGCGCTCAACACCCAACGCGTAATTGTCAGTTAAGCAAATTATTTCGTGTTTGAACTCGGTTTTCACTGACTTCTGCCCATGTAGCTTTTCAGGTATACCTGGTAGACAACTTCCTTTTTTCGTGCGTCCTTTCTTGACTTGTGAGTAAACGCAAGTCGAAAATATCAACAGAAAGGAGCAGCTTAATTTGTATATACAACTGTTGGTAATCATGATGCTAAATATATTTTTAGTTATTTGGATAAATTGTGTTATTTAGATTAAAAACATAACAGCTATTGCTTTTGTTGCAAACTTTTATAAAAATTGTAACATTACAATTTACACACATAAAACAAAGAAAGTAGTTTCGTTTAAATTACAACAATGTAAGACATAACACAATTATAGTAAAGTTTCTAAAGTAGTGATTCGTAATATAATTCGGTTTTTAAAATTGTATTTAATGTACTTTTGTTTAAATTCTAATTTTTGTTCGCTGAGAACTAAATACCGAAAACACTTCAAAAAAATTAATAAGTTAATCAGAAACACTTGCATACTTTGGAAACATACTTTTGTATATTGATAAAATACAAGATGATGAAAAAAACTTGAACCAGTTCAAAAGTTTCTTCATTAATAAAGAAGTCACTTCTCGCAAAAGTTACTTGTGCAAGCGTGACGCCGTGCAAAAGTGGCTTCTAGCAAAAGTGATTAAAATTATTTTTTAAACATGCAACTTCAAATTCACACTACCTTTCATAATTTTTTAAATTTATAAACTGATTATATCAAAGCAAGTTCATTCACTAAATTTATTTTTTTTTAAATGTTTTTTTTTTCTTTTAAGTTTACTAAGATTCAGAGGTGCTTCTACTCTTTAAACTTATTTTAATTAAAGTAGCAAAAATTTCTCTTGTTAAAAATAGTTCATTTTAACAATAATCTTTAGTAAATTATTTGAATAGAAAAGTAAAGTTTTTAAATTTTATAGCTAACCAAGGCTTGTTTGATATTCATTTAAAAACTTAGATTACTTAAAATTTGTTTTTATAAATACATGAATTATTTTATGACACTTTTGCTAAGAACCATTTTTTTATTAAAACCTTTGGTTATTGTTTTGTATTTCTAAGTAATTTTAATTAAATAACAGTAGTTGTTCAAGCTTTTTTATAGTATAGTTATTTAAATAATTTTACAAGCTGAAGATAACTCAGGCTTGATTGATAAACATCAGTCTAATTTTTTGTCAATCAAGTATTCTGTTTTACTTGAAAGAATGGCATCAGTGTAGTATAAACAGTTATTTCAACCAACGTTTATTTCAACTAACATATATTAAACTTTCATTTTGAGCTTTGGTTTTTCAAGCTGGCTGTTTTTTCTCAAAAAATGACAACCCTGCATTAGGACCACCTTAAAAGTACATGTACTTAACCTTTTAATATAAGTTAAATATGTTGTCCAATGAGTTTATAAATAATTAAAACTTATTAAAATGAAAACGTGTACTACTTTGCCAAATATTTATTTTTTAAGTTTGTATAGTAGTTAACCAAAACAGGATTTTACACTTGTTTTCATATGTTTTACTTTTGTATTTATTTATTTTTTTTTGGTTTTTGTATCTAAAATTTACTTAAACCATGAGGCTTTTCTACTGTCTAGCCTTATTATATCAAGTAGAACTTTTTTTGTTAAATAATAATACTTTTTTAACAACTTTAAATTAAGTAATTTAAATCTAAAATTATTAAATTTATTTACACTTCAGGCTAATTCAGGTTTGTTTAATAGTTTGTTGCGAAACTTAAGTAATTTGGATACTTTTTAAAACATCAGGTCTTATTTAAAAATTATTTTTTTTTATTTGATATTTTTTTACATGTTCTTGTATTTTTTACTTTTTTAATTTAGTCGATATTTTTAACTATTTATAATCATACTTGGTCAGTAGTAATTTTTAAAACTTTTTGATAATACAAATGATTTAATTTTTTTACAAAATGTGAAAAAAAAACTAAGGCTAAGTTAATAAAACTCAGTTTAGTTTTCGTAAATCAATAATTCATTTTGACTCAAATTATAGCAACTCTTTCAAACCATTACAAGACAATTTTAAAAAGAGTTTATAAATTTCTATATGTAATTAAAACACTTAATCTAGAAGTATAATTGTCTATTATATTTACTTGCTGTTAACCTTGAAGCCTTATTGTAAAAAATAAATTACTTCAGCCTATAGTAAAATTAAATATGCAATGATTCACAAAAAAAAGTTTTAAATAAAAGGCATTTTTAAACTAGGGTTTACCAAACAATGTCCCTCTCCGACAAGTTTACTCCAAGAACTACCAATGAAAACACCTAAGGCCTTTTTTTTATGCTCTTCTCATCAAATCCAGATCATCTAGTGTAAATATCTTATTATGGCGGCTTTTTCTTTTACAGTTTGTGGCCCCCTAGATTTACTAAACTTTTCCCATAATATCTAGTTTAAGTTTCAGAACTACTATTGAACTACCTAAAACCTGTTTTTTTTTTCTCTTCATCTTAAATACCAGAATATATTGTGTAAATTTTAAATTATGACCTCATGGCTATCTTAAGGACCCTTTGGTCTTTACAGCTCATACCCAAGCCTAGATTATGATTTCCCCCTTTGCTGCTTATAGCGGCCTAACTTTCTGTAATGACCCCCAAGAAAGCCACTTGGCAAACGTTAGAAAATTCTGATTTAAACAAATTAAGAAGATGCACTATTTCCTATCTTAAAATTTCAACTTTGTTTCAATAATGTTAAATGGTATCTAAAAGTTGTATAACTACACTTGTTTACTTGCTGAAAGAAAAATGCAGAAAATTTCTTGTTTATTTTTGTATAAAGCATTTATTAGTCAGCTTTATTAAAATAGTGTATCACAGAGTTTTTACCATGTTATATAGTATAGTTCATTTATCAACAAAAAAAGGCTTAAAATATTTTTTCTAAGAATCATGGTATGAAAAAACTATTCATTATGGGTTATTTTATATTTTATTTTTTAAAAGTTTTTATTCATTTAGTTCATTAAAAATAAAAGGCTCCTGTCTCTGTTTTTAAGTTAGTTGGTACATCTTATTTATTTTAAAATAACAAAGTTAAATTGTACTAGCTTTTAACAAAAAAAATTTAAAAATACTCAAGTGTTTAAACATTTATATATAATTTAATCAAACAAGTTTTAGAAAAAAAAGTAATTGGCTGAAATCTGAATAAAAAACTTTAAACAAGTTAAAAGCTTTAAAACAAAATTTAAAAATATAGTTAACTTTATTAATAGATTATAACTTATAGACAAAAAAATTTAAAGTTGAATTTTTAGTTTGGAAAATAAAAATTTAACAATTTAAAATAAAATCTGACTATGAAAAGTTTACTGGTTTTAATATTGACAGTGATTAAATATATTCAAATCAAAAACAATTTAAAATACTCCTGTTAAATGTCAATTTTAAGACAACATTGCAACTTTATTATACTAATGTCGCGGTCAAGTAGATTAAATGAAATAGTCAATTTATTTTTAGTTAAGTTAAAATAACTTGATTAAACGTAAAAATAATATATGCTTAAATATAACCTAATTTTCAATTAGTATATATTATAAATACTTAATAACATAAAATTGTTCCTAATTTTAACTTTACAAATAATTATTTTTCATGATTGTTAACTAATAAATACATAGTTAATTTAAAGTAAAACTGTTATACCAATGTTCTTTAAAAATTATGCAGAATCTTAAATTTGTAATTAACACAAACATTTTCAGATAAAAATTTTATGGGAATTAGTTAGTAGCTTCTTTATAAAATCAGGGTCTTAAAATATTGTTTTAAGTTTATTATCACATTCTGAAGTATTAATTAAGACTAGTTCCACCTCTTTTTAATTAGTGTACAGCACAAAAGTGAAAGTTATTTCTGCTTGCATTGAATATCTAATCTTTGTTACTGAACATAGTTGTTTACATTGTTAACTTTAACATTTAAAATTTAGTAATATAGCACAATAAAAAATGTGAAATAAGTTACTTTTTTTGTTAAACAACTATATAATTGAACAGCTAAGATTTTTTTCTTCATTTTGACAGCGTAGCACAGGTTCTTTTTGAGTTGTATGAACAGAGTAGGTGTCCAAAATGAGCGACACTTTTGCATGAAGGTTTAAATATGCACGAAGATGCTATTGTACAAAGACACTTTGCACAGTTGAAAATTTTTCAACATTTTTATTTAATTTTAATTAATTATTATTATTGTTACTGTTATCCCTAACCCTTAACCTAAGTCGGTAATGTGTTTTTATTTTTTCATAACTTATTTTATATGATTCTTTTTATTTTCAAGATTTTTTTATTGAAAAAGTGTTTAAGTTTATTTTTTTAGTCACTGTTACCTCTAACCCTTACTTTCAGTCAGTAATGTGTTTTTATTTTTTCATAACTTATTTTATATGATGCTTTTCATTTTCTAGTTTTTTTATTATAGTAATTTATAAGATTTTTTTTTGTCACTGTTACCTCTAACCCTTACTTTTAGTCAGTAATGTATTTATATTTTTTCATAACTTATTTTATATGATTCTTTTCATTTTCTAGTTTTTTTAATTAAAATAATTTATCAGATTTTTTTTTTGTCACTGTTACCTCTAACCCTTACTTTCAGTCAGTAACTTTTTTTTTTCTTTTATGATTTTAATTAGTTTTTTACTGTTTCTTTTCTCATTTAACTTTTTACCATTACTTTTATCTCTAACCTACTGTTGGGAACACAAAACTTTTAGGGCACACGAAACTCACGAAATTTTTAGATAACACGAAAAAATATTTTAGTCTTATTACTGTATTTATTTAAGTAAAGCAACTTAGTTTAATGTTAAAGTTGAATCTAGCCCTGGTATTTAATTTAGCTTTTAGTTTATTGTCCATTTTACTCTCATTATCTATTTCAGTATTAAATTATGGACATCATTCTTTATATAAATAATGAATTGAAGTCACAACCTAAAGCTGAAAAATCGAAATGTACAAAGTCCATTGACTTATATGGAAGAAGCTGTCATCCAGCTAATATCATGATTTACCACCAAATTAATAGATTATTGTTTTCTGATTTACTATGAATATTACAAGGTTGCCAGTTTACCTGGAAAAACCTGGAATTTGACAATTTAGGCAAAAAAAAGAAAAAAATTAAATACTAACAACTTTGACATGTTCAGTAGTAGAATTTGATTTGATTAAAAAAATTCATAATATAAATTTAAAAAGTTTGTCGTCATCAAATTTTTTTATATTAAAAAACAAAATTATAAGTTTTACAGTATGTTTTCAATGTTTTTATGCTTTTTAACACAGTTTCTTACTTTAAACATAACTTTAAACTTAAAACAGACTTGAAAAAGTGTAGTTTTTTAAACCTGGAAGAAATTTGGATAACCTGTAAAAAATTTTTCAAACGAATAGCAACCCTGATATTAGTAATTTATAGCATTTCGCTTAATGTAAAAAGTTTTGTTTTTTTCATCAACATTATTATTATTACCTACTTTTAAAATTACAAAATTGTTCATATACGGTTGTGCACTTGATAATGATGTTATTAGTTAAGTAATAATTAAAGTTTAAAACTATTTTCTATATTTACAGAAAAAATTAAGAACATTTATTTAATAAAAAATACTTTAATTGAAATAAAAATAATTAAAATATGGTAAAAATTTTCTTCAAATAGATACATGGTAGTAGTAGTGAATAAATTTTAGTAACAATTTTAAGTTTTTAATAATTCAAATTTTACAATTTTTATATTATTATATATCCATAATTGAATAGTGCATACAAACTCTATAAAAATTATAGGGTTTAGTTAATACTTAGTTGCCACATACTGAGGCTAGTTTAAATATTATGAAGGTTTTTTGAAAAAATCAGGCTGGCTCATTATATTCTGGGGTTGTTTTGTAAATCTCAGGCTAATTAGCTATGATTTTAATAGATTTCTAGTTACTTTAATTTATTAGTTTTAAGATTTAAAAACTTAGTTTTTGAAAATTATCTTTAATTTCTACCTGTTTTGTTCTGTTGTTCTAACAAAAAAAAATTAACTGTTTATTTTCGTGTTTTAATTTGTCTTATAAGTTCTTTTTTCATTTATTTATATTAATCAGGATGATTAGAGTAATTTAATGTAACTCAGGATAGATTTTTTTACTCTAAACAAAGACTTTTACTCTAAAAAGTTGCAAACCTTTAATAACCAGTTTAAGTATCAGTATCATTTAGAGTTGGTATCAAACACTCAGCCTAGTTAAACTTTTCTTAAAAATACAGTCTTACTAGGCATTTTTTTCTTGCGAAAGGTAGTCTAGTTCTGGAATTTCTGTTAAATTTCTGAATAAATTATGTCAAACTTTTTTTTGAACAGTATGAATGTTTTAGATTTTACTTTTTTAATCATAATGTTACTTTAAGAATACTGCTACATACTTTTTAGCTTTTGCTCTCTCTTTTATATTTTAAACTTAAGTTGACTCAAACTAGTTTATTGTAAATCTCGCAGAGTGACACACACTTAGAATAACTCAGAACAGTATAAATTTCTTAAAGTTTCAAGGATAGTTTTAAAAAAAAATTGAATTTTATTTCAATGTTTTTTCTTTCGTGGAATGTAACTTCTTTGTTATAGTTTGAATTTCATGTTTTTTTCGTTAAAGTTCCTATTTTTTTAGATATTTTAATTTTTTTTATTTTAAAGTTCATTTATTTTAAATATTTATTAATTGTTTTTATTAAATAACTAAAAACATTTAAGGCTCATGATAGATTTTTGACTCAAAGAGTAACAACCCTGATTATACTTGTTACTCAGGCTGATTTTGTTTTAGTTTTAACAAAAGCAAACTTAACAATTATTATTAAACCGCTTACTCGAGGTCTAAGTTTTTTATTTAAAAAATATATAATTGCAGTAATTTCAATAGTTTAATTAAAAGATTTATAGTATGTGACTTTTTAGATGATGTAACTTTATGTTTAACAAAGTTTTTTTGTGTTTTGTTAATATATAATTTTACATACAGTTAAACGATTAGTATTTGTGAAATATTACGTTATTATTTCTGTTTTAGTTAGACTCAAGTAAAAAATCAGTTTAACGTTTTAAATTTTTCTTTAGGGTTCTTTAATTGTTTTGCAATACTTAAGCTTTGAAAAACTGTTAATTTATATCCCTTTTAGTGTTTTTTTTATATAATTACAAAAATAAAGGTAGTTAAAAGGTACTTTGATATTCTTATTAAAACTTAAACATAAAAAGATTTTTAAAAATGTTCATGTTAGTTTTCAATTTTATTTCTAAAGCTAAGGCTACATTTTCATTAAAATTATTAAATCTTTTTGTCTTAAAATAAATGTTTCAAATAATCTGTTTCTTATAACTATGATACTTCAGGTAGTTAAAAAGGTTGCCACAAATTCAGAATATTCCTGGTTACTTTGTAATTTTTGAAAATCTCAGTATAACACATGATAACTCAAGAAATTTTAAATTTGTTTTCTAAACTCCGGCTGGCTAAGATAGTATTTTTTTTTATCTCAAAGTTTTGAGATTTGAGGTCAGTTTTTTCTACCTTTAAAGTGAGATATAGTTGATTTAGTTTCAATATTTTTTACTTTGTGGTAATTTTTGTTGAAGAGCTTCATTTATCTTGGCTTTGAAAAAGTTAAAAATCCTGTATGACTGCAGTTTAGTTCAAAATCATTCAAGACAGGTTTTAATCATACAGATCAGCTTTGACTAAAAAAGATTACAACCTTGTCAAACATTATTAACAATATTTACTTTCAATCTTTGACTTAATAATTTAAAACAAATTCTTTGGTGTTAGTATAACTAGGTTTATTTTTATTTCAAATTATTAATAGTAATTTTAACTGATCTAACTTCTTTTATTAAACTAAGCTAAAATCAAAAGTTAACACAATATAAAGTATTAAATGTTTACCGTAAAATATTTGATTTACTATATATTACCAATCTTAATAGTCAGCAAAATTATTGGTATTTTTTGATATTGATTAAACTAAAGTATAAATCATAAATGACATTTAGCAGTTTAAAAAACAGAGTTTTCATACACTTAAACTACTCGGAATAACTTTAATGCTTTTTTAAAAGTTTGGAGACTTAGGCCTGGAATTTATTTTGAAAAGCTTATGCTGACACATGCTTGATTAATTATTTATTGAAAAATTCAGACTAGATTGATATTTTTCTGAATGTTTGACTATTTTTTATATTGATTATTTTTTAATTAATTGATGATAGATTCATTTAAGCTTTGTTAATTTGTTATTAAGTTTTTAGCAAACATAAATATATTTATTCTTATTTAGATTAGCTTAAAGAATTACAAACTGGTTTTTGGTCAATTAATATTGTTTTTATACAAACTCAAAACTAAATTACTAAGCCATGCTAAAATCTTAAAATACAGTACTTATTTGTAACTAACTTCATAAGACAATATGGTTAAAATTTAAGTTTTTAGTTTTTAACCAAAAAGAAGTGACAATCAGTTACAACCCAGAATTTTCTTGAAATGCAGAAATTCAGCCTATGAAAGAAAAAAATTCAGCATCAAATGTACAGAGATAAAAAGATATACATTATTTTGAATTTAGCTGTTTTTAATTCGTTTTTTTTTGTTCTCATTTTTCTATTTGTTTAACATCATTTGTAATAAGATAATACTCACAAAGTAAAAGATAAAGAATTAGTTTAAGTATGTATTTAATATTAATAAACTTTTTTTAGAATACTGTACTGGGGATTTTGTAGTGATTGCGGATATGTGCTCAATTAATAAGTATGTAAGACAAAGCCATATAACTAAAATATCACTGTGAAAATAAGGTAAACCTAATAAAAAGGTTCATTAAAACTAAGATGAAACATTAAATTTCAGCTTGTGTTATCAAAAGGTTTTCATGTAAATATAAACTTAGTAATGATATATTAGCTCCGCAAGTGGGTTCTATGAAAACATATCTCATTAACATAAAGCTTCAAAAATATTTTTTTTTAAAGAAATATACTAATAAAAGTGTTTACGTAGTCTTACCATTAGCGGCGCTTTTTAAAATAGTAAATTGGGGACCAAATTTATGTTTTGCAGTTTTGTGTACACAGATTCTAATTACCTTGAAGATCACTGGCTTAATGTATATTTTTATCACTAGCTAAGTACATTTTAAATATTTATTCTGATCAAATTTTTATAGTAAAATAAGAAAAACAAAAATTATTAAAAACTTCTTTGCACAATAAAATACATTTTATGCATACTAGTATTACAACCATCTTGCAAAGCATTTTACTATTAAACACCTATAAAAATAAGCAGATTCTAAATTGTTTTTAAAAAACTAGGCATTTTTACGTTACTTCAAAGAAAAGTACAGCTTTGTGCTATGAGGCAAACTAGACTAGACTTAAGGTTTTGACTTAAACAATGATAATGAGAGTTTTGTTATAAAATTTAACAAAATCGATTTTTTTTATATTTTTTAAATAAAATCGTCAAAATTTTCATACGTTTCTTCTATTTTAGTATTATTATAACTTAAAAAGTAAACTTGAAAGTATTTAATAATCATTTTAAACAGATTTTAAAGCTTTAATATATTAAAATTTATAATGGAACACGAATGTTGTATATGCCTGGATAGGTTATTCAAAGTAGACACAGAAGTATCTGTCACACCGTGTGGTCATACCTTTCACAAAGGCTGCATATCAAACGTAATAAAAGGTGAGAATAAAACTTGTCCCATATGTAGAGAAGAATTACAGGAAGAAGAAATAATTAAAGTTCATTTAAATGTGAATAAAGAACTTGACTACAGTGATTGTTCAAATGAAACTTTGAGCTTCTTTGATAAAGTTGTTGAGTATGAAGCAAACAAAAGGATGACCATGGTAAAAATCATTAAGAAATTGGATAAAGAAAATACCCGTCTAAAGGAAACTTACAAAACCAACTGTAAAGGCTACAGTTTGTGTAAAGTGTTCTTGAGAGGTTTCCAGCAAGAAATTAAAAACTTGCATGAAAAAATCAGAAAGCTAAAATTAACAAAGGTTGAGTTAATTGCTGAGATAACAAGGTTGTTTAATGAAAAAGAAGAAATTATTGAAGAGGAAAACCAAGATGTTAATGAAAATGAAATTGATGTGAATATTTGTGAAGATGCTTTCAACAATATTGAAGCAGTAATTAGTAAAGGTTTGTTTACTTTCTATTGTTTAAATAATTTGATTGTTTATGTTGAACTTATAGTTTTAGCTAGAATCAGGATCCAGACAGATCTTCAATTCATAAAAAAGTCCAGATGAATAAGTTTGAAAGTTTAAAAATTTTCAAATCTTTATAAAAGATATTATCATTCAATCAAATGCAAAGAACGACTGATAATACAATAGCTAAAAAAAATATAAAACGCTTAAAATCTACAGTTTCAACCACTTTTACTAATAAAATTGACAATTTTGTTATCATTATCTTATTTTTGTAAATCTTTAAAAGCTAATTAAGGAAATTAAAAATAAACTTACTCGCTTAACCCTAAATGTATCATTAATATATTTTTTTTTATGTCTTATATATGTTATTATAAATGATTGTTAAAGTATATTTTTACAATAATTTAACTAGAATTTTATACTTTAAATACTCATTTAACCGAAATTTAGCCTAAGTTTCATTAAAAAATCTAAACTGTTCTTAACCGTTAGCAATTTAATTAAACAACTTCTGAAAACATACGATTATAAATTTAAAAATCAAATTCTATTTTAACTAGTGTATCCTGTAGATCAATATTTTTGTTTTAATTTTTTATAAAAGTTTAAATTTCTGATTGTGTCAATCAGAAATAATTCTCAACATAGAATTCTTAAATTATTTTTAATGTATTTATTTTATCTTTAAAATCGAAATTTTTTGAAGGGATTTGCACTGAAAAAGTAAATGAAGTTTTTAGTGGAAATAAGAAAGCTTTAGATTACAACATAAATATATGTTTAAATAAAAATCTACTTCATGAAGGGCTTTTAAATAAAGTTGAAAACAATATGAAAGAACTACACGTAATCAATGAAAAAATGAGTGATTTAATATTGATGAAATCTGTCGAACTAGAAGTTGAAAACAAGGCGTTGCAAGAAAACAACAAAGAAATAACTAAATACCTTGAAATTTTGGAAAATTCGCTCAGACAGGCTCAGAACAAAGCGGAGTGCTTGAAAAAAGATTACGAAAATTTAAAGTCCAAAAACAATGATCTATTGGCTGATCTAAAAACAACAAAACGGATAAAAAGTAATATTAAAAGTTTATCAAGAAATGCAAGCAAAAAGGAAAATGATAACATTAATGATGTTCAAAGAACAAACTGCTATTTAATTAAAGGTATTTTTTTTTATTACTACACGTTTTACAACTTTATATTACTTTACTTATATATTGTATACGTAGTTATTTTAAAGCAATTTAAAGCTTTAATCATAAAACCAAATCTCTCAGTTGACGCAGATTTCGTTTTCATTGCAAAAAGATTTTGCTTAATATTATACTAATTTATAGTTTATTTTACGACAAATCAAACCCTGCACTGATTACTATTGCCGACGTTTTCTTTTTATTGTAATAACGTTATAAAGACTTGCTTAACTGTTGTGTACTTATTTTTATTTTCTAGGTGCAGAAAACAATGAAGTTAAGAATTATATATATATTAGCGGAGGAAAATCAGATGAGACAACTCACGAAAACTGTGTTTTGAAAATGGACACAAACATTGGTAAATGGAATCATTTTAAAACTATGGGTACACGTAGAAGTGAACATCAATCCTTAATAAAAGGAGATCAATTGTATTTGATAGGCGGATATAATGGATCAGATTACGTTGATTCAGTTGAAAATGAGACCATATCTCTTAACGAGGAGTTAGCTACTAAAACGTTTCCTTTCATGCACAACAAACGGCTAAGCTTTGGAATGTGTTCTTTTGCAGAATGTGTTTTTGTCGGCGGAGGGTATCGAGAAGAAAGCGAAACCTTAGACAAATGCGAAGTCTACAGTTTTGAAACTTGTGAATGGACTGAAGTTTCAAGTATGAACACTAAAAGATGCGAATTCACTTTGACTTATTTTCAAGGAAAAATCTGGGCTATTGGCGGTTTTAATGACACAGACACATGGCTGGACACTTTAGAAACATTCGATATTATACAAAACAAATGGACAACAAGCAATTTGAGACTCCTAACTGAACGATGTGGACATAGCACTGTTGCTTACGACAAAAAACTCTTAGTTATTGGTGGCGTTAAAAGAGAGCGTATTTTGTCGTCGGTTGAAGTTTATTCAAGCGAAACCAATCAGTTTAGTTTTGTTGCTTCAATGAATATTCCACGATGTAATTTCGGATGCTGCGTTGTAAATTCAAGTTTGTATGTGATTGGAGGTAGTTTAGATTACGACACTCTTACAGATGAAGTTGCGATATACGACATTGAAAAAGATGAATGGAGAAGAGGTCCGAGTTTGCCTTTAAAACTGGCTGAACTTGCTTGCTCAAACATTTAATGACCAGTTCTCATTTTACAACTCTATATTTTTTCTTGTTCTGAAACTTTATAATTTCTGCTTTTATTATAAGAATCTGCTAGTCGTATGTTATCTGATAATATTTTTAGTTCCACGTTGTTAATAAAAAAGTTTAAATTTTTCTAGCTCTAAACAAAAGCTTGTACAGTTTTAACAAGTTTAATATCTTTGTTAACTATATACAAACTTAAGTGATTGACTAACAATATTTTTCTTGTTTTCAATATAGTTGTTAGTGTAAAACTCAACTAATTTTGTTTTAATAGGCTTTATCTATAAAAAAACTTTTATCTAAAAAAAAATTATTTTTAACAAAATATAAATTTAATAGTTAAAATGAACACCTTAAATTTTATTTTATTACTATATCCTACACATATTGTTTTAATTTACTATGTGTATTTTCCTTTACTTTCTTTTTTTTTTGTTTCGTTTGTTTTTTCTATATAAAATTGAAAAAAAATACTTTTTTAATTGTATCTAAGTGTGTGTAAATAATCCTAATAAAAAATAAACTAGCCATCGAATTTACTATAAGAAAAGTAAT
The DNA here is from genome assembly GCF_965202585.1 of Thalia democratica. Classification (NCBI taxonomy): domain Eukaryota; kingdom Metazoa; phylum Chordata; class Thaliacea; order Salpida; family Salpidae; genus Thalia; species Thalia democratica. Next base: position 17,879,779 of record NC_139169.1, read on the forward strand.
TTTTTATAGTCCTTCAAATTCCAACCTGAAAAAATGCCCATATTATTATAAAAATAGTATAAAGAAATAATAGCACCAGAGTTTCTAGAGTGTTAAAATAGATTAATAAAACATTTCTAAAATAAGTAGTTTTTAGTTGTGTCTTAACGTCAATTGTTTCTATTACTCTTGGCGCTTAGAAATACAAGCTTTTGTAAAACTCTAGTGTATTGTTTAGTATAATTAACTTTTCATTTAGTAGTAAACATTTTTTGTTAATTTTAGTATATAGCTTGCTATTCAAGAATTTACTTTTTTTATATTAAAATAACTTTTTTTCTATAGGTTAAGTTTTTATTTTTTTCTTAATCTTAACATACATCTTTAAAACTTGATCTATAGAAAGTAAGTTAATTTAAATAAATAAGTAACTTCTTGAAAAGGAACGTAATAATTGATATTAATAGTACAAATTGCGACAATGTTAAAACTATGCTGTATATAAGGGATAGGCAACGATTTTAGTCGGCGAGCCAGGTGTGAAAAAATTAATTTGTGTATATTCTAAAGCTTTTAAGTTGCATTCACAAAAATTACTTAATTGTTCTGCAACAAATTATAATTTTAGGTGACCATTCCTTTTATATTTAAGATAAACTTTAAATTTCTTACAAGTTTTACTTAAGCTTGTTTTTTTATCTTTATTCAAACTTTTATAATTTTAACAATAAGTTTCAAAGTTTAGTTAGCAGGCCAGGTTTAAAAGCTTGCAGGTTATATTTCTTTCAAGCTAGACCCTGTTTAAATATTCTTTATGTTGGCGGGTTGCTAATTTTTACTCTGCATTACATTAGCTATAGCCATCATCGTTGCAAACTTATACTAGAAATTATCCCTAAATTGGATTTATTTATATTGATATTCTTTTTATTCAACAATAAAAATATACCATAAAATCAAGAAACTAGTGAAAATCACTTTAGAGAAAATAAATTATCTAAACTAAAGTTACAAATAACTTAATTCGTAACGTAATGAATCTAATCATACAAAAAAACTGGCAATAAGATCCAGTATATTTGATAAGAACTTTTCAATTTAATTAACCAATGGCGGTTACTGTTTTGTCTGCATATTTTTAGCTGTTATTAGAATTTAATTATATTTTTCTATTTGATGTTTACAAGTAAAAAGACAAGTGCAGTAGTTATTTATCACTCTCTTGTCTATACAGAGCAGGGTCGTCGATATCTTATGAGGAACAACCAAATTCACTATAAAAGACTATTATCGGGCCACGATTTTTTGAAAAGTTTTAATTTTAAAATAAGTAATAAATAAAATAACGAATAATTCATTAAAGAAATATTAATTAGGCAGCATTTTACTGACAAGAAAATTTTTTTTTAGATTAGCACCAATTTATTTTTTTTTTCATTTGAATTTTTTTAAGTAAACGGCATGCCAATTGTTTTTGAAGTTTGTATTTCACCAAACAATTTATGTTTAAACTCAAAACAAATTATTCAAATTTTATCAACAAACTTTAGTATAATTACTGAAATTAAATAACAAATACAAATAACTTGTAGAAATCAATAAAACTTTTTTTTACTATAAAAGTTCTAGATTTTAGTTTGTTTCACGATTTGTTTTAAAATAAAAAAATAATTAGTTTAAAATCATACCAAACTATTATCAATATAAATTGAAAAAATTTAAGTTGAACAATGATTTTAGCTTCTGTGCAAATATAGTTTATGCGTAGGCAATGATAAATTCAAAAGAGGCCAATAAAAATAAAATTTTTCCTTCAATAATACTATAACTAGTCGGCCGTGTTTATTTCGTTTGTTCTTCTTAATAGTCTACTTTTATAAACTTTATAAAAAGTTAACTCTAAGTTAACTTTACAAACCAACGGGCCTCACGAGTCTTTCTCGTCCATTCATATGTGGGGTGAGATAAAGAAAAATTAGCTCCGTGTCTGTCCTAAACCTTTACGAAGTTTACTTTATATGCTGATAAAATCTTGAAACGAAATTTTTCACTACATTATTTTCACTAATGTCATTATAAATTTTAGATTTATACAATTACCCGTTCAGAGCATTTATGTGTTCTTACACGAGGTTCCAAGGGGGGGGGGGGGATCTAGAGTTTGCGCCATCTCCTGGTTTCTCCAATTATTTTTTTGAAAACATTGTCATCAGACAGTCTTCTGAAAAAAAGACAGTCTACAGAGCCGAAGCTTGGACTTTTGTATGTATGAGACTAGCTCAAGTTATCAAAAAGTAATATCATACCAATTCGATCATCAGACATAGGTCTTAGTCTACTAAAGGCTTGTGGCCTGATGATCGAAATAAATGACCAATCTTTTTGTTTCTTTGATTTATGTGTGTAAGTTTTAACGTGTACAATTTTCTTAACTGACTAAAAATTAATAACTGTTATGGTTTCATTTTTAATCACACAATTTTTATAAGTTTAAACAATTTTTTTGTCACGTCAAATAGTAATTTTAGTTCAAGAAATGTCTAAAAATTCATTTAGCCCAACGATCAATAACACTCATGGCATGGAAGTAGAAACTAAGCTGCTTCTTTCTGCTAATAAATTTAATTAAGTTCACTCACAAGTCAAGAAAAGACGCAATAGAAAGGGAAATTCCTTACCAGGTTTACCTGAAGCGCCACACGGACAGACTCTTTGGAAAACGAAATAAAAAACAAAATTTTCGCGTACTTTGTCAATACTACTCAATCCGTATTTTGTCAATATTAGAAAATATATTTCTAAAAGTGCAAATGTTTCTGCTTAGCTATTATTTAGTTTCGTAACATGGTTTCGTTGTTAGAATTGTATTGTTATGTACTTTGTTTAAGTTGTTTTTGATATTTAGTTCTCAGCAAAGAAAAATTAGAAATCCGAACAAAAGTACACACATATACAGTTTTTGCAGCCAAACCGTATTACGAATAGTGATGTACCGGACTCACTATCCGGGTCCGGGTCCGGCTTGATATTGCCATTTTTGTCTGATATCCGGATCCGGCCGGATTCTAATTTGAAAAAAATGTCCGGATCTAGTTAGTAAAAAAGAGCATACTGAAAAGTATTTTTTCTAAATCAAGCCCTGCATAAATTTATAAGAGTCATTTTCGTCAGTTAAAACTAAACACCTACCGTGATTGGCTCATTTTGTACACGTGATTAATTTACATTTGTTTACATTTAAATTATGAAATAAACATTTCAGAAATACAACTTTTTACATATGTTGTGAAATTGAAAACTTTGGAATGAATACTTGCATTATTTATTGTTTAAAGTAGAGCTCAGAGAATATTTAGAGTTAATTCGGTTGAATGTACGAGCCAATAAAAATCATATGACGAAATGTTTCAAACTAAATACTGATGCAACAAAACATCAGAACATGACAGGCAGTTTATATGTAAGCAGTTAGTTAGTTTGGTGTGCAGCTTAAAGCAACAAATATCTTGAAATTTTTTGTGAATGCTTATTGTAAGTAGTGTTTTGTTTTGAAAGTGAATATTTCAACTGGTGTTTAATTGTTTAAATATTTAAGCCAGGTTTATAGTTAAATAGTTTTTTAAAAGTTTTACAGTTTCCTGTTTACTAAAAGTTTTATTTAATTTTTAGTTTATTGTTTTAAGTCTTTTGATATAGATTTAAAATCTTCCAGTTTTTAAAGTGTTACCAAAGTAATTAATAATTTTGTATATGCTAGTATTTCTTGTTGTGTTTTATATAAAAGATTCATCACTCAAAACTGTCGTGTCTGATTATAGAAAATAGTCTCAGTTAGAATTTAGTATTTGTTAGATATTAATTAAATAAGGTAGGATTTAAATATGATGGGTAGTACTAATAAGTTAAGTGTACCACAATCAGTCCACAACTTTACAACCAAATTGTCAACCTTTGCTAGCTGTTCTACTGATTATAAGATTAAATTAATTTTTTCAGTTTTTAAAATATCATTCTGACTCAGGCTTGTTTATACTCACTCTAGATAGTTTTAATGACTTAAACTGTGGCAACCCTGCTAGTTTGAAATTTTTTGGGAATTTTAGAAAATCTTAGACTGCCTCATGCTAGTTTAGTTTTTTATTAAAACTCAGGCTAGTTTTCTTTTAGATTTTGAACGAGTTTGAGCTGATCCAGTTTTCAATATTTTGTAACTTTCTAGTGTATTTTGTTCAGAACTTGATTTCAGATTTTTAATTGTAAATAACACCTAAATTTGTAAACTTTGTGACTAGCTGTTCTACTTATTATTTGATTAAAGTTCTTTTTTTTTCAGTTTTTAAAAACCTCATTCTGACTCAGGCTAGTTTATACTAGTGATGTACCGGACTCACTATCCGAGTCCGGCCGGATATTGCCATTTTTGTCTAATATCCGGATCCGGCCGGATTCTAATTTGAAAAAAAAGTCCGAATCCGGTTCCGGCCGGATTCTTATTTAAAAAAAATTCCGGATCCGGGTCCGGTACATCACTAATTACGAATCACTACTTTAAAAATTTTACTATACTTGTCTTATGTCTTGCATTGTTGTTACTAAAACAAAACAGTTTTTTGATATATGTGTGTAAATAGAAAAGTGTACAATATTTTAAAAACTTGCCTTATAAGTAATAGCTTTTATTTTTTTATTTTTAATCACACTATTTTTATAAGTTAAAAACAAATCGTTTGTTACGTCAAATAATAATTTAGAAATAAAAAATAATTAAAAATTTGTTAAGCATCATGATTAACAACAGTTGGAAGTACAAACTAATCTGCTTTTTTCTTTTGATATACTTTCAACTTTTGTTCACTCAGAAGTCGGGAAAGGACGCACGAGAAAAGGAAACTTCCTACCAGGAGCGCCACACGTACCTGAAGCACCACGCGGGCAGAAGTCATGGGAAACCGAGGTTCAGACACGAAATATTTTGCTTAACTGACAATTACGCGCTGGTATTGAGCGCCGTCTACTACTTGGAAATTGAAAACTGTTTCGTGGACGTGTACAAGTTTACGGCTGGAAGCATGTATGCCCACAAACAAAACAACAACACTCGCAGAAAACTTGCTTACTTGATGGGGTATTACGAAGGATACAGGGACAAAAAACAAATTAGGTGGAAGAACTCGACAGGAAAACAGCGTGACTGGATCTAACCGGCCGTTTTAAACCACTTTGAAAGTGATAATCGGTTGGAGCTACAGGAATTCGTGTTGAAATGGTGAACGGAAGAGCGCAGCAAGTGAAGCCGAATGTTTTGCAGGGGAAGAAATTATTTTGGTCGATGGTCACCTCTGTGGACAACTCGTTCAACTATAACAATTACAAAAAAAATCTGCCGACACAAACTTCATTTTCGAATTCCAGAGCTCCTGCTAAGGCGGCTCTAGTGGTTCGGTGGCTCGCAGGCATTCGAAAAGTGTCCAGTTCGATAATTTGGTGCACAGTTTCATGTGGAGGTTTTAACTTTCAAACTACCGGTAGCATAGCCGTGCGTGGCAGCTAAGCTCTTGGCCCACGTAGAGCAGATTGATGAAAATGTAAGAGTAGTTTCTCCAAACTTGATTATTAAGAAGCAAGGATTGGAAGCGAGAGTGGGGGATGCTCTTTATAACGCTTCTTATTTCAGCAATAAAAAAGTTTATACTATAGCTTGCCTAGATGCCATCCTCAGTAAAAGATGGGTTCCAACCACAGCGAGTTGATTTAACAATTATCCGTTGCAGCGCACTGAAGTACCGTTCAATTTCAAAAAAGAAACGAAAGATCTTGAACAAAGCCGGGTTGCACCACAGGGGTAGCTTGCAGGTGAAATTTCAAGTGATTTGAGCAAACACGAGTACTATCAAAATGACAAGTATGATAAGCACAACATTGCGTTGATATTTCTCATCGATGAAGTTTATTTCCAAGCTGAGTTTGACAAGCCGTTGACAATGATTAATTGTAGCGATGTGAAAGACTGCAAAATGTTTATATAGGAAGATAATTATAAAAATGATATCATAGAGTACGAGAATCCTCTGCAAGTAAGGAACGTAGGTAAAATAGAAGAAAAAGGTGCAGCTCTCTCATGAAAACCAAAGTGCTATGCTGTCGCTCTATGGTCACCATGTTTTACTGAACAAGAACTTGGGAAACCTACCACCAGTGTTGAAGCAGGAACTAGTTTAAATTATAAAGATTATAAACATGAAGACCATTTTATGAAGACCATTTAGGCAGTTAATGAAGTCGCATCTTTCAGTTGATACCTCCGGATGAAAATGTGCACCAAATTATCGAACTGGACACTTTTCGACTGTCTGCAAGCCACCGTACTTCCCGAGTCGCCTTTTCAGGAGCTCTGGAACTCAAAACTGAAGTTTGTGTCGGTAGAAAAACTTTTTGTAATTGTCGTAGTTGAACGTGTCGAACACAGAAGCAATATCGTAGATCACACACATTTTTTCTCTTACAAAACATCCGACTTCACTTGCTGCTTCGTTCACAATTCCTAGACCGAAGTTCTGCAGTTTCAACCGATTATCACTTTCAAAGTGGTTCAAAACCGTCGGTTTGATTCAACCACGCTATTTCCCTGTCGACATGGAGTTCAAGTCCGACCTGTCTTCGCCCACATTCGTTTCCGATCCCTGTGACCTTCGTAAAAGCTCCTTGTAGGTTTTATTTTCTCCCTTTCTCGTGCGTCGCGTCTTTTCTTGACTTCTGAGTGAATATAAATTAAAAATATAAACAGAAATAAGCAATAAGCAGCTTAATTTGTATTTCCAACTGCTGTAAATCATGATGCTAAATCAGGGGTCGGCAAGCAGTTGGTGGTCGCGGGCCAAATTTCAAGTTTCCAAAGTCTTCGCGGGCCGCAGTTTTAGTTTTAGTGACACTTAAATAATCTTTTGGTTTTAGTTTTAGTCACACTAGAAAAAAGTTATACTTTTATTCACCTTATTATTTTAAATGCTTTTAGCTGTACATAGAATGCCTATTTAAATTAATATTCATTAGAATAGAATTTACGTTGACTAATATACTTAAGTGTTAATAAACTATTTACTTACATAAGCACTTAATAAGTTAAACTTAATACTTATGTATTTTTACCTACAACCTAACTCTCTATAAAAACCTTACTTAAAATACAATTTGTTGGTTACTTTTATAGATTTGTTATATTATCAACCCTTTTTCATATTTGTAAGAATATTTCTTAAAAAAAAAGTTTTTGCGAGTTAAATGATTTACACTCATTAAAAAACTTAGTAGTTAGTTAACTTAATAAAACTATTACATTTTTGCATTCCAGAAAGCTAAAACAAATTCTTAAACATAATTAATTTACGAATACTTCAATAAATTATCTTATTAGTGATTAGTCTTTTACATGGTTGCCACTTAAAAAGCTAAAATGTCTGAGTTGTATCAAACCAGCCTAAGTTTATTAAAAGTTGAAAAAGCTAACAAATAGTTGTTAATCACGCTTAAATACCTAGTTAAAATATCATTATTATCATTTGTATCTAAGTACACAATGTGTAAGAAAACAAGAAAAAATTACAATTAGTAAACTACACTACAGTCATAAAAACTATTCTGAGAATTAGAAGATTTATTTAAAGTGTTTAAAATTAAAGTAAAGTTTCACACACACCTGAGTTTTCAAGCTTTTAAAATAGCCTGCTTGTGTAACAAACAGTTAAAATAAAGTTCACAACATAAAGAAATAACTAAGGTTATTAACAACAATTAAATTACATGTCAAAAAAAAAGTCAGCTGGAATAGACAATTAAATTTCTTAAAAATATTTAACAAAAGTATAAAACTTTATTGGGTCAGTAGAAAAACTTATTTCTAATTAAGCTTTATAGCAATTCTTTATTTGCAATAAGAATATTTTATTTAAAAATAGTGCTGGTAAAATATAAGACGAGCTACAAGAATAACAAAAAGTTAATTAAAAGTTATTGCGAGAAACGATAAAAAAACAAATCACAAAATTCAGTTCCAACAAAATCAATCTGTTAACATGAGAGCACTGATGAAAAACTATTGCTCATCTGAGAATTTTTATTAGAGATGTTTTTACTAACTTTGACATTTTAGTAGAATTTGTCGGTTTAGTTCCAACGCGAAGCACAACAATCGGTGAAGTTTTACAAGTAAAGGTGCAATGCACAAATACAAAGTTTTTGGAAGAACAAATCCTTCTTTTATTTTTAGTATAAAGTTTAATTAAGGATAAAAAAATGTCTTAAAAAATATATCAATATTTAAATACTGTTAAGGTACTTTAATATATTTTTTAATAAAAAAAAAACATTTATTTGGTAAATTTTTTGTTTCAAATAGAAACTTTATTACTTTACATGTAAAAATTGTTTGAAATTTTAAGTTTATTAAAAAATCTGAAATTCAAGTTTTTTTCCAGAAGTTTTAAGCATAAATTTTCAAATTCAAAGTTTTTCCGGGATTCAAGTTTTTAGGCAACACTGATTGTTCACACTTAAATGTACACAACCATATAAATAATATTTTGAATTATATCAGCTGCAAGACTTAAAATTTAACATATACTATAACTCAAACTAACACAGTGGATTGAGCAAAACATTCATCATAAGTTTAATTTGCTTGTCTTTCAAGCAAAAAAGCCAGTCTGAGTCAACAAAAGCATTCCTGATATTTTCATAAACAAATAGTAACTCTTGCCAAAAATTATAAAAATGACTTAGTTGGCCTGAGATTTGAAGTCTTCAAATAGTGATTGCCTGAGTGTGTGGTAATGTCTAGTTGTTTATTTACTTGAATTTGAACTATTTTGATTAACAATGTACAAACTTAATAAATTTACCATTCCTAAATCTAGTTTATATTTAGTAGGTAGCTCCATAAAACAGCAATTGTTAGTATTGATATGCAAGGCATATAAACTAACTTAGTTTGACAAAAACAATGTTCGAAAAATGAAAATGTATACCTAAGAAAAACTATACTAATTTATTTCGTATATATTGTTTAAAATGTAGAAACAACAATGTTAGAAAATTATGAATTTACTAAACTTAAACTAACTAAAGTATTAAATAAAAAGTGGTTTAAAATATAAGCATCTTTTTAAGTTAGTGTGCATAGAAATTTAAATTAAATGCAAAGAAAACTTTTGAAAAATTATAATGTGTCAAAACAAAAATCAAATAAATTAATCTCTTATTACCATATTATTTTAAATCTTTTTACATTAAAATAAAACATTTACAAGTAAAAAATCTATATTAGAAACTTGGTATAAAAAATATTTAAAAAGAATATCTATGATATAAAGAAACGATACTTTAGTTAATTACGGTGCAATACTTTTGCTTAAAATGGAAAACATTTGAATTTAGTTATTTAATAAATAGGAATTATATAACTTACTTATTAAATCTAAGCACTCTTTACACTCTTTTTTTTTCAGATAAATACTTTCTGTTGTTAAAAAGAAATTATTATGAAACTGAGAAAAAAATATCCTGTTAGAATGTTAATCTGTCTTTTTCACATTTTTAAAATAAAGCAGTAATTTATTCTAATTAGTTTAAAATTTTATACAGAGATTTAAAACAAAACTAATCAAATTAAATTGAATTACCGAAAAAAAATTAACTTGAAATATATTTTTGCTCAGCGGGCCACATTTACATGCTCACGGGCCACAAAATTTTCTTTCGCGGGCCGCATTCCATTCAAAAAAATAACATGCTCGCGGGCCGCAAATTTACTCTTCGTGGGCCGCAATTGGCCCGCGGGTCGCAGTTTGCCGACCCCTGTGCTAAATAAACTTTTAGTCATTTTTTTGTACCAAAATTACTATTTGATGTGACAAAAAAAGTTATAAATCTATAAAAACTGTGTGATAAAAAATAAAAACATAACAGCTATCACTTGTAAGGCAAGTTTTTATAAAATTTGTACACATTACAGTTTACACGCATAAATAAATGAAAACTGATTAGTTTAAATAACAACAATGTAAGACATTAAACAAGTATAGTGAAATTTCTAAAGTAATGATTCGTAATACAGTTTGATTGTTAAAATTGTATTCAATGTACTTCTGTTTAGATTCCTAATTTTTGTTCGCTGAGGACTAAATAACAAAAAAACTTCAAAAAATAATAAGATATTCAGAAACATTTGCATACTTTGATAACATATTTTTGTATATTGACAAAATAAAAGATGATGAAAAAAAAACTGTTGACGTACTAAGACGATTTAGAAACTAACAAAATATTATTTTATTACAGTAAGATTATAACAAATCAAAATAAAATACATTATTTTGAGTGTCTTATCCAATGCTAATTTCAGACTATATAAGCTATTTGTATTTAAAAAGACACTTTCTGTGTAACTAAAACCAAATGAAATTAAAATTGATTGAAACTAGTATTTTTTTTAAATAGAACATATCTATGTTCAATTGCTTTTAGTTTTCTACGATTATCTTTTACATTACAATTTATTAATAGAAGTTTTTTGCTATATCTATGCAACTATAACAAAAGTTTTTAAATTGAACTAATTAAAAACCTTTAACACTATTAAACAGTCAATATAATGTGTAATATCACATAATTAACATTTAGAAAATATTTTTAAATAACGTAAGTATGACCTAAATCTAGCAGTTGTAAATATTTTTTTAAAACTTCAAGCGCCTAACCGAGAAAAGTTAAGGTAAAAAGCAGTTTGAGTTTCTTAATGATATATTTAATTAATCTTTATTTATAATAACTTTGCTTTGGAAAATAATTAGAAAAAAAACCAGAATAGAGTGATTAATAGTTGCATAGCAAGTACTAATACAATAAACATGATAAATTTAGCACTTTCCCAAGTCTCTTTATCATCTTATATTAACTTTTAACATAAAGAAATAAAGTGCACTCTGCAGCTAGAATCACAGCTTTAATTTAAGAAACTTATTTCAACAAAGTCGTTTTTCAAAACTTCTTGTTTATAATGTATATATATATTTTAAATATAAAGTAGAACAACGAAATAATTAAAGTACAGTTTGAATGAAACTTATGGCGTTCTTTAGTACCAATAATGAATGCTACTGTGGCAATGTTCATTTATCCAAAAATTAACCAAGCATACATTTTAATTTTAAAACTAACAAACGTTTATTATGAGTTCAGAGTCCTTCTTCTTATAATTGTAGTAAGTCATCTTTAGATAACAAAGCTTCAATATTTTATAAAATATTTTAAGTTTGTTGTTTGTAAAAAGATAATTTGAATTTTAAAAGTACAACAAAACTTTAAACATCGCTTGAATTCCAATCAAAATTGTTTAATTTTAATTTATGTTGTTTATCTAATTATGTTATTTTAAAAAAGGTTATTTGTTTAAACAATTCAGTATTTTAATTAAAAAAACAACAATGCAGATATAGGCATTTTTATATATGGCAGATAATATATTGTTTTCATTTTTGTTTTTTAAGAAATGGCTTGTTTAGTTTACTAAATCCAAGAGGCGTGATTGCTGTCTTGGTATTGCACATCTTGTTTATAAGTATTGCTGTAACAGCTTTATAAAAAAACACTTTTCTTAGAGATACAAATGTCTACTCAACTTAAAAATAAAAACAAAACATCATTTTAACACATTTTTAGTTTATATCATAATTTGAAAACTAGTAAAAACAAATTAAAATTTAGAATTTTGTTTTAGTTTACTTTTAGCTTTTTTAACTTTTCATACTAAATAATATGTGCATAGGCGGATCTAGACTTGTTCGCTGGTATTTTGCTACATTATATAAAAGTAAAAGATATTAGATTATCTACTGAAAAAATTTAATATAATTTTATATATATGTAAAATATTGGGCTTGGTTATCAGTTTTTTTTTTTTATTTGTATGTTTACCTTAAACAATATGAAGAACCATTAACAGGGTTGCAACAAGATCAGGAAAATAAGGAAAATCTAAAAAAATGACGAAAGTCAGGAAAATGGCAGTTTTTGAAAAAAAAATTGAAAAGTTAATAAACTTGATAAAATTTGAAAACTGTCAGATTTTCAGTTGAAACTTAACGAAATCCCTTACTTTTCAAAGCTTTAATACTGTAAAACATAAATAAATAATTCAAGTCAGGCTAAAAATGACTTCTTAAAAATTTACAAAACTACTTAATTTCCAATGCCTTTAACGGTAAAAGCTAATAAATATTTTTTAGAAAACTTCAATATTTTCTTATTAACATATTGAACAACTACCTTTATTAAAAAAGCAGTTTTTGTGAGCTTTTTAGTATTGATGGTTTTAGGCAAGGACACTCCTATAGTGAAATTGAAATATAAACACAAATGCTTATCTTGCATAAATTTAGAACAAAAGTGTTTTTTGTTTAAATCAACCCTCAAGTTCTTTCTAACTAAGCACTTAGTTTAGTATTCCATTTAACAAGTTTATGTGTATTCTTTATATATTTTTAGTTTTTTAAAGTTATCTGAATTTCAAGTGTCCTGGTCAAGACTTTAAAAGGTATCCATGGTATGCAACTCGATAACCGAAATATTTTTTCGTGCACCAGTTCCAAAAACCAAAATACTTGAACGTATATTTTGTCGTTCAACAAACTATAATAATAAAATTAAGTAAAAACAGACTGTATTGTTAATTTTTGTATGTTGAAGATAATTTAAAAAAACAATAGAGGAAATATTTATTTCAAACAGATGTATATTGTTTTTATTTATAACTGTTGTCAAGTTTTTACAGTAAGTAAGACTATAAACATATTTGTTTATCTTTTAGTTTAAAGGACTATTTTATATAAGATATAAAAAATGATATAAGAAATATTTTCATAATAGGATATGGTTAAGTTTTTTTTTTTTTGTAATGTTTTGTAGAATTAATGAAGTTTGTAAAACTTATAAGAGTTTATTATTAAATACTATTTTTTTTTTATAGAAAAATTTATAATAAATGATATAAGAAGTATTTATATTAGAAGTAGATAGTTAATTTTACCGTTTCGTAGCATAGTTTAGCCAGGAAAGTGGCAGTAAAAAGTCAGGAAACTTTTCTAAGCTTGATATATAGCAATTCCGCATTAAAATGATGAAAACGTTGTCTTAAATTCAAAATACGCAGAGTAATCCGAAATAATTTTTATTTTTATTTATCAGGCATTATTTCATTACTTTTATTTTTTGATATTTATGTTTTTAAAGTGCCTTTTTTAATATTTCGGTTTTTAGACAAATATAAACTGATGAATAATATTTTTTAAGTTTTTGGCTTATACTTTATCATACTGAGTTATATTATGAGTTTGAAATAACTCAGACTAGATATATAACTCAGCCTAGTTTTTGATCATTCAGGCTGGCTATTTTGTCATAAAGATTTTCATTACTGCATAGGAAGCTCTGTATTGAAAGATGAGACAAACATGAACGAAGATACTTTTGCACAATGTTCAAATATGCAAAGGAGTCAATTTTTAGGGATTAAAAAAAAAACCGACCAAAGGTAAAAGTTACACTTATGGGTAATAGTTTGAGTAATAGAAAAATTAATTTAAATAAAAAAAATTAAACAAAAAAGAAGACCAAGGGTAAGGGTTTTGGGTAACAGTAATAGTAAAAAAAAATAAATTTAAAATGATATTTACAAGAAAAATATAACCAGCCTAGGGTAAAGGTTAGGAGTAACAGTAATTGTATATAATATTAATTTAAAAGAAAAATAAACCAGTTCAAAAGTTTCTTCATTAAAAAAAAAATCATTTCTCGCAAAAGTTACTTGTGCAAGCGTGACGCCGTGCAAAAAATGCTTCTAGCAAAATAAACTTAAAATTATTTTTTAAACATGCAACTTTAAATTCACACTACCTTTCATAACTTTTCAAATTTATCTACTGATTATATCAAAGCAAGTTCTTTTACTTAATTTATTTTTTAAATGTTATATTTTTCTTTTAAGTTTACTAAGATTCAGATGTGCTTCTACTCTTTAAACTTATTTTTAAATAAAGTAGCAAAAATTTCTCCTGTTCAAAATAGTGCATTTTAACAATAATTTTTAATAAATTATTTGAATAGAAAAGTAAAGTTTTTAAATCTTATGGCTAACCAAGGCTTGTTTGATATTTATTTTAAAACTTAGATTACTTAAATTTTGTTTTTATTAGTACATGAATTGTTTTATGACACTTTTGCTAAGAACTATGTTTTTATTAAAACCTTTGGTTATTGTTTTGTACTTCACAGTAATTTTAGTTAAACAATAGTATTTTTTCAAACTTTTTTACAGTATAGTTATTTAAATTATTTTACAAGCTGAAAATAACTCAGGTTTGATTGATAAACATCAATCTAATTCTTTGTCAATCATGTATTCTGTTTTACTTGAAAGAATGACAACAGTGTAGTATAAACAGTTATTTCAACCAACATATATTAAACTTTCATTTTAAGCTTTGGTTTTTCAAGCTGGCTGTTTTTTTCTCAAAAAATGAGAACCCTGTATTAGGACCACCTTAAAAGTACATGTACTTAACCTTTTATTCTAAGTTAACTATGTTGTTGCAATAAGTTTATAAATCATTAAAACTTATTAAAATGAAAACGTGTACTACTTTGCCAAATATTTATTTTTTAAGTTTGTATAGTAGTTAACCAAAACAGGTTTTTACACTTGTTTTCACATGTTTTACTCTATTTTTATTTTCTTTGGTTTTTGTTTTTAAAGTAATTTAAACCATGAGGCTTTTCAATTGTCTAGACTTATTATATCAAGTAGAACTTTTTTTGTTAAATATTAATTTTTTTTTAACAACTTTAAATCTGAAATTATTAAATTTATTTACACTTCAGGCTAATTCAGGTTTGTTTAATAGTTTGTTGCGAAACTTAAGTAATTTGGATACTTTTTTAAACATCAAATCTTATTTTATAATTTTTTTTTTTTTGAATTTTTTTTACAAGTTTTTGTATTTTTTATTTTTATAATTTAGTCACTATGTTTAACTATTTGATAATCATACTTGGTCAGTAGTAATTTTTCAAACTTTTTGATAATACAGATGTTTCAATTATTTTACAACATGGAAAAAAAAAACTAAGACTTAGTTAATAAAACTCAGTTTAGTTTTCGTAAATAAATAATTCATTTTGACTCAAATAGTAGCAACTCTGTGGTAGGCAACTCTTTTAAACCGTAACAAGACAATTTTAAAAAGAGTTTATAAATTTCTAAATGTAAGAATAGACTTAATCTAGAAGTAAAATTGTCTTTTTATATTTACTTGCTTTTAACCTTAAAGCACTTATTGTAAAAAAAAAATTACTTTAGCCTATATGAAAATTAAATACGCAATGATTGACAAAAAAAAGCCATTTTTAAACCAGGGTTTCCCAAACTATGTCCCTCTCCGACAAGATTTCTCTTAAAACTACCATTGAAAACACCTAAGGCCTTTTTTTATGTTCTTCGTCATCAAATCCAGAACATCTAGTGTAAATATCTAATTCTGGCCTTTTTACTCTTCCTTTTACAGTTTGTGGTCCCCTAGATTTACTAAAGTTTTCTCGTTATAACTAGTTTAAGTTTCAGAGCTACTATTGAACCGCTTAAAACCTGTATTTTTTCTCTTCATCTTAAACACCAGACTATCTAGTGTAAATTTCAAATTATGACCTCATGGCAATCCTGTAGCCCCTTTACAGCTCATACCCAACCCTAGATTATGATTTCCTCCTTTGCTGCTTATGGCCGCCTAACTTTCAGTAATGGCCCCCAAGAGAGCCACTTGGCCCACTTTAGAAAATCCTTATGTAAACTAATTAGGAAGATGCACTATTTCCTATTTTAAAATTTCAACTTTATTTCAATAATGTTAAATGTTATCTAAAAGTTGTATAAACTTGTTTATTTGTTGAAAGTAAAATGCAGTAAATTTCTATATATTTTTGTATAAAGCATTTATTAGTCAGCTTTATTAAAATAGTATATCACAGGGTTTTTACCATGTTATTTAGTATAGTTCATTTATCAACAAAAAAAGGTCAAAATATTTTTTCTAAGACTCATGGTATGAAAAAACTTTTCATTATGGGTTATTTTATATTTTAATTTTTAAAGTTTTTGTTCATTTAGTTCATTAAAAACAAAAGGCTCCTGTCTCTGTTTTTAAGTTACATCTTATTTGTTTTAAGTAACAAAGTAAATTTGTTACTAGCTTTTAACAAAAACTTTTAAAAATACTCAAGTTTTTAAACATTTATATATAACTTAATCAAACAAGTTTTACAAAAAAAAAGTAATTGGCTGAAATCAAAATAAAAAATTTTAAACAATTTAAAAGCTTTGAAAGAATATTTAAAAGCATAGTTAACCTTATTAGTAAATTATAACTTTTAGATAAAAAAATTGAAATATAAATTTTCAGTTTGGAAAATAAAAATTTCACAATTTCAAAATTAAATGTAATTATGAAAAGTTTACTGGTTTTAGTATTGATAGTGATTAAATAAATTTAAAAACAAAAAAAAATTAAAACACTCCTGATAAATGATGATTCTAAGGCAACATTGCAACTTTATTATACTAATGTCTCGGTCAAGTCGATTAAATGAAATAATCTTTTTTTTTTTATTTCAGTTAATAATAACTTGATTAAACCTAAAAATATTATATGCTTAAGTATAACCTAATTTTCAATTAGTACATATTATAAATACATAAAAGTTTTCTTAATTAAAACTTTACAAATAATTATTTTTCATTATATTTAATTTAAAGTGAAACTGTAATACCAATGTTCTTTAAAAGTTATGCAGAATCTTAAATTTGTAATTAACACAAATATTTTCAGCGGAAAATTTTAAGTAAATTAGTTAGTAGCTTTCTTATGAAATCAGGATCTTAAAAAATAGTTTAAAATTTATTATCACATTCTAAAATATTAATTAAGACTAGTTTCAATTCTTTTTAATTAGTGTACAGCACAAAAGTGAAACTTATTTCTGCTTGCACTGAATGTCTAATCGTTGTTATTGAACATGGTTGTTTACATTGTTAATTTTAACATTTAAAATTTAGTGATATAGCACAATCAAATCTGTGAAATAAGTTTTCTTTTGTTAAACTACTATATAATTGAACAGCCAAAACTTTTCTTCATTTTGACAGCGTAGCAAAGGTTATATTTGAGTAGTATAAATATTAATTAACAACAATAATTTGTTTTATACTTTTATAAAATTCTCAAATATTTTAGAAGTTTTTTTTTTTTAGTATTCTTAAAAATGATTTAAGTGTTTTTTAATCATTTTAAACAGATTTTAAAGCTTTAAACTATTAAAATTAGAAGTAATAATGGAGTACGAATGTTGTATATGCCTGGATAGGTTATTCAAAGTAGACAAAGAAGTATCTGTCACGCCGTGTGGTCATACCTTTCACAAAGACTGCATATCAAACGTAATAAAAGATGAGAATAAGAAATATTCCAATTTGTAGACAAGATTTACAGGAAAAAAAAATAGTTAAAGTTCACTTTAATGTGAATAAAGAACTTGACTATAGTGATTGTTCAAATGATACTTTGAGCTTCTTTGATAAAGTTGTTGAGTATGAAGCAGACAAAAGGATGACCATGGTAAAAATCATCAAGAAGTTAGATAAAGAAAATGTCCGTCTAAAGGAAACTTA
Source organism: Thalia democratica (assembly GCF_965202585.1). Lineage (NCBI taxonomy): Eukaryota > Metazoa > Chordata > Thaliacea > Salpida > Salpidae > Thalia > Thalia democratica. The sequence continues at coordinate 17,897,525 of NC_139169.1, forward strand.
CAAAACCAACTGTAAAGGCTACCGCTTGTGTAAGGTGTTCTCGAGAAGTTTCCAGAAAGAAATCAAAAACTTGAATGAAAAATTCAGTAAGCTTAACTTAACAAAGGGTGGGTTGAAAAGGAAAAGAAGATTGCTTAATGAAAATGAAGAAACTATTGAAGAACAAAAGTTAGAAGTTAAAGAAAATGATTTTTATGTAAATACTTGTGAGGTTGCTATCAACAATATCAGAGCAGTAATTAGTAAAGGCTTGTTTATTTGTTATTGTTTAAATAACTTAATTGTTTATGTTAAACTTATAGTTTTATATAGAATCAGGATCTAAACAGATCTTTAATTTATAATTAAGTCCAGATGAACAAGTTTGAAAGTATTCAAAATTTTGAGTCTATCTAAAAAGATACTATCATTAAATTCAGTTCAAAACAACCACTGAAAATACATAAGCTTAAAAAACATATAATGCACTTAAAATATACAGTTTCAGACACTTTTACTAATAAAATTGACAATTTTGTTAACACTTTCTTATTTTTGTAAAAGCTTTTAAAACTAATTACAAAAATTAAAAGTAAACTTATTCACATAACCCTGAATGTATCATTAATATATCTTTATTTATGTCTGATATATATTATTATCGTTGATTACTAAAATAAATTTTTAGAGTAATTTAACAAAAAACTTTAGACTTTGAATAGTCGTTTAACTGAAATTAAGCCTTAGTCACTTTAGAATATCTTAACTACTCTTAACCGATTGCAACTTAATTAAGCAACATCTGGAAACAGTCTATTATCAATTTAAAAAATTAAATTCTATTTTAACTAGCGTGTCTTATAGAAAAATCAGATCAGCAAAATATTAGATCAGCAGTTTTTGTTTTAAAACTTAAAAAAAATAATTTTGAGTTGTGTCAAGTAGAAAATAATTCTCAATATAAAATTTTCAATTAATTTTATTATGGTTTTTAGTTTTATATTATCTTGAAAATCGGAATTTTTTGGAGGGATTTATATTGAAAAAGTAAATGAAGTTTTTAGTGGAAATAAGAAAGCTTTAGATTACAACATGAAAATATGGTTGAATAAAAATTTACTTTATGAACGGCTTTTAAATAAAGTTGAAAACAATATGAAAGAACTACACGTAAACGATGAAAAAATAAGTAATCTAATATTGATGAAATCTGTTGAATTAGAAGTTGAAAACAAGGCGTTGCAGGAAAACAACAAAGCAATAACTAAATACCTTGAAATTTTGGAAAAATTGCTCAGACAGGCTCAAAACAAAGCAGAGTGCTTGAAAAACGATTACTAAAATTTGAAGTCTGAAAATAATTATCTATTGGCTGATTTAAAAACTACAAAACGGATAAAAACTAATGTTAATAGGTTATCTAGAAATACAAGAGAAAAGCAAAACGATAACATTAATGATGTTCAGATAAAAAACTGCTATTAAACTAAAGGTAGATTTATTTTTTTTAATTTTAATGTTACTACATTTTTTAAAACTTTATATTACTTTACTTATATATTGTATACGTAGTTCTTTTATTGCAATTTAAAGCTTAATCATCAAACCAAAGCTCTCAGTAGACACAGGTTTCATTTTTTTACAAAAATATTTTGCCTGATTTTTTACTAATATTTAGTTTATTTTACGGCAAGTCAAACCCTGCTTTGATTACTATTACCGATGTTTTCTTTTTACTGTAATAATGTTATCAAAACTTGATTAACTGTTGTATACTTATTTTTATTTTCTAGGTGCAGAAACCAATGAAATTAAAAGTTACAAATACATTAGCGGAGGATAAATGATGAAAAAAATCACGAAAACTGTGTTTTGAAAATGGACACAAACATGGGAAAATGGAATCATTTTAAAACTATGGATACACGTAGAAGTGAACATCAATCCATAGTAAAAGGAGATCAAATGTATTTGATAGGCGGATATAATGGATCAGACTACGTTGATTCCGCTGAAAATGAGACCATATCTCTTAACGAGGAATTAGCTAACAAAACGTTTCCTTTCATGCAAAACAAACGGCTAAGCTTTGGAATGTGTTCTTTTGCAGAATGTGTTTTTGTCGGAGGAGGATATAAAAACTCTTCTGAAGATATAGACAAATGCGAAGTCTACAGTTTTGAAACTTGTGAAAGGATTGAAGTTTCTAGTATGAACACTAAAAGAAACGAATTTACTTTGACTTACTTTCAAGGAAAAGTCTGGGCTGTTGGCGGTTATAACCACTCAAATGACACACATACATTGCTGGACACAATAAAAACATTCGATATTACAAAAAACAAATGGAAAACAAGCAATTTGAGGCTCCTAACTGAACGATCTGGACATTGCACTGTTGATTACCACAGAAAACTCTTTGTTGTTGGTGGCGATAAAAAAGACTCATTTTTAGCTTCTGTTGAAGTTTATTCAAGCGAAACCAATCAGTTTAGTTTTGTTGCTTCAATGAATATTTCACGATGTTATTTTGGATGCTGCGTTGTAAATTCAAGTTTGTATGTGATTGGTGGTAGTTTAGATTACGACACTCTAACAGATGAAGTTGAGGTATACGACATTGAAAAAGATGAATGGAGAAGAGGTCCGAGTTTGCCTTTAAAATTGGCTGATTTTGCTTGCTCAAACACTTAACGACCAGTTCTCATTTTACAACTCTATAATTTTTTCTTGCTCTAAAAATTTATAATTTCTGCTCATATTATAAGAATCAGCTAGTTATAAGATATATAATAATATTTTTAGTTCCATGTTGTTAATAAAAAAGTTTAAGTTTGTCTAGCTCTAAATAAAAGCTTGTATAGTTTTAACAAGTATAATATTTTTGTAAACTATATACAAACTAAAGTGATTGACTAAAATATTTTTCTTGTTTTCAACAAAGTTGTTAGTGTAAAACTCAACTATTTCTGTTTTAATAGAATTTATCTATACAAAAAACTTTTATCCTAAAAAAAAATTATTTTTAACAAAATATAATTTTAATAGTTAAAATGAACACCTTAAGTTTTATTTTATTACTATATCCTACACATATTGTTTTAATTTATTATGTGTATTTTCCTTTACTTTATTTTTTTTTGTTTCGTTTGTTTTTTCTATATAAAATAAAAAAAACTACTTTTTTAATTGTATCTAAGTATGTGTAAATAGTTCTAAGAAAAAATAAACTAACCATCGAGTTCACTATAAGAAAAGTAATTTTTATAGTCCTTTAAACTCCAAGCTGAAAAAATGTCCATATTATTATAAAAATAGTATAAATAAATAATTTCACAAGAGTTTCTAGAGTGTTGAAATTGATTAATTAAAGATTTCTAAATTAAATAATCTCAGTTATGTCTTAACTGCAATTGTTTTTATTACTCTTGGTGCTTAAAAATATAAGCTTGTGTAAAACTCTAATGTATTGTTTAGTATAATTATATTAGTTAATTTAGTATAATTATCTTTTCTTTTAGTAGTAAACATTTTGTTGTTTATTTTAGTATGTAGCTTGCTATTCAAGAATTTACTCATAAATTATTTTCTATAGATTAAGTTTTCATTTTTTAATTAATTAATTAAAATGGGATGAAGGTAGTCTTCCTCTTTTGATTTTAAAGACCGGACAGGATTGAATTTTAGATAAACATAAATAAAAATGGTAAGAACCATTAAAAAAAATCAGTCACAGTCTTTTACAACCTTTGGACAGATCACAGTCCTCCATTGGACAGACTATGAATAGCTTTACTAAGAGGTGGAATGCCCACAGAAACATATGGAAAAACAATAAAACTGAACTAAACCATGAAATAAAAGATCAATTTGCTCTAATTATACATTATAATAAATTTCACAAAAACAATATACCAGAAAAAATAGAAAATGCCTACACAGTCCAGTTTTTAGAAAGCCCTATAAGAACTAATTTAGACTACACAGAACAATGGTGGATTAAAAAAACTAAGGCAAAAATTAATTTAAACAGTGTTTTTAAGGAATAGTTTTAATGATAAAAAATTGAAAATGTCATCAAAAAAATATTTTTTTTATCAAGTACAATACTAGAGAATTTTTTAATTGTTTGTTGTTTATAGAAATAGTTTTTCTTAGTTACAGTAAACAAAAATAATTTTCCAAAGTGTCTTTTTTTCAGTTTCTCAAATTTAAAAATTATATCAAATTTTACTGACTAATCTCAAATATAAGTGTTCCATTAATTTTAAAGTAATAGTATAAAATTCAGTATTTTAATAATATGGTGGTTTTTAGTTTTATTTTAAATTTTGCTAAAAATATTTAATTTACGGTACTTAATTTTCTCTAGTTGCTAGTATATTTTTTTGTTTTCTACAGAATTGAAAATGTTTGTTTTTTAATAAACGAAAGATCTATTCTAAGTGGTTGTAAAAGACTGTGACTGATTTTTTTTAATGGTTCTTACCATTTTTATTTATGTTTTCATTTTTTGTTAATTTTAATAAATAGCTTGAAAGCTTTATCTATAGAAAGTAAGTTATTATATAATAAAACAGTAACTTCTTGAATAGGAACCTAATGATTGATATTAATAGTACAAATTGCGACAATGTTAAAACTATGCTGTATATAAGGGGTTGGCAACGATTTTAGTCCGCGAGCTAGGTGTGAAAAAATTAATTTGTGTTTAATCTAAAGTATTTAAGTTGCATTCACGAAAATCACTCAGTTATTCAGCGACAAATGATAATTTTAGGTGACCATTCTTTTTTGTATCTAATATAAACTTAAAATTTCTTACAATTTTTACTTAAGCTTGTTTTTATTCTCTTTATTTTAACTATCAAAATGTTAAGAATAAGTTTCAAAATTTAATTTGGCGGGCCAGATTTACAAGCTAGCGGGCCGCACTTATATTTTTTTCAAGCTGGACCCTATTTAGATATTCGAAATGTTGGCGGGTTGCTGATTTTCGTTCTGAATTTTTTGTTATAGCCATCATCGTTGCAAAAATACATTCGAAATTGTTGCTAAATTGGATTTATTTATATTAATACTATTTTTATCAAACAATAAAATATACAATAAAAGCAAGAGAGTGGTTAAAATTTATTTTACAGTAAATAAGTTGTTTGAATTAAAGGTTAATAAACTAAATTCAAAACTTAATAATTACATTGATACAATAAAAACTAACAACGGAGCCAATAAGTTTGATTAGAACTATTCAATTAAATCAACCAATGGTGGTTACTGTTTTGTCTGCATATTTTTTGCTGTTATTAAAATTTAATTTTACTTTTCTATTTGATGTTTACAAAGAAAAGACAAGTGCAGTAGTAATTTATCAATCTTCTGTCCTTACAGAGAAGGGTCAGCAACATTTTATGAAGAACAACTGAATTTACTTAAAAGGCTATTCGCGAGCCACGATGTTTTGAAAAGTTTTAATTTTAAAATAAGTGTCAAATACAACTGCGATTAATTAATAAATAAACATTATTTAGGCAACACTTTACTGAAAAGAAGGTTTTTTTTTCATTATCAATTAGCACCAATTGCTTTTTTTTCATTTGATTCTTTTTTAAGTAAACGGTATGCCAATTATTTTTTAAGAGTCATATTTTACCAAACAATTTATGTTTAAACTCAAAGTAAATCATTCAAATTTTACCAACAAACTTTGATATATTTACTGAAATTTAATAACAAATACAAACAATTTATAGAAATTTATAAAACTTTTTTCTACTATAAAAGTTTTAGATTTTTATTAGTTTCACGATTTGTTTTAAACTAAAAAATACGTTTTCTATTAAGCCCTGCCTATAGGACGTAGTTCTCATACCCCAGGTCTAAATAATTTTTTTATTTAATTTTAAATTTTTATAAAATCTAAATAGTTTAAATTGTGCAGACCAAGTCTGACCTAATTTTTTTATATGCGATTGCGGTAGACCACTAACTTAAAGAAATGTTTAATTTAAATTCATACCAAACTATTATCAATATAAATTAAAAGTATTTAAGTTGAACACTCATGTGCAAACATAGTTTATGTGTAGGCAATGAAAAATTCAAAAGAGGCCACTAAAAACAATGAGGCAATGAAAACCAGTTTATTTTTCAATTATGCTATAACTAGTCGGTCGCGTTTATTTCGTTTGTTCTTCTTAATAGTTTATTTTCATAAACGTTATGAACAGCTAATTCTAGGTTAACTTTACAAACCAACAGACCTCATGAGTCTTTCTTGTCCATTCATATATGTGGTGATATGAAGAAAAATTAGCTCCCTGTTTGTTTAAACCTTTACGAAGTTTACTTTATAAGCTGATAAAATCTTGGAACGAAAATTTTTCGTTACATTATTTTACTAATGCCATTATAAATTTTAAATTTAAATGATTACCCTTTCAGAGCATTTATGTGATCTTACACGAGGTTGCAAGGGGGGAAACTAGACTTTGCATCACCTCCTGGTTTCTCCAAACTTTTTTTTTGAAAACAGTGTCATCAGACAGTCATTTGAAATAAAGACAGTCTACAGACCCGAAGCTTGGACTTTTGTATGCCGTGACATTAGTTCAAGTTATCAAAAAGTTTTATCATACCAATTCGTTCATCAGACATAGGTCTCAGTCTATCAAAGGCTTGTGGTCTGATGTTTGAATTAAAATGATCAATCTTTTTGTTACATTGATTTAAATGTGTAAACTTTAATGTGTACAGTTTTCTTAACTGACTAAAAAATAATAGCTGTAATGGTTTTATTTTTAATCACACAATTTTTATAAGTTAAAACAATTTTTTGTCACGTCAAATAGTAATTTTGGTACAAAAAAAATGTCTAAAAATTCATTCAGCTCAACGATCAATAACACGCATGGCATGGAAGTAGAAACTAAGCTGCTTCTTTCTGCTAATAATTTCAATAAAGTTCACTAACAAGTCAAGAAAAGACGCAATAGAAAGGGAAATTCCTTACCAGGTTTACCTGAAGCGCCAAACGGACAGACTCTTTGGAAAACGAGTTAAAAAAAAAATTGCGTACTTTGTCAATACCGCTCATTTCGTACTTTGTCAATATTAGGAAAGATATTTTTAAATGTGCAAATGTTTCTGCTTAGCTATTATTTAGCTTCGTTATATGGTTTGGTTGTTAGAATTGTATTATTATAAACTTTTGTTTAGATTTTTTTGATACTTAGTCCTCAGCAAATAAAAATTAGCAATCTAAACAAAAGTACATACAAATAAAATTCTAACAACCAAACCATCTTACGAATCACTACTGTAGAAATTTTGCTGTAATTGTGTTATGTCTTACATTGGTGTTATTTAAACAACAATGTGTTTTTGATTTATGTGTGTAAATAGAAAAATGTACAATTTCTATAAAAACTTGCCTTAAAAGTGATAGCTGTTATGTTTTTATTTTTAATCTCACAATTTTTATAAGTTAATAACAAACCCTTTGTTACGTCAAATAATAATTTTGGTATAAAAAAATGCTATAAGTTTAATTAGCATCATGATAAACAACAGTTGGAAGTACAAACTAGACTGCTTCTTTCTTTTGACATATTTTCAACTTATGTTCACTCGAAGTCGGGAAAGGACGCACGAGAAAAGGAAACTTCCTACCAGGAACGCCACACGGGCAAAAGTCTGTGAAAACCGAGTTCAAACACGAATATTTGGCTTAGCTGACAATTACGCGCTGGTTTTGAGTGCCGTCTACTGCTTGGCAATTGAAAACATTTACATGGACGTGTACAAGATCACATAGGGAAGCATACATGCCTACAAACAAAACAACGACACTCGCAGAAAATTTGCTTACTCTAGGGGGTATTACGAAGGTTACAGGGACAGGAAACAAATTAGGTGGAGGACCTCGACACGTAAAAAGCGTGATTGGAACTAATCGGCCGTTTTGAACCACTTTGAAAGTGATAATCGGTTGGAACTACAGGAATTCGTGTTGAGATGGTGAACGGAAGAGCGCAGCAAGTGAAGCCGAATGTTTTGCAGGGGAAGAAAGTATTTTGGTCGATGGTTACCTCTGTGCAAAACTCGTTCAACGACGACAATTACAAAAATAGTTTCTGCCGACACAAACTCCAGTTTCGAATTCCAGAGCTCCTGCAAAGGCGACTCGGGCGGTCCAGTGGCTTGCAAGCAGTCGAAAAGTGTCCAGTTCGATAATTTGGTGAACAGTGTCATGCGGAGGTTTTAACTTTCAAACGGCTGGTAGCATTGGACAGCCGTGCGTGGCAGCTAAGCTTTTGGCCCACGTAGAGCAGATTGATGAAAACGTGAGAACAGTTTCTCTAAACTTGATTATTAAGCAAAAAGTATTGGACGCTGGAGAGCCTTATCACGCTCAATATTTCAGCAACAAAAAATGTTATATTATAGCTTGCTAAGGTGCCATCCTCAGCAAAAGATGGGTTTAAACTGCAGCAAGTTACTTTAACAATTTTCCTTTGCAGCACACAGAAGGACTGTTCAGTTTATAAGAAGACCCGAAATAGATCTTGAAAGTGCCGGTTGCAACATAGGGTAGCTTGCAGGTGAAAGATGCAAATAATTCGTGCCAACACGGAGACTATCAAAATGACAAGTATGATAAGCACAACATTGTAGTGATATTTCTCCTCGGTGAAGTTGATTACTAAGTTGAGTTTGATAAACAATTTAGAATGATTACTGGTTGCAATGTGAAAGACTGCAAAGTTTTTAGATGGGAAGATAATTGTAAAACTAAAACTGCAGAAGACAAAAATTCTCTGCAAGTAAGCAAAGTAGGTATTTTAGATGAAAAAAAGTTGCAGCTCTCTCATGTTAAACCCAAGTGTTATGCAGTTGCTTTATGATCATCATGATTTTACTGAACAAGAATTTTTAATACCTACCATCAGTGTTGAAGCAGGAACTAGTTTAACTTACAAAGATTATATACATGAACACCATGTAGTTAACGAAGTCGCATCTTTCAGAGGATACCTCCGTATGAAACGGTTCACCAAATTACCGAATTGGACACTTTTCGACTCCTGCAAGCCACCTGACCGTCCGAGTTTGCCAGAGTTTGCAGGAGCTCTGGAATTAGAAACTGAAGTTTGTGTCGGCATTTTTTTCGTTGAACAAGTAGTACAAGTACTCGACCGTAGACCAAAAGCATGTCTACTCCTGCAAAAAATCCGAATTTACTTTACAATTTAAACTAGCTCATGCTTCAACACTGATGGTTAGTCTTTGTAGTTCCTGTTCAGTAAAAATATGATAAAAATAAAGCAATTGCAACTTGGTTTTAACATGAGAGAGCTGCACCTATTTTCATCTAAAATACTCACGTTTCTTACTTGCAGAGGATTTACGTACCTTGTAGTTTCAGTTTAACTATTATCTTCCCATCTTAACACTTTGTAGTCTTTCACACTGCGACCAGTAATCATTCTCAACGGTTTGACAAACTCAGATTCGTAATCAACTTAACTGCGGAGAGTTATCAACGCAATGTTGTGCTTTTGATAGTCTTTATGTTGGCACAATAGTTATTAAAGTAACTCGCTGTGGTTGGAACCCATCTTTCTTTGAGTATGGCGCCTCGGCAAGCTATAATATAATCTTGTTTGTTGCTGAAATAAGGAGAGTGATAAAGAGGGTTCCCAACTTTCGCGTCTTATCCTTGCTTCTTAATAACCGTCGGCCAAAGTTTGTTAAATTTGTTTGTTCATATCAAATTGTCGAACTGATCACTTTCGACTGCCTGCAATCCACCTGACCGCCCGAGTCGCCTTTGTTCTAGAACTCAAAACTAAAGTTTGTGTCGGCAGAAATTTTCTAATTGTTGTAGTTGAACAAATTGCACACGTAACAGAGGCGACCGTCTGCTACAAACATGTCATCTCCTGCAAAACATCCGGCTTCACTTGCTGCTTGTTCACCATCCGCACCCGAAGTCCTGCAGTTTTAACCGATTATCAATTTCAAAAGGGCTCAAAACTTCCAGTTGGATTCAATCACGCTATTTCATTGTCGAGGTGGAGCCGAAGTCCGACTTGTCTTCCCCCAACATTTGTTTCCTGTCCCTGTAACCTTCGTAAAACCCCCTAAAACTATAAAACATTCTGTAAGTTTCGTTGTTTCGTTTTGGGGCATGTATGCTTCCCGCTGTGATCTTGTAAACGTCCAAAAAAATGTTTTCAATTCCCAAGTAGTGGGCAGCGCTTAACACTCTGTGCGTAAATGTCAGTTAAACAAAGTATTTCGTGTTTGAACTCGGTTTTCACAGACTTCTGCCTATGTGGCGCTTCAGGTACACCTGGTAGGCAACTGCCATTTCTTGTGCGTCCTTTCTTGACTTGTGAGTAAACACAAGTTGAAAATATCAACAGAAAGAAGCAGCTTAGTTTGTATTTCAAACTGTTGTTATTTATGATGCTAAATATATGTTTAGTCATTTTTTTATATCAAAATTACTATTTGACGTAACAAAAAAAAGTTTAAAATCTATAAAAATTGTGTGATAAAATATAAAAACATAACAGCTATCTTTTTTATGGCAAGTTTTTATAAAAATTGTACACAATATAACTTACACACATAAACCAAAGAAAATGAAAAAGTGGTTTAAAATTGAGCATCAATGTACATGGATGTGCAAGTAATTTACTTAAAGTGCACAGAAAACTTCAAAAACAATAAAAATTTGTCAAAATAAAACCTTTTTTTATATCATTTTAAATGTTTTTGTGTATATTTAAACTTAACATATATTTATTAAGTATCTATAAAGGAAACTTAGATATAAACTAAATGTTAAACAAAATACCTAATCCGTAAAAAATTACATTTTAGTTAGTTATTTTGCATTACTTTTGTACACAATGGAAAACATATTCATTTAGTCTTTTTGTTAAATAGGTTATGTAAAAATAACCAAGTCCAATCATTTTTAACATTCTTTTTAAGATCAAAAGTTACTGTTTTAACCAAAAAAATTATTATAGAAATGAAAACAAAAACTTTGTTCTAATGCTAATCTGTCAAGTCTTCTAATCGTTTGAAAATTTTTTACAGGGACTTGAAAAAACATTAATCAAATAAACTTACTTACCGAAAAAAATTAACCTAAAATATATTTTTGATCAGCAGGCCACATTTACATGCTCGCGGGCCGCAGCTTTTTCTTTCGCGGACCACAGTTTGCCGAGCCCTGTTTTAGTGTCTAGTTTTAGTTAAAATAAAGTCAAGGTAAAAAACTGTGTTAAGTAGTATAACAATATAGAAAAGATATTGTAGAGTTACTTAGAATTTGTTTTTCAATAAAAAAAAATTATGATGATGACAAAATCTTTTTATCTTTTTGCTAGATCTTTTTTTTTAAATTAAAAGTATACTTCTTATCTTATTATACAAAATTTATTCGAATTTCCAGGTTTTTTAGTAAATTTTGTTCAAAATCTAAGGTTTTTAGTGCATTTTGTTCAGAATTCCATGTTATTTTCAAAACTTATCGAATTCCAGGTTGTTCCAGGCTTTTTTATCATAAAATATCAAGTTCCAGATTTTTTCAGAGTTCTAAGATTTTTGGCAACCCTGTATATAATATGATTGAAAAATAAAAACTGCTTTAATATAGCCAATTTAAATCGGAAAGTTTTAGCAAAATTAATGCAAATTTCTATTTCAATTTTATTATTCTTGATTTAAATTTTCATTTTTGGAAAATTGTTTATTTGCATGCATAGGTAGGTGTTTTCAAATTTCAGGTTTCAAGGTAAAGTGTCAACCCTGTATCATTGTTTAAATGATATTTCTTATCTAATGTTTACTTCTTGTAAGTTCAACAGTTTAAAAATTGGAAAAAAAAAATTGTTATATGTTAAGTTTATAGTTAAAACTATTTTAACAATACTATCTTAAAACTTCATTTTTTAGAGAGAGCACATTTATCACTTACCAGTCTAAAGCCGCTAATTTAATACAAAGTATTGAGTATAAAAACTTGATTAGACTAGATAACACTAAATCAGATCTATAAATGGCAATTGATTCTAATTTATTTTCAAACATATTATAAAACATATTAATTGTTAAACAAAACTGTAACATTTGAAATCAACAGAAAAAAGGAAACATGATTAAACAATAGTACTATTAAATTTATATCAACTTTATGAATTCGAAATACAATAAATCAGGGGCGTGTCTAGACTTTTTTCAAAGGGCGTTTACATTTTTTGTTCTTAATTTGCCGCTTATGTACGCATTTCTTAGGTATGCACTACCAGTTAAGTACGCAATATTTAGCCGAAAAATTCTGTGTTGTATATGCTTTTTTTTTTGCTTAGAAATAACAAAAAATATATAAGTAGTATTAGAAAAATTCTATACTTTTTTATTTAAAATGCTGTATTAAATTTAGCTAAATAAAAACTAAAAGTACCAGAAAAAAGCTAAGAACTTACAAATTGTATATCAAAAATCAAATCTGTTATTTAAAACAAAAGTATTACATACATAACTAACTTACTCTATAAAAAAATAACTTTTTTATCAGGAACTAATATTAAAAAGTAATTAAAACTAGAATAATGTTTTATAAAGCGCATTTCAATTTTGAATTAAATGATAGATTAGATGGAGTTCTTAAAATTTTTTTTATAAACTTAAAAATCTTTACATTTATCTATTTCTTTATAAATAAAAAAAAAATCAAGTAATTTAATCTATAAAAATTTAAATTTCACTAAAATGAATGTTTGTACATATACAAATAAACTAAAATATCTTTATAAATATTTATTCTAGTTTTAATTAATTCTAGTTTCAATTTTTTCTGATAAAAAAGTAAGTTTTTTATAGAGTAAGTTAGTTATGTCTGTAACATTTTTGTTTTAAATAACAATTAAAATTTTGATATACAATTTGTAAGTTCATAACATTTAAACAAAATTTAAAGAGAATTTAAATTTTGATTTAATTATTAGTATAGATGGAGTTTTACAAATTTTTTATTTAAATTTTGAACTTTTTACATTTATATATATTTTTATAATAAATGTTTTTTTTTCAAATAACTCAATCTATAAAAATTGAAATTTAACCCAAAATTGTTTACACTTATACAATTAAATTAAAATATCTATGAGTTTATTTAATTGTTTGCCTGATAGTGCAGGGATTAAAATGATGGTTTTGAAATCTTATTAAGTTAAAAATTTGAAAAATCAAAAATCAACTTTGTGAAAAATGTTTAATTTTTATAGTTCAACGTTCAACAAATAAAATTGGTAAGAAAACGAAAGCTTTAATATATGTAATAATTTTTTTTCAAGAACATATCAATCTGATATTTACCTCAAACTTTAGATTAGTTTAGATATGTTTTTATTAATCACTTGAGTTATTTTATGACACTTTTGCTTAGAGCTATGTTTTTACTTAAACCTTTGTTTATTGTTTTGTATTTATAAGTAATTTTACTTAAATTAAAGTAGTTTTTAAAGCTTTTTGACATTGTAGTTGTTTAAATTATTTTAAAAACTGATGACACATCACGGCAGATTGATAAATACCGTCTAGTTTTAGTAAATTAAGTACACTGTTTTGCCTCAAAGAATGGCAACAGTGTAGTATAAACATTTATTTCAAATCAGAACAAGTCAATTTTTAACAAAGAGCTTATAAATTATTAAAAGTATAAAAAAATTAATTCTAGATAAAAAAAAAAAAATTACTTGCACCTAACCTGTAGAGCACTGTTTTTAAAAGTAATTTTCTTTTAATGTTATAACAACGAAAATTTAATAAATATTTAGTAAATCAAAGCCTAAATTAAATCAGACCTGTAAAAATTCATAAAAGAAAGTTTCTATAAAAAACAACACTATTGGTAATAAATTTAAAATGTAAACTTTTCACAATCTTGATATTTAGTTTTATTTTAGTAATGATTAATTGTATCTTCAAGTTGTATGACTCAACTTAATTATTTTTTTATAACTAATTTCTATGTAGAAAAATTATTTTTTATTTCAATATATAGAATTAAAAATCAGCTGTATTAAAAAAGGTTTTCACATTGTTTTACCAAGTTAAAACATTTTTTCTGCCCTGCTTTTATTTTGACTTTTAAGTTTTTATTCATTTAGTTCACTAAAAGTAGAGGCGAGTCTCAAGTCTTGGTCTTTAAGTGGGGTGGTACATCCTGAATATTTTTAGATAACAGAGTAGTTTTGTACTAGTTTTTGATAAAATACTTTTAAATATATATTAGGGGCCAATTAACTTAAAGGTAATATAATTATTTAAAAAATTGTTTTTAAACATTCCTATTTTATAAAATAATTTCAATAATAGAGAAATTATATTAATATTGAGATTTTTGTTTTAGTGTACTTTTAGTCTCACTTATGTTTTACTTTTTATACATGTAGTATGAGCCACTTTAGAACTGTTTACTGATGTATGTGTCGCCCTTAAAAAAGGAGAGAAATAAAAAAACTCTACATACTTGAATGTCTTTTAACTTTTACACTTTTTAAAGCTTGTGCTTATTTACTAGTTTTTTTATTTTTGATTATTGACTTTAAAAATGTAAACAAGGTATAAAGAATCATTTAAATGATAAAAAGACTGTCTTACTTTTAAGTTACTTTGAATAGTTCAATATTTTTTAATCTAGGGTAACTTAGGCTTATTTAGACCAACTCAGGATTTTTTGATATATTTTTGAAAAACTCAAGCTGGTTTGGATATTTTTATATAAACTTTGTGTTTTATAACTTTAAGTATTTATTTTCCTTGAACATTATGTTTCTTTTAAGGACCTTCACCTTAAATTGAACTTAAATTACAATTTAATTTTTTTTATACATCATAAACAGAAATTTTTAATTATAATACTTATGAGAAAGTTTAAATAAATATATTATAAGTAATAGCTCAAGCTAACTCTTACTAGATTAATGTAACTCATTCTAAGCTTTGGTTATTCATGCTGGCTGTTTTTTATTTAAAATATTGCAACCCTGTATCAGGATCACCTTAAAAGTACATGTACCTAACTTTTTAATTTAAGTTACGATGTTGTTACAGTATATTTATAAATTATTAAAAGTTATTTAAAAGAAAACTTAAACTAAATTGCGAAATAAATTTTAAGTTTGTATAGTACTTAGTTAATATAGGTTTTTAAACTTGTTTTAACATGTTGTAATTTTTTATTTATTTTTTTTACCTTTGATTTTAAATGTTCAAATTTTATTAAATCCAGAGGCTGTTCTACTGTCTAGTATTTTTTAATCAAGTAGAGTTTTTTTTTTGTTAAAAAATAAGATATTTTAATAACAACTTTAAATTAAGTGCATTAAGTCTAAAATTATTAAACTTTTTAGCAACTCAGGCTTACTCAAGTTTTTTTTATAATTTGTTGCAAAACTTAAGATAATTTGAGAATTTTTTAAACATTAGGCTTTATTTTATGATTTAAATGTTTTTCTTGAAATCAAAATTTCTATAATTCTTATATTTCTTATTGTAACAATTTGGTTACTTTTTTGAATTATTTGGTATTCATACTTGATCAGAAGTAGATATTCAAACTTTTTATTTATTTAGTTGTTTAAATTATTGTACAAACTGAAAACACCTCAGGCTAAATTGATACCACTTAATTTAGTTTTCGTAAATCAAATAATCTATTATGCCTTAAAAATGGCAACCTTGTGGTAGGAGCAACTATTTTAAACCATAATAAGACAATTTTAAACAATGAATTTATAAATTGTTAGTAGTATAAAACAGTTAAGTCTGGAATAAAAATGTCTTGTTATACTTACCTGCTCTTAACCTTTAGAGCTCGTATTGTAAAGAATAATTTACTTTTAGAGTTAAAACAACTAAATTGTCATAAATTCATTGTAAATTTAAGCCAATATGAAAATTAATTCTGCAATGATTCACAAAAAAAAGTTTTTCAAGAGAAAAAATACTATATGTAAACCAGGGTTTTCTAAACTTTATATTTTGTACTTGCAAAAATATAGGTACTTGAAGGTATTTTGATATTCTTATTTAAACTTAAACACATATGAATTTTAAAAAATGTTCATGTTAGTTTAAAAATATTTTATTTTGAATTTAAGGCTATTTTTTAATTTTAATTAACAACCTTTTTTGCCTTAAAATAAATGTTTCAAATAATCTGTCTGTTATAACTATGATATTTCAGGTAACTAAAAAGATTGCCACAAATTAAGAATAATCCTGGTTACTTTGTAACTTTTTTAAATCTCAGTATGACACAGGATAACTGAATAAGTTTTAAACTTGTTTTAAAAACTCTGGTTTGCTCAGAAAGGTTATTTTATCTAAATATAGTTTTCAGATTTCAGGTCAGTTTTTTCTACCTTTTAATTGAGATATAGTTGGTTTAGTTTCAATATTTTATTACTTTGTGGTAATTTTTGTTGAAGAGCTTGGTTTTTCTTGCCTTTGAAATATTTTAAATTGATGAAAGAAAAATAATCCTGGCTAACTACAGGTCAGTTAAAAGTCATTCAAGACAGTTTCTAATCAATCAGAACAGTTATGACTAAAAGGATTACAACACTGTCAAACTTTGTTAATAAACTTTACTTTCAATGTTTGACTAAATAATAAAATAATTTTTCCTTGGTAAAAGTACAACTAGATTTATTATTATTTCAAATTATTAGATTTTCATTTTAACTTTTTTTTTTGTTTTCTTAATTTTTTAATTACTAGATTTCTGATTTTCTTCTAACTTCTTTTAATAAACTAAGCTAAAATCAAAAATCAACACATTATCAAGTTTTAAATATTTACATTGAGATATCCTGATTTAATGTAAAATACTAATCTTAATCGACAGCGTAATTATTGATATTTGTTGATATTAATTATACTAGATTAGAAAGGAATAATAAAACTTAGTTGTTTAAAAAACAGAGTTTTCACACACTCAAACTACTCAGAAAAACTTTAATGCTATTTTAAAAGTTTAGAGACTTAGATACAGTAATTAATTTTTTAAACTCATGCTGACACATGTTTGTTTGAACATTTTTGAAAAACTTCAGACTAGGTTGATATTTTTTTGAAGGTTAGACTATTTTTAAATTGAATATTTTTTGATTAATTGATGTTAGATTCATTTAAGCTTTGTTAATTTGTTTTTAAGTTTTTAGCGAACATAATTATATTTTTTCTTATTTAAACTAGCTTAAAGAATTACAAACTGGTTTTTGGTCAATTAAGATTGTTTTTTTTTCACTTGATGAAAGAGTGACAAACTCTAAAGTAGATTACTAAGCCATGCTAAAATCTTAAAATACAGTACTTATTTGTAACAAACCTCATAAGAAAATATAGTTGAAATTTAAGTTTTTATTTTTTTACCAGAAAGAAGTGACAATCAGTTACAACCCTGAACTTCAGTCTATAAAAGAAAAAATTTCAGCATCAAATGAACAGAGATAAAAAGATATACATAATTTTGAATTGTTTTTAATTCGTTTTTTTTTTTTGTTCTCATTATTATATTTGTTTTATATCATTTGTAAAGAAGATGATACTCAAAGTAAAAGGTAAAGAATTAGTTTAAGTATGTATTTAATATTAATAAACTTTTTTTTAGAATACTGTACTGGGGATTTTGTGGTGATTGCGGATATGTGCTCAATTAATAAGTATGTAAGACAAAGCCATATAACTAAAATATCTAAGTGAAATTAAGGTAAACCAAATAAAAAGGTTCTTTAAAACTATGATGAAATATTAAATTTCAGCTTGTGTTATAAAAAGGTTTTCATGTAAATATAAACTTAGTAATGATATATTAGCGCCGCTAGTGGGTTCCATGAAAACATATTTTATTAACATAAAGCTTCAAAAATATCTTTTTAAAAATAAATATACTAATAAAAGTGTTTACGTAGTCCTACCACTAGCGGCGCTTTTTAATATAGTATAATGGGGACCCAATTTATGTTTTGCAGTTTTGTGTACACAGATTCTGATTAGCTTGAAGTCCACTGGCTTAATATATATATCACTAGCTAAGTATATTTTAAATATTTGTTCTGATTAAATTTTTAAAGTAAAATAAGAAAAACAAAAGTTATTAAAAACTTATTTGCACAATAAAATACATTTTATGCATACTAGTATTACAACCATCTTGCAGAGCATTTTACTATTTATACACCTAGAGAAATAAGCAGATTCTAAAGTATTTTTAAAAAACTAGGCATTTTTTTACGTTACTTCAAAGAAAAAGGCAGCTTTAAGCTATGAAGCAAACTAGACTAGACTTAAGGTTTTGACTTAACATATGATATTGAGAGTTTTTTTATAAAATTTAACAAAATTAATTTGTTTTATATTTTTTTAAATAAAATCGTCAAAATTTTCATACGTATCTTTCATTTTAGTATTATTATTACTTAAAAAGTAAACTTGAAAGTCTTTAATAATCATTTTAAACAGATTTTAAAGTTTTGAAATATTAAAATTAAAAGTAATAATGGAATACGAATGTTGTATATGCCTGGATAGGTTATTCAAAGTAGACACAGAAGTATCTGTCACACCGTGTGGTCATACCTTTCACAAAGGCTGCATATCAAACGTAATAAAAGGTGAGAATAAGACATGTCCAATTTGTAGACAAGATTTACAGGAAGAAAATATAGTTAAAGTTCACTTTAATGTAAATAAAGAACTTGACCACAGTGATTGTTCAAATGATACTTTGAGCTTCTTTGATAAAGTTGTTGAGTATGAAGCAAATAAAAGGATGACCATGGTAAAAATCATTAAGAAGTTAGATAAAGAAAATACTCGTCTAAAGGAAACTTACAAAACTAACTGTAAAGGCTACAGCTTGAGTAAGGTGTTATTGAGAGGTTTCCAGAAAGAAATTAAAAACTTGAATGAAAAAATCAGTAAGCTAAAATTATCAAAGGGTGGGTTGATTGCTGAGATAAGAAGATTGTTTAATGAAAAAGAAGAAATTATTGAAGAGGAAACGTCAGAGTTCATAGAAAATGATATTGATTTAAATACTTGTGAAGATGCTATCAACAATATTGAAGCAGTAATTAGTAAAGGTTTGTTTATTTGTTATTGTTTTAATAGTTTGATTGTTTATGTTGAACTTATAGTTTTATATAGAATCAGGATCCAGATAGATCTTAAATTTATAATAAAGTCTAGATGAATATGTTTGAAGTATCAAAGTTTTTCAGTCTATATTAAACGATATTATCATTAAATTCAATGCAAAATAACAACTTATAATGCATAAGCTCAAAAAAAAAACTATAAAGCACTTGAAATCCACAGTTTTAAACACTTTTACTATTGAAATTGACAATTTTGTTAACATTTTCTTATTGTTGTAAAAGCTTTAATTAATTAGAAATTAAAAATAAACTTTATCGCATAACCCTGTATGTAACATTAATATATCTTTCTTTTTGTTTGTATATACTATTATTACTGATTATTAAAATAAACTTTTATATTAATTAAACAAAAAATTTTAGACTTTGAAAACTCTTTTAACTGAAATTTAGCCTAAGTTACTTTAAAATATCTTAATTATTCTTAACCGATAGCAACTTAATTAAACAACATCTGAAAACAGTCGTTTATCAGTTTTAAAAATTAAATTCTGTTTTAACTAGCATGCCCCATAGATCAGCAGTTTTTGTTTTAAAACTTTAAAAAAGAAATTTATTTCGAGTTGTGTCAAGTAAAAAAAATTCTCAATATACATTTTTTTAATTTATTTTGTTATGATATTTAGTTTCATTATAGCTTTAAAATCTGAATTTTTTGAAGGTATTGATAAGGAAAAAGTAAATGAAGTTTTAAGTGGAAATAAGAAAGCTTTAGATTACGACATGAAAATATGCTTAAATAAAAATTTACTGCATGAAGGGCTTCTAAATAAAGTTGAAAACAATATAAAAGAACTACACGTAAGCGATGAAAAAATAAGTGATTTAATATTGATGAAATCTGTCGAACTAGAAGTTGAAAACAAGACATTGGAAAAAAACAACAAAGAAATAACTAAATACCTTGAAATTTTAGAAAATTCGTTAAGACAGGCGCAAAACAAAGCAGAGTTCTTGAAAAAAATTTACAAAAACTTGAAGTCCGAAAATAACGATCTGTTGGCTGATTTAAAAACTACAAAACGGATAAAAACTAATATTATCAAGGTTAAATTATTAAGAAATGCAAGCGAAAAATCAGATGATAATATTAACGATGTTCAGATCACAAACTGCTATTCAATTAAAGGTACAATAATAAAATTTTCTTTATTTCTAGACTTTTTACAACTTTTTAATACCTAAGATTGTGTAATTTTATTGCAACTTAAAACTTTAATCATCAAACCAAAGCTCTCAGCAGATGCAGGTTTTGTTTTAATTACTAAAAGCTTTCGCAAGATAATTTTGTTTTTACTTAATTCCTAGTATTTTACGATAAATTAAAATCAAGGCTCTAGCTCTGATGTCTAATGTCGATGTTTTCTTTTTAAATGTAGATTTTTATTCGGTGTTTATAAAGACTTGCTTAACTGTTGTTTACTTATTTTACTTTTTAGGTGCAGAAAACAATGAAGTTAAAAATTATATATACATTAGCGAAGGAAAATCAGATGAGACAACTTACGAAAACAGAGTTTTTAAAATGGACACAAAAATTGGTAAATGGGATCAATTTAAAACTTTCGGTACACGTAGACGTCGCCATCAATCCATAATAAAAGGAGATCAAATGTATTTAATAGGCGGATATAATGGATCAGAATATGTTCATTCAGCTGAAAATGAGATTGTAACTCTTAACGAGGAATTAGCTACCAAAACGTTTCCAAAAATGCACAACAAACGGCTAGACTTTGGAATATGTTGTTTAGCAGAATGTGTTTTTGTCGGAGGAGGGTCTAAAAACTCTGATGGAGATTTAGACAAGTGCGAAGTCTACAGTTTTGAAACTTGTGAATGGACTGAAGTTTCTAGTATGAACACTAAAAGATGCGACCTTACTTTGACTTATTTTCAAGGAAAAGTCTGGGCTATTGGCGGTTTTAAGGACTCAAATGACACATATACATGGCTGGACACTATAGAAACATTCGATATTACACAAAACAAATGGAAAACAAGCAATTTGAGACTCCTAACTGAACGATCTGGGCATAGCGTTGTTGCTTACGACAAAAAACTCTTTGTTGTTGGTGGCGAAAACAAAGACCTATCTTTAGCTTCTGTTGAAGTTTATTCAAGCGAAACCAATCAGTTTAGTTTTGTTGCTTCAATGAATATTCCACGTATTAGATTTGGATGCTGCGTTGTGAATTCTAGTTTGTATGTGATGGGGGGATATAGTTTCAATTATACCACTCTGACAGATGAAGTTGAGATATACGACATTGAAAGAGATGAATGGAGAAGAGGTCCGTGTTTGCCTTTAAAATTGGCTAATTTTTCTTGCCTTGAAACTTTATGATTTCTGCTCATTTTATAAAGAACTGCTATTTGTATACTGTTTAAAAATTTTTTAGTGCTAATGTTATTTACAAAACATTTTAAATTTTATAAGCTATAAACAAAAGTTTTCACCGTTTAAACTTTATTTTCACAACTTGCAATAATACTTAGTTTTAACAAGTATAATATCTTTATTAACTATAAACAAATTTAAGTGATTGACGCAGCAGAATTTTCTTGTTTTAATAAAGTTATTTGTGTACAACAAAGCAATTTTTTTAAAATAAGTTTAGACGAAAAACTTTAATCTAAAAATAGAAAATGTTTTTATATTGAATAAACTATCCATATAACGTTGAAATTAAACACCTTAAGTGTTTCTTTATAACAATATCCTACATAATAAGTTGACTGAATATTTTGTTTTACTATGTTTATTTTCCTTTAGCTTCGATTTTTTTTGTTTGTTTCTACTATATAAAATTTTAAACAAAACAGCTTGTTATAATTTTATCTAAGTATGTGTAAATAACTCTATTAAAAAAAATAAGCTACTTACCGAATTTATAAAAAAAACTGTAATTTCTTAAAAGTCCTTTGAAATCCAAGTTGAACAAATGCACATGTCATTATAAAAATAATGTAAGGAAATAATTGCATCAGAGTTGACTGAGTGTTAAAAAACATTAATGAAAATTTTTGATACAAGTATATTTTCTTTATATGTTAACTGCATTACTTTTATTAATCTTGGCGCTTAAAAATATAAGTTTATGTAAAACTCCAGTGTGTTGTTTAAAATAATTATTTTTCATTAAAGAGTAAACAAGCTATACACTAAAAATGACAAAAATTTAAAATTTGATCTTTAGAAAGTAAGTTTTAACATAAAAAACAGTAACTTCTTGAATAGGAACGTAATGATTGATATTGGTAGTACAAATTGTGACAATGTTAAAACTATGCTGTGTACAAGGGGTAAGCAACGACTTTAGTCGGCGAGTCAGGTATGGAAAAATTAATTTAAAAAGCGTTTTATTTGCATTCATGAAAGTTACTCAATTGTTCAGCGACAAATAATAATTTTAGTTGACTATGCGTTTTTGTATCTAATGTAAACTTTATATTTCTTAAAAGTTTTACTTAAGCTCTTTTTTTTTCTCTCTATCTAATCTTTCATAATAGTAAAAATAAGTTTCAAAATAAATTCAGTTTAGCAGGCCAGATTTACAAGCTTGCGAGCCGCACTTATATCTCTTTTAGGCTTGACCCTATTTAAATGTTCTAAATGTTGGCGGGTTGCTAATTTTCGTTCTGCACTTTTTTAGTTATAGCCATCATCGTTGCAAAAATAGATTCGATTTTATCGTTAAATTGGATTTGTTTATATTAATACTCTTTTTATTCAACAAAAAAAGTATACAATAAAATCAAGTAATTGGTGAAAATTACTTTTGAGAAAATAAGTTATTTAAATTAAAGCTACAATTAACTTAATTCGTAACGTAATGAATCTATTCATACAATAAACTTGCAAAAAAATCCAGCATGTTTGATAAGAACTTTCCAATTTAATTAACTAATGGTGGTTACTTTTTTGTCTGCATATTTTTAGCTGTTATTAGAATTTAATTTTACTTTCCTATTTGATGTTTACAAAAAAGACAAGCGCAGTAGTTATTTATCACTCTCTTGTCTATACAGAGCAGGGTCAGCGACATTTAATGCGGAACAACCAAATTCACCTAAAAGGCTTTTCGCGGGCCATAGGTGTTTTGAAAAATTTTAATTTTTTAGTAATAAACACAATAGCGAATAGTAAATAAAATAAACATTAATAAGGCAGCAGTTTACTGACAACAAGTTTTTTTTTATCATTATAAACTAGCACCAACTTCCTTTTTTTCATTTGATTTTTTTTTTAAGTAAACGGCATGCCAATAGTTTTAAAGGGTCATATTATACCGAACAGTTTATTTTTAAACTTAAAACCAATTATTCAAATTTTATCAACAAACTTTAGTTTATCAACTTACTAAGGCTAGTAGTTTATGTTCTTAACTTATACTACATTTTGATGGTTTTAAGGTAAGAAATTATTTCTTACGTCACAAATAATCGTATCAAGAAAACCAGGTCAAAAATACTATTATAATTTCTAAAAATATTTTTATTATATATCATTGTGAGGCATTTTTTAAATAAAAAACCGCATTTAAAAGGAAAATATATATTGCAAGAAGATTTTGCAGGTCATTATAGTTTCATAAAATTGGACTAAATAATCTAATAAAGAAATCTTTAATAACAAAATTGTAGTTTAAATATTATTGAGTAAGCTTTAAGTTTACTTGAATTTAATAACAAATACAAATAATTTGTAGAAATTTATAAAGCTTTTTAAGTAAAAAAAATTCTAAATTATAATTAATTTCACAATTTATTTTAAAAATGCGTTTTCTGCTATAACCCCGCTTGTAGAACGTTGTTATCATACCCCTGGTCTACACAAAATCTTAGTTTAAGTATAAGTTTGTAATATAATCTAAATAGATTAAATTGTGCAGATCAAGTCTGATCTACATTCTTTTTAAATGCGATTCCGGTAGATCACTAAAAAAATTTTAGTTAAAACTAAACCAAACTATTATCAAATCAAATAAATAATTATTAAGTTAAACACTGACTATAGCTTATGTGCAGATATAGTATATGTATAAGCAATGAAAAATTCAAAAGAGGCTAATTAAAACCAGGTTTTCCTTGAATAATACTATAACTAGTCGGCCGTTTTTATTTCGTCTGTTATCCTTAATAGTTTACTTTTATAAACTTTATAAACAGCTAATTCTAGGTTAACTTTACAAACCAACGGACCTCATGAGTCTTTCTTGTCCATTCATATGTGTGGTGATATGAAGAAAAAATAGCTCCCTGTCTGTTTAAACATTTACAAAGTTTACTTTATAAGCTGATAAAATCTTAAAGGGAAAATGTTTCATTACATTAATTTTATTAATGTCATTACAAATTTTAAATTTATATATTTACCCGTTCAGAGCATTTATGTGATCTTACACGAAGTTTCAAGTGAGGAATCTAAGTTTGCGCCATCTCCTGGTTTATCCCAACTTTTTTTTTGAATACAGTAACATCGGACAGTCTTCTGAAATAAAGCATTTGAATTTTTTGTGTTTCACAAATGTAGAAAAAATAATTGTCTACTTTTCTTTTCTTTTTAAAACTCACTCCCGCTATCTTTAAATTTATTAAAAATTGTTTTATGTCGTCTGCAAGTTAAGCACTAAACAATATTTTCTTTTAATAAAAATTTGCTGTAGACGTGTATGTAAACAGTTTAAGTTTTTCAAAATTTATCTCGTATCTAATTTATCAATAAGTAAAGTCTATGAGTTACAAATTTATTCATAAATATTTAGAAGAATATTCTAAATATGCAGGATTTTCTACAAAAGAAGTTGTCTTAAAAATATTTTAAGGCTAGAGGCGTGTTTTGACTGGTTTCCTGTGCAACCCCGGAAAATACTGGAATAAACAAAATAAAAAAACGATTTAACATGGTTTTCATTTAAAATGTTTTACTAAAATTTCAGAACTATTTAAATGTTTGTGTTTACGTTTGATGTTTTAAAGACCTACATCGAAAATGACTAATGTTTATAATTTGTTTTAGTAAAAAATAATGTAAAAGCTATATAAAAATCTTATAAGAACTAAAGTCGCGAAATTTAATAAAAAAACTTTTCATCATTATCAGCCAATTGAAGGTGTTTAATAAAAATTCTTTATCATTTCTTACCTCGAAGGGCTTTATTTAATATTAATGTTAAGAGTTTGTTTTAACTAGTTTGTTCTATTATTCTAAAAACAGTAACAAAAAGAAGTACAAAATTTTTCATGCAACAATTTACGTGTCCTTTATATGTTTTTACTGTCCTCTCATTTTTGTAAAGCTTCAGTGTTTTTTTTTTGATTGGTTATAATCTTACTGTAACAAAACTATATTTTTTAATTTGCTTAGTGTTTCAATATTATTTTACATTTCGTACTTTGTCAATATTCAAAAAAAAAATATTCTAAAAATATGCAAGTGTTTCTGCTTAGCCATTATTTATCTTTGTGTTATGTTTTGGTTGTTAGAGTTGTGATTTTATGTACAATTTTTTTCGAAGTTTTTCGATATTTAGTCGTCAGCGAGCAAAAACTTACGATCCAAACAAAAGTACATACAAATAAAATTCTAACAACCAAACCATATTTCGAATCACTATTAAAGAATTTTTACTATAGCTGTGTCATGTCTTTTATTTTAATTATTTAAACAAAGCTACTTTCTTTGTTTTATGTGTTTAAATTTTGATATGTACAATTTTAATAAAAACTTGCCATAAAAGTGATAGCTGTTATGTTTATGATTTTAATCACACAATTTTTATAAGTTAAAAACAATCTTTTTGTTACGTCAAATAGTATTTTTGTATAAAAAATGCTATAAGTTTATTTAGCACAGGGGTCGGCAGGCAGTTGGTGGTCGCGGGCCAAATTTCAAGTTTCCAAAGTCTTCGCGGGCCGCAGTTTTAGTTTTAGTGACATTTGAATACTCGTTTGGTTTTAGTCTTAGTCACACTAGAGAAAAGTTTTACTTTGATTCAACTTATTGTTTTAAATGACTTTTAGCTATACATAGAATGCCCATTTAAATTAATATTTATTAGAATAGAACTTACATTGACTAATAAACTTAAATGTTAATAAACTATGTACTTTCAGAAGCACTTAATTAGTTAAATTTAAAATTTTTGTAATTTTACTTACAACCTAACTCTCAATAAAAACTTAGCTTGAAAGACAATGTATGGGTTACTTTTATACATTTGTTACATTATCAACCGTTTTTTTAAGAATATTAACTTAAAAAAAATTTTTGCGTGTTAAATAATTTACACTTACTAAAAATTTAGTGATCAGTTAACTTAATTAAACTAATACCTGTTTGTATTCCAGAAAGCTAAAACAAATTCTTCAAAATAGTTAATTCTCGAATACTTTGATAAAATATTTTATTAGTAATTAGTCTTTTAAATAGTTGCCACTAAAAAGTAAAAATTTCTGACTTGTATCAAACCAGCCTAAGTTTATTAAAAGTTAAAAAAGCTAATAAATAGTTGTTACCAAGCTAAAATACCTAGTTAAAATATCATTATTATCAAAAAGTACACAAAGTGTAAGAAAACAAGAAAAAAACACAATTAGTAAGCTACACTACAGTCATAAAAATTATTCTGAGAATTTGAAGATTTCTTTAAAGTGTTTGAAATGAAAGTTTCACAAACATCTGAGATTTTAAGCTTTTATAACAGCCTGTTTGTGTAGCAACCAAATTAAAAAAAGTTCACAATATATAGAAATAACGAAGGTTATTAACAGTAAATAAAATACTTGCCAAAAAAAATATAAGTTAGCTGGAATGGATAATTAAGTTTCTTAAACAAATTTAACAAAAGTATAAAACTTTATTGAGTCATTAGCGAAGTAGAAAAACTTATTTTTTATTAAACATTATAGCAATTCTTTATCTGCAATATAAATATTTCATTTAAAAATAGTAATTGTAAAATATAAGACGAGCTTAAAATATAATTAGTTTGGAGTTATTGCGAGAAAAATTAAAATCAAATCACCAAAGTCAGTTCCAACAAAGCACATGATTACCTTCAGTAACTACAGAATGATCAGAAAAAAATGTTAAGTTATAAAGTAGCAAAATTTATTACTTAAAATGATATACCGTTTATAATTAAAAACTTTTTTAAAGAATTTATGTTAGTAGTAATGAAAAACTTTTGTTTATTTCTTCAATGACAACAAAAGGTCGTATTTAGGAAATTCATTAAGGTCATAAAGTCGCATAAATCAAATTAGGACTTTAATCAAACCGTTAAAATGGGAGCACTGATATAAAAACTATTGCTCATCTAAGAATGTTAATTAGAGATCTTTTTACTAACTTTAACATTTTAGTAGAATTTTTGGTTTAATTCCAACACGAAGCACAACAATCGGTGAAATTTTACAAATAAAGGTGAAAAGCACCAATACAAAGTTTTTGGAAGTACAATTCCTTCTTTTTATTTTTAGTAAAAAGTTTAACTAAAGTTTAAAAAAATGTCTTAAAAAATATATCTATATTAAACAATACTGTTAAGTTACTTTATTATATTTTTTAATTAAAAAAATTCATTTGGTAGTTTTTTTTGTCAAATCGAAATTTTATTACTTTAGATGTAAAAGTTGTTTGAAATTCCAGGTTTTTCAAAAATTCTCAAATTCAATTTTTTTTCCAAAATTTTTAACATAAATTTTCAAATTCAAAGCTTTTCCGGGATTCAAATTTTTTGGCAACACTGATTGTTCACACTTAAATGTACACAATAATATAAACAATATGTTGAATTATATTAGCTGCAAAACTTAAAATTTAACATATATTACAACTCAAACTAACACTGTGGATTGAAAAAAAGATACATCATAGGTTTAATTTGTCACTCTTTTAAGCAAAAAAGCCAGCCTGAGTCGACAAAAACTTTCCTGATATTTTTGTATACAAAAAAAAATTCTAGTCAAAAACTTAAAAAAAATGACTTAGTTGGCCTGAGATTTGTAGTCTTCAAGTAGTTATAGTCTGAGTGTGTGGCAATGTTAAATTGTTTATTTGCTTGAATTTGAACTATTTTGATTAAAAATGTACAAACTTAATAAATTTACCATCCCTAAATCTAGTTTATATTAAATAGATAGCTCAAAAAAACAGCAATTGTGTGAATTGATATGCAAGGCAATAAAATTAACTTAGTTTGACAAAAACAATGTTTGAAAAATGAAAATGTATACATAAAAAAAACTATATTAATTCATGTCATATATATTGTTTTAAATGTGTCTGTACAAATTTAGATATCACATGTAGAAACAACAATGTAGAAAATTATGCATAAACTAGACTTAAACTAACTAATATTAAAGTAATAAATAAAAATTGGTTTAAAATATGAGCATCTTTTTAAGTTGGTGTGCATAGAAATTAATTTAAAGTGCAAAAAAAACTTCTAAAAAATTAAAATGTGTCGAAACAAAAATCAAATAAACCTTGTTTCTTATTACTATGTTTTTTTTATATTCTTATACACTAAATCTACAAAAAATCTACAAAAGAAATTTAGGTATAAAAAATATTGAAAAAGAATATCTAAGATATAAAGAAATGACACTTCAGTTAATTACTGTGCATTACTTTTGTACAACATTGAAAACACTTGCATTTAGTTTGTTTCATAAATAGGTATTATGTAACTAACTTATTAATCCCAAGAACTCTTTACACTCATTTTTCAGATAACTACTTGCTTTTGTAAATAAGAAAATATTATGAAACTGAGAAAAAATTTCTGTTAGAATGCTAATCTGTCTTTTTCACATTTTTAAACTAAAGCAGTAATTTCTTCTATAAATTTTTAAATGTTATACAGAGACTTAAAACCAAGCTATTCAAATTAAGTCGAATTACCGAAAAAAATTTAATTTGAAATATATTTTTGCTCAGCGGGCCACATTTAAATGCTCGCGGGCCACAAAAATTTCTTTCGCGGGCCGCATTCCATTCAAAAAAATAACGTGCTCGCGGGCCGCAGATTTATCCTTTGCGGGCCGCAATTGGCCCGCGGGCCGCAGTTTGCCGACCCCTGATTTAGCATCATGATTAACAACACGCTTTAAATTACAAACTAAACTACTTCTTTATGTTGATATTTTCAACTTATGTTCACTCACAAGTCAAGTAAGGACGTAGGAGAAAAGGAAACTTCCTAACATTTGTCCAATATTACATATGACCTGAAGCGCCACACGGGCAGAAGTCTGGGGAAACCGAGTTCAAACACGAAATAATTTGCTTAGCTGACAATTACGCGTTGGTGTTGAACGCCGTCTACTGCTTGGGAATTGAAAACGTTTTCGTGGATGTGTACAAGGTCATAGTTGGAAGCATGCATGCCCAAAAACAAAACACCGACACTCACAGAAAATCTGCTTACTTTAGGGTGTATTACGAAGGTTACAGGACAGGAAACAAATTAAGTGGAAGACCTCGACAGAATAGCGTGATTGGAACTAATCGGCCGTTTTAAACCACTTTGAAAGTGATAATCGGTTGGAGCTGTAGGAATTCGGGTTGAGATGGTTAACGGAAGAGCGCAGCAAATGAATGCTTTGTAGGGGAAGAAATTATTTTGGTCGATGGTCGCCTCTGTGCACAACTCGTTCAACTACGACAATTACAAAAAAAATTCTGCCGACACAAACTCCAGTTTTCGAGTTCCGGAGCTCCTGCGAAGGCGACTCGGGAGGTCCAGTGGCTCGCAGGCAGACTAAAAATGTCCAGCTCGATAATATGGTGCACAGTTTCACGCGGAGGTTATAACTTTCAAACTACCGGTAGCATTGGACATTCATGCGTGGCAGCTAAGCTTTTGGCCAACGTAAAGCAGATTGATGAAAACGTGAGTACAGTTTCTCCAAACTTGATTATTAAGCAAAAAGAATTGGACGCTGGAGAGCTTTATCACGCTCAATATTTTAGCAACAAAAATGTTATATTATAGCTTGCTAAGGTGCCGTCCTCAGCAAAAGATGGGTTCCAACCACATCGAGTTAATTTAACAATTTTCCTTTGCAGCAAACAGAAGGACTGTTCAATTTCCAAGACGACCCAAAAGATCTTGAACAAAGCCGGGTTGCAACACAGGGGTAGCTTGCAAGTTAAATTTCTAATGATTTGTGCCAACACGAAGACTATCAAAATGACAAGTATGATAAGCACAACATTGCGTTGGTAATTCTCTTCGGTGAAGTTGATTTCAAAGCTGAGTTTGACAATCCGTTGACAATGATTACTGGTAGCAAAAGATTGCAAAGTGTTTGTATGTTTATTGTGAAACTGAAACTACAGAAGACGAATATCCTCTGCAAGTATGCAAAGTAGGTATTTTAGATGATAAAAGGTGCAGCTCTCTCATGTTAAACCAAAGTGCTATGCAGTTGCTCTATGTTCATCATGTTTTTACTGAACAAGAACTTGGGAGACCTACTATCAGTGTTGGATTAGAAACTAGTTTAATTTATATAGATTATCTACTTAAAGACCATGGAGTTCACGAAGTCGCAACTTTCAGTGGATACCTCCATACGAAACAAATCCGTTCACCAAATTATCGGCAAAAGTTTGTTATATTAAATTATCGAATTTGAAACTTTTCGACTGCCTGCAAGCCACCGGACAGCACAAATCGCCTTTGCAGGAGCTCTTGAACTCGAAATTAAAGTTTGTGTCGGCAGAAAACTTTATTGTAATTGTCGTAGCTGAACGTGTCAAACACAGGAGCGGCATCGTAGATCACAAACATGTCTTCTCCAACAAAACATCTGGCTTCACTTGCTGCTTCGTTGATAATTCCTAGACCGATGTCCTGTAGATCTAACCGATTATAAATTTCAAAAAGGCTCAAAACGGTAAGTTGGATTCAACCACGCTATTTCCCTGTTGAGGTGGAGTTCGAATCAGGTCTATCTTCCACCCACCTTTGTTTCCTGTCCCTGTAGCCTTCGTAAAAGCTCCTTGTTGTAGGTTTTCTTTTCTCCCTTTCTCGTGCGTCGCGTCTTTTCTTTACTTCTGAGTGAACACAAGTTGAAAAAATCAACAGTAAAAAGCAGCTTATTTTGTATTTCCAACTGCTGTAAATCATGATGCTAAATAAACTTTTAGTCATTTTTTCTACCAAAATTATTATTTAACGTAACAAACAATTTGTTTTTAACTTATAAAAATTGTGTGATTAAAAATATAAACATAACAGCTATTACTTTTAAGGCAAGTTTTTATAAAAGTTGTACACATTACAGTTCACACGCATAAATCAATGAAAACTGATTAGTTTAAATAACAACAATGTAAGACATAACACAAGTATAGTGAAATTTCTAAAGTAGTGATTCGTAATATGGTTTGTTTTTAGAATTGCATTGTATGTACTTCTGTTTAGATTCCTAATTTTTGTTCGCTGAGGACTAAATATCGAAAACAATTCAAAAAAAAAAAAAAAAAAGATAATCGGAAACATTTGCATACTTTGATAACATACTTTTGTATATTGACAAAATAAAAGATGACGAAAAAAAACTGTTGACGTACTAAGACGATTTAGAAACTAACAAAATATTATTTTATTACAGTAAAATTATAACAAATCAAAATAAGATACATTATTTTGAGTGTTTTAATCAATGCTAATTTCAGACTATAAATTTTTTTTTTATTTAAAAAGACACTTTCTGTGTAACTAAAACCAAATGAAATTAAAATTGATTAAAACTTGTATTTTTTTTAAATAGAAGATATCTATGTTCAATTGCTTTAAGTTTTCTACGATTATCTTTTACAAAACAGTTTATTAATAGAAGTTTTTTGCTATATGTATGCAACTATAACATAAGTATCTAATTTGAACTACTTAAAAACCTTAAACACTATTAAACAGTCCAATATAATATGTAATATCACATAATTAACTTCTTGGCGTTAACATTTAGAAAATAATTTTAAATAACGTATGTATAACCTAAATCTAGCAGCTGTAAATATTTTTTTTAAACTTCAAGCGCCTGACCGAGAAAAGTTAAGGTAAAAAGCTGTTTGAGTTTTTTAAAGTTAGATTTAATAAATCTTGATTTATAATAACTTTGCTTTGGAAAATAATTAGAAACAAACAAGAATAGAGTGATTAGTAATTGTGTAGCAAGTATGGTATACAATATACATGATAAATTTAACCAAGTCTCTTTATAATGTTATATTAACTTTTAACACAACGAAATAAAGTGCATTTTGCAGTTAGAATCAGAGCTTTAGTTTAAGAAACTTATTTTAACTTAATTTTTTTTAAACAGTTTTGTTTATTATGTATATATATATTATAATATAATAATAAAAATATAATATAATTTATATATATATTTCAAATATAAAGTGTTAGAACTAAATAATTTAAGTACAGTTTGAATACAACTTTTATAGCGTTCTTAATTAACAATAATGGTTGCTATTGTGGCCATGTTTATTTATCTAAAAATTAACCAAGCATGACGTTTCAATTTCAAAACTAACAAACGTTTATTATAAGTTCAGAATCCTTCTTCTTATAATTTTAGTAAGTCATCTTAAAATAACGAAGTTTCAATATTTCATTATTTTTAAGTTTTTTGTTTGTAAAAAGATTACTTGCGTTTAAAAAGTACTACAAAACTTTTAAAATCTCCTGAAATACAATTAAACTTTTTTTTTATATTTTTTACCTAATTATATTATTTCCAAAGAAATTATTTGTAAAAAAAATCATTTTTTAATTAAAAAAACCAACAATGCAGCAATAAGCATTTTTATACATGGCAGATAATACACTGTTTTCATTTTTGTTTTTTAAGATTTGGTTTATTTAGTTTACTAAAAACTAGAGGCGTGAATGCTGTCTTTAATTTTAAGCGGATCCTGTTTATGAGTACTGCTGTAACAGCTTTTAATAAAACACTTTTTTAAGAAATACAAATGGCTACTAAACTTAAAAATAAAATTAAACATCATTTGTTTAATCACATTTTTAGTTTATATCATAATTTGAAAACCAATGAAGACAAATTAAAATTCAGAATTTTGTTTTAGTTAACTTTTAGCTTTTTTAACTTTTCATACTTGATGATATGTGCATAAGCGGCTTTAGACTTGTTCGGTGGTATTTTGCTACCTTAGATAAAATTAAAAGATCTTAGATTATTAAATGGAAAAATTTTAATATAATTTTCACTTATGCTAAATCTTGTGCTTGGTTATCAGTTTTTTTAAATTTTGTATGTTCACCTAAAACAATACTAAGAACTATTAACAGGGTTGCCACAGGATCAGGAAAGTAAGGAAAAACTAAAGAAATGACAAAAATCAGGAAAAAATAGCAGTTTTTGAAAAAAAATTGAAAAGTGATTAAACTTGTTAAAGTTTGAAAAATGTCAGATTTTCTCAGTTGAAATTTTACGAAATCTCCTACTTTTTAAAGCTTTCATATTGTAAAACATTAATAAATAATTCAAGTCAGACTAAAAATTATTTCTTAAAAACTTTAAAAACTACCTAATTTCCAATGCCTTAATTGGTTAAAGTTTATAAATATCCTTTAGAAAACTGGCATATTTTGTATTAACATATTGAGCAACTACCTTAATTTAAAAAGCAGTTTTTGTAAGCTTTTTAATATTGATGGTTTTGGCAAGGACACTCTTACAGTGAAATTGAAATATAAACACAAAAGCTTATCTTGCAGAATTTTAGAACAAAAGTGTTTTTTTTTTTAAATCAGATCTCAAGTTCTTTCTTACTAAGCACTTAGTTTAGTATTCCATTTAACAAGTTTATGTGTATACTTTATATCATTTTAGTTTTTTAAAGTTATCAGAATTTCAAGTGTCCTGGACAAGACTTTAAAAGGTATCCATGGTATGCAACTCGATAACTGAAATGTTTTTCGTGCACCAGTTCCCAAGACCAAAATACTTGAACGTGTATTTTGTCGTTCAATAAACTATAATAATGAAATTAAGTAAAAACAGACTGTGTTGTTAAATTTTGTATATAAGAGACAATTTAAAAAACAAATGGAGGAAATAATTTTTAAACAGATGTATATTGTTTTTTTTAAAACTATTGTTAAGTTTTTACAGAACGTAATAGTATAAATACATTTGTTTATTTTTTAGTTTAAAGGATTATTTTCAAATGAAATAAGAAATATTTTCATAACAGGACATGATTAAGTTTAATTTTTTCAAATATTTTGTAGAATTGATGAAGTTTGTAAAACTTGTAAGAGTATATCATTAAATACTAATTTTTTACAGAAAATAATTATAATAAATGATATAAGAGGTATGTAGTTAATTTTATCTTAATGTAGCATAATTTAGCCAGGAAAGTGTCAGTAAAAAGTCAGGAAATTTTTATAAGCTTGATATGTGGCAATTCCGCATTAAAATGATGAAAACGTTTTCTTAAATTCAAAATACTCAGAGCACTCCGGGATAGTTTTAATTTTTATTTTATCAGGCATTATTTCATTACTATTTTTCTTTTGATTTTTATGTTTTTAAAGTGCCTTTTGATTTATTTCAGTTTTTAGACAAATATAAACTGATAAATAATAACTTTTAAGTTTTTGGCTTATACTATATCATATTGAATTATATTATAAGTTCAAAGTAACTCAGGCTAGATATATACTCAGCTTAGTTTTTGATCATTCAGGCTGGCTGTTTTGTTATCAAGAATGTCATCCATGTATTGGAAGCCCCTTTAAATTTTAGATGGGTCAAACATGAACGAAAATACTTTTGAACAATGTTCAAATATGCACCAAGGATCAATTTTTAGGGAGTAAAAAAATAGTAATAAACCGACCAAAGGTAAAAGTTACACTTATGGGTAAGATGTTTAAGTAATAGAAAATTAAATTTAAATAGAAAAAATTAAACAAAAAATAAGACCAAGGGTAAGGATTTGGGGTAACAGTAATAGTAAAAAAAAATAAATATAAAATAATATTTAAAAGATAAGTATAACCAGCCTAGGTTAAAGGTTAGGGGTAACAGTAATTGTATATAATAATAATTTAAAAGGAAAATTAAACCAGTTCAAAAGTTTCTAATAAAAAAGTCACTTCTCGCAAAAGTTACTTGTGCAAGCGTGACGCCGTGCAAAAGTGGCTTCTAGCAAAAATGCTTAAAATTATTTTTAAACAAGCAACTTTAAATTCACACTACCTTTCATAGTTTTTTAAATTTATAAACTGTTAATATCAAAGCAAGTTCTCTCACTTAATTTATTTTTTTAAATGTTTTTTTTAAGTTTACTAAGATCAAGATGTGCTTCTACTCTTTAAACTTATTTTTAATTAAAGTAGCAAAAATTTCTCCTGTTAAAAAAAGTGAATTTAATAAAAAATTTTAGTAAATTATTTGAATAGAAAAGTAAAGTTTTTAAATCTTATGGCTATTCAAGGCTTGTTTGATATTTATTTCAAAACTTAGATTACTTCAAGTTTGTTTTTATAAATACATGAATATTTTAATGACACTTTTGCTAAGAAATATGTTTTTATTAAAACCTTTGGTTATTGTTTCGTATTTCTAAGTAATTTGAGGTAAATAATAGTAGTTTTCCAAGCTTTTTTACAGTATAGTTATTTAAAATATTTTACAAACTGAAGATAACTTAGG
Organism: Thalia democratica; assembly: GCF_965202585.1. NCBI lineage: Eukaryota > Metazoa > Chordata > Thaliacea > Salpida > Salpidae > Thalia > Thalia democratica. The sequence continues at coordinate 17,933,473 of NC_139169.1, forward strand.
CTTGATTGATAAACATCAGTCTAATTCGTTGTCAATCAAGTATTCAGTTTTACTTGAAAGAATGGCATCAGTGTAGTATAAACAGTTATTTCAACCAACTTTTATTTCAACCAACATATTTTAAACTTTCATTTTAAGCTTTGGTTTTTCAAGCTGGCTGTTTTTTCTTAAAAAAATGACAACCCTGTATTAGGACCACCTTAAAAGTGCATGTACTTAACCTTTTATTCTAAGTTAACTATGTTGTCCAATGAGTTTATAAATCATTAAAACTTATTAAAATGAAAACGTGTACTACTTTGCTTAAAAATATTAAAGTTTAATATTAAAATTAAAACCAGTAGTAGTTAACCAAAACAGTTTTTACACTTGTTTTCACATGTTTATTTTTGTAATATTTTTTTTTTCTTTGGTTTTTGTTTCTAAAGTTTACTTAAACAATGAAGCTTTTCTACTGTCTATCCTTATTATATCAAATAGAACTTTTTTTGTTTAATATTATTTTTTTTTATAACAATTTTAAATTAAGCCATTCAAATCTAAAATTATTAAATTTATACACACTGCAAGCTAATTTAGGTTTTTTTAATAGTTTGTTGCAAAACTTAAGTAATTTGGATATTTTTTTAAACATCAGGTCTTATTTTATAATTGATTTTTTTTATTTAAATATTTTTCACATGTTCTTGTATTTTTTACTTTTATAATTTAGTCACTAATTTTAACTGTTTAATAATCATACTTGGTCAGTAGTAATTTTTTAAACCTTTTGATAATACAGATGTTTCAATTATTTTACAAAATGGAAAAAAAAACTAAGGCTAAGTTAATAAAACTCAGTTCAGTTTTCGTAATTGAATAATTCATTTTGACTCAAATAATAGCAACTCTGTGGTAGGCAACTCTTTTAAACCGTAATAAGACAATTTTAAAAAAAGTTTATAAATTTCTAATTGTAAACAAAACACTTAATCTAGAAGTAAAATTGTCTTTTTATATTTAATTGCTCTTAACCTTAAAGCTCTTATTGTAAAATATAAATTACTTTAGCCTATATGAAAATTAAATATGCAATGATTGACAAAAAAGTTTTAAATAAAAACCATTTTTAAACCAGAGTTTCCTAAACAATGTCCCTCTCCGACAAGATTTCTCTTAAAACTACCATTTAAAACACCCTAAGGCTCTTTTTTATGTTCTTCGTCATCAAATCCAGAACATCTAGTGTAAATATCTAATTATGGCCTTTTGGCTCTTACTTTTACAGTTTGTGGCCCCCTAGATTTACTAAAGTTTTCTTATAATATCTAGTTTAAGTTTCAGAACTATTATTGAACCGCCTAAAACCTGTTTTTTTTTTGCTCTTCAACTTAAACACCAGAATATCTTGTGTAAATTTCGAATTATGACCTCATGGCTATCTTGTGGCCCCTTTACAGCTCATACCCAACTCTAGATTATGATTTCTCCCTTTGCTGCTTATGGCCGCCTAACTTTCTGTAATGGCCCCCAAGAGAGCCACTTGGCCCACTTTAGAAAATTCTTATGTAAACTAATTAAGAAGATGCACTGTAGCCTATCTTAAAATTTCAACTTTGTTTCAATTATGTTAAATGTTATCTAAAAGTTGTATAACTACACTTGTTTATTTTTGTATAAAGCATTTATTAGTCAGCCTTATTCAAGTAGTATATCACAGGGTTTTTACCATAATATATATTATAGTTCATTTATCAACAAAAAAAAACTCAAAATATTTTTTCTAAGACTCATGGTATGAAAAAACTTTTCATTATGGGTTATTTTATATTTTATTTTTTTAAAGTTTTTATTTATTTAGTTCGTTAAAAATGAAAGGCTCCTCCTGTCTTTGTACTTAAGTTAGTTAGTACATCTTATTTATTTTAAAATGACAAAGTAAATTTTTACTAGCTTTTAAGAAAACACTTTTAAAACAATTAAGTGTTTGAACATTTATATATAGTTTAATCAAACAAGTTTTTAAAAAAAAATAGTAATTGGCTGAAATCTAAATAAAAAAACTTTAAACAAGTTAAAAGCTTTCAAACAAAATTTAAAAACATAGTTAACTTTATTAGTAGATTATAACTTATAGACAAAAAAATTAAAACTTGAATTTTCAGTTTGGAAAATAAAAATTTCAAAAATTAAAAAAAAATGTGAATATGAAAAGTTTACTGGTTTTAGTATTGATAGTGATTAAATATATTTAAAATAAAAAACAATTTAAAACACCCCTGTTAAATGTCAATTTTAAGACAACTTTATTATACCAAAGTCGCGGTCAAGTAGATTAAATGAAATAGTCAATTTTTTTTAGTTCAGTTAATTTAACTTGATTAAATCTAAAAATAATATATGCTTAAATATAACCTAACTTTCAATTAGTACACGTTATAAATAAATAAAACTTTTTCCTAATTAAAACTTTTCAATTAATTATTTTTCATGATTGTTAACTGAAAAAACACATAGTTAATTTAAAGTGAAACTGTAATACCAATGTTCTTTAAAAGTTATGCAGAATCTTAAATTTGTAATTTTCACAAACATTATCAGATGAAAATTTTATGGTAACTAGTTAGTAACTTCATTATAAAATCAGGGTCTTGAAATATTGTTTTAAATTTATTATCACATTCTAAAGTATTAATTAAGACTAGTTCCACCTCTTTTTAATTATTGAACTGCACAAAAGTGAAACTTATTTCTGCTTGCATTGAATATCTAATCTTTGTTACTGAACATAGTTGTTTACATTGTTAATTTTAACATTTAAAATTTAGTAATATAGCACAACCAAACATGTGAAATAAGTTACTTTGTATTTGTTAAACAACTATGTAATTGAACAGCTAAGATTTTTTCCTCATTTTATCAGCGTAGCACAGGTTCTCTTTGAGTTGTATGAACAGAGAAGGTGTCCAAAATGAGCGACACTTATGCATTTGGGTCAAATATGCACGAAGACGCTATTGTACAAAGACAATTTGCACGGTTGAACAACATTCAAGTTTTTTTTATTTAATCATTATTATTTTTACTGTTATCCTTAACCCTTAACCTAAGTCAATAATGTGTTTTTATTTTTTCATAACTTATTATATATGATTCTTTTTATTTTCTAGTTTTTTTATCGAAATAATTTATAATAATTTTCTTTGTCACTGTTACCTCTAACCCTTTTTTTCAGTCAGTAACTTTTTTTTTTTTATGATTTTTACTGTTTTTTTTTTCTTATTTTACTTTTTATCATTACTTTTACCTCTAACCTACTGTTGGAACACAAAACTTTTACCGCACACGAAACTCACGAAATTTTTAGATAACACAAAAAAAGATTTTAGTCTTATTACTGTATTTATTTAGTTAAAGCAACTTAATTTAATGTTAAATTTGAATCTAGCCCTGGTGTTTAATTTAGCTTTTAGTTTATTGTCCATTTTACTCTCAGGATCTATTTCAGTATTAAATTATAGAAATCATTCTTTATATAAATACTGCATTGAAGACACAACCTACAGCTGAAAAATGGAAATGTGCAAAGTCCATTGACTTATGTGGAAGAAGCTGCCATCCAGCTACTATCATGATTTACCACCAAATTAATAGGTTATTGTTTTCTGATTTATTAAGAATATTACAGGGTTGCCAGTTTACCTGGAAAAACCTGGAATTTGACAATTTAGGCGAAAAAAAAGAAAAACATTAAATACTAACAATTTTGACATGTTCAGTAGTAGAATTTGATTTGATTTAAAAATTTTATAATATAAATTTCGTCAACAATTATATTTAAAAAACAAAATTATAAGTTTTACAGTATGTTTTCAATGTTTTTTATGCTTTTTAACACAGTTTCTTACTTTAAACATAACTTTAAACTAAAAACAAACCTGAAAAAGTGTACTTTATTAAACCTGGAAGAAATTTGGATAACCTGTAAAAAAAAATTTTTTAACGAGTAGCAACCCTGATATTAGTAATTTATAGCGTTTCACTTAATGTAGGAAGTTTTGTTTATTTCATCAAAATTATTATTATTACCTACTTTTTAAAGTACAAAATTCTTCATATAAGGTTGTTCACTTGATAATGATGTTATTAGTTAAGTAATAATTAAAGTTTAAAACTATTTTCTATATTTACAGAAGAAAATAAGAACATTTATTTAATAAAAAAATACTTTAATGGAGATAAAAATAATTAAAATATGGTAAGTATTTTCTTTAAATAGATATATGGTAGTAGTGATGAAAAAATTTTAGTATCAATTTTAAGTTTTAAACAATTCAAACTATACAAACATTATATTATTGTATATCCATAATTGAATAGTGCATACAAACTCTATAAAAATTATATGGTTTAGTTAATACTTAGTTGCCACATACTGAAGCTAGTTTGAATTTATATTTTTTTTTTAAAAACTTATGCTGAGACATGCTTGATTGATTATTTATTAAAAAATTCAGATTAGATTGATATTTTTCTGAATGTTAGATTATTTTTTATATTGACTATTTTTTGATTAATTGATGTTAGATTCATTCAAGCTTTGTTAATTTGTTATTAAGTTTTTAGCAAACATAAATATATTTCTTCTTATTTAGACTAGCTTAAAGAATTACAAACTGGTTTTTTGTCAATTAATTTATTTTTTCTTACTTGAAAAAGTGACAAGCTCAAAACTAAATTACTAAGCCATGCTAAAATTTTAAAATACAGTACTTGTTTGTAACTAACTTTATAACAGAGTATAGTTAAAAAGTCACAATCAGTTACAACCCTGAACTTATTTTGAAATGCAAAAATTCAGTTTATGAAAGAAAAAATTTCAGCATCAACTATACAAAGATAAAAAGATATACATTATTTTGAATTTAGCTGTTTTTAATTCGTTTTTTTTTTGTTCTCATTTTTCTATTTGTTTAACATCATTTGTAATAAGATAATACTCACAAAGTAAAAGATAAAGAACTAGTTTAAGTATGTATTTAATGTTAATAAACTTTTTTTAGAATACTGTACTGGGGATTATGTAGTGATTGCGGATATGTGCTCAATTAATAAGTATGTAAGACAAAGCCATATAACTAAAATATCACTGCAAAAATAAGGTAAACCGAATAAAATGGTTCATTATAACTAAGATGAAATATTAACTTTTAGCTTGTGTTATCAATAGGTATTCATGTAAATATAAACTTAGTAATGATATATTAGCGCCGCTAGTAGGTTCCATGAAAACATATCTCATTAACATAAAGCTTCAAAAATATCTTTTCAAAAATAAATATAATAATAAAAGTGTTTAAGTAGTCCTACTACTAGCGGCGCTTTTTAAGATAGTATATTGGGGACCCAATTTATGTTTGGCAGTTTTGTGTACACAGATTCTGATTAGCTTAAAGATCACTGGCTTAATATATATATATTACTTGCTAAGTACATTTTAAATATTTGTTCTGATTAAACTTTTATAGTAAAATAAGAAAAACAAAAACTATTAAAAACTTCTTTGCACAAAAAAATACATTTTATGCATACTAGTATTACAACCATCTTGCAGAGCATTTTACTATTTAACACCTAGAGAAATAAGCAGATTCTAAAGTATTTTTAAAAAACTAGGCTTTGACTTAAAATATTATATTGAGAGTTTTGTTATAAAATTTTACAAAATTTATTTGTTTTATGTTTTTTAAATGAAATCGTCAAAATTTTCATACGTTTCTTTCATTTTAGTATTATTATTACTTAAAATATAAACTTGAAAGTATTTAATAATGATTTTAAACAGAATTTAAAGTTTTAAAATATTAAAATTAAAAGTAATAATGGAGTACGAATGTTGTATATGTATGGATAGGTTATTCAAAGTAGACAAAGAAGTATCTGTCACACCGTGTGGTCATACCTTTCACAAAGGCTGCATATCAAATGTGATAAAAGGTGAGATTAAGAAATGTCCAATTTGTAGACAAGATTTACAGGAAGAAAAGATAATTAAAGTTCACTTTAATGTGAATGAATAACTCGACTATAGTGATTGTTCAAATGATACTTTGAGCTTTTTTGATAAAGTTGTTGAGTATGAAGCAGACAAAAGGATGAGCATGGTAAAAATCATTAAGAAGTTAGATAAAGAAAATACCCGTCTAAAGGAAACTTACAAAACCAACTGTAAAGGCTACAGCTTATGTAAGGTGTTCTTTAGAGGTTTCCAGAAAGAAATTGAAAACTTGAATGAAAAAATCAGTAAGTTAAACTTAACAAAGTGCCGGTTGAAAAGGAAAAGAAGATTGCTAAATGAAAAAGAAGAAACTATTGAAGAGCAAAAGATAGAAGTAAAAGAAAACGAAATCGATGTAAATACTTGTGAAGATGCTATCAACAATATTGAAGCAGTAATTAGTAAAGGTTTGTTTATTTGCTATTGTTTAAATAACTTAATTATAAATGTAAAACTTATTGTTTTAAGTATAATCAGGATCAAGACGGATCATCAATTTATAATAAGGTCCAGATAAATAAGTTTGAAATCATCAAAGTTTAAAACTTAACGTTGTGAGATATTATCATTAAATCAAATGCAAAACAACCTCTGATAATACATAGATCACTTTAAATTTACAGTTTTAGATAGTTCTACAAATAAAATTGACAATCTTCTCATTAATTTTAAAGCTTTAAAAAATTAGCTAAAAAAATAAATTTATTTTTTTTGCATGACCCTAAATGTATGATTAATATATCTTTATTTATATCTTATATACCTTATTATTACTGATTATTAGAATATGTTTATACTGTCGTTTTGCATGAAAAATAGATATTTATTTTCTCTTATAAATGTTTATGTTTTTATCTATTCTTCAGACCACTAACTTAAGCATTCTTTGTTTAACACTGTGTAACAAACTTTATGAAGTTTTAAACTAATTAATTATATTACTTGTTTAGTTTGTTAATAACTTAAAAATATATATTTATAAAACACGTACTAGGATTCAATTTTATAGGTGCACTACTTATTTAGTTCTGACAATTAGTAATTTGACAATTTTTGTTCTAAAAACTAATTCTAATTCTTCAAAATTTAGTAATTGTTTTTTTCAATACTTTTGTTAAATTATTTATTATTGTAATTTATAAAACTAAAAAGAGAAGTTAATATGTAATTTTGAAATGTTTTTTTTTTAATTATCTCTTCTTTTTTACTACTATAGTCTTTTTATTTATGCCTACATCCGAATATTGTTTTATATCATATTTTTTGAGATGTATCGCCTCGTTTTTAATTATAAGTTAATATTTTAAACGCGTATTTAACCGAACATAGCCTAAGATACTTTAAATTACCTTAATTGTTTTAAACTAGTTGAAATTTATTTAAACAACACCTGGAAACTGTCGATTCTTAATTTAAAATATCCAAAGTTTATTTTTGTTAGCGAGTCTTGAAGTTCAGTAGTTATTGATAAGAAATCGATATAAAAAATTTAAATATTAGATTTGTCGAGTAGAAATAGTTCTCAGTATAAAAATTTTAAATTAATTTTGTTATGGTTTTTAGTTTTATTTTAGCTTTAAAATCAAAACTTTTTGAAGGGATCGATAATGAAAAAGTAGCTGAAGTTCTTAGTGGAACTAAGAAAGCTTTAGCTTACAACATGAACACATGTTTAAATACAAATTTACTGCATGAAGGGCTTTTAAATAAAGTTGAAAACAATATGAAAGAACTACACGTAATGGATGAAAAAATAAGTGATTTAATATTGATGAAATCTGTCGCACTAGAAGTTGAAAACAAGGCGTTGCAAGAAAACAACAAAGAAATAACTAAATACCTTGAAATTTTGGAAATTTCGCTAAGACAGGCTCAAAACAAAATAGAGTGCTTGAAAAAAAATTATAAAAATTTGAATTCAGAAGATAACGATTTGTTGGCTGATTTGAAAACTACAAAACGGATAAAAACTAATATTAAAAGGTTATTAAGAAATGCAAGCGAAAAGCAAAATTATAACAATAGTGATGTTCAGAGCACAAACTACTATTCAATTAAAGGTACATAATTAATTTTTTTTGTTACGAAAGTTTTACAATTTTATAATACCTAACGTGGTGTTTTTTTACTGCAATTTAAAACTTTAATCATCGAACCAAAGCTCCACAGTGGGCTGAAAACGGGGATCAAGCGGCCATTGACATAAAACTGTCATAAGAAGCACTATAATACAATTTAAAGTTACACTTAGTGTTACTATAAGAATAATGTTTGTTTTTATTTAAAAATTAGTTTAAATTTTAATTTTTAATAAAACTTTAAAGAAAGAAACTTGGAAAAATAGAAAATTATATCTGGCTACCTCAAGACAGTCACATTTACTTCCATTTTAGTTTAAATATGAATGAATTTTCAATATCAAGCCGGGTGAAACTATACTCTAAATACAATTTATTTTTAATTTAAGGCTGATCTTTGTACATCAAAGTTTGTATTATTAATAACGTTACATTTGTACTAGTCTATTAAAAGAAAAAACCGTAAATATTTTGAGCAATAAAAACATTTATTCGTTGCAAAACAGTGCAAAAAACAAAATAATTTAGCCTGTGATTAAAAAAAAGCACTTTAAATGTACTAGAAAATACAAGTCAAACAGTAAGTTCTTAAAACTTGTTTGAAATTAAGTTTCTCAAATAAATAAAACACTCTATTCAGTAGCACAAAGCATATGTAACAACGTTTCCCATTCTGAACTACATGATGAAATTTTTTCATTTAGCTGCAAACAACTTCGCGCAGTATCTCTGACTTCTTTATATTAAGTGCAATTCAGTCTGTCTAAAGTGTTGTTAACATCGTAGTCACTCTTGTCCCATAATCGATTTAAACAGTCTGTTAATGTTTCATACTGAGAAGTTTTCCTTGAAAAGTTTATTCTGTACTGTCTTAGAAACTTATAATGTTAGCTTCCAATCCACTTTCGGTGTAACTTAGCAAACCTCTACCGTTGTTTTTCTCAATTAGTTCAGCACTATGTGCAAGAACAGAATGCGCAATTTGTGTAAAGCGAATCAATTTAACCGACATGACCAGCATCATTGTTTTTTGAAATAAAACAGAGAATTTCTCTACATTAATCTTTCTGTTAGAATTTACAGGCCATAAAATGATGGAAACATACAAAATAATTTTGTTAATGTTTTCTTTTAAACTAAAATCAGAAATATGCTTCATCAGCAGAGTCCTATTATTAGTGTTTAGCAAAGTTTTGACTACGTCACCTGTTGTAGAAGTTCCACTATGGCCTGTTGGATACGGTTTTTCAAGAAAACCTTTAATTTTCTAAAATAGTAAAAAAAAACTATTTCAATAACTAAAACATATACTAAGCTACCATGTTTTGACCAATACTAAATGTTCTCATCATTCTTAGAGCTTAAATGATCTGTAAACAAAAGTGAGTGAATCTATATACATTTAGAACCATCTTGAACATACAAAATGGTCTTTTTTGTCACAATGAAAAACCAGGGATAGAATATTATATCAATTTTTTAACAGAAAAATTGCTTGTCAAAACCTAAATAAATAGTTATATTTCACATGATAGATTTGTTTGTAAATTTGTATATAGATTCCTTGTTATTTTAACTAAATTATTTAAAAAAAGATTATGTTGGTTCTACGGTGGCGAATTGAAAAAATTAACCATGAAGAATACCCTAAATTGCCAGAAATCATCAATGAGTTTTCGGCGAGAATAGAAGATTTTTAAAATGAGAAAAAATACAATTTTACATTTAAATATTCTAAGAATTTTGACTTTTTTTCAATTAACATTAAACCAAAGAAATGAAAAAACTTAAAAAAAAGTATTTGTATAAAAGCTTATAAGGTGTTATTTAACAGTAGATGTAGACCTTAATTTTGACAAAAATTTAAGCATTTTTCGAGGCATTTTTAAACTTAAAAAAAGCAAACTTTTCGCTACATTTAAGCTTACAAAACTTTTAGTATACTTTAAGCAGAACAGAAACAAACCCAGTTTTAAAAAGACGAAACCCCGCTCTAAACAATTAAATGAAAATCTTACTTTAACTGTTTAGTCGCGAAAATAGTCAATGGCCACTTGCCAGCCCACTGTGAGCTCCCAGTAGACACGGATTTCGTTTTCATTACCAAAATCTTTTGCCTGATAGTCTTGTCTTATTAATTTGTAGTATTTTCATATCATAAGCAATTATTTTAAGGTAAATCAAAGTAAAGACTCTAGCTCTGATTTCTATTGTCGATCTTTTGTTTTTATTATAGTTATACTTTTAAAGACTTGCTTAGCTTTTTTATATTTGTTTTAAACTATCTAGGTGCTGAAAACAAAGAAGTAAAAGACTATATATATGTTAGCGGAGGAAAATCAGGTAAAACTACTTACGAAAACTGTGTTTTAAAGATGGACATAAACATGGGTAAATGGGATCAATTTAAAACTATGAGTACACGTAGATGTCGCCATCAATCTATAATAAACGGAGATCAAATGTATTTGTTAGGCGGATATAATGGATCAGACTATGTTCATTCAGCTGAAAATGAGAATGTATCTCTCAGCGAGGAATTAGCTACCAAAACTTTTCCTTTCATGCTCAACAAACGGATAAACTTTGGAATGTGTACTATAGCAGAATGTGTTTTTGTCGGAGGAGGATATCAAAACCCTAATAAATATTTAGACAAATGCAAAGTTTACAGTTTCGAAACTTGTGAATGGACTGAAGTTTCTAGTATGAACACTAAAAGAAGCGGATGTACTCTGACTTATTTTCAAAGAAAAATCTGGGCTATTGGCGGTTTTAACAACTTAAATGATACACGTACATGGCTTGACACTATAGAAACATTCGATATTACAAAAAACAAATGGAAAACAAACAATTTGAGGCTCCTAACTCAACGATCTGGGCACAGCACTGTTGCTTACGACAAAAAAATCTTTGTTATTGGTGGCGATAGTAAAAGGCTTATTGTATCTTCGGTTGAAGTTTATTCAAGCGAAACTAATCAGTTTAGCTTCCTTACTTCAATGAATGTTCCACGCTATAACTTCGGGTGCTGCGTTTTAAATTCAAGTTTGTATGTGATTGGGGGATGTAGTTTAAATTATGACACTCCTACAGATGAAGTTGAGATATACGACATTGAAGAAAATGAATGGAGAAGAGGTCTGAGTTTGCCTTTAAAACTGGCTTATTTTTCTTGCCCTGAAACTTTATGATTTCTGCTCATTTTATAAAGAACAGCTAGTTGTATACCGTTAAAAATCTTTAGTGCCAAAGTTATTTACAAAACATTTTAAATTTTATAAGCTTTAAACAAAAGTTTTCACCGTTTAAACTTTATTTTCGCAACTTGCAATATTAATTAGTTTAAACAAGTATAAACAAATTTAAATGATTGACGCAGCAGAATTTTCTTGTTTTCAATAAAGTTATTTGTGTACAACAAAGCTACTTTTTTAAATAAGTTTAGACGAAAAACTTTAATCTGAAAATAGAAAATGTTTTTATTTTAAATAAAATATCCATATATCGTTGAAAATAAACACCTTAAGTGTTTCTTTATAACAATATCCTACATATTAAGTTGACTGAATATTTTTTTTTACTATTTGTATTTTCCTTTAGCTTTGATTTTTTGTTTGTTTCTACTATATAAAATTTTAAACAAAACAACTTGTTATAATTTTATATAAGTATGTGTAAATAACCCTATTAAAAAGTAAGCTACTTAGCGGATTAAAAAAAAAAAGTAATTTCTTAAAAGTCCTTTGAATTCCAAGTTAAACAAATGCACATGTCATTATAAAAATAATGTAAGGAAATAATTGCAACAGAGTTGACTGAGTGTTAAAAAACATTAATGAAAATTTTTGATACAAGTATTTTTTCTTTATATGTTAACTGCAATTACTTTTATTACTCTTGGCGCTTGAAAATATAAGCTTATGTAAAACTCTAGTGTGTTGTTTAGTGTAATTATTTTTTCATTAAATAGTAAACAAGTTGTACACTAAAAATGACAAAAATTGAAAAAATTTGATCTATAGAAAATAAGTTATTATATAATAGAACAGTGAATTTTTGAATAGGAACCTAATGATTGATATTAATAGTACGAATTGCGACAATGTTAAAACTATCCTGTATATAAGGGATAGGAAACGACTTTAGTCAGCGAGCCAGGTGTGGAATAATTAATTTGTGTATATTCTAAAGCGTTAAGTTGCATTCACGAAAATTACTCAGCTTCTCAATGACAAATGATAATTTTAGGGGACAATTCCTTTAATATCCAATATAAACTTATAATTTCTTATAAGTTTTACTTAAGCTTGTTTTTTCTCTCTATCTAATCTTTCATAATACTAAAAATAAGTTTCAAAATAAATTCAGTTTAGCATCCCAGATTTACAAGCTTGCGGGCCGCAGTTATATCTCTTTCAGGCTGAATCCTATTTAAATATTCTTTATGTTGGCGGGCTTCGCTCTGCATTTTTTAGTTATAGCCATCATCGTTGCAAAAATACATTCGAAATTATCGCTATATTGGATTTGTTTATATCGATACTATTTTTATTAAACAATAAAAACATACAACAAAAGCAAGAAGTTGGTGATAATTACTTTAGAGAAAATAAGTTATTTGAATTAAAGGTGCAAATAATTAAATTTAAAACTTAATAAATACATTATTACAAAAAAAACTAACAACGGAGCAAGTAAGTTTGATCAGAACCATTCAGATAAAATAACCAATGGTGGTTACTATTTTTTGTGCATATTTTTAGATGTTATTAAAATTTAATTTTACTTTTTTACTTGATGTTTACAAAAAAAAAAACAAGTGCAGTAGTTATTTATAACTTTCCAGGTCAACATGTCGCGGGCCGCAGATTTACTCTTTTAGAGCCGCAGTTTGGCCACATGTTGCCAACCTCGCTTTAAATGAAAAAAGAATCATTTTAGAATTCAAAAACTTTTGTAATTGTACAAATTTTGCATAGTTTTTTCATCTTTTTCTACAAAAAAAAATATGGCTTGTTTAGTTAGATTGTTTTAATTCTAACGAGTTTTATTAGTATACCAAATTTATTTAGCATTAACACTTACTTATTTTTTTTACATTTGATTATTACGTTATTTTATATTTTAAAACTTTAAACTTCAGTATGATTTTATTTCAGTTTGTATTTATTCCAATTCAGTAAGAAACTATTTCTGATGAGCATTACTACGAAAGTACTAAAATAGATTTAAAGAAAATGAAATATAACTTGTTATATATTTAAAAAAAAATATATAAAACTACGTCATTTTTGATGTCTTTCTTTTTAAAATAAAACTAAATTTCTGATCTGTTCAAAACATAACATATGGATTGGCAACTCGTGACCCACGGGCCAACTGCGGCTCTCGTAGAGTAAATCTGCGGCCTGTAAGCATGTTAATATTATGGAATGCGGCCCGCAAAAAGTTATTCTGTTGCCCGCGCGTCTGTTAATTTGGCACGCTAAAAAATATTTTAAGATGATCTAATGCTTAAAGTTCTTTTTATTTAAGTATTTTTTACATTTCTAAACCATTAAATTAAACCAATTAAATAATTTAATTTTTAGTGAAATTTATTAAATTTGTATTATATTATTACATTTTTGAATTAGTTTTCTACTAAATATAGTTGTCAAATATTTAGACTACTTTGACATTGAAAAAAAAAATAGAGCACATTAAATTAGTTTTTTTATTGAAAATCAATCTGACTTAAAATCTTTCTTTCAATTTTAACATTACTATTTGAGATATTGGAACATAAGTGATTAGTAAATTACAATAAGTTACACAAGACACACACTTTTAAAAACAACAAATATATTTCGAGAAATTCTCTTCAGTAGCGTACAATGCTAACAAGTATTGTATCTAACAAATACATCTATCAATATTGTAATTGTTTGCACAAGTTGGATTATTAACTAAATGTTCTAAAATGATTTAACAGGAAACAGTATTACATAATATATAAAACTAGAATAAATATTTATAAGGAAAATTTTAATTTTGAATTAAATGTTAGCATAGATGGAATTTTAACAAAATTTTCTATTAATTTTTTAAATATTCACATTTATATAGTTTATTGTAATAAAAATAATTTTTATTAAAGTAATTTAATCTATAAAAATTAAAACTTTACTAAAAAGAATGTTTAGACTTATATAACTAAATTAAAATTTCTTTATAAATATTTATATTAGTTTTAATTTTTTTATAAAAAAATTTTCTGACAAAAAAGTTAACTTTTTATAGAATAAGTTACTTTAGTCTGTAATATTTTTGTTTTAAATAACAGATTTGAATTTTGATAAAAATTTGTAAGTTCAAAACATTTAAATAAAATTTAAAGAGAATTTCAATTTTGATTTAAATGTTAAAATAGATGGAGTTTTTACAATTTTTTTTTTGATTTAAATTTTAAACTCTTTACATTTATATATCTATTTATAATATAAATATTTTTTTCAAATAATTAAATCTATAAAAATTGAAACTTCACAAAAAAATGTTTAGACTTATATAATTAAATTAAAATATCTTTAGACTTTATTTAAATGTTTGTCTGATGGTAAAGGGGTTCTAATGATGTTTTTGAAATCTTATTCAGTTATTTTTTTTTAAATCAAGATAAACTTTGTGGCCAACAGATATACAAAAATAAAACAACTTAAATAAAAATATTAAAGTACTACTAAATAACAAAAGAATACATTTCCAGGTGGTGTAGTTGTCTAATGATGATTTTTAAACTCTCTGAATTGAACTTTTCAATGTTTAAACACAGTTGGTTAACACATAAACAAATAATATAAATGTTTAAGTACAAACACAACTTTATTATACAACAAAACACAAAAGCTTCACACAACATTATTATATACAACAAACTAAGTAAAATATAAATTTAGTGATTATATTGGACATTTTTTAAGTTAAATTGTACTTACTAGTTCAAAAGCAATACTTAATCAAAAGTTATTTACCCTAATTAAAAGTTATAATGGGAACTTAGAGCATCTTAGTAAAAAGTTTCCTATAAAAATAGCTACTTTTACACTTTTTCCTAGTATGACGTTGTAATTAACATTTTATTTATAATCTATTTCAGCTGGTCAAAAACGAGCATTTTTTGTTACTGGAACTTTTTAATCTGTCATTGTTATAAATTAAACATTCATTATTCAAAGTTCATCAAATAACCAAAACAAAGTCAATAAACGATTTTGCTGATATTCTAAGAATGTTTTTATCTTTTTTCTTTTCTGTTTTTTACAGGGAGTTCACAGGAAACAGGAAACCAGTCAAAACACGCCCCTGGTAGATATACATCTGGTTTTTAGTGGACTAAAAGAATAAAAACTTAAAACAAAATAAAATTAAATGTAAAAGCAATACAACACGCTTAAAAAAAATGAAACCTAATTTGATATTGCCAATTTAAAAATTGGAAAAAGTTTGCAAAATTAATTCAATTTCTTTTTCATTTCAGTTATCATAATTTAATGTTTAATTTTAGAACATTGTTACTTAGTATACAAAAATAAGTGTTTTCAAGTTATTTCTATTTAAGAGTTTTCATATAAAATGTCATATGTCAATATAAACAGCTACACTTATTGACTTAAAGCTTTATTGAAAATCTAGATAGACTGAGTAGGCTTAAATTTGTAATAAACTTAAATAAAATAGTATGAGACAAAATTTCGAAAAATTGTTAATTAAAAATGTAAATAGTTAAAAATACTAAAATAGTAAAAAAAGACTTTGGAAACATGATGTTAAAAAAACTACTTTAGTTATAAATACTTAGATATAAGAAAAATATTCACGCTAGCTTAACTTATGGAAAATATTATTAAACTAGACTTGAATGTTACAAAAATACTAGCTAGTTTGTGTCGAGGAAAAAGTGTCACTATTGAAATAGTATTTATTATCTAATGTTTAATTTCTATAAGTTCAACATTCAACATTTAAAATTTGGTCAGAAAGCGAAAGCTTTAATATATGTAACAATATTTTTTCAAGAACATATCAATTTGATATTTATTTAAAATTTTAGATTAGTTTAGATATGTTTTTATAAACTTCTTGAGTTACTTTATGACACTTTTGCTTAGAGCTATGTTTTTTTTAAACCTTTGTTTATTTTTTTGTATTTATAAGTAATTTTACTTAAATAAAAATATATTTAAAGCTTTTTGACAGTGTAGTTGTTTAAATTATTGTACAAATTGAAGACAACTCAAGCTAGGTTGATAAACATCAGTCTAGTTCTAGTAAAACAAGTGTTCTGTTTTGCTTCAAAGAATGGCAACAGTGTAGTCTAAACATTTACATTAAATAAGAACAAGACAATTTTTAACAAAGAGCTTAAGAAATATTAAAAGTATAAAACAATTAACTTTAGATATAAAAAAAATAAATCTTACTTGCGACTAACCTGTAGAGCAGTGGTATGCACGCTACTTCAAATCCGTGAAATCTTAATCATAAAATTAAAATTCTGTGCACCCCAATTTGCATTTTTTAGTGCTGCTAGTTTTTAAGAATATGTAAACACTTTTAATCGTTTTTTTTTTTTCTAATAATTCGGTAACACCCAGTTAATTTTTAGACGCTAACTTTAATTAACTACTTTACTTTATCCATTTTAATAAGCTTATATCGATGATCTAATTTTTACAACAATATTTAACTTGAATCACCCAGGTATAAAATATTAAATAGATTAATTTAATACATTGTCACAACCCCAATTAACAATCAGTAGTGTTGGTACTTTTTATTTAATGGAAAATTTAAATATTTATTTAAGTTAACTTATTTTATATAAAGCTGATTAATATAGTGACTTTTAATGTAGCAAAACGCTTTTTAAACAAAAAGAGTTAATATAATTAAACATTAATAGAGTACTTAACAATTTATTTTGTTTTTAAGAATCTATGAGATTTGCTCATTTCAGTTTTTAATTGGGTGGCTAAGGGTGGAAAAATTTTACATAATGTAACAGAGCAGAACTAGGAGAGTACAAAAATGGTCATTTTATTAACAACAAAATGGTCAATAAGATATCAATGTTGAACATGTCTTAAATATAGAAAGATTAAAAATAAACTTTAATTTAGTTTCTGCATGAAAAAAATTCATGTACCCCAAAATAAGTTTCATGCACCCCAAAAGTCTCGTGCACCCCAAAAAAAAATTCATGTGCACTAGTGTGCACCAGTTTACACCGTGCCGACAACTGCTGTAGAACACTGTTCGTAAAAATAACTTTCTTTAAATGTTTTAAGTATGAAAATTTAATAAATGTTTAGTAAATCAAAGTCTAAATGAAAATCAAACCTGTAAAAATCCATAAAAGAAGGTTACTATAAAAAACAACACTATTAGCAATTAATTCAAGATGTAAACAATTCACTATCACGATATTTAGTTTTGTTTCAGTAAAGATTAATTTTATCTTCAAGTTGTATGACTATACTTAACTATTTGTTTATAACTAACCTGTATGTAGAAAATTTATTTTAGTGTGTAGGATTTATAAATCAGCTATATTAGACAAGGTTTTCACATTGTGTTAGCACGTTATATTATATTTTCTGTCCTATTTTAATTTTTACTTTTAATTTTGTTTTCATTTAATTTGCTAAAAGTAGAGGCAAGTCTCAAGTCTGGGTCTTTAAGTGGGGTAGTACATCCTAAATACTTTTAGATAACAGAGTACTTTTGTACTAGCTTTTAATAAAATACTTTTAAATATTTTGTGTGGGTCAATTAACTTAAAGGGAATATAATTTTAGAAACTGTTTTTAAACATTTCTAGTTTATAACATAACTTCAATAATACAGAAATTATATTAATATTGAGATTTTTGTTTTAGTGTACTTTTAGTCTCACTTACGTTTCACTTTTTATGCATGTATTATGAGCCACTTTAGAACTGTTTACTGGTATGTGTCGCCCTTAAAAAAGGAGAGAAATAAAAAAACTCTGCATACTTGAATGTCTTTTAACTTTTACACTTGTTAAAGCTTGTGCTTATTTACTAATTTTTTTTATTTTTGAATATTGACTTTAAAATGTAAACAAGGTATAAAGAGTCATTTAAATGATAAAAAGACTGTCTTACTTTTAAGTTACTTTGAATAATCCAAAATATTTTTTTTTAAATCTAGGGTAACTTAGGCTTGTTTAGACCAACTCAAGATTTTTTAATAAATTTAGTATAACAGTTTTGAAAAACTCAGGCTGGTTTAGATATTTTTATATAAACTTTGTGTTTTATAACTTTAAGTATTTATTTTTCTTGAACATTATGTTTCTTTTAAGATCCTTGACCTTGTGAACTTTAATTACAATTTATTTTTTTTATACATCATAAACAGAAGTTTCTAAATATAAGACTTATAATATATTTATTTAAACTTTCTCATAAGTTTAAGCTAACTGTTACTAGATTAATGTAACTCATTCTAAGCTTTGGTTATTAATACTGGCTTTTTTTTTTATTGCAACCCTGTATTAGGAGCACCTTAAAAGTACATGTACCTTAATTTTTGTTCTAAGTTAACTGTGTTATTGCAGTATATTTATAAATTATTAAAAGTTATTTAAAAGAAAACTTAATCTATATTTCAAAATATATTTTATGTTTGTATAGTGGTTAGTAAAAACTGGTTTTTATACTTGTTTTAACATGTTGTAATTTTTATTAGTTTTTTTATTCTTTGGTTTTAAATGTTCAAATTTTATTAAATCAAAAGGCTGTTTTACTGTCTAGTTTTTTTTATCAAGTAGATTTTTTTGTTAAAAATAAGATGTTTTAATAACAACTTTAAATTAAGTGCTTTCAGTCTAAAATTATTAAATTTTTTAGCAACTCAGGCTAACTCAAGTTTTTTTTGGTAATTTGTTGCAAAACTTAAGATAATTTGGAAAATTTTTTAAACATCAGGCTTTATTTTATGATATAAATGTTTTTCTTGAAATTTATGTTTCTAGAATTCTTATATTTCTTATTGTAATAATTTGGTTACTTTGAACTATTTGGTATTCATACTTGATCAGAAGTGGATATTCAAACTTTTTATTTATTTACTTGTTTAAATTATTGTACAAACTGAAAACACCTTAGGCTAAATTAATACCATTTAATTTAGTTTTTGTTAATCAAATATTCTATTTTGCCTTAAAAAATGGCAACTTTGTGGTAGGAGCAACTATTTTAAATCATAATAAGACAATTTTAAACAAAGAATTTATAAACTGTTAGTAGTATAAAACAGTTAACTCTGGAATAACATTGTTTTGTTATACTTACCTGCTCTTAACCTTTAGAGCTCTTATTGTAAAAAGTAAATTACTTTTATAGTTATAACAACTAAATTGTAATAAATTCATTGTAAATTTAAGCCAATATGAAAATTAATTATGCAATGATTCACAAAAAAAGTTTTTCAAGAGAAAAAATACTATATGTAAATCAGGGTTTCCCAAACTTTTTATTTTGTACTTGCAAAAATATAGGTACTTGAAAGTATTTTGATATTCTTATTAAAACTTAAAAACATATGGATTTTTAAAAATGTTCATGTTAGTTTAAAACTATTTTATTTTGAATTTAAGGCTATTTTTAAATTTTAATTAACAACCTTTTTTGCCTTAAAATAAATGTTTCAAATAATCAGTCTGTTATAACTATGATATTTCAGGTAACTAAAAAGAATGCCACAAATTAAGAATAATCATGGATACTTTGTAACTTTTTAAAATCTCAGTATGACACAGGATAACTGAATAAGTTTTAAATTTGTTTTCAAAACTCTGGTTTGCTCAGAGAGGTTATTTTATTTCAATGTAGTTTAAAGATTTCAAGTCAGTTTTTTCTACCTTTTAATAGAGATATAGTTGGTTTAGTTTCAATATTTTATTACTTTATGGTAATTTTTTTGAAGAGCTTGGTTTTTCTCGCCTTCGAAAAAAATTAAATTCAAGAATGAAAAAGAATCCTGGGTGACTACAGCTCAGTTCAAATTCATTCAAGACAGTTTCTAATCAATTAGAACAGTTTTGACTAAAAGGATTACAACACTGTCAAACTTTATTAACAAACTTTAATTTCAATGTTTGTCTTAATAAAAAAAACATTTTTCTTTGGTGATAGTACAACTAGATTTATGATTATTTTAAATTATTAGATTTTCATTTTAACTTTTTTTTTTGTATTCTAAATTTTAATTACTAGATTTCTGAATTTTATCTAACTTCTTTTATTAAACTAAGCTAAAATCAAAAGTTAACACATTATTAAGTTTTAAATATTTAAAGTAAGATATCTTGATTTACTGTATAAAACCGATCTTAATCGTAAGCACAATTATTGATATTTGTTGATATTAATTGTAGTAGATTAGAAAGCAATAACGAAACTTAGTTATAAAAAACAAAGTTTTCACACACTCAGCCTACTCAGAACAACTTTAATGCTATTCTATAAGTTTGGAGACTTAGGCACAGTAAACTTTTTTTGAAAAACTTATGCTGACACATATTTGTTTGAATATTATTGAAAAATTTAGACTAGGTTGATATTTTTCTGAATGTTGCACTTTTTTTTTCAATTGACTATTTGTTGATTAGTTGATGTTAGATTCATTTAATCTTTGTTAATTTATTATTAAGTATTTAGCATATATAAATATATTTTTTCTTATTTAAACTAGCTTAAAGAATTACAAACTGGTTTTTGGTCAATCAAGATTGTTTTTTTTATTCACTTGATGAAAGAGTTAAAAACTCTAAACTAAATTACTAAGCCATGCTAAAATCATAAAATACAGTACCTATCTGTAACAAACTTCATAAGAAAGTATAGTTAAAATTTCAGTTTTTATTTTTTTACCATTAAGAAGTGACAATCAGTTACAACCCTGAACTTATCTTGAAATGCAAGACTTCAGCCTATGAAAGAAAAAAATTTAGCATCAAACGTACAGAGATATAAAGATATACATTATTTTGAATTTAGCTGTCTTTAGTTCGTTTTTTTTTCTAATTTTTCTATTTGTTTAATATCATTTGTAAAGAAGAAAATACTCACAAAGTAAAAGATAAAGAATTAGTTTAAGTATGTATTTAATATAAATAAACTTATTTAAGAATACTGTACTGGGGATTTTGTAGTGATTGCGGACATGTGCTCAATTAGTAAGTATGTAAGACAAAGCCATATAACTAAAATATGATTGTCAAAATAAGGTAAACCAAATAAAAAGGTTCTTTAAAACTAAGATGAAATATTAAATTTCAGCTTGTGTTATCAAAAGGTTTTTCATGTAAATATAAACTTAGTAATGATATATTAGCGCCGCTAGTGGGTTCCATGAAAACATATCTCATTAACAAAAAGCTTCTAAAACATCTTTTTAAAATGAAATATACTAATAAAAGTGTTTACGTAGTCCTACCGCTAGCGGCACTTTTTAAAATAGTTTCTTGGGGACCTAATTTATGTTTTGCAGTTTTGTGTACACAGATTCTGATTAGCTTGAAGATCACTGGCTTAATATATATATATATCACTTGCTAAGTACATTTAAAATATTTGTTCTGATTAAACTTTTATAGTAAAATAAGAGAAACAAAAATTATTAAAAACTTCTTTGCACAATAAAATACATTTTATGCATACTAGTATTACAACCATCTTGCAGAGCATTTTACTATTAAACACATATAAAAATAAGCAGATTCTAAAGTGTTTTTAAAAAACTACGCATTTTTTACGTTACTTCAAAGAAAAGTACAGCTTTAAGCTATGAAGCAAACTAGACTAGACTTAAGGTTTTAACTTAGTTAATGACATTGAGAGTTTTGTTATAAAATTTAACAAAATTAATTTGTTTTATATTTTTTAAATGAAATAGTCAAAATTTTCATGCATTTCTTTCATTTTAGTATTATTATTACTTAAAAAGTAAACTTGAAAGTACTTAATAATCACTTTAAACAGATTTTAAAGTTTTAAGATATTAAAATTAAAAGTAATAATGGAGTACGAATGTTGTATATGCCTGGATAGGTTATTCAAAGTAGACACAGAAGTATCTGTCACACCGTGTGGTCATACCTTTCACAAAGGCTGCATATCAAACGTAATAAAAGGTGAGAATAAGACATGTCCAATTTGTAGACAAGAATTACAGGAAGAAACGATAGTTAAAGTTAACTTTAATGTGAATAAAGAACTTGACTACAGTGATTGTTCAAATGATACTTTGAGCTTCTTTGATAAAGTTGTTGAGTATGAAGCAGACAAAAGGATGACCATGGTAAAAATCATTAAGAAGTTAGATAAAGAAAATACCCGTCTAAAGGAAACTTACAAAACCAACTGTAAAGGCTACAGCTTGTGTAAGGTGTTCTTGAGAGGTTTCCAGAAAGAAATAAAAAACTTGAATAAAAAAATCAGTAAGTTAAACTTAACAAAGGGTGGGTTGAAAAGGAAAAGAAGATTGCTTAATGAAAAAGAAGAAACTATTGAAGAGCAAAAGTTAGAAGTTAAAGAAAATGAAATTGATGTAAATACTTGTGAAGATGCTATCAACAATATTGAAGCAGTAATTAGTAAAGGTTTGTTTATTTGCTATTGTTTAAATAATTTGATTGTTTATGTTGAACTTATAGTTTTAAGTATAACCAGGATCTATACGGATCATCAACTTATAATAAGGTCCAGATAAATAAGTTTGAAATTATCAAAGTCTAAAACTCTATGTTGTGAGATATTATCATTTAATCAAATGCAAAACAACCTCTTATAATCCATAGATCAAAGAAAACTATAAATCACTTTAAGTTTACAGTTTTAGATACTTCTACAAATAAAATTGACAATCTTCTTATTATTTTTAAAGCTTTAAAAAACTAGTAAAGAAAAAAAAATATTTTTGCATGACCTTGAATGTATGATTAATATATCTTTAATTATATCTTATATACCTTATTATTACTGATTATTAAAATATGTTTATACAGTCGTTTTGCATTAAAAATAAATATTTATTTTCTCTTATAAATTTTTTTTTTTTTTATTTTTAAGACTACTTATTAAACATTTTTTGTTTAACACTCTGTAACAAATTTTATTAAGTTGTAAACTAATTAATCATATTACTTGTTTAATTTGTTAATAAATTAAAAATTTATATTTTCGAAACACGTACTAGGATTTCATTTTATAGGTGCACTACTTATTTAGTTCTGAAAATTAGTAATTTGACAATTTTTGTTCCAAAAACTAATTCTAATTCTTCAAAATCTAGTAATTGTTTTTTTTCAATATTATATGTTTGAAAACTAAAAAAAAAGAAATTAATATGTATACTTCGAATTTTTTTTTTAATATTCTCATCCTTTTTAATACTATAGTCTGTTTAATTATACCTACATCCGAATATTGTTTTATATCATACTTTTTGAGATGAATCGCCTTGTTTTTAATTATAAGTTTATATTTTAAACGCATATTTAACCGAAAATAGACTAAGATACTTTAAATTACCTTAATTGTTTTCAACCAGTTGAAATTTATTTAAACAATACCTGGAAACTGTCGATTCTTAATTAAAAAATATCCAAAATTTATGTTTGTTATTGAGTCTTGAAGTTCAGTAGTTATTGATTAGAAATCGTTATAAAAAATTTAAATATTAGTTTTGTCTAGTAGAAATAGTTCTCAGTATAAAAATTTTAAATTAATTTTGTTATGGTTTTTAGTTTTATTTTATCTTTAAAATCGAAATTTTTTGAAGGTACTGACAATGAAAAAGTAAATGAAGTTTTTAGTGGAAATAAGAAAGCTTTAGATTACAACATGAAAATACGGTTGAATAAAAATTTACTTCATGATAGGCTTTTAAATAAAGTTGAAAACAATATGAAAGAACTACAGGTAATCAATGAAAAAATGAGTGATTTAATATTGATGAAATCTGTCGAACTTAAAGTTGAAAACAAGGCGTTGCAAAAAAACAACAAAGAAATAACTAAATACCTTGAAATTTTGGAAAATTCGCTCAGACAGGCGCAAAACAAAGTAGAGTGCTTGAAAAAAGATTACAAAAATTTAAAGTCAGAAAATAACGATTTGTTGGCTGATTTAAAAACTACAAAACGGATAAAAACTAATATTAAAATGTTATCAAGAAACGCAGCCGAAAAATCAGATGATAACATTAATGATGTTCAGATCACAAACTGCTATTCAATTAAAGGTACAATAATAAAATTTTCTTTATTTATAGAATTTTTACAACTTTTTAATACCTAAGATTGTGTTATTTTGTTGCAACTTTAAACTTTAATCATCAAACAAAAGCTCTCAGCAGATTCAGGTTTTGTTTTAATTACTAAAAGCTTTCGCCCGATAATTTTTTTTTTAGTTAGTTTCTAGTATTTTACGATAAATTATAGTCAAGGCTCTAGATCTGATGTCTAATATCGATGTTTTCTTTTTAAATGTAGATTTTTATTCGGTGTTAATAAAGACTTGCTTAACTGTTGTATACTTCATTTTATTTTTTAGGTGCAGAAAACAATGAAGTTAAAAATTATATATACATTAGCGGAGGAAAATCAGATGAGACAACTTACGAAAACTGTGTTTTAAAAATGGACACAAAAGTTGGTAAATGGTATCAAATTAAAACTTTCGGTACACGTAGACGTCGCCATCAATCCATAATAAAAGGAGATCAAATGTATTTGATAGGCGGATGTAATGGATCAGACTATGTTTATTCAGCTGAAAATGAGACCATATCTCTTAACGAGGAATTAGCTACCAAAACGCTTCCTTTCATGCACAACAAACGGCTAAGCTTGGGAATGTGTTCTTTTGCAGAATGTGTTTTTGTCGGAGGAGGATTTAAAAACTATTCTGAATATTTAGACAAATGCGAAGTCTACAGTTTCGAAACTTGTGAATGGACTGAAGTTTCTAGTATGAACACTATAAGATGCGAATTTACTCTGACTTATTTTCAAGGAAAAGTCTGGGCTATTGGCGGTTTTAACCACTCAAATGAAACAGATACATGGCTGGACAGTATAGAGACATTCGATATTACAAAAAACAAATGGAAAACAAGCAATTTGAGACTCCTAACTGAACGATCTGGACATAGCACTGTTGCTTACCACAGAAAACTCTTTATTGTTGGTGGCGAAAACAAAGACTTCTTTTTAGCTTCTGTTGAAGTTTATTCAAGCGAAACCAATCAGTTTAGTTTTGTTGCTTCAATGAATATTTCACGATGTTATTTTGGATGCTGCGTTGTAAATTCAAGTTTGTATGTGATTGGAGGTAGTTTAGATTACGACACTCTAACAGATGAAGTTGAGATATACGACATTGAAAAAGATGAATGGAGAAGAGGTCCGAGTTTGCCTTTGAAATTGGCTGAATTTGCTTGCTCAAACACTTTATGACCAGTTCTCATTTTACAACTCTATAATTGTTTCTTGCTCTGAAACTTTATAATTTCTGCTCATATTATAAGAATCTGATAGTCATATGTTATCCAATAATATTTTTAGTTCCATGTTGTTAATAAAAAAGTTTAAATTTGTCTAGCTGTAAACAAAAGCTTGTACAGTTTTAACAAGTATAATATCTTTGTTAACTACATACAAACTTAAGTGACTGACGAACAATATTTTTCTTGTTTTCAATAAATTTGTTAGTGTAAAACTCAACTATTTTTGTTTCAATAGGTTTTTATTTATATGAAAAACTTTTATTCTAAATTGAAAATTTTATTTTTAACAAAATATCCATTTAATAGTAAAAATGAACACCTTAAGTTTTATTTTATTACTATATCCTACACATATTGAGTTGAATATATTTTTTAGTTTACAATGTGTATATTCATTTACTTTCTATTTGTTTTGTTTATTTCTTCTATATAAAATAAAAAAAACAACTATTTTAATTGTATCTAAGTATGTGTAGATAACTCAACTAAAAAACTAACTACCAATCGAATTTACTATAAGAAAAGTTATTTTTTATAGTCCTTTAAATTCCAAGTTGAAAAAATGCCTATCTCATTATAAAAATAGTTCAAAGAAATAATTTCACAAGAGTTTCCAGAGTGTTAAAAAACATTAATAAAACATTTCTAATTTAAGTAATTTTTAGTTATGTCTTAACTGCAATTGTTTTAATTACTCATGGCGTTTAAAAATATAAGGTTATGTAAAACTTTAGTGTATAGTTAAGTATATTTACCTTTCAATTAGTAGTAAACATTTTTTTGTTAATTTTAGTATATAGCTTGCTATTCAAGAATTTACTTTTTTTATATTAAAATAACTTATTTTCTATAGATTAAGTTTTTATTTTTTTCTTAATTTTAATATATAGCTTGAAAACTTTATCTATAGAAAGTAAGCTATTATATAATAAAACAGTAAATTCATGAACAGGAACGTAATTATTGATATTGATAGTACGAATTGCGACAATTTTAAAACTATCCTGTATACAAGGGGTTGGCAACGATTTTAGTTGGCGAGCTAGGTGTGAAAAAATTAATTTGTGTATATTCTAAAGCGTTTAAGTTGCATTCACGAAAATTACTCAATTATTCAGTGAAAAATAATAATTTTAGTTGACCATTCTTTTTTATATATAATATAAGCTTTAAATTTCTTACAAGTTTTACTTAAGCTTGTTTTTTTCTATTTATTTGTACATTCACATATTTGGTTTAGCAGGGAAGATTTAAAAGCTTGCGGGCCGCACTTATATTTCTTTCAAGCTTGATCCTATTTAGATATTCTACTTGTTGGCGGGTTGCTATTTTTTGTTCTGCATTTTTTAGTGTTAGCCATCATCGTTGCAAAAATAGATTCGATTTTATCGCTAAATTGGATTTGTTTATATTAATAATATTTTTAATCAACAATAAAAGTAAAACTAAAATAAAGTAATTGGTGAAAATTACTTTAGAGAAAATAAGTTATTTAAATAAAAGCTACAAATAACTTAATTCGTAACGTAATGAATCTATTCATACAATAAACTTGCAAAAAGATCCAGTATGTTTGATAAGAACTTTCCAATTGAATTGACAAATGGTGGTTACTGTTATGTCTGCATATTTTTAGCTGTTATTAAAATTTAATTTTAGTTTTCTATTTGATGTATACAAAAAAAAACAAGTGCAGTAGTTATTTATCACTCTCTTGTCTATACAGAGCAGGATCAGCAAAGTTTCAAATGGAACAACCAAATTCACTATAAAACGCTATTTGCGGGCCATAGATGTTGTGGAAAGTTTCATTTTTAAAATAAGTGTTAATATATTAGCGATTAATTAATAAAATAAACATTAATTAGGCATAAGTTTACTGAAAAAAAGGTTTTGTTTTTACTATAAATTAGCACAAATTTCTTTTTTTGATTTTTTTTTAAGCACACGGCATGCCAATCGTTTTTAAGGGTCATAATTTACCAAACAATTTATGTTTAAACTCAAGACAAATTATCCAAATTTTATCAACAAAATTTATTATATTTACTGAAATTAAATTACAAATATAAATAATTTATAGAAATTTATAAAACGTTTTTTACAAGAAAAGTTCTAGATTTTAATAAGTTTCTAGATTTGTTTTAAGCTAAAAAAATACGTTTTCTGTTAAGCCCCGCCTATAGGACGTATTATCATACCCCAGGTCTAAATAAAACTTTTGTTTTGTTTTAAATTTGTAGTATAACCTAAATAGTTAAAATTGTGCAGACCAAGTCTGATCTACATTTTTTTCATGCGATTCCGGTAGATCACTAATCTAAAAAAACATTTAGTTTAAAATTATACCAAACTGTTAAACATACAAATTAAAAAATTCAAGTTGAACACTGATTTTAGCTTATAAGCAAATATAGTTTATGTGTAGGCAATGAAAAATTCAAAATAGGCCAATAAAAACCAGTTTTTTCTTCAATAATAATATAACTAATCGGCTGTGTTCGTCTGTTCTCCTTCATATTTTATTTTTATAAACATTATAAACAGTTTATTTCTAGGTTAACTTTACAAACCATAGGACCTCATGAGTCTTTCTTGTCCATTCATATGTGTGGTGATATGAAGAAAAATTAGCTTCCTGTCTGTTTACGCCTTTACGAAGTTTATTTTATAAGCTGATAAAATCTTGGAACGAAAATTTTTATTACATTATTTTCACTAATGTCATTATAAACTTTAGATTTATATAATTACCCGTTCAGAGCATTTATAAGATCTTCTATCGGGGTTCCAACGGGGGAATCTAGACTTTGCGCCATCTCCAGGTTTCTCCAAATATTTTTTTTTAAACATTGTCATCAGACAGACTTTTGAAATAAAGACAGTCTACAGAGCCGAAGCTTGGAATTTCGTATGCTGTGAGAATAGTTCAAGTTATCAAAAAGTTTTATCATACCAATTCGATAATCAGACATGGGTGTCAGTCTACCAAAGGTGTGTGGTCTGATTGAATTGATCAATCTTTTTGTTACTTTGATTTGTGTGTGTAAATTTTAGTGTTTACAATTTTCTGAACTGACTAAAAGGTGATAGCTATTTTGGTTTTATTTTTAATCACACAATTTTTATAAGTTAAAACAATTTTTTGTCACGTCTAATAGTAATTTTGGTACAAAAAAATGTCTAAAAATTCATTCAGCTCAACGATCAATAACACGCATGGCGTGAAAGTAGAAACTGAACTGCTTCTTTCTGCTAATAATTTCAACTAAGTTCACTCACAAGTCAAGAAAAGACGCAATAGAAAGGGAAATTCCTTACCAGCTTTACCTGAAGCGCCACACGGACAGACTCTTTGTAAAACGAGTTAAAAAACAAAATTTTCGCGTACTTTGTCAAAACTACTCATTTCGTACTTTGTCAATATTAGGAAAGATATTTTTAAATGTGCAAATATTTCTGATTAGCTATTATTGAGCTTCGTAATTTGGTTTGGTTGTTAGAATTGTATTGTTTTGTACTTTTGTTTTAGGTGTTTTTGATATTTAGACCTGAGCAAAGAAAAATTAGAAATCTAAACAAAAGTACATACAATAAAGTTCTAACAGCCAAACCGTATTACGAATCACTACTATAGAAATTTTACTATACTTGTCTTATGTCTTACATTGTTGTTATTTATACAAAACAGTTTTTTTGATTTATGTGTGTAAATAGAAAAGTGTACAATTTTTAAAAGAACTTGCCTTAAAAGTGATAGCTGTTATGTTTTTATTTTTAATCACACAATTTTTATAAGTTAAAAACAAATCGTTTGTTACGTCAAATAATAATTTTGGTATAAAAAAATGCTATAAGTTTAATAAGCATAATGATAAACAACAGTTGGAAGTACAAACTAATCTGCTTCTTTCTTTTGATATATTTTCAACTTATTTTCACTCACAAGTCAAGTAAGGACGCACGAGAAAAGAAAACTTCCTAACATTTGTCCAATATTACATATGACCTGAAGCGCCACACGGGCAGAAGTCTGTAGAAACCGAGTTCAAACACGAAATACTTTGCTTAACTGACAATTACGCGCTGGTGTTGAACGCCGTCTACTGCTTTGTAATTGAAAACATTTTCGTGGACAAGGTCACAGCGGGAAGCATACATGCCCCAAAACAAAACAACGACACTCACAGAAAACTTGCTTACTTGATGGGGTATTACGAAGGTTACAGGGACAAAAAACAAATTAGGTGGAAGACCTCGACAGGAAAATAGCGTGATTGGAACTATTCGGCAGTTTTGAACCACTTTAAAATTAATAATCGGTTGAAGCTGCAGGAACTCGGGTTGAGATGGTGAACGGAAGAGCGCAGCAAGTGAATGCTTTGCAGGAGAAGAAATTATTTTAGTCGATGGTCGCCTCTGTGCACAACTCGTTCAACGACGGCAATTACAAAAACAATTCTGCCGACACAAACTCAAGTTTTGAGTTCCAGAGCTCCTGCAAAGGCGACTCGGGCAGTCCGGTGGCTTGCAGGCAGTCGAAAAGTGTCCACTTCGATAATTTGGTGCATCATTTTATGCGGAGGTTTTAACATTCAAACTACCGGTAGCATTGGGCAGACGTGCGTGGCACCTTTTCATCAAACCACGTAGAGCGGATTGATGATAAGGTGAGGACAGTTTCTCAAAACTAGATTGTTAAGAAGCAAAAAGAATCGGACGCGGGAGTGGGGGACGCTCTTTATCATGCTCCTTATTTCAGCAACAAAAACATAATGTTATAGCTTGCCAAGGAGCCATCCTCAGCAAAAGATTGGTTCCAACTGCAGCGAGTTGCTTTAACAATTATCATTTGCAGCACACAGAAGGACCGTTCAATTCCTAAGAAGATCCAAAAGATCTTGAACAAAGTCGGGTTGCACCACAGGGGTAGCTTGCAGGAAAAGTTTTAAACAATTTGTGCCAAGACGAAGACTATCAAAATGACAAGTATGGTAAGCACAGCATTGCGTTGGTAATTCTCCTCAGTGAAGTTGGTTTTCAAGCTGAGTTTGACAAGCAGTTGACAATGATGACTGGTAGCGATGTGAAAGATTGCAAAGTGTTCAGATGAAAAGATAATTGTGAAACTAAAACTACAGAAGACGAAAATCCTCTGCAAGTAAGCAAAGTATCTTAGATGATAAAAGGTGCAGCTGTTTCATGAAAACCCAAGAGCTATGCAGTTGCTTTATGGTCATCATGTTCGTAATGAACAAGAATTTATGAGACTAACCATCAGTGTTGAAGCAGTGACTAGTTTAATTTACAAAGATTATCTACATACCATGGAATTTATGAAGTTGCATCTTTTAGTGGATACCTCAATTCGAAACAACTCCATTCACTAAATTATCGGCAAAAGTCTCTTATATTAAATTATCGAATTGGAAATTTTTCGACTGCTTCCAACCACAGGACTGCCTAAGTCGCCTTTGCTTTGGAACTCAAAACTGGAGTTTGTGTCAGCAGAAAAACTTTTCGTTATTGTCGTAATTGAACGTGTTGAACACAGAGGCGATATCGTAGATCACAAACATGTTTTTGTTTTTGTTGCAAATTTTTATAAAAGTTGTACACATTACAATTTAGACACACAAAACAAAGAAATTAATTTACAACAATGTAAGACATAACACAATTGTAGTAAAATTTCTAAAGTAGTGATTCGTAATACTGTTTGGTTCTTAGAATTTTATTTGAACGTACTTTTGTTCGGACTTCTAATTTTTGTTCGCTGATGATTAAATATCAAAAACACTTCAAAAAAAACAGATAATCAGAAACATTAGCATATTTTGAAAACATGTTTTTGTATATTGACAAAGTATAAGATAGTGATAAAAAAATGTTGACGTACTAAGACGATTTAGAAATTAACAAAATATTAATTTATTACAGTAAGATTATAACAAATTAAAATAAAATACATTATTTTGATTGTTTTAATCAATGCTAATTTCAGACTAAAAAAGTTATTTGCATTTAAAAAGAAACTTTCTGTGTAGTTAAAACCAAATGAAATTAATATTAATTAAAATAAAAATTGCAGCCGGCGATAGTTTTAATAACAGAAGTTTAGCACTTGAGGACCTGTTTATTTCCGATATCTGATCTAAACAAATTTATTAAGTTATCCCTTATTGGTCAAACTCAAACTTATACTCAGAGAACCTCGAAATAGTTTTAATTTTTTTTTTATCAGGCATTGTTTCATAACTTTTTTTTCCTTGATTTTTATGTTTTTAAAGTGCTTTTTGAAATATTTCGGTTTTTAGACAAAAATTAACTGATAAATAATAGTTTTTAAGTTTTTTGCTTATACTATATCATATTAAATTTTATTATATTTTTAAGTTTAAACTAACTCAGGCTAGATATATAACTCAGCCTAGTTTTTGATCATTCAGGCTGGCTGTTTTGTCATCAAGAATGTAATTTCTGTATTGGAAGCCCCTTTAAATTTAAGATGAGTCAAACACGAACGAAAATACTTTTGAACAATGTTCAAATATGCACAAAGAGTCAATTTTTAAGGAGTAAAAAAATAATAATAAACCGACCAAAGGTAAAAGTTACACTTATGGGTAACAGTTTAAGTAATAGAAAATTAAATTTATGTAAAAAAAATTAAACAAAAAAGAAGACCAAGGGTAAGGGTTTAGGGTAACAGTAATGGAAAAAAAATTAATTTAAAATAATATTTACAAGAAAAATATAACCAGCCTAGGGTTAAGGTTAGGGGTTACAGTAATTGTATATAATATTAATTAAAAAGAAAATTAAACTAGTTCAAAAGTTTATTAATTAATGAAAAAGTCACTTCTCGCAAAAGTTACTAGTGCAAGCGTGACGCCGTGCAAAAGTGGCTTCTAGCAAAAGTGCTTAAAATTATTTTTTAAACATGCAACTTTAAATTCACACTACCTTTCATAACTTTTCAAATTTATTAACTGATTATATCAAAGCAAGTTCTCTCACTTAATTTATTTTTTTAAATGTTTTTTTTTTAAGTTTACTACTAAGATCCAGATGTGCTTCTACTCTTTAAACTTATTTTTAAATAAAGTAGCAATAATTTCTCCTGTTAAAAATAGTGCATTTAATAATAATTTTTAGTAAATTATTTGAATAGAAAAGTAAAGTTTTTAAATCTTATAGCTAACCAAGGCTTGTTTGATATTTACTTCAAAACTTAAATTACTTAAAATTTGTTTTTATAAATACATAAATTGTTTTATGTCACTTTTGCTAAGAAATATGTTTTTATTAAAACGTTTAGTTATTGTTTTGTATTTCTATGTTATTTAGTTAAATAATGGTAGTTTTTCAAGCCTTTTTACAGTATAGTTAGTTATTTAAATTATTTTACAAGCTTAAGATAACTCAGGCTTGATTGATAAACATCAGTCTAATTTTTTGATAGTCGTCTTTTTTGACGAACTTTTTCGACGAACTTTTGCTAATTTGCATATATCAAGCCAAACTACCGACGAACTTTTTAAAACTTGTCAATCTTTACGAAATAACTTTTTAAATTTTAGAAGTATGTTTTTTTAATCAAGGTTGACAAGTCTGGACCGGACTCACAAAACCTAACCCGAAACGAGCCACCTAGCGGTTATTTTTTTTATTGATGAAATAAAATATAAAAAAAAAATTATAATTAATAAAATTATTAAAAAGATGAACATCAATAAAAATAATAATAGAATAAATATATATAATCGATGTATATCAGAAAAATTAATAATGTAGATAGATAAAGGAAATAATAATATAACTATAAAAATATTAAATTAAGAAATATTTAACTGTAATAAAATAATAATATCAATAATGATTGATATAAAAATTTATTAATAATCGGTAAAAATTAATGCAATGATATAAAATTATAAATAAAAATAAATAAATAAACATATGTAGAAAAAGAAAACCCTGAAAATAAGAAAATTTAATCGATAATGATATGAAAGTTTATCACCATTCACTTTTGAGTTTAGGTTATAAACCTCTTTTTATCAAACTCCCAATTTTTACCCCTTTCTTATACTCTTAAACTATTGTAATAAGTACAACTTTTTAATCTATAATATTTTTTTATATAGTTTTTTTAAATTGAGTGTATTGAAAATTTTACGGTCTTCAAAAATTTTATATTTAAAAAAGCCTATGCTTACTTTTGTTAAAGTAAAAGCCATATTTCTAAACACTCTCACACAAACAATTCTTAACATAAACAGTTAGAACTTTGCAAATATATTGTTTAATGAATTGGCTACGTTAAGCTTTTTTTATTTTTACTTTAAATAAACTAAAAAAAATTTTACGGTCTTCTAAACATTTTACTTTAAAAAGCCTATGCTTACTTTTGTAAAAGTATTAGCCATATTTTTAAGCATTCTCACACAAACAATTCTTAACAGAAACAATTAGAACTTTGCAAATATGTTGTTTAATGTATTAGCTACGTTAAGCTTTTTTTATTTTTGCTTTAAACAAACTAGAAAAATTTTTAGGGTCTTCCAAACGTTTTACTTTAAAAAAGCCTATGCTTACTTTTCTTAAAGTAAAAGCCATACTTTTCAGGATTCTCACACAAACAATTCTTAACAGAAACAGTTAGAACTTTGCAAATATGTTGTTTTATGAATTTTCTAGGTTAAGCTTCTTTTATTTTTGCTTAAAATTATTTAGAAAAAAATTATACGGTTTTCAGAATATTTCACATTAAAAAACCTCTATGCTTGCTTTTGTTAAAGTAAAAGCCATATTTTTAAGCATTCTCACACAAAAAATTCTTAACAGAAACAGTTAGAACTTTGCAAATATATTATTTAATGAATTAGCTACGTTAAGCTTTTTTTATTTTTGGTTTAAATAAACTAGAAAAACTTTTACGGTCTTCTAAACATTTTAATTTAAAAAAGCTTATGCTTACTTTTGTTAAAGTAAAAGCCATACTTTTAAGCACTCTCACACAAACAATTCTTAACGGAAACAATTAGAACTTTGCAAATATTTTGTTTAATGAATTAGCTACGTTAAGCGTTTTTTATTTTTGCTTTAAATAAACTAGAAAAATTTTTACCGTCTTCTAAACATTTTACTTTAAAAAAGCCTATGCTTTTTTTTGTTAAAGTAAAAGCCATACTTTTAAGCACTCTCACACAAACAATTCTTAAAAGAAACAGTTAGAACTTTGCAAATATGTTGTTTAATGTATTGGCTAGGTTAAGTTTTTTTTATTTTTGCTTTAAATAAACTAGAAAAATTTTTACGGTCTTCCAAACGTTTTACTTTAAAAAAGCCTATGCTTACTTTTGTAAAAGTATTAGCCATATTTTAAAGCATTCTCACACAAACAATTCTTAACAGAAACAATAAGAACTTTGCAAATATGTTGTCTAATGTATTAGCTAGGTTAAGCTTCTATTATTTTTGCTTTAAATAAACTAGAAAAATTTTTAAGGTCTTCCAAACACTTTACTTTAAAAAAGCCTATGCTTACTTTTGTAAAAGTATTAGCCATATTCTAAGCATTTTCAAACAAACAATTCTTAACAGAAACAGTTAGAACTTTGCAAATATGTTGTTTAATGTATTGGCTAGGTTAAGCTTTTTTTATTTTTGCTTTAAATAAACTAGAAAAATTTTTACGGTCTTCTAAACATTTTACTTTAAAAAAGCCTATGCTTACTTTTGTTAAAGTAAAAGCCATACTTTTAAGCACTCTTACACAAACAATTCTTAACAGAAACAGTTAGAACTTTGCAAATATGTTGTTTAATGTATTAGCTAGGTTAAGCTTTTTTTATTTTTGCTTTAAATAAACTAGAAAAATTTTTAGGGTTTTTTAAAACATTTTACTTTAAAAAAGCCTATGCTTACTTTTGTTAAAGGAAAAGCCTATGCTTACTTTTGTTAAAGTAAAAGCCATACTTTTAAGCACTCTCACACAAACAATTCTTAAAAGAAACAGTTAGAACTTTGCAAATATGTTGTTTAATGAATTGGCTACGTTAAGCTTTTTTTATTTTTGCCTAAAATTATTTAGAAAAAAATTTTACGGTTTTCAGAATTTTTCACATTAAAAAACACTTATGCTTGCTTTTGTAAAATTTTAAGTTATATTTGTAAAAACTCTTACACAAATAATTTTTTAAAAAACAGTTAGAACTTTGTAAATATATTGTTTAATGTATTGACGAGGACAAGCTTATTTTATTTATGCTTAAAATTATTTAGAAACAATTATACAGTCCTATGAACTTTTTACATTAAAACCGAAGTAGAATTGATTTTTGATCATTGCTAGCAATAAAGAAAAAGGAAATGAATGGGTCTTTTTTAGATTTGTATTGAAAAATGCTAGCTGTAATTGGTTGTTCTTGCTTGAAATTTTTCTGCTTCTAAACTCTTTTCAACTAGTCTTCTTTGCATAATGGACAATAATATTCATCATTTGGAATAACCTCTAAATTTAAGCACGAAGTATGGTACCATCTGTTGCATAGTTTTTCACTACATCCTACCTGTTTAACCAATCATATTTGAATGAATTATTTAAAAACAAACTAAAATAATTAGAATTTATTTTAAATATTGTAAATAAATATTATAGAACAAATATTTTTATCATTTAGATAATTACTAATAGCAATAAATGTATTATTTAGTTTATTTAAATATATTTGTTTTACCCATTTTATTTTAGGATCATCTTCTTCGTCTGTTTTCATCCCACATTTCCAACAATATGGGTTTTCATCTGGACCTATTTAGGAATATACATATTTGTTTTAGTTATAGAATTCGAATCTTATATAAACAATATTAAAAGGAATGTATTCATACATAAGGTTTCCAGGCTAAAAAATAGATGACAAACCAGTTCTGTATAAAAGTTCCAACGCGGTATTATTTCGAATCTCCTCAAATGTTGGAATTACTAAATCTGGGTCTTCTATTTTTCCCTCAAAAAAGGATTCTATCAGCTGAAAATTATGCATTATAAAAAAATTTAACTTTAATTTTTTTTTAAATATTTTTTGTTTTAATAACAGAGATAGATATATCTAAATTATAAAACTATATCAAACCGATGAAAATAAAGTGTTCAGTTCAAATTCCAAATATAGATCTACAATTTTTATATTTGTTTTCATTTCTTCATAAGCATCAGCTGATACTTCTTTTAAAATGTTTTGGATAGATCTGTCAAGTTTTGCGCGTTTTCCACAACCATCTAGGCAGACCCATTTCTCTTCTTTTTTGTCAATAAACTGTTCATTTTATTAGTAAACGAAAAATTTAATTATTTTTTAAGCTTCTACACTTAGTACCAAAAATATAACAGAGTAAAACAAAATTACCATAAGTTTAGTCGATGATCCGCTTAAAATAAAAGCAATTTTTGAAGACTTCAAAATCGATAAAAACTCGTCTTCTATTTGATGATCAAAAATGCTTCCTCTAATAAGCAAACACACCGCACCTGTTAGAAACAAGTTCTTCAACAGTTAACAAAAAAACTTATACAAATATTAAACTCGTCACAAACTTTATTATTATTATTATTAACTTCAAAAACTATAAAATTGAACCTATTAGGTTAAAAGAAAATATTAGATATAGTAACTATTTAATACAGTCTTTTTTTTAAAAAGCTAAGTAATTTTATTATAAGAGTTAATAAGTTAAAAAAAAATTAAGTACAAGCTTTTTATTTTGAGCCTATGATATCTGGACTTTTTGAGGTTAAATTTGGATGACTCTATCAGAGAAAAGAATTTTACAATCCGTGACTGAATAAAAGTGGAAGAGTACAAAAATGGTCTTTATAAAAACCAAAATGGTTTAAAAATTATAATACTTTTGTAAAGCAAGGTTATACATTACTTTAAATTTAAATTTCGATTTAGTTTCTGCGTAATCTAAAACTTACTAAGTCAAAATAACATAAGTTTAGTGCACCCTAAAAAATACTTCTTGTACAAACGTGTAAAGTTTGTAATTAACTGTATGAGGTTATACTTTAAATATGTTTAAATATGGTTTTAAATGTAATGCGTTCTGAAGACCGTAAAATTTTTTTCTAAATGTTTTTAGGCAAAAGTAAAAGAAGCTTAACCTAGCCAATACATTAAACAACATATTCGCAAAGTTCTAACTGTTTCTGTTAAGAATTGTTTGTATGAGAATGATTAAAAGTATGGCTTTTACTTTAACAAAAGTAAGCATAGGCTTTTTTAAAGTAAAATGTTTGGAAGACCGTAAAAATTTATCTAGTTTATTTAAAGCAAAAATAAAAGAAGCTTAACCTAGCCAATACATTAGACAACATATTTGCAAAGTTCTAATTGTTTCTGTTAAGAATTGTTTGTGTGAGAATGCTTAAAAATATGGCTAATACTTTTACAAAAGTAAGCATAGGCTTTTTTAAAGTAAAACGTTTGGAAGACCGTAAAAATTTTTCTAGTTCATTTAAAGCAAAAATAAAAGAAGCTTAACGTAGCCAATTCATTAAACTAAATATTTGCAAAGTTCTAACTGTTTCTTTTAAGAATTGTTTGTGTGAGAGTGCTTAAAAGTATGGCTTTTACTTTAACAAAAGTAAGCATAGGCTTTTTGAAAAAAAAATGTTTAGAAGACGGTAAAAATTTTTCTAGTTTATTTAAAGCAAAAATAAAAATAGCTTAACGTAGCCAATTCATTAAACAACATATTTGCAAAGTTCTAACTGTTTCTGTTAAGAATTGTTTGTGTGAGAGTGCTGAAAAGTATGGCTTTTACTTTAACAAAAGTAAGCATAGGCTTTTTTAAATTAAAATGTTTGGAAGACCGTAAAAATTTTTCTAGTTTATTTAAAGCAAAAGTAAAAGAAGCTTAACCTAGCCAATACATTAGACAACATATTTGCAAAGTTCTAATTGTTTCTGTTAAGAATTGTTTGTGTGAGAATGCTTAAAAATATGGCTAATACTTTTACAAAAGTAAGCATAGGCTTTTTTAAAGTAAAACGTTTGGAAGACCGTAAAAATTTTTCTAGTTTATTTAAAGCAAAAATAAAAGAAGCTTAACGTAGCCAATTCATTAAACTAAATATTTGCAAAGTTCTAACTGTTTCTTTTAAGAATTGTTTGTGTGAGAGTGCTTAAAAGTATGGCTTTTACTTTAACAAAAGTAAGAATAGGCTTTTTGAAAAAAAAATGTTTAGAAGACGGTAAAAATTTTTCTAGTTTATTTAAAGCAAAAATAAAAAAAGCTTAACGTAGCCAATTCACTAAACAACATATTTGCAAAGTTCTAACTGTTTCTGTTAAGAATTGTTTGTGTGAGAGTGCTGAAAAGTATGGCTTTTACTTTTACAAAAGTAAGCATAGGCTTTTTTAAAGTAAAATGTTTAGAAGACCGTAAAATTTTTTCTAGTTTATTTAAAGCAAAAATAAAAAAAGCTTAACGTAGCCAATTCATTAAACAACATATTTGCAAAGTTCTAACTGTTTCTTTTAAGAATTGTTTGTGTGAGAGTGCTTAAAAGTATGGCTTTTACTTTAACAAAAGTAAGAATAGGCTTTTTGAAAGTAAAACGTTTAGAAGACGGTAAAAATTTCTCTAGTTTATTTAAAGCAAAAATAAAAAACGCTTGACCTAGCTAATACATTAAGCAACATATTTGCAAAGTTCTAATTGTTTCTGTTAAGAATTGTTTGTGTGAGAGTGCTTAAAAGTATGGCTTTTACTTTAACAAAAGTAAGCATAGGCTTTTTTAAAGTAAAATGTTTAGAAGACCGTAAAAATTTTTCTAGTTTATTTAAAGCAAAAATAAAAAAAGCTTAACCTAGCCAATACATTAAACAACATATTTGCAAAGTTCTAACTGTATCTGTTAAGAATTGTTTGTTTAAAAATGCTTAGAATATGGCTAATACTTTTACAAAAGTAAGCATAGGCTTTTTTAAAGTAAAGTGTTTGGAAGACCTTAAAAATTTTTCTAGTTTATTTAAAGCAAAAATAATAGAAGCTTAACCTAGCTAATACATTAGACAACATATTTGCAAAGTTCTTATTGTTTCTGTTAAGAATTGTTTGTTTAAAAATGCTTAGAATATGGCTAATACTTTTACAAAAGTAAGCATAGGCTTTTTTAAAGTAAAGTGTTTGGAAGACCTTAAAAATTTTTCTAGTTTATTTAAAGCAAAAATAATAGAAGCTTAACCTAGCTAATACATTAAACAACATATTTGCAAAGTTCTAACTGTATCTGTTAAGAATTGTTTGTTTAAAAATGCTTAGAATATGGCTAATACTTTTACAAAAGTAAGCATAGGCTTTTTTAAAGTAAAGTGTTTGGAAGACCTTAAAAATTTTTCTAGTTTATTTAAAGCAAAAATAATAGAAGCTTAACCTAGCTAATACATTAGACAACATATTTGCAAAGTTCTTATTGTTTCTGTTAAGAATTGTTTGTGTGAGAATGCTTTAAAATATGGCTAATACTTTTACAAAAGTAAGCATAGGCTTTTTTAAAGTAAAACGTTTAGAAGACCGTAATAATTTTTCTAGTTTATTTAAAGCAAAAATAAAAAACGCTTAACGTAGCTAATTCATTAAACAAAATATTTGCAAAGTTCTAACTGTTTCCGTTAAGAATTGTTTGTGTGAGAGTGCTTAAAAGTATGGCTTTTACTTTAACAAAAAAAAGCATAGGCTTTTTTAAAGTAAAATGTTTAGAAGACCGTAATAATTTTTCTAGTTTATTTAAAGCAAAAATAAAAAACGCTTAACGTAGCTAATTCATTAAACTAAATATTTGCAAAGTTCTAACTGTTTCTTTTAAGAATTGTTTGTGTGAGAGTGCTTAAAAGTATGGCTTTTACTTTAACAAAAGTAAGAATAGGCTTTTTGAAAAAAAAATGTTTAGAAGACGGTAAAAATTTTTCTAGTTTATTTAAAGCAAAAATAAAAAAAGCTTAACGTAGCCAATTCACTAAACAACATATTTGCAAAGTTCTAATTGTTTCTGTTAAGAATTGTTTGTGTGAGAATGCTTAAAAATATGGCTAATACTTTTACAAAAGTAAGCATAGGCTTTTTTAAAGTAAAACGTTTGGAAGACCGTAAAAATTTTTCTAGTTTATTTAAAGCAAAAATAAAAGAAGCTTAACGTAGCCAATTCATTAAACTAAATATTTGCAAAGTTCTAACTGTTTCTTTTAAGAATTGTTTGTGTTAGAGTGCTTAAAAGTATGGCTTTTACTTTAACAAAAGTAAGAATAGGCTTTTTGAAAGTAAAACGTTTAGAAGACGGTAAAAATTTCTCTAGTTTATTTAAAGCAAAAATAAAAAACGCTTAACCTAGCTAATACATTAAGCAACATATT
Organism: Thalia democratica; assembly: GCF_965202585.1. Classification (NCBI taxonomy): domain Eukaryota; kingdom Metazoa; phylum Chordata; class Thaliacea; order Salpida; family Salpidae; genus Thalia; species Thalia democratica. The sequence continues at coordinate 17,974,602 of NC_139169.1, forward strand.
TGCAAAGTTCTAATTGTTTCTTTTAAGAATTGTTTGTGTGAGAGTGCTTAAAAGTATGGCTTTTACTTTAACAAAAGTAAGCATAGGCTTTTTTAAAGTAAAATGTTTAGAAGACCGTAAAAATTTTTCTAGTTTATTTAAAGCAAAAATAAAAAAAGCTTAACCTAGCCAATACATTAAACAACATATTTGCAAAGTTCTAACTGTATCTGTTAAGAATTGTTTGTTTGAAAATGCTTAGAATATGGCTAATACTTTTACAAAAGTAAGCATAGGCTTTTTTAAAGTAAAGTGTTTGGAAGACCTTAAAAATTTTTCTAGTTTATTTAAAGCAAAAATAATAGAAGCTTAACCTAGCTAATACATTAGACAACATATTTGCAAAGTTCTTATTGTTTCTGTTAAGAATTGTTTGTGTGAGAATGCTTTAAAATATGGCTAATACTTTTACAAAAGTAAGCATAGGCTTTTTTAAAGTAAAACGTTTGGAAGACCGTAAAAATTTTTCTAGTTTAATTAAAGCAAAAATAAAAAACGCTTAACGTAGCTAATTCATTAAACTAAATATTTGCAAAGTTCTAACTGTATCCGTTAAGAATTGTTTGTGTGAGAGTGCTTAAAAGTATGGCTTTTACTTTAACAAAAAAAAAGCATAGGCTTTTTTAAAGTAAAATGTTTAGAAGACCGTAATAATTTTTCTAGTTCATTTAAAGCAAAAATAAAAAACGCTTAACGTAGCTAATTCATTAAACAAAATATTTGCAAAGTTCTAACTGTTTCCGTTAAGAATTGTTTGTGTGAGAGTGCTTAAAAGTATGGCTTTTACTTTAACAAAAAAAAGCATAGGCTTTTTTAAAGTAAAATGTTTAGAAGACCGTAATAATTTTTCTAGTTTATTTAAAGCAAAAATAAAAAACGCTTAACGTAGCTAATTCATTAAACTAAATATTTGCAAAGTTCTAACTGTTTCTTTTAAGAATTGTTTGTGTGAGAGTGCTTAAAAGTATGGCTTTTACTTTAACAAAAGTAAGAATAGGCTTTTTGAAAAAAAAATGTTTAGAAGACGGTAAAAATTTTTCTAGTTTATTTAAAGCAAAAATAAAAAAAGCTTAACGTAGCTAATTCACTAAACAACATATTTGCAAAGTTCTAATTGTTTCTGTTAAGAATTGTTTGTGTGAGAATGCTTAAAAATATGGCTAATACTTTTACAAAAGTAAGCATAGGCTTTTTTAAAGTAAAACGTTTGGAAGACCGTAAAAATTTTTCTAGTTTATTTAAAGCAAAAATAAAAGAAGCTTAACGTAGCCAATTCATTAAACTAAATATTTGCAAAGTTCTAACTGTTTCCGTTAAGAATTGTTTGTGTGAGAGTGCTTAAAAGTATGGCTTTTACTTTAACAAAAAAAAGCATAGGCTTTTTTAAAGTAAAATGTTTAGAAGACCGTAATAATTTTTCTAGTTTATTTAAAGCAAAAATAAAAAACGCTTAACGTAGCTAATTCATTAAACTAAATATTTGCAAAGTTCTAACTGTTTCTTTTAAGAATTGTTTGTGTGAGAGTGCTTAAAAGTATGGCTTTTACTTTAACAAAAGTAAGAATAGGCTTTTTGAAAAAAAAATGTTTAGAAGACGGTAAAAATTATTCTAGTTTATTTAAAGCAAAAATAAAAAAAGCTTAACGTAGCCAATTCACTAAACAACATATTTGCAAAGTTCTAATTGTTTCTGTTAAGAATTGTTTGTGTGAGAATGCTTAAAAATATGGCTAATACTTTTACAAAAGTAAGCATAGGCTTTTTTAAAGTAAAACGTTTGGAAGACTATAAAAATTTTTCTAGTTTATTTAAAGCAAAAATAAAAGAAGCTTAACGTAGCCAATTCATTAAACAAAATATTTGCAAAGTTCTAACTGTTTCTTTTAAGAATTGTTTGTGTGAGAGTGCTTAAAAGTATGGCTTTTACTTTAACAAAAGTAAGCATAGGCTTTTTGAAAAAAAAAATGTTTAGAAGACGGTAAAAATTTTTCTAGTTTATTTAAAGCAAAAATAAAAATAGCTTAACGTAGCCAATTCATTAAACAACGTATTTGCAAAGTTCTAACTGTTTCTGTTAAGAATTGTTTGTGTGAGAGTGCTGAAAAGTATGGCTTTTATTTTAACAAAAGTAAGCATAGGCTTTTTTAAAGTAAAATGTTTGGAAGACCGTAAAAATTTTTCTAGTTTATTTAAAGCAAAAGTAAAAAAAGCTTAACGTAGCCAATACATTAAACAACATATTTGCAAAGTTCTTATTGTTTCTATTAAGAATTGTTTGTGTGAGAATGCTTAAAAATATGGCTAATACTTTTACAAAAGTAAGCATAGGCTTTTTTAAAGTAAAACGTTTGGAAGACCGTAAAACTTTTTCTAGTTTATTTAAAGCAAAAATAAAAGAAGCTTAACGTAGCCAATTCATTAAACTAAATATTTGCAAAGTTCTAACTGTTTCTTTTAAGAATTGTTTGTTCGAGAGTGCTTAAAAGTATGGCTTTTACTTTAACAAAAGTAAGCATAGGCTTTTTGAAAAAAAAATGTTTAGAAGACGGTAAAAATGTTTCTAGTTTATTTAAAGCAAAAATAAAAAAAGCTTAACGTAGCCAATTCATTAAACTAAATATTTGCAAAGTTCTAACTGTTTCTTTTAAGAATTGTTTGTGTGAGAGTGCTTAAAAGTATGGATTTACTTTAACAAAAGTAAGAATAGGCTTTTTGAAAAAAAAATGTTTAGAAGACGGTAAAAGTTTTTCTAGTTTATTTAAAGCAAAAATAAAAAAAGCTTAACGTAGCTAATTCACTAAACAACATATTTGCAAAGTTCTAACTGTTTTTTTTAAGAATTGTTTGTGTGAGAGTGCTGAAAAGTATGGCTTTTACTTTTACAAAAGTAAGCATAGGCTTTTTGAAAAAAAAATGTTTAGAAGACCGTAAAATTTTTTCTAGTTTGTTTAAAGCAAAAATAAAAAAAGCTTAACGTAGCCAATTCATTAAACAACATATTTGCAAAGTTCTAACTGTTTCTTTTAAGAATTGTTTGTGTGAGAGTGCTTAAAACTATGGCTTTTACTTTAACAAAAGTAAGAATAGGCTTTTTGAAAGTAAAACGTTTAGAAGACGGTAAAAAGTTCTCTAGTTTATTTAAAGCAAAAATAAAAAACGCTTAACCTAGCTAATACATAAAGCAACATATTTGCAAAGTTCTAATTGTTTCTGTTAAGAATAGTTTGTGTGAGAGTGCTTAAAAGTATGGCTTTTACTTTAACAAAAAAAAGCATAGGCTTTTTTAAAGTAAAATTTTTAGAAAACCGTAATAATTTTTCTAGTTTATTTAAAGCAAAAATAAAAAACGCTTAACGTAGCTAATTCATTAAACAAAATATTTGCAAAGTTCTAACTGATTCCGTTAAGAATTGTTTGTGTGAGAGTGCTTAAAAGTATGGCTTTTACTTTAACAAAAAAAAGCATAAGCTTTTTTAAAGTAAAATGTTTAGAAGACCGTAATAATTTTTCTAGTTAATTTAAAGCAAAAATAAAAAAAGCTTAACGTAGCTAATTCATTAAACAAAATATTTGCAAAGTTCTAACTGATTCCGTTAAGAATTGTTTGTGTGAGAGTGCTTAAAAGTATGGCTTTTACTTTAACAAAAAAAAGCATAAGCTTTTTTAAAGTAAAATGTTTAGAAGACCGTAATAATTTTTCTAGTTAATTTAAAGCAAAAATAAAAAAAGCTTAACGTAGCTAATTCATTAAACAAAATATTTGCAAAGTTCTAACTGTTTCCGATAAGAATTGTTTGTGTGAGAGTGCTTAAAAGTATGGCTTTTACTTTAACAAAAGTAAGCATAGGCTTTTTTAAAGTAAAATGTATAGAAGACCGTAAAAGTTTTTCTAGTTTATTTAAAGAAAAGTAAAAGAAGCTTAACGTAGCTAATTCATTAAATAATATATTTGCAAAGTTCTAACTGTTTCTGTTAAGAATTTTTTGTGTGAGAATGCTTAAAAATATGGCTTTTACTTTAACAAAAGCAAGCATAGAGGTTTTTTAATGTGAAATATTCTGAAAACCGTATAATTTTTTTCTAAATAATTTTAAGCAAAAATAAAAGAAGCTTAACCTAGAAAATTCATAAAACAACATATTTGCAAAGTTCTAACTGTTTCTGTTAAGAATTGTTTGTGTGAGAATCCTGAAAAGTATGGCTTTTACTTTAACAAAAGTAAGCATAGGCTTTTTTAAAGTAAAACGTTTGGAAGACCCTAAAAATTATTCTAGTTTGTTTAAAGCAAAAATAAAAAAAGCTTAACGTAGCTAATACATTAAACAACATATTTGCAAAGTTCTAATTGTTTCTATTAAGAATTGTTTGTGTGAGAATGCCTTAAAATATGGCTAATACTTTTACAAAAGTAAGCATAGGCTTTTTTAAAGTAAAATGTTTAGAAGACGGTAAAAAATTTTCTAGTTTATTTAAAGCAAAAATAAAAGAAGCTTAACGTAGCCAATTCATTAAACTAAATACTTGCAAAGTTCTAACTGTTTCCGTTAAGAATTGTTTGTGTGAGAGTGCTTAAAAGTATGGCTTTTACTTTAACAAAAAAAAGCATAGGCTTTTTTAAAGTAAAACGTTTGGAAGACCGTAAAAGTTTTTCTAGTTTATTTAAAGCAAAAATAAAAAAAGCTTAACGTAGCCAATTCATTAAACAACATATTTGCAAAGTTCTAACTGTTTCTTTTAAGAATTGTTTGTGTGAGAGTGCTTAAAAGTATGGCTTTTACTTTAACAAAAGTAAGCATAGGCTTTTTGAAAAAAAAATGTTTAGAAGACGGTAAAAATTTTCTAGTTTATTTTAAGCAAAAATAAAAAAAGCTTAAAGTAGCCAATTCATTAAACAACATATTTGCAAAGTTCTAACTGTTTCTGTTAAGAATTGTTTGTGTGAGAGTGCTGAAAAGTATGGCTTTTACTTTTACAAAAGTAAGCATAGGCTTTTTTAAAGTAAAATGTTTAGAAGACCGTAAAAATTTTTCTAGTTTATTTAAAGCAAAAATAAAAAAAGCTTAACGTAGCCAATTCATTAAACAACATATTTGCAAAGTTCTAACTGTTTCTTTTAAGAATTGTTTGTGTGAGAGTGCTTAAAAGTATGGCTTTTACTTTAACAAAAGTAAGAATAGGCTTTTTGAAAGTAAAACGTTTAGAAGACGGTAAAAATTTCTCTAGTTTATTTAATGCAAAAATAAAAAACGTTTAACCTAGCTAATACATTAAACAACATATTTGCAAAGTTCTAATTGTTTCTGTTAGTATTGTTTGTGTGAGAGTGCTTAAAAGTATGGCTTTTACTTTAACAAAAGTAAGCATAGGCTTTTTTAAAGTAAAATGTTTAGAAGACCGTAAAAATGTTTCTAGTTTATTTAAAGCAAAAATAAAAAACGCTTAACGTAGCTAACTCATTAAACAAAATATTTGCAAAGTTCTAATTGTTTCTGTTAAGAATTGTTTGTGTGAGAGTGCTTAAAAGTATGGCTTTTACTTTAACAAAAGTAAGCATAGGCTTTTTTAAAGTAAAATGTTTAGAAGACCGTAAAAATGTTTCTAGTTTATTTAAAGCAAAAATAAAAAACGCTTAACGTAGCTAATTCATTAAACTAAATATTTGCAAAGTTCTAACTGTTTCCGTTAAGAATTGTTTGTGTGAGAGTGCTTAAAAGTATGGCTTTTACTTTAACGAAAAAAAGCATAGGCTTTTTTAAAGTAAAATGTTTAGAAGACCGTAATAATTTTTCTAGTTTATTTAAAGCATAAATAAAAAACGCTTAACGTAGCTAATTCATTAAACAAAATATTTGCAAAGTTCTAACTGTTTCCGATAAGAATTGTTTGTGTGAGAGTGCTTAAAAGTATGGCTTTTACTTTAACAAAAGTAAGCATAGGCTTTTTTAAAGTAAAATGTTTAGAAGACCGTAAAAGTTTTTCTAGTTTATTTAAACCAAAAATAAAAAAAGCTTAACGTAGCTAATTCATTAAATAATATATTTGCAAAGTTCTAACTGTTTCTGTTAAGAATTTTTGTGTGAGAATGCTTAAAAATATGGCTTTTACTTTAACAAAAGCAAGCATAGAGGTTTTTTAATGTGAAATATTCTGAAAACCGTATAATTTTTTTCTAAATAATTTTAAGCAAAAATAAAAGAAGCTTAACCTAGAAAATTCATAAAACAACATATTTGCAAAGTTCTAACTGTTTCTGTTAAGAATTGTTTGTGTGAGAATCCTGAAAAGTATGGCTTTTACTTTAACAAAAGTAAGCATAGGCTTTTTTAAAGTAAAACGTTTGGAAGACCCTAAAAATTTTTCTAGTTTGTTTAAAGCAAAAATAAAAAAAGCTTAACGTAGCTAATACATTAAACAACATATTTGCAAAGTTCTAATTGTTTCTGTTAAGAATTGTTTGTGTGAGAATGCTTAAAAATATTGCTAATACTTTTACAAAAGTAAGCATAGGCTTTTTTAAAGTAAAATGTTTAGAAGACGGTAAAAATTTTTCTAGTTTATTTAAAGCAAAAATAAAAGAAGCTTAACGTAGCCAATTCATTAAACTAAATACTTGCAAAGTTCTAACTGTTTCTTTTAAGAATTGTTTGTGTGAGAGTGCTTAAAAGTATGGTTTTTACTTTTACAAAAGTAAGCATAGGCTTTTTGAAAAAAAAATGTTTAGAAGACGGTAATAATTTTTCTAGTTTATTTAAAGCAAAAATAAAAAAAGCTTAACGTAGCTAATACATTAAACTAAATATTTGCAAAGTTCTAACTGTTTCTTTTAAGAATTGTTTGTGTGAGAGTGCTTAAAAGTATGGCTTTTACTTTAACAAAAGTAAGCATAGGCTTTTTGAAAAAAAAATGTTTAGAAGACGGTAAAAATTTTCTAGTTTATTTTAAGCAAAAATAAAAAAAGCTTAAAGTAGCCAATTCATTAAACAACATATTTGCAAAGTTCTAACTGTTTCTGTTAAGAATTGTTTGTGTGAGAGTGCTGAAAAGTATGGCTTTTACTTTTACAAAAGTAAGCATAGGCTTTTTTAAAGTAAAATATTTAGAAGACCGTTAAAATTTTTCTAGTTTATTTAAAGCAAAAATAAAAAAAGCTTAACGTAGCCAATTCATTAAACAACATATTTGCAAAGTTCTAACTGTTTCTTTTAAGAATTGTTTGTGTGAGAGTGCTTAAAAGTATGGCTTTTACTTTAACAAAAGTAAGAATAGGCTTTTTGAAAGTAAAACGTTTAGAAGACGGTAAAAGTTTCTCTAGTTTATTTAAAGCAAAAATAAAAAACGTTTAACCTAGCTAATACATTAAACAACATATTTGCAAAGTTCTAATTGTTTCTGTTAGTATTGTTTGTGTGAGAGTGCTTAAAAGTATGGCTTTTACTTTAACAAAAGTAAGCATAGGCTTTTTTAAAGTAAAATGTTTAGATAACCGTAAAAATGTTTCTAGTTTATTTAAAGCAAAAATAAAAAACGCTTAACGTAGCTAATTCATTAAACAAAATATTTGCAAAGTTCTAATTGTTTCTGTTAAGAATTGTTTGTGTGAGAGTGCTTAAAATTATTGCTTTTACTTTAACAAAAGTAAGCATAGGCTTTTTTAAAGTAAAATGTTTAGAAGACCGTAAAAATGTTTCTAGTTTATTTAAAGCAAAAATAAAAAACGCTTAACGTAGCTAATTCATTAAACTAAATATTTGCAAAGTTCTAACTGTTTCCGTTAAGAATTGTTTGTGTGAGAGTGCTTAAAAGTATGGCTTTTACTTTAACAAAAAAAAGCATAGGCTTTTTTAAAGTAAAATGTTTAGAAGACCGTAATAATTTTTCTAGTTTATTTAAAGCAAAAATAAAAAACGCTTAACGTAGCTAATTCATTAAACAAAATATTTGCAAAGTTCTAACTGTTTCCGATAAGAATTGTTTGTGTGAGAGTGCTTAAAAGTATGGCTTTTACTTTAACAAAAGTAAGCATAGGCTTTTTTAAAGTAAAATGTTTAGAAGACGGTAAAAGTTTTTCTAGTTTATTTAAACCAAAAATAAAAAAAGCTTAACGTAGCTAATTCATTAAATAATATATTTGCAAAGTTCTAACTGTTTCTGTTAAGAATTTTTTGTGTGAGAATGCTTAAAAATATGGCTTTTACTTTAACAAAAGCAAGCATAGAGGTTTTTTATTGTGAAATATTCTGAAAACCGTATAATTTTTTTCTAAATAATTTTAAGCAAAAATAAAAGAAGCTTAACCTAGAAAATTCATAAAACAACATATTTGCAAAGTTCTAACTGTTTCTGTTAAGAATTGTTTGTGTGAGAATCCTGAAAAGTATGGCTTTTACTTTAACAAAAGTAAGCATAGGCTTTTTTAAAGTAAAACGTTTAGAAAACCCTAAAAATTTTTCTAGTTTGTTTAAAGCCAAAATAAAAAAAGCTTAACGTAGCTAATACATTAAACAACATATTTGCAAAGTTCTAATTGTTTCTGTTAAGAATTGTTTGTCTGAGAATGCTTAAAAATATGGCTAATACTTTTACAAAAGTAAGCATAGGCTTTTTTAAAGTAAAATGTTTAGAAGACCGTAAAAATTTTTTAAGTTTATTTAAAGCAAAAATAAAAAAAGCTTAACGTAGCCAATTCATTAAGCAAAATATTTGCAAAGTTTTAACTGTTTCCGATAAGAATTTTTTGTGTGAGAGTGCTTAAAAGTATGGCTTTTACTTTAACAAAAGTAAGCATAGGCTTTTTTAAAGTAAAATGTTTAGAAGACCGTAAAAGTTTTTCTAGTTTATTTAAACCAAAAATAAAAAAAGCTTAACGTAGCTAATTCATTAAATAATATATTTGCAAAGTTCTAACTGTTTCTGTTAAGAATTTTTTGTGTGAGAATGCTTAAAAATATGGCTTTTACTTTAACAAAAGCAAGCATAGAGGTTTTTTAATGTGAAATATTCTGAAAACCGTATAATTTTTTTCTAAATAATTTTAAGCAAAAATAAAAGAAGCTTAACCTAGAAACTTCATAAAACAACATATTTGCAAAGTTCTAACTGTTTCTGTTAAGAATTGTTTGTGTGAGAATCCTGAAAAGTATGGCTTTTACTTTAACAAAAGTAAGCATAGGCTTTTTTAAAGTAAAACGTTTGGAAGACCCTAAAAATTTTTCTAGTTTGTTTAAAGCAAAAATAAAAAAAGCTTAACGTAGCTAATACATTAAACAACATATTTGCAAAGTTCTAATTGTTTCTGTTAAGAATTGTATGTGTGAGAATGCTTAAAAATATGGCTAATACTTTTACAAAAGTAAGCATAGGCTTTTTTAAAGTAAAATGTTTAAAAGACCGTAAAAATTTTTTTTAGTTTTTTTAAAGCAAAAATAAAAAAAGCTTAACGTAGCCAATTCATTAAACAATATATTTGCAAAGTTCTAACTGTTTATGTTAAGAATTGTTTGTGTGAGAGTGTTTAGAAATATGGCTTTTACTTTGACAAAAGTAAGCATAGGCTTTTTTAAATATAAAATTTTTGAAGACCGTAAAATTTTCAATACACTCAATTTAAAAAAACTATATAAAAAAATATTATAGATTAAAAAGTTGTACTTATTACAATAGTTTAAGAGTATAAGAAAGGGGTAAAAATTGGGAGTTTGATAACAAGAGGTTTATAACCTAAACTCAAAAGTGAAAGGTGATAAACTTTCATATCATTATCGATTAAATTTTCTTATTTTTAGGGTTTTCTTTTTCTACATATGTTTATTTATTTATTTTTATTTATAAGTTTATATCATTGCATTAATTTTTACCGATTATTAATAATTTTTTATATCAATCATTATTGATATTATTATTTTATTACAGTTAAATATTTCTTAATTTAATTTTTTTATAGTTATATTATTATTTCCTTTATCTATCTACATTATTAATTTTTCTGATATACATCGATTATATATATTTATTCTATTATTATTTTTATTGATGTTCATCTTTTTAATAATTTTATTAATTATAATTTTTTTTTTATATTTTATTTCATCAATAAAAAAAATAACCGCTAGGTTTTGTGAGTCCGGTCCAGACTTGTCAATCTTGATTAATAAAACATACTTCTAAAATTTAAAAAGTTATTTCGTAAAGATTGACAAGTTTTAAAAAGTTCGTCGGTAGTTTGGCTTGATATATGCAAATTAGCAAAAGTTCGTCGAAAAAGTTCGTCAAAAAAGACGACTATAATTTTTTGTCAATCAAGTTATCGGTTTTACTTAAAAGAATGGCATCAGTGTAGTATAAACAGTTATTTCAACCAACATATTTTAAACTTTCATTTTAAGCTTTGGTTTTTCAAGCTGGCTGCTTATTCTCAAAAAATGACAACCATGTATTAGGACCACCTTAAAAGTACATGTACTTAACCTTTTAATCTAAGTTAACTATGTTGTTGCAATGAGTTTATAAGTCATTAAAACTTATTAAAATGAAAACGTGTACTACTTTGCCAAATATTTATTTTTTAAGTTTGTATAGTAGTTAACCAAAACAGGTTTTTACCTTGTTTTCACATGTTTTACTTTTGTAATTTTTTTTTTCGGTTTTTGTTTCTAAAGTTTACTTAAACCATGAGGCTTTTTTACTGTCTAGCCTTATTATATTAAGTAAACATTTTTGTTAAAAATAATTTTTTTTAAACAACTTTAAATTAAGTTAAATAAATCTAAAATTATTAAATTTATTTACACTTCAGGCTAATTCAGGTTTAATTAATAGTTTGTTGCGAAACTTAAGTATTTTGGATATTTTTTAAACACCAGGTCTTATTTTATAATTTATTTTTTTTTTATTGATTTCCGACAAGATTTCTCTTGAAACTACCATTGAATACACCTAAGGCCCTTTTTTATGTTATTCGTCATCAAATCCATGACATCTAGTGTAATATCTAATTATGGCCTTTTGGCTCTTCCTTTTACAGTTTGTGGCCCACTAGATTTACTAAAGTTTTCTCATATTATTTAGTTTAAGTTTCAGAACTACTATTAAACCGCCTAAAACCTGTTTTTTTTTTGCTCTTCATCTTAGACACCAGAAACTATCTAGTGTAAATTTCAAATTATGACCTCATGGCTATCCTGTGGCCCCTTTACAGCTCATACCCAACCCTAGATTATGATTTCCTCCCTTTGCTGCTTATGGCCGCCTAACTTTCTGTAATGGCCCCCAAGAAAGGCACTTGGCCCACTTTAGAAAATCCTTATGTAAACTAATCAAGAAAATTCACTATCTCTAAAATTTCAACTTTCTATCAATAATGTTAAATGCTATCTAAAAGTTGTATAACTTCACTTGTTTATTTGTTGAAAGAAAAATGCAGTAAATTTCTTGTCTATTTTTAAATAAAGCATTTACTAGTCAGCTTTATCACATTAGTATATCACAGGGTTTTTACTATGTTATATAGTATAGTTCATTTATCAACAAAAAAAAACTCAAAATATTTTTTCTAAGACTCATGGTATAAACAAACTTTTCATTATGGGTTATTTTATATTTTATTTTTTTAAAGTTTTTATTCATTTAGTTCATTAAAAATAAAAGACTCCTGTCTCTGTTTTTAAGTTAGTTGGTACATCTTATTTATTTTAAAATAACAAAGTAAATTTGTTACTAGCTTTTAACAAAAAACTTTTAAAAATACTCCAGTTTTTAAACATTTATATATAATTTAATCAAACAAGTTTTACAAAAAAATTGTAATTAGCTGAAATCTAAACAAAAAACTTTAAACAAGTTAAAAGCTTTAAAACAAAATTTAAAAACATAGTTAACTTTATTAGTAGATTATAACTTATAAATAGAAAATTAAAACTTGAATTTTCAGTTTGGAAAATAAAATTTTCAAAATTTAAAAATAAAATTTGACTATGAAAAGTTTACTGGTTTTAGTATTGACAGCGATTAAATATATTCAAAATCAAAAACCATTTAAAACACTCTTGTTAAATGTCAATTTTAAGACAACATTGCAACTTTATTATACTAATGTCGCGGTCAAGTAGATTATTTGAAATAGTCAATTTTTTTTACTTCAGTTAAAATAACTTGATCAAACCTAAAAATAATATATGCTTAAATATAACCTAATTTTCAATTAGTATATATATTATAAATATATAGAATTGTTCCTAATTTAAACATTTTCTAACAATTATTTTTCATAATTGTTAACTAATAAATGCATAGTTAATTTAAAGTAAAACTGTTATACCAATGTTCTTTAAAAATTGTGCAGAATCTAAAATTTGTAATTAACACAAACATTTTCAGATGAAATTTTTATGGGAATTAGTTAGTAGCTTCCTTATAAAATCAGGGTCTTAGAATATTGTTTTAAATTTATTATCACATTCAAAAATATGTATTAAGACTAGTTCCACCTCTTTTTAATTAGCGTACAGCACAAAAGTGAAAGTTATTTATTCTTGCATTGAAAATCTAATCTTTGTTACTAAACATAGTTGTTTACATTGTTAATTTTAATATTTAAAATTTAGTAACATAGAACAATCAAATCTGTGAAATAAGTTTTCTTTTGTTAAACAACTATATAATTAAACAGCTAAGACTTTTTTTTTCTTTTTGAAAGCGTAGCAAAGATTATATTTGAGTTGTATAAACAAAGTAGGTGTCCAAAATGAGGGGTACTTTTGCATGAAGGGTCAAATATGCACAAAGACGCTATTGTACAAAGAAACTTTGCACGGTTGAAAATGTTTCAAGTTTTTTTTATTAAATCATTATTGTTTTTACTGTTATTCCTAACCCTTAACCTAAGTCGGTAATGTGTTCTTATTATTTCATAACTTATTTTATATGATTCTTTTTATTTTTTAGTTGTTTTCTATTAAAATAATTTATAAGATTTTTTTTGTCACTGTTACCTCTAACCCTTACTTAAAGTCAGTAACTTTTTTTTTTCTTTTATGATTTTAATTAGTTTTTTTACTGTTTTAATTTTTTTGTTCTCATTTAATTTTTTACCATTACTTTTACCTCTAACCTACTGTTGGGAACACAAAGCTTTTAGGGCACACGAAACTCACGAAATTTTTAGATAAAACAAAAAAAAATTTTAGTCTTAATACTGTATTTATTTAATTAAAGCAGCTTAGTTTAATGTTAAAGTTGAATCTAGCCCTGGTCTTTAATTTAGCTTTTAGTTTATTGTCCATTTTACTCTCATGATCTATTTTAGTATTAAATTATGGACATCATTCTTTATATAAATAATGCATTGAAGTCACAACCCACAGCTGAAAAATGGAAATGTGCAAAGTCCATTGACTTATGTGGAAGAAGCTGTCATCCAGCTAATATCATGATTTACCACCAAATTAATAGGTTATTGTTTTCTGATTTACTACGAATATTACAGGGTTGCCAGTTTACCTGGAAAAACCTGGAATTTGACAATTTAGGCAGAAAAAAAAAGAAAAAACATTAATTACTAACAATTTTGACATGTTCAGTAGTAGAATTTAATTTGAATTAAAAAAAATCATAAAATAAATTTTAAGAATTTGTCGTCATCAAATTTTTTATATTAAATAACAAAATTATAAGTTTTACAGTATGTTTTTTATGCTTTTTAACACAGTTTCTTACCTTAAACATAACTTTAAACTAAAAACAGACTTGAAAAAGTCTACTTTTTTAAACCTGGGAGAAATTTGGATAACCTGTAGAAAAAAATTTTTAAACGAGTAGCAACCCTGATATTAGTAATTTATAGAATTTCGCTTAATGTAGAAAGTTATGTTTTTTTCATCAAAATTATTATTATTACCTACTTTTTAAATTACAAAATTGTTCATATAAGGTTGTCCACTTGATAATGATGTTATTAGTCAAGTAATAGTTAAAGTTTAGAACTATCTTCTATATTTACAGAAAAAAATAAGAACATTAATTTAATAAAAAAATACTTATATTGAGATAAAAACAATTAGAATATGGTAAAAATATTCTTCAAATAGATACATGGTAGTAGTGGTGAATAAATTTTAGTGACAATTTTAAGTTTTTAATAATTCAAAATTATACAATTATTATATTATTATATATCAATAATTAGATAATGCATACAAACTCTATAACAATTATAGGGTTTAGTTAATACTTAGTTGCCACATACTGAGGCTAGTTTGAATTTTATATAGGTTTTTTGAAAAAATAAGGCTGGCTCATCATATTCTGGGGTTCTTTTGTAAATCTCAGGCTAATTAGCTATGATTTTAATAGATTTCTAGTTACTTTAATTTATTAGTTCTAAGATTTGAAAACTTAGTTCTTGAAAAATATCTTTATTTTTTACCTGTTTTGTTCTGTTGTTCTAACAAAAAAAAATTAACTAATTATTTTCGTGTTTTAATTTGTCTTATAAGTTCTTTTTTCATTTATTTTTATTAATCAAGATGATTAGAGTAATTTGATGTAACTCAGGATAGATTTTTTTTACTCTAAACAAAGATTTTTACTCTAAAAAATTGCAAACCTTTTAATAACCAGTTTAAGTATCAGTATCATTTAGAGTTGTCAAACACTCAGCCTAGTTAAACTTTTCTTAAAAATACAGTCTTAATAGGCATTTTTTTCTTGCGAAAGGTAGTCTAGTTCTGGAATTTCTATTAATTTTCTGAATAGATTGTGTCAAATTTTTTTTGAACAGTATGAATGTTTTTAGATTTTAATTTTTTAATCATAATGTTACTTCAAGTATACTGCTACATACTTTTTAGCTTTTGCTTTCTCTTTTCTATTTTAAACTTAAGTTGACTCAAACTAGTTTGTTGTAACTCTCACAGAGTGACACATACTTAGAATAATTCAGAATAGTATAAATTGCTTGCAGTTTCAAGGATAGTTTATAAAAAAAATTGAATCTTATTTCAATGTTTTTTCTTTCATGGAATGTAATTTCTTTGTTATAGTTTGAATTTTATGTTTTTTTCTTTAAAGTTCCTATTTTTCAGATATTTTAAATTTTTTATTTTAAAGTTCACTCATTTCAAATATTTATTTATGATTTTTTTATAAATAACTTAAAACATTTAAGGCTTATGATAGATTTTTGACTCAAAGAGTAACAACCCTACTTATACTTGTTACTCAGGCTGATTTTTTTTTTAGTTTTAACAAAAGCAAACTTAACAATTATTATTGAACTGCTTACTCGAGGTCTAATTTTTTTATTTAGAAAATATATAAATGCAGTAATTTCAATAATTTAACTAAAAGATTTATAGTATGTGATTTAAAAGATGATGTAGCTTTATGTTTAACAAACACTTTTAAAAAGGCTGAAAAGTTTTTTTGTGTTTTGTCTATATATAATTTTACATACATTTAAAAGTTTAGTATTTGTGAAATATTACTTTTTTTTTCTGTTTTAGTTAGACTCAAGTAAAAAAACAGTTTAACATTTTACATTTTAAAAGGTACTTCTGGGATCTTTAGTTGTTTTACAATACTTAAGCTTTAAAAAAACTGTTAATTGATATCCCTTTCAGTGTTTTTATTATATAATTACAAAAATAAAGGTAGTTAAAAGTTATTTTGATATTCTTATCAAAACTTAAACAAATAAGGATTTTTAAAAATGTTTATGTTAGTTTATAATTTATTTTTTAAAGCTAAGGCTATATTTTAATATAAATTAACAACTCTTTTTGTCTTAAAATAAATGTTTCAAATAATCTGTTTCTTATAACTATTATGTTCGAGGTTACTAACAAGATCGCCACAAATTCAGAATATTCCGGGTTACTTTGTAACTTTTGAAAATCTCAGTATAACACATGATAACTCAAGAAATTTTAAATTTGTTTTCTAAACTCCGGCTGGCTCAGATAGTTTTTTTTATCTAAATACAGTTTTAAAATTTCAGGTAGTTTTTTCTACCTTTAAAGTGAGAAATAAGTGATTTAATTTCAATATTTTTTACTTTGTGGTAATTTTTGTTTAAGAGCTTGATTTATCTTGCCTTTGAAAAGTTTAAAATTAAAAAAAAAATCCTGGGTGACTGCAGTTCAGTTCAAAATCATTCAAGACAGTTTCTAAACATACAAATCAGTTTTGACTAAAAAGATTACAGCCCTGTCAAACTTTATTAACAACATTTACTTTCAATGTTTGACTTGTTAATCTAAAACAAGTTCTTTGGTGTTAGTATAACTAGGTTTAATTTTATTTCAAATTATTAATAGTCATTTTAACTGATCTAACTTCTTTTATTAAACTCAGCTAAAATCAAAAGTTAACACAATATCAAGTATTAAATGTTTACAGTAAAATATTTAATTTACTGTATAATACCAATCTTAATAGTCATAACAATTTTTGATATTTTTTGATACTGATTAAATTAGATTATAAAGCAAATGACATTTAGCTGTTTAAAAAACAGAGTTTTCATACACTCAAACTACTCGGAATAACTTTATTGCTATTTTAAAAGTTTCGAGACTTAGGCACAGAATTTTTTTTTGAAAAACTTATGCTGACACATGTTTGATTGATTATTTTTTGAAAAATTCAGACTAGATTGATATTTTTCTGAATGTTAGACTATTTTACATATTTACTATGTTTTGATTAATTTATGTTAGATTCATTTAAGCTTTGTTAATTTGTTATTAAGCTTTTAGCAAAAATAAATACATTTCTTCTTATTTAGACTAGCTTAAAGAATTACAAACTGGTTTTTGGTCAATTAAGATTGTTTTTATACTTGAAAGAGTGACAAACTCGAAACTAAATTGATAAGCCATGCTAAAATCTTAAAATACAGTACTTATTTGTAACTAACTTCATAAGAAAATATAGTTAAAATATAATTTTTTAGTTTTTTACCAGAAAAAAGTGACAATCAATTACAACCCTGATTTTTTCTTGAAATGCAGAAATTCAGTCTATGAAAGAAAAAACATCAGCATCAAATGTACAGAGATAAAGATATATACATTATTTTGAATATAGCTGTTTTTAATTCGTTTTTTTATGTTCATATTTTTCTATTTGTTTAATATCATTTGTAATAAGATAATACTCACAAAGTAAACGATAAAGAATTAGTTTAAGTATGTATTTAATATTATTAATTTTTTTTTAGAATACTGTACTTGGGTTTTAGTAGTGATTGCGGATATGTGCTCAATTAATAAGTATGTAAGACAAAGCCATATAACTAAAATATCACTGTGAAAATAAGGTAAACCAAAAAAAAAGTTTCATTAAAACTAAGATGAAATATTAAATTTCAGCTTGTGTTATCAAAAAGTTTTCATGTAAATATAAACTTAGTAATGATATATTAGCGCCGCTAGTGGGTTCCATGAAAACATATCTCATTAACAAAAAGCTTCAAAAACATCTTTTTAAAATGAAATATATTAATAAAAGTGTTTACGTAGTCCTACCGCTAGCGGCACTTTTTAAAATAGTATCTTGGGGACCCAATTTATGTTTTGCAGTTTGGTGTACACAGATTCTGATTAGCTTGAAGATCACTGGCTTAATATATATACCACTAGCTAAGTCTACTTTAAATATTTGTTCTGATTAAATTCTCATAGTAAAATAAGAAAAACAAAAATTATTAAAAACTTTTTTGCACAATAAAATACATTCTATGCATACTAGTCTTACAACCATCTTGCAGAGCATTTTACTATTAAACAGCAAGAGAAATAAGCAGATTCTAAAGTATTTTTAAAAAACTAGACATTTTTTTACGTTACTTCAAAGAAAAGTACAGCTTTAAGCTATGAATCAAACAAGACTAGACTTAAGGTTTTGACTTAAAATATGATAATGAGAGTTTTGTTATAAAATTTAACAAAATTAATTTGTTTTATATTTTTTTAAATAAAATAGTCAAAATTTTCATACGTTTCTTTCATTTTAGTATTATTATTACTTAAAAAGTAAACTTGAAAGTATTTAATAATCATTTTAAACAGGTTTTAAAAATTTGAAATATTAAAATTAAAAATAATAATGGAGTACGAATGTTGTATATGCCTGGATAGGTTATTCAAAGTAGACTCAGAAGTATCTGTCACACCGTGTGGTCATACCTTTCATAAAGACTGCATATCAAACGTAATAAAAGGTGAGAATAAGACATGTCCAATTTGTAGACAAGATTTACAGGAAGAAAAAGTAGTTAAAGTTCACTTTAATGTGAATAAAGAACTTGACTACAGTGATTGTTCAAATGATACTTTGATCTTCTTTGATAAAGTTGTTGAGTATGAAGCAAACAAAAGGATGACTATGGTAAAAATCATTAAGAAATTAGATAAAGAAAATACCCGTCTAAAGGAAACTTACAAAACCAACTTTAAAGGCTACAGCTTGTGTAAGGTGTTATTGAGAGGTTTCCAGAAAGAAATTAAAAACTTGCATGAAAAAATCAGTAAGCTAAAATTAACAAATGGTGGGTTGATTGCTGAGATAAGAAGATTGTTTAATGAGAAAGAAGAAATTATTGAAGAGGAAAAGTCAGAGATTAAAGAAAATGAAATTGATGTAAATACTTGTGAAGAAGCTATCAACAATATTGAAGCAATAATTAGTAAAGGTTTGTTTATTTGCTATTGTTTAAATAACTTAATTGTTTACGTTAAACTTGTAGTTTTAAATAGAATCAGGATCAAGACGGATCTTCAATTTATAATAAAGTCCAGATGAATAAGTTTGAAAGTATTCAAAATTTTAAGTTTATATAAAAAGATACTATCATTAAATTCAATGCAAAACAACCACTGAAAATACATAAGCTCAAAAAAAAAAAAACTATAAAGGACTTAAAATCCACAGTTTTAAACACTTTTACTAATATAATTGACGATTTTGTTAACATTTTCTTATTGTTGGAAAACCTTTAACTAATTAAAAATTAAAAGTAAACTTATTCGTATAACCCTGTATGTAACATTAGTATATCTTTATTTATGTCTTATATATATTATTGTTACTGATTATTAAAATATGTTTTTACAGTAATTTAACTAGAATATTAGACTTTGAATACTCGTTCAACCGAAATTTAGCCTAAGTTACTTTAAATTATCTTAACTATTCTTAACCAAGTGCAATTTAATTAAACAACATCTGAAAACAGACGATTATCATTTTAAAAAATCAAACTCTATTCTAATTAGCGTGTCCTGTAGATCAGTAGTTTTTATTTTAAAACTTTGAAAAAGAAATTATTTTCGAATTGTGTCAAGTAGAAATAATTCTCAATATAAAATTCTTAAATTTATTTTGTTATGGTATTTAGTTTTATTTTAGCTTTAAAATCGGAATTTTTTGAAGGGATTGATAATGAAAAAGTAAATGAAGTTTTTAGTGGAACTAAGAAAGCTTTAGATTACAGCATGAACATATGTTTAAATAAAAATTTACAGCATGAAGGGCTTCTAAATAAAGTAGAAAACAATATGAAAGAACTACAGGTAAACGATAAAAAAATAAGTGATTTTATATTGAGGAAATCTGTCGAACTAGAAATTGAAAACAAGGCATTGCAAGAAAACAACAAAGAAATAATTAAATACCTTGAAATTTTGGAAAATTCGCTTAGACAGGCTCAGAACAAAACAGAATTCTTGAAAAAAGATTACGAAAGTTTAAAGTCAGAAAACAACAATCTGTTGGCTGATTTAAAAACTACAAAACGGATAAAAACTAAAATTAAAATGTTAACAAGAAATGCAAGCGAAAAGCAAAATAATAACATTAATGATGTTCAGAGAACAAACTGCTATTCAACTAAAGGTATATTTATTTTTTTCTTTATTATTACTACAAGTTTTACAACTTTATATTACTTTACTTATATATTGTATACGTAGTTCTTTTATTGCAATTTAAAGCTTTAATCATAAAACCAAAGCTCTCAGTAGACACAGGTTTCATTTTTATACAAAAATATTTTGCCTGAAATTTTACTAATATATAGTTTATTTTACGGCAAATCAAACCCTGCTTTGGTTACTATTACCTATTTTTTCTTTTTATTGTAATAACGTTATAAAGACTTGATTAACTGTTGTAGACTTATTTTTTATTTTCTAGGTGCAGAAACCAATGAAATTAAAAGTTATATATACATTAGCGGAGGACAAAAAGATGAAAAAACTCACGAAAACTGTGTTTTAAAAATGGATACAAACATGGGTAAATGGGATCATTTTAAAACTATGGGTACACGTAGAAGTGAACATCAATCCTTACTAAAAGGAGATCAATTGTATTTGATAGGCGGATATAATGGATCAGACTACGTTGATTCAGCTGAAAATGAGACCGTATATCTTAACGAGGAGTTAGCTACTAAAACGTTTCCTTTCATGCACAACAAACGGCTAAGCTTCGGAATGTGTTCTTTTGCAGAATGTGTTTTTGTCGGCGGAGGGTATCGAGAAGAAGGCGAAACCTTAGACAATTGCGAAGTCTACAGTTTTGAAACTTGTGAATGGACTGAAGTTTTTAGTATGAACACTAAAAGAAGCGAATTTACTCTGACTTATTATCAAGGAAAAGTCTGGGCTATTGGCGGTTATTATCACTCAAATGACACAAATACATGGCTGAACACAATAGAAACATTCGATATTACAAAAAACAAATGGAAAACAAGCAATTTGAGGCTCCTAACTGAACGATCTGGACATAGCACTGTTGCTTACGATAAAAAACTCTTAATTGTAGGTGGCGAAAACAAAGATTCTTTTTTAGCTTCGGTTGAAGTTTATTCAAGCGAAACCAATCAGTTTAGCTTCGTTGCATCAATGAATATTCCACGATATAGTTTTGGATGCTGCGTTGTAAATTCAAGTTTGTATGTGATGGGGGGATGGATTTTAGATTACGACACTCTAACAGATGAAGTTGCGATATACGACATTGAAAAAGATGAATGGAGAAGAGGTCCGAGTTTGCCTTTAAAATTGGCTGAATTTGCTTGCTCAAACACTTAATGACCAGTTCTCATTTTACAACTCTCTAATTTTTTCTTGCTCTGAAACTTTATAATTTCTGCTTTTATTATAAGAATCTGCTAGTTATATGTTATCTAATAATATTTTTAGTTCCATGTTTTTAATAAAAAAGTTTAAATTTTTCTAGCTCTAAACAAAAGCTTGTACAGTTTTACCAAGTATAATATTTTTGTTAACTATATACAAACTTAAGTGATTGACTCACAATATTTTTCTTGTTTTCAATAAAGTTGTTAGTGTAAAACTTTACTATTTTTGTTTTAATAGGCTTTATCTATACAAAAAACTTTGATCTTAAAAAAAAAATTATATTTAACAAAATATAAATTTTATACTTAAAATGAACGCCATAAGTTTTATTTTATTACTATATCCTACTCATATTGTTTTAATTAACTATGTGTATTTTCCTTTACTTTCTTTTTTTTGTTTCGTTTGTTTTTTCTATATAAAATTAAAAAAAAAAAATTTAATTGTATTTAAGTATGTGTAAATAGTTCTAATAAAAACTAAACTAGGCATTAAATTTATTATAAGAAAAGTAATTTTTTATAGTCCTTTAAACTTTAAGCTGAAAAAATGCCCATATTATTATAAAAATAGTATAAAGAAATAATTGCATATGAGTTTCCAGAGTGTTAAAATAGATTAATAAAACATTTCTAAATTAAGTAATTTTAGTTATGTCTTAACTGCAATTGTTTTTATTACTCTTGGTGCTCAAAAATATAAGCTTGTGTAAAACTCTAATGTATTGTTTAGTATAATTATATTAGTTAATTTAGTATAATTATCTTTTCTTTTAGTAGTAAACATTTTGTTGTTGATTTTAGTATATAGCTTGCTATTCAAGAATTTACTCTTTTATTTTAAAATAAATTATTTTCTATAGATAAAGTTTTCATTTTTTTGTTAATTTTAATATATAGCTTGAAAACTTGATTTATAGAAAACAAGTTATTATATAAGAAAACAGTAACTTCTTGAAAAGGAACGTAATGATTGGTATTAATAGTACAAATTGCGACAATGTTAAAACTATCCTGTATGCAAGGGTGGGCAACGATTTTAGTTGGCGAGCTAGGTGTGGAAAAATTAATTTGTGTATATTCTAAAGCGTTTAAGTTGCATTCAAGAAAAATACTCAATTATTTAACGACAAATGATAATTTTAGGTGACCATTCTTTTTTATATATAATACAAACTTTAAATTTCTTACAAGTTTTATTTAAGCTTGTTCTTTATCTTTATTTAATTTTCACAATATTAATAATAAGTTTCAAAATTTTGATTAGCAGGCAAGATGTACAAGCTTTCGGACCGCAGTTATATCTCTTTTAAGTTGGATACTGTTTAAATATTCTAGATGTTGTCCGTTTGGTGATTTTCGCTCTGCTTTTGTTTAGTTAAAGCAATCATCTTTGCAAACTTACACTAGAAATTTATCGTTAAATTGGATTTGTTTATACTGATACTCTTTTTATTAAACAATAAAATTATACAATAAATCAAGAAGTTGGTGAAAATTACTTTAGAGAAAATACTATATTTAAATTAAAGCTGCAAATAACTTAACTCGTAACGTAATGAATCGATTCATACAAAAAACTGCAAAAAAATCCAGTATGTTTGATAAGAACTTTCAAATTTAATTAACTAATGGTGGTTACTGTTTTGTCTGCATATTTTTAGCTATTATTAAAGTTCGATTTTACTTTTCTTTTTGATATTTATAAAGAAAAGGCAAGTGCAGTGGTTATTTATCACTCTCTTGTCTATACAGAGCAGGGTCAGCGACATTTTATGAGAAACAACCAAATTCACCTAAAAGGCTGTTTGCGAGCCACAGTTGTTTAATAAAATTTTAAATAAATAATAAATACAATATCGAATAGTAAATAAAATAAACATTAATTAGGCAGCAGTTTACTGACAAGGAAGTTTTTTTTATTATAAATTAGCACCAAATTCTTTATTTTATTTGAACTTTTTTAAAGTAAACGGCATGCCAATTGTTTCTGAGGGTCATATTTTATCAAACAATTTATGTTTAAACTCAAAACAAATTATTCAAATACAATCAACAAACTTTAGTATGTTTACTGAAACTAAAAGACAAATACAAATATTTTGTAGAAATTTATAAAAAAAAATTTTACTGTAAAAGTTCTAGATTTTAATTAGTTAATTGGTTTAAAGCTAAAAAAGCATTTAGTTTAAAATCATACTAAACTATTATCAATATAAATAAAAAGAATCTAAGTTAAACAAATAATTATTTATTCTTAAAATTTATTCAGTAAAATAGTTGTTTGCTAATACAAAATTATTAATATGCTACTTTTAATTATTAACCAAAAGTATTAGATGTCATATTAACAAAACTTTTAGTTTTTAAATAAAATATCTATTAATTTTGACAATAACAGTAAATTTTAAATAAAAAATCCACAAATATTTGAATTTATGCAAAGTATGCAAAAGTGTCCCCTAGTGCAAAAGTGACGCTTCGTGCAAAAGTGACGCCGTGCAAAAGTGTCCCCTCGTGCAAAAGTGACCCGTTCCCATCCAAACTATACTTTAATTATTTAGTTATGATTCTTTATGTTTATAATATATATATACAATAAAACAAGAAGTTTGAAAAAACTGTAACGCTGTTCTAAGTTTTACTTGAAAACCGTTTTGTTTTTAAGAGAAAATTAAGATTTATTAAGAGCACTTATAATTCTTGCCCGGGCAAAGTATGATGAAACAAAAAGTGAGAAAGAGAATAAAGAGAATGAGAGTGCATTTCTCTTTTAAGGCGTATTATCAAAACTGCATGATGCAACGATTCATTTAATGTTTTTTGTCACAAGCTGATAAGGTGATACGACAGATTGAACTGTGCTGACAGAATGCTGAAGAGAATGTTTACAAGATTGATACTTGAATATTGGTATTGAGTTGTTTTATAAGTTTTAGTATATATATTTATAATTGTATTTCTTAGATTTAAATATTCTTACATAAAGAAAGTTTTGAAAATCTCTTATTGTACATTTTATAGCTCCTTTGATATCAATAAGTGATTTACTTAAAGCACTTTTTACAGTTTATAATATAAAGCACTTTTCACATGAGTGACATACTTATATAGTTCTTGAAGCTTTTAACACTTTGTTTTGCATTTAATTTTGAGAATTTCTTAAAATATTATTGAGCTTTTTATAGTGGTTAATATACAGTATTTCATTATACAAATTATATATTTAATATTTCTTGTAGTTTTAACAATTGATTTTGTATTCATTGAAGTTCGTTTAATAGAGAAACCCACTTAATTTTTGTGCCTGGCTATTTATAGTAGTATATATTGATATCTAGTTATACTTAGTCTAGGGTAAAGTGATAACTATGTCAAATCCCATTAATAAAGTAACACTAAGATTAAGCCTTAAACTTAAATGTTCTAGGGTAAATTAATCTTTTGATGTTGAGTCACCAACACCCACTAGTTTCAATACAACTGATTTAAATAAGTTTTCTATATTAAAGATGTGATTCTAGCTACAGAGTTCACTGCAGACACTTTATTTCGTTATGTTATAAGTTATTATAACATAATAAAAAGACTAGGGCCTGTGTTAAGTATGTCATTTCTATTATATACCATACTTGCCATGGAACTACTAATCACTTTATTCGTGTTTTTTTCATAATTCTTTTCTAAAACAAAGTCAATATATATGAAAAATCTATTAAATCTATCGTTAAAAAGTTAAAGCTGTTTTTTATCTTACCATTTCTAGGTCAGGCGCTCTTGACGTTAAGAAACAATATTTACAACTGCTGGATTTAGGTCGTACTCACCTTTATGTTAAAATATTTTCTAAATTTTATGCCAAAATTTTCTGATTCTACATATAAAATTGGTATTTTTATTACAATATTATATTAAAAGTATTAAAGGTTCTTAAGTAGTTCAAATTAAAAACTTTTGTTTGAGTTAGCAAAAATTTCTATTGCTAAACTATAATGTAAAAGATAAGCGTAGAAAAGTAAAATAATTGTGCATATATATGTTCATATTTAATAAATAATTAGCGTTTATTATAAATTTGATCAATAAAGGATAAAAGTTATTCATATTTCCAGTTCAAAGGTCGGAAATAAACAGGTCCCAAAGTGCTAAACTTCAAGTATTAAAACTAACGCCGGCTGCAATTTTAGTTTTTTATCATTGTAAGTTTATTGTCATACGAAGGACCCAGGCATCAAAACCTAGGCCACTTATCCAGAAAGATATACAACAAAAAGACAAAAATAAACCAAAATTGTACATTAAAAATTAAAAAAAAAACTGAGTTTAACTAATTAAAGTTTAAAATTAACATAATATGACAAAAACTATAACATAAATTTTATAATTCCGGTGCTTCCGAAAAGAGAACAACAATATCCTACTTCAACTTCACCCGAACAAATGGTTTCACTCCAAAACTGGTTTCACTTTCATTCGAACAACTGGCTTCACATTTTTTGAACAACTGGTTCAGCCTTCATTTGAGTAATTGGTTTAATTCAACAATAAAAGTGTACAATAAAATCAAGTAATTGGTGAAAATTACTTTAGAGAAATTAAGTTATTTAAATTAAAGCTGCAATTAATTTAATTCGTAACGTTAATCTATTCAAATAATAAACTGGCAAAAAGATCCAGTATGTTTTATAAGAATTTTCCAATTGGATTGACCAATGGTGGTTACTGTTTTGTCTTCATATTTTTAGCTGTTTTTAAAATTTAATTTTAGTTTTCTATTTGATGTTTACAAAAAAAAAAGACAAGTGCAGTAGTTATTTATCAATCTTCTATCCTTAGAGAGCAGGGTCAATGAGATTTTATGAGGAACAACCAAATTCACTACAAAAGGCTATTTGCGGGCCACAGATGTTTTGGAAAGTTTTAATTATTAAATAACTAATAAACACAACAACGAATAATTCATTAAATTAATATTAATTAGGCAGCTGTTTACTGACAAGAAGGTTTTTTTTTTCATTATAAATTAGCACCAATTTATTTATTTTTTCATTTTAATTTTTTTACGTAAACAGCATGGCAATTGTTTTTGAGAATCATAATTTACCAAACAATTTATTTTTAAACTCAAAACAAATTATCCAAATTTTATCAACAAACTTGAGTATATTTATTTAAATTAAATAACAAATACAAGATTTGTAGAAATTTATAAAACTTTTTTTGCTTTAAAAGTTCTAGATTTTAATTAGTTACACGATTTGTTTAAAGCTAAACAATATTTAGTTTAAAATCATACCAAACTATTATCAATATAAATAAAAAGAATCTAAGTTGAACACTGATTTTAGCTTATGTGCAGACATAGTTTATGTTTAAGCAATAAAAAAATCAAAAGAGGCCAATAAAAACCAGTTTATTTTCCAATAATGCTATAACTAGTCGGCCGTTTTTATTTCGTTTGTTATCCTTAATAGTTTACTTTTATAAACTTTATAAAAAGCTAATTCTAGGTTAACTTTACAAACTAACGGACCTCACGAATCTTTCTTGTCCATTCATATGTGTGGTGATCTGAAGAAAAAATTATCTCCCTGTCTGTTTAAACCTTTACGAAATTTACTTAATAAGCTGATAAAATCTTGAAACGAAAATTTTTCATTACATTATTTTCACTAATGTCATTACAAATTTTAGATTTATATAATTACCCGTTCAAAGCAAATAAGTGATCTTACACGAGGTTCCAAGGGGAGAAATCTAGAGTTTGCTTCACCTCCTGGTTTCTCCAAATTTTTTTTTTTCAAACATTGTCATCAGACAGTCTTTTGAAATAAAGACAGTCTACAGAGCCGAAGCTTGGACTTTTGTACGCCGTGAGACTAGCTCAAGTTCTCAAAAAGTTTTATCATACCAATTCCATCATCAGACATAGGTCTCAGTCTACCAAAGGCTTGTGGTCTGATGATCGAATTGAAATGATCAATCTTTTTGTGACTTTTATTTTTGTGTTAAATTTATATCTGTACAATTTTCTTAACTGACTAAAAGTAATAGCTGTTATGGTTTTATCTTCAATATCAAACTTTTTATAAGTTAAAGGGAGTTTTTCACGTCAAATAGTAATTTTGGTACAAAAAAAATGTCTAAAAATTCATTCAGCTCAACGATTAATAACACTCATGGCGTGGAAGTAGAAACTAAGCTGCTTCTTTCTGCTAATAATTTCAATTAAGTTCACTCACAAGTCAAGAAAAGACGCAATAGAAAGGGAAATTCCTCACCAGGTTTACCTGAAGCGCCACACGGACTGACTCTTTGTGAAACGAGTTAAAAAACAAAATTTTTGCGTACTTTGTCAATACTAATCATTTCGTACTTTGTCAATATTAGAAAATATATTTTTAAATGTGCAAATGTTTCTGCTTAGCTATTATTTAGCTTCGTTATATGGTTTGGTTGTTAGAATTGTATTATTATAAACTTTTGTTTAGATTTTTTGATACTTAGTCCTCAGCAAATAAAAATTAGCAATCTAAACAAAAGTACATACAAATAAAATTCTAACAACTAAACCGTATTACGAGTCACTACTTGAGAAATTTTACTATACTTGTCTTATGTCTTACATTGGTGTTATTTAAACAACAATGTGTTTTTGATTTATGTGTGTAAATAGAAAAATGTACAATTTCTATAAAAACTTGCCTTAAAAGTGATAGCTGTTATGTTTTTATTTTTAATCTCACAATTTTTATAAGTTAATAACAAACCCTTTGTTACGTCAAATAATAATTTTGGTATAAAAAAATGCTATAAGTTTAATTAGCATCATGATAAACAACAGTTGGAAGTACAAACTAGTCTGCTTCTTTCTTTTGACATATTTTCAACTTATGTTCTCTCGAAGTCGGGAAAGGACGCACGAGAAAAGGAAACTTCCTACCAGGAACGCCACACGGGCAGAAGTCTGTGAAAACCGAGTTCAAACACGAATATTTGGCTTAGCTGACAATTACGCGCTGGTACTGAGCGCCGTCTACTGCTTGGGAAATAAAAACATTTTCGTGGACGTGTACAAGATCACATAGGGAAGCATACATGCCTACAAACAAAACAACGACACTCGCAGAATGTTTGATTACTTTAGGGGTATTATGAAGGTTACAGGGACAGGAAACAAATTAGGTGGAGGACCTCGACAGGGAAGTAGCGTGATTGGAACTAATCGGCCGTTTTGAACCACTTTGAAAGTGATAATCGGTTGGAACTACAGGAATTCGTGTTGAGATGGTGAACGGAAGAGCGCAGCAAGTGAAGCCGAATGTTTTGCAGGGGAAGAAAATATTTTGGTCGATGGTTACCTCTGTGCAAAACTCGTTCAACGACGACAATTACAAAAATAGTTTCTGCCGACACAAACTCCAGTTTCGAATTCCAGAGCTCCTGCAAAGGCGACTCGGGCGGTCCAGTGGCTTGCAAGCAGTCGAAAAGTGTCCACTTCGATAATTTGGTGAACAGTGTCATGCGGAGGTTTTAAATTTCAAACGGCTGGTAGCATTGGACAGCCGTGCGTGGCAGCTAAGCTTTTGGCCCACGTAGAGCAGATTGATGAAAACGTGAGAACAGTTTCTCTAAACT
The DNA here is from genome assembly GCF_965202585.1 of Thalia democratica. NCBI lineage: Eukaryota > Metazoa > Chordata > Thaliacea > Salpida > Salpidae > Thalia > Thalia democratica. The sequence goes on from NC_139169.1 coordinate 18,003,424, forward strand.
TGATTATTAAGCAAAAAGAATTGGACGCTGGAGAGGTTTATCACGCTCAATATTTCAGCAACAAAAAATGTTATATTATAGCTTGCTAAGGTGCCATCCTCAGCAAAAGATGGGTTTTAACTGCAGCGAGTTACTTTAACAACTTTCCTTTGCAGCACACAGAAGGACTGTTCAGTTTATAAGAAGACCCGAAATAGATCTTGAAAGTGCCGGTTGCAACATAGGGTAGCTTGCAGGTGAAAGATGCAAATAATTCGTGCCAACACGGAGACTATCAAAATGACAAGTATGATAAGCACAACATTGTAGTGATATTTCTCCTCGGTGAAGTTGATTACTAAGTTGAGTTTGATAAACAATTTAGAATGATTACTGGTTGCAATGTGAAAGACTGCAAAGTTTTTAGATGGGAAGATAATTGTAAAACTAAAAATGCAGAAGACAAAAATTCTCTGCAAGTAAGCAAAGTAGGTATTTTAGATGAAAAAAAGTTGCAGCTCTCTCATGTTAAACCCAAGTGTTATGCAGTTGCTTTATGATCATCATGATTTTACTGAACAAGAATTTTTAATACCTACCATCAGTGTTGAAGCAGGAACTAGTTTAACTTACAAAGATTATATACATGTTACCATGTAGTTAACGAAGTCGCATCTTTCAGAGGATACCTCCGTATGAAACGGTTCACCAAATTACCGAATTGGACACTTTTCGACTCCTGCAAGCCACCTGACCGTCCGAGTTTGCCAGAGTTTGCAGGAGCTCTGGAATTAGAAACTGAAGTTTGTGTCGGCATTTTTTTCGTTAAACAAGTAGTACAAGTACTCGACCGTAGACCAAAAGCATGTCTTCTCCTGCAAAAAATCCGAATTTACTTTACAATTTAAACTAGCTCATGCTTCAACACTGATGGTTAGTCTTTCTAGTTCCTGTTCAGTAAAAATATGATAAAAGTAAAGCAATTGCAACTTGGTTTTAACATGAGAGAGCTGCACCTATTTTCATCTAAAATACTCACGTTTCTTAGTTGCAGAGGATTTACGTACCTTGTAGTTTCAGTTTAACTATTATCTTCCCATCTTAACACTTTGTAGTCTTTCACACTGCGACCAGTAATCATTCTCAACGGTTTGACAAACTCAGATTCGTAATCAACTTAACTACGGAGAGTTATCAACGCAATGTTGTGCTTTTGATAGTCTTTATGTTGGCACAATAGTTATTAAAGTAACTCGCTGTGGTTGGAACCCATCTTTCTTTGAGTATGGCGCCTTGGCAAGCTATAATATAATCTTGTTTGTTGCTGAAATAAGGAGAGTGATAAAGAGGGTTCCCAACTTTCGCGTCTTATCCTTGCTTCTTAATAACCGTCGGCCAAAGTTTGTTAAATTTGTTTGTTCATATCAAATTGTCGAACTGATCACTTTCGACTGCCTGCAATCCACCTGACCGCCCGAGTCGCCTTTGTTCTAGAACTCAAAACTGAAGTTTGTGTCGGCAGACATTTTCTAATTGTTGTAGTTGAACAAATTGCACACGTAACAGAGGCGACCGTCTGCTACAAACATGTCATCTCCTGCAAAACATCCGGCTTCACTTGCTGCTTGTTCACCATCCGCACCCGAAGTCCTGCAGTTTTAACCGATTATCAATTTCAAAAGGGCTCAAAACTTCCAGTTGGATTCAATCACGCTATTTCATTGTCGAGGTGGAGCCGAAGTCCGACTTGTCTTCCCCCAACATTTGTTTCCTGTCCCTGTAACCTTCGTAAAACCCCCTAAAACTATAAAACATTCTGTAAGTTTCGTTGTTTCGTTTTGGGGCATGTATGCTTCCCGCTGTGATCTTGTAAACGTCCAAAAAAATGTTTTCAATTCCCAAGTAGTGGGCAGCGCTTAACACTCTGTGCGTAAATGTCAGTTAAACAAAGTATTTCGTGTTTGAACTCGGTTTTCACAGACTTCTGCCTATGTGGCGCTTCAGGTACACCTGGTAGGCAACTGCCATTTCTTGTGCGTCCTTTCTTGACTTGTGAGTAAACACAAGTTGAAAATATCAACAGAAAGAAGCAGCTTAGTTTGTATTTCAAACTGTTGTTATTTATGATGCTAAATATATGTTTAGTCATTTTTTTATATCAAAATTACTATTTGACGTAACAAAAAAAAGTTTAAAATCTATAAAAATTGTGTGATAAAATATAAAAACATAACAGCTATCTTTTTTATGGCAAGTTTTTATAAAAATTGTACACAATATAACTTACACACATAAACCAAAGAAAATGAAAAAGTGGTTTAAAATTGAGCATCAATGTACATGGATGTGCAAGTAATTTACTTAAAGTGCACAGAAAACTTCAAAAACAATAAAAATTTGTCAAAAAAAAACCTTATTTTTTATTGTTTTAAATGTTTTTGTGTATATTTAAGCTTAACATATATTTATTAAGTATCTATAAAGGAAACTTAGATATAAACTAAATGTTAAACAAAATACCTAATCCGTAAAAAATCACATTTTAGTTAGTTATTGTGCATTACTTTTGTACACAATGGAAAACATATTCATTTAGTCTTTTTGTTAAATAGGTTTTGTAAAAATAACCAAGTCCAATCATTTTTAACATTCTTTTTAAGATCAAAAGTTACTGTTTTAACCAAAAAAATTATTATAGAAATGAAAAAAAAAGCTTTGTTCTAATGCTAATCTGTCAAGTCTTCTAATCGTTTGAAAATTTTTTACAGGGACTTGAAACAAAATTAATCAAATAAACTTACTTACCGAAAAAAATTAACCTAAAATATATTTTTGATCAGCAGGCCACATTTACATGCTCGCGGGCCGCAGCTTTTTCTTTCGCGGGCCACAGTTTGCCGAGCCCTGTTTTAGTGTCTAGTTTTAGTTAAAATAAAGTCAAGGTAAAAAACTGTGTTAAGTAGTATAACAATATAGAAAAGATATTGTAGAGTTACTTAGAATTTGTTTTTCAATAAAAAAAAATTATGATGATGACAAAATCTTTTTATCTTTTTGCTAGATCTTTTGTTTTAAATTAAAAGTATACTTCTTATCTTATTATACAAAATTTATTCGAATTTCCAGGTTTTTTAGTAACTTTTGTTCAAAATCTAAGGTTTTTAGTGCATTTTGTTCAGAATTCCATGTTATTTTCAAAATTTATCGAATTCCAGGTTGTTCCAGGCTTTTTTATCATAAAATATCAAGTTCCAGATTTTTTCAGAGTTCTAAGATTTTTGGCAACCCTGTATATAATATGATTGAAAAATAAAAACTGCTTTAATATAGCCAATTTAAATCGGAAAGTTTTAGCAAAATTAATGCAAATTTCTATTTCAATTATATTATTCTTGATTTAAATTTTCATTTTTGGAAAATTGTTTATTTGCATGCATAAGTAGGTGTTTTCAAATTTCAGGTTTCAAGGTAAAGTGTCAACCCTTTATCATTGTTTAAATGATATTTCTTATCTAATGTTTACTTCTTGTAAGTTCAACAGTTTAAAAATTGGAAAAAAAAAATTGTTATATGTTAAGTTTATAGTTAAAACTATTTTAACAATACTATCTTAAAACTTCATTTTTTAGAGAGAGCACATTTATCACTTACCAGTCTAAAGCCGCTAATTTAATACAAAGTATTAAGTATAAAAACTTGATTAGACTAGATAACACTAAATCAGATCTATAAATGGCAATTGATTCTAATTTATTTTCAAACATATTATAAAACATATTAATTGTTAAATAAAACTGTAACATTTGAAATCAACAGAAAAAAGGAAACATGATTAAACAATAGTACTATTAAATTTATATCAACTTTATGAATTCGAAGTACAATAAACCAGGGGCGTGTCTAGACTTTTTTCAAAGGGCGTTCACATTTTTTGTTCTTAATTTGCCGCTTATGTACGCATTTCTTAGGTATGCACTACCAGTTAAGTACGCAATATTTAGCCGAAAAATTCTGTGTTGTATATGCTTTTTTTTTTGCTTAGAAATAACAAAAAATATATAAGTAGTATTAGAAAAATTCTATACTTTTTTATTTAAAATGCTGTATTAAATTTAGCTAAATAAAAACTAAAAGTACCAGAAAAAAGCTAAGAACTTACAAATTGTATATCAAAAATCAAATCTTTTATTTAAAACAAAAGTATTATATCCATAACTAACTTACTCTATAAAAAAATAACTTTTTTATCAGGAACTAATATTAAAAAGTAATTAAAACTAGAATAATGTTTTATAAAGCGCATTTCAATTTTGAATTAAATGATAGATTAGATGGAGTTCTTAAAATTTTTTTTATAAACTTAAAAATCTTTACATTTATCTATTTCTTTATAAATAAAAAAAAATCAAGTAATTTAATCTATAAAAATTTAAATTTCACTAAAATGAATGTTTGTACATATACAAATAAACTAAAATATCTTTATAAGTATTTATTCTAGTTTTAATTAATTCTAGTTTCAATTTTTCCTGATAAAAAAGTTAGTTTTTTATAGAGTAAGTTAGTTATGTCTGTAACATTTTTGTTTTAAATAACAATTTTAATTTTGATATACAATTTGTAAGTTCATAACATTTAAACAAAATTTAAAGAGAATTTAAATTTTGATTTAATTATTAGTATAGATGGAGTTTTACAAATTTTTTATTTAAATTTTGAACTTTTTACATTTATATATATTTTTATAATAAATGTTTTTTTTTCAAATAACTCAATCTATAAAAATTGAAATTTAACCCAAAATTGTTTACACTTATACAATTAAATTAAAATATCTATGAATTTATTTAATTGTTTGCCTGATAGTGCAGGGATTAAAATAATGGTTTTGAAATCTTATTAAGTTAAAAATTTAAAAATCAAAAATCAACTTTGTGAAAAATGTTTAATTTTTATAGTTCAACATTCAACAAATAAAATTTGGTAAGAAAACGAAAGCTTTAATATATGTAATAATATTTTTTCAAAAACAAATCAATCTGATATTTACCTCAAACTTTAGATTAGTTTAGATATGTTTTTATTAATCACTTGAGTTATTTTATGACACTTTTGCTTAGAGCTATGTTTTTACTTAAACCTTTGTTTATTGTTTTGTATTTATAAGTAATTTTACTTAAATTAAAGTAGTTTTTAAAGCTTTTTGACAGTGTAGTTGTTTAAATTATTTTAAAAACTGATGACACATCACGGCAGATTGATAAATACCGTCTAGTTTTAGTAAATTAAGTACACTGTTTTGCCTCAAAGAATGGCAACAGTGTAGTATAAACATTTATTTCAAATCAGAACAAGTCAATTTTTAACAAAGAGCTTATAAATTATTAAAAGTATAAAAAAATTAATTCTAGATAAAAAAAAAATAAACTTACTTGCACCTAACCTGTAGAGCACTGTTTTTAAAAGTAATTTTCTTTAAATGTTATAACAACGAAAATTTAATAAATATTTAGTAAATCAAAGCCTAAATTAAATCAGACCTGTAAAAATTCATAAAAGAAAGTTTCTATAAAAAACAACACTATTGGCAATAAATTTAAAATGTAAACTTTTCACAATCTTGATATTTAGTTTTATTTTAGTAATGATTAATTGTATCTTCAAGTTGTATGACTCAACTTAATTATTTTTTTATAACTAATTTCTATGTAGAAAATTTATTTTTTATTTCAATATATAGAATTTAAAAATCAGCTGTATTAAAAAAGGTTTTCACATTGTTTTACCAAGTTAAAACATTTTTTCTGCCCTGCTTTTATTTTGACTTTTAAGTTTTTATTCATTTAGTTCACTAAAAGTAGAGGCGAGTCTCAAGTCTTGGTCTTTAAGTGGGGTAGTACATCCTGAATATTTTTAGAAAACAGAGTACTTTTGTACTAGTTTTTGATAAAATACTTTTAAATATATATTAGGGGCCAATTAACTTAAATGTAATATAATTTTTTAAAAACTTGTTTTTAAACATTCCTATTTTAAAAAATAATTTCAATAATAGAGAAATTATATTAATATTGAGATTTTTGTTTTAGTGTACTTTTAGTCTCACTTATGTTTTACTTTTTATGCATGTAGTATGAGCCACTTTAGAACTGTTTACTGATGTATGTGTCGCCCTTAAAAAAGGAGAGAAATAAAAAAACTCTACATACTTGAATGTCTTTTAACTTTTACACTTTTTAAAGCTTGTGCTTATTTACTAGTTTTTTTATTTTTGATTATTGACTTTAAAAATGTAAACAAGGTATAAAGAATCATTTAAATGATAAAAAGACTGTATTTTTAAGTTACTTTGAATAGTTCAATTTTTTTTAATCTAGGGTAACTTAGGCTTTTTTAGACCAACTCAGGATTTTTTGATATATTTTTGAAAAACTCAAGCTGATTTGGATATTTTTATATAAACTTTGTGTTTTATAATTTTAAGTATTTTTTTTTCCTTGAACATTATGTTTCTTTTAAGATACTTGGCCTTAAATTGAACTTTAATAACAATTTAATTTTTTTTATACATCATAAACAAAAGTTTTAAATTATAAGAATTATAAGAAAGTTTAAATAAATATATTATAAGTAATAGCTCAAGCTAACTGTTACTAGATTAATGTAACTCATTCTAAGCTTTGGTTATTCATGCTGGCTGTTTTTATTTAAAAAATTGCAACTCTGTAGTAGGAGCACCTTAAAAGTACATGTACTTAACTTTTTGTTCTAAGTTAACAATGTTGTTGCAGTATATTTATAAATTATTAAAAATTATTTAAAAGAAAACTTAAAATTAAATTGCGAAATATATTTTAAGTTTGTATAGTGGTTAGTTAAAATAGGTTTTTAAACTTGTTTTAACGTGTTGTAATTTTTTATTTATTTTGTTTACCTTTTATTTTAAATGTTCAATTTTTATTAAATCAAGAAGCTGTTCTACTGTCTAGTATTTTTTTAATCAAGTAGAGTTTTATTTTTGTTAAATAATAAGATATTTTAATAACAACTTTAAATTAAGTGCATTAAGTCTAAAATTATTAAATTTTTTAGCAACTCAGGCTAACTCAGTTTTTTTTTTTAATTTGTTGCAAAACTTAAGATAATTTGGAAAATTTTTTAAACATTAGGCTTTATCTTATGATTTAAATGTTTTTCTTGAAATCAAAATTTCTTTAATTCTTATGTTTCTTATTGTAACAATTTGGTTACTTTAGCAACCTTGTGGTAGGAGCAACTATTTTAAACCATAATAAGACAATTTTAAACATAGAATTTATAAATTGTTAGTAGTATAAAAAAGTTAACTCTGAAATAAAAATGTCTTGTTATACTTACCTGCTCTCAACCTTTAAAGCTCTTATTGTAAAGAATAATTTACTTTAAGAGTTAAAACAACTAAATTGTAATAAGTTCATTGTAAATTTAAGCCAATATGAAAATTAATTCTGCAATGATTCACAAAAAAAAGTTTTTCAAGAGAGAAAATACTATATGTAAACCAGGGTTTCCCAAACTTTTTATTTTGTACTTGCAAAAATATAGGTACTTAAAGGTATTTTGATATTCTAATTAAAACTTGTACACATATGGATTTTAAAAATGTTCATGTTAGTTTAAAAATATTTTATTTTGAATTTAAGGCTATTTTTAATTTTAATTAACAACCTTTTTTGCTTTAAAATAAATGTTTCAAATAATCTGTTTGTTATAGCTATGATATTTCAGGTAATTAAAAAGGTTGACACAAATTAAGAGTAATCCCGGATACTTTGTAACTTTTTGAAATCTGAGTATGACACAGGATAACTGAATAAGTTTTAAATTTGTTTTCAAAACTCTGGTTTGCTCAGAGAGGTTATTTTATCTCAATATAGATTTGATATTTCAAGTAAGTTTTTTCTACTTTTTAATTGAGATATAGTTGGTTTAGTTTCAATATTTTATTCGTTTGTGGTAATTTTTGTTAAGAGCTTAGTTTTTCTTGCCTTTGAAAAATTTTAAATTGAAGAAAGAAAAAGAATCCTGGGTGACTACAGGTCAGTTCAAAGTCATTCAAGACAGTTTCTAATAAATCAGAACAGTTTTGACTAAAAGGATTACAACACTGTCAAACTTTATTAATAAACTTTACTTTCAATGTTTGACTAAATAATAAAATCATTTTCTTTTGGTGAAAGTACAACTAGATTTATTATTATTTTAAATTATTAGATTTTCATTTTAACTTTTTTTTTGTATTTTAATTATTTAATTACTAGATTTCTGATTTTTATCTAACTTCTTTTTACAATATGGCTAAAATCAAAAATCAACACATTATCAAGTTTTAAATATTTACAGTAAGACATCCTGATTTAATGTACAAAACCGATCTTAATCGACAGCGCAATTATTGATATTTGTTGATATTAATTATACTAGATTAGAAAGCAATAATGAAACTTAGTTGTTTAAAAAACAGAGCTTTTACTCAAACTACTCAGGATAACTTTAATGCTATTTTAAAAGTTTGGAGACTTAAGCACAGTAATTATTTTTGAAAAACTTATGCTGACACATGTTTGTTTGAATATTATTGAAAAGTTTAGAATAGATTGATATTTTTCTGTATGTTAGACTATTTTCTATATTGGCTATTTTTTGATTAATTGATGTTAGATTCATTTAAGCTTTGTTAATTTGTTATTAAATTTTTAGCAAACATAATTTTTTTTTTTTTTTTCAACTAGCTTAAAGAATTACAAACTGTTTTTTTGTCAATTAATATTGTTTTTTTTTTTACTTGAAAGAGTGACAAACTCTAAACTAAATTACTAAGCCTTGCTAAAATCTTAAAATACAGTACTTATTTGTAAAAAATCTCATAAGAAAATATAGTTAAAATTAAAGTATTTTTTTCTATAACAGAAAGAAGTGACAATCAGTTACAACCTTGAACTTATTTTGAAATACAAAAATTCAGTCTATGAAAGAAAAAATTTCAGCATCAACTGTCCAGAGATAAAAAGATATACATTATTTTGAGTTTAGCTGTTTTTAATTCGTATTTTTTTGCTCTCTTTTTCTATTAGTTTAATATCATATTTAAGGAAGATAATACTCACAAAGTAAAAGATAAAGCATTAGTTTAAGTATGTATTTGATATTAAATAAAATAGTTTAAGAATACTGTACTGGGACTTTTGTGGTGATTGCGGATATGTGCTCAATTAATAAGTATGTAAGACAAAGCCATATAACTAAAATATCACTGTAAAAATAAGGTAAACCAAATGAAAAGGTTCTTTAAAACTAAGATGAAATATTAAATTTCAGCTTGTGTTATCAAAAGGTTTTCATGTAAACATAAACTTAGTAATGATATATTAGCGCCGCTAGTGGGTTCCATGAAAACATATCTCATTAACGTAAAGCTTCAAAAATATCTTTTTAAAAAGAATATACTAATAAAAGTGTTTACGTAGTCCTACCACTAGCGGCGCTTTTTAAAATAGTATCTTAAGGACGAAATATATGTTTTGCAGTTTTGTGTATACAGATTCTGATTAGCTTGAAGATCACTGGCTTAATATATATATCACTAGCTAAGTACATTTTAAATACTTGTTGTGATTAAATTTTTATAGTAAAATAAGAAAAACAAAAGTTATTAAAAACTTCTTTGCACAATAAAATACATTTTATGAATACTAGTTTTACAACCATCTTATAGAGCATTTTACTATTAAACACCTATAAAAATAAGCAGATTCTACAGTGTTTTTTAAAAACTAGGCATTTTTTACGTTACTTCAAAGAAAAGTACAGCTTTAAACTATGAAGCAAACTAGACTAGACTTAAGGTTTTGACTTAAACAATGACATTGAGAGTTTTGTTATAAAATTAAAAAAAATTAATTTGTTTTATATTTTTTAAATAAAATCGTCAAAATTTTTATACGTTTCTTTCATTTTAGTATTATTATTACTTAAAAAGTATACTTGAAAGTATTTAATAATCATTTTAAACAGATTTTAAAGTTTTAAAATATTAAAATTAAAAGTAATAATGGAGTACGAATGTTGTATATGCCTGGATAGGTTATTCAAAGTAGACACAAAAGTATCTGTCACATCGTGTGGTCATACCTTTCACAAAGACTGCATATCAAACGTAATAAAAGGTGAGATTAAGAAATGTCCAATTTGTAGAGAAGAATTACAGGAAGAAACGATAGTTAAAGTTCACTTTAATGTGAATAAAGAACTTGACTACAGTGATTGTTCAAATGATACTTTGAGTTTCTTTGATAAAGTTGTTGAGTATGAAGCAAACAAAAGGATGACCATGGTAAAAATTATTAAGAAGTTAGATAAAGAAAATACCCGTCTAAAGGAAACTTACAAAACCAACAGAAAAGGCTACAGCTTGTGTAAGGTGTTATTGAGAGGTTTCCAGAAAGAAATTAAAAACTTGCATGAAAAAATCAGTAAGCTAAAATTAACAAAGGGTGAGTTGATTGCTGATATAAGAAGATTGTTTAATGAAAAAGAAGAAATTATTGAAGAGGAAAAGCCAGATGTTAAGGAAAATGAAATTGATGTGAATATTTGTGAAGATGCTATCAACAATATTGAAGCAGTAATTAGTAAAGGTTTGTTTACTTTCTATTGTTTAAATAATTTGATTGATTATGTTGAACTTATAGTTTTAAATAGAATCAGGATCCAGACAGATCTTCAATTCATAAAAAAGTCCAGATGAATAAGTTTGAATATTTTAAAATTTTTAAATGTTTATAAAAAATATTATCATTCAATCAAATGCAAAGCACCACTGATAATACAATAGCTAAAAAAATATAAAACACTTAAAATCTACAGTTTTAAACACTTTTACTAATAAAATTGACAATTTTGTTATCATTTTCTTATTTTTGTAAATCTTAAAAAGCTAATTAAGAAAATTAAAAATAAACTTATTCGGTTAACCCTAAATGTATCATTAATATATTTTTTTTATGTCTAATATATGTTATTATAATTGATTGTTAAAGTATATTTTTACAATAAATTAACTAGAATCTTATACTTTAAATACTCATTTAACCGAAATTTAGCCTAAGTTACTTTAAATGATCTAAACTGTTCTTAACCGTTTGCAAATTATTTAAACAACATCTGAAAACATACTATTATGAATTTAAAATTTAAATTCTATTTTAACTAGCGTGTCCTGTAAATCAGTAGTTTTTGTTTTAAACTTTTATAGAAATTTAAATTTCAAATTGTGTCAATTAAAAATAATTCTCAACATAGAATTCTTAAATTAACTTTTCATGAACTTAGTTTATCTTTAAAATCGGAATTTTTTGAAGTGATTGGCATTGAAAAAGTAAATAAAGTTTTTAGTGGAAATAAGAAATCTTTAGATTACAACATGAACATAATTTTAAATGAGAATTTACTGCATGAAGGGCTTTTTAATAAAGTTGAAAACAATATGAAAGAAATACACGTAAACGATGAAAAAATAAGTGATTTAATATTGATGAAGTCTCTCGAACTAGAAGTTGAAAACAAGGCATTGCAAGAAAACAACTTAGAAATAACTAAATACCTTGAAATTTTGGAAAATTCGCTAAGACAGGCTCAGAACAATGCAGAGTGCTTGAAAAAAGATTACGAAAATTTGAAGTCCGAAAATAACGATCTATTGGCTGATTTAAAAACTACAAAACGGATAAAAACTAAAATTAAAAGGTTGACAAGAAATGCAAGCAAAAAGGAAAATGATAACATTAATGATGTTCAGATAACAAACTGCTATTCAACTAAAGGTACATTTATTTTTTTTAATTTTAATATTACTTTACGTTTTACAACTTTATATTACTTTACTTATATATTGTATACGTAGTATTTTTATTACAATTTAAAGCTTTAATCAAAAAATGAAAGCTCTCAGTAGACGCAGATTTCGTTTTCATTACAAAAATATTTTGTCTGATTTTTTACTAATTTATAGTTTATTTTACGGCAAATAAAACCCGTTTTGATTACTATTACCGGTGTTTTCTTTTTATTATAATGATATTAGAAAAACTTGATTAACTGTTGTAGACTTATTTTTATTTTCTAGGTGCAGAAAACAATTAAGTTAAAAGTTATATATATATTAGCGGAGGAAAATCAGATAAAACAACTCAGGAAAACTGTGTTTTGAAAATGGACACAAACATTGGTAAATGGAATCATTTTAAAACTATGGGTACACGTAGATGTTGCCATCAATCCGTAATAAAAGGAGATCAATTGTATTTGATAGGCGGATATAATGCATCAGACTATGTTGAATCAGCTGAAAATGAGATTGTGTCTCTCAGCGATAAATTAGCTACAAAAAAGTTTCCCTTTATGCACAACAAACGGCTAAGCTTTGGAATGTGTTCTTTAGCAGAATGTGTTTTTGTCGGAGGAGGATCTAAAAACTCTTCTGAAGTTATAGACAAATGCGAAGTCTACAGTTTTGAAACTTTTGAATGGACTGAAGTTTCTAGTATGAACACTAAAAGATACGACCTTACTTTGACTTATTTTCAAGGAAAAGTCTGGGCTATTGGCGGTTATAACCACTCAAATGACACAGATACATGGCTGGACACAATAGAAACATTCGATATTACAAAAAACAAATGGAAAACAATCAATTTGAGGCTCCTAACTAAACGATCTGGACATAGCACTGTTGCTTACGACAAAAAACTTTTTGTTGTTGGTGGCCGTACAAAAGAGCGTATTTTGACGTCGGTTGAAGTTTATTCGAGCGAAACAAATCAGTTTAGCTTCGTTGCTTCAATGAATAATCCACGCGATACATTCGGATGCTGCGTTGTAAATTCAAGTTTGTATGTGATGGGGGGATGTAGATTAGATGTCGACGATCTTACAGATGAAGTTGCGATATACGACATTGAAAGAGATGAATGGAGAAATGGTCCGAGTTTGCCTATGAAACTGGCTTATTTTGCTTGCTCTGAAAGTTCATAATTTCTGCTCATTTTATAAGTATCTGCTAGTTATATATTAATAAATAGTTTTTTAGTACCGATGTTGTTAAAAAAAGCTCTAAATAAAAGTTTGTACCGTTTTAACTTTATTTTCACAACTTGCAATATTACTTAGTTTTAACAAGTATAATATCTTTAATAACTATAGTATAAATAGATTTAATAAACTGATGCAGCAGAATTTTCTTACTTTAAAAAAAGTTGTTTGTGTACAACACAACTATTTTTGTTTTAATAATTTTAATTTTTAAGAAAAACCTTTATTTTATAATAATTCTTTTTATTATATAGAATATTTATATAACCATTAAAATAAACACATTAAGTGTTTTTTTATTACAATATCCTACACATATTAAGTTTACTAAACTGTTTTAATTTACTATATGTATTTTCCTTTATTTTTTCATTTTTTTAGTATATTTCTTCTACAAAAAAATTTCAAAAAAAAAACAACTCGTTTAGTTTTATTTTACTATGTTAAATATTTCTAGTAAAAATTAAACTACTCATCCAAGTTAGTATCAGAAAAGTAATTTCTTATAGTCCTTTGGATGCGAAGTTGAATAAATGGACATGTCATTATAAAAATAGTATAAAGAAATAATTTAACCCAGAGTTACAGCAGCGTTAAACAAGATTTAAACCAGGTAATTTTTGTTTATATGTTAACTGCGTTTTTTTCTTGTTACTCTTAGTGCTTAGTAATATGAATTTATGTAAGACTCTAGTGTATTATTTAGTATAAATATCTTTTTACTTAATAGTCAACAAGCTATATACTAAAAACAACAAAAATTTGAAAACTTGATCTATAGAAAGCAAGTTTTTATATAATAAATAAGTAACTTCTTGAATAGAAACGTAATGATTGATATTATTAGTAAAAATTGCGACATTGTTAAAACTATCCTGTATATAAGGGGTGAGCAACGATTTTAGTCGGCGAGCCAGGTGTGAAAAAATTAATTTGTGTATAATCTAAAGCGTTGAAGTTGCATTCACGAAAATTACTCAGCGACAAATAATAATTTTAGGTGACCATTCCTTTTTATATTTAATATAAACTTAAAATTTCTAACAAGTTTCACTTAAGCTTGTTTTTTTCTCTCTATCTAATCTTTCATAATGTTAAAAACAAGTTTCAAAATAAATTCAGTTTAGCAGGTCAAATTTACAAGCTTGCGGGCCGCACTTATATCTCTTTCAGGCTGGACCCTATTTAAATGTTCTAAATGTTGGCGGGTTGCTAATTTTCGTTCTGCATTTCTTAGTTATAGTGTAACCTACAGATGTAGGTACCTTTAATACTAAACTTAACTTATACTAAATAATGATACTAATAATACTTAGGCTACTCTATATAAAACTAGGCATGACATGAGTTAACATATTTTATATAAAGAACAATTGCAAACACTAACAAATATATAAAGAACATCAAGTTTAGAAAATACTTTAAATGTGGTCAAAACCTTTACACAAGATTTAATCTAGCAAGAATATACTTTAAGAATGTATAAAACAAAACACGATTTAACTACTTAGAATGTAAATAAGAAATACTTGTAAAAATAATACTAATCAAAAAATACTTTATAAAACACAACAAAACAATATAAATGTCTATTCTTCATTATCATGTTTACTTCAGCAGGCTGTGGCTAGAATCTCCCCATCTGTCTGTTGTATCAGCTTATATATAACATTCCCTAACTCAATGTTGCATCAGGGTTTCTTGTCTGCACTTTATTCTCTCCTTTTGTCAACTGTATTAAACTTGCATCAGTATAAAACTTAACCTTGCAAGCTTTCTCTTTACGCTTGGATGAATTTTAGCTCAAAACTTCCAACCAAATCTAAACAGTAATCAAGTGCAACTTGATATCCTGTTACACTTCCTCTTCTCCACTGTTGAAAGAGAAACGTCACTCTACTTCTCCTCTGCCTTTTTGTTGGAAGATAAAAAACACCCTTCCTTCATAAACAAGTAAAAAAAAGTTACACATATCAAAATTTAATTTGGTCTCAAAACTACTTGTGTTTTCCATACAAGATTTAAAGCAAATTAGAAAGTACAATAATTTTTAACAAATGGTCATTTAATTCTTAAACTTTTATACTTTTGATAATCAAAAAAAAAGTTAATGTCTTTACTAGCTTCAACAATTTTTTAAACTTCAATACAATACTAAACATGAGTCACATTCTACTATAAAGATTGCAGAATTGAAAAACAGGTAAATTACAAAAATACAAAAAAACCACTCAAATGTCATGCCTATGCAAACCCCTATAATAAAAACTCCAAAATTTTTCAGCATGTTACTGGTCTTTGCTGTCTTAGTTATTAATAAATATTTTGTTTTTTTATTGTGCTATTAAGATTTAAGAGCCTTAGATAAATCTAATATCACTCACTTTCAAATAAAATTGGTCACCACTTTTAAGACTTATTTAAACTTATGCCTTGTTAGTTTTTTTTTTTGACTTTTTGTACTAAAATTTGTCAGATCAACTTTGACTTTTTGGACAATAATTATGTCAGTTACATTTTGACTTTTTGTACTAAATTTTGTTAGACCTACTTTGACTGTTTGGAATAATATTTTGTCAGTTCAATTTTGACTTTTTGTTCATAATTTTGTCACAACTACTTTGACATTTTGGACAATAATTTTGTCAGTGCAGTTTTGACTTTTTGTTCATAATTTTGTCACAACTACTTTGACTTTTTGGACAATAATTTTGTCAGTGCAGTTTTGACTTTTTGATCATAATTTTGTCACAACTACTTTGACTTTTTGGATCATAATTTTGTCAGTGCAGTTTTGACTTTGTTTACTCAAAATTTATCAGTTCTACTTTGAGTTTTTGGACTAAAGTTTGTCAGTTCTACTTTGCTTTTTGGACAATAATTTAGTCAGTTCAATTTTGACTTATTAGTTTTCCTAACCCCCTACATTCTGGTTATGGGTACAAACTCAAAGACTTTTAAATGGGCATATGGCAAATGTAAGTATTGCTTCTTAAAAATTAAATGCACAATTTGTTGTAAAATTTCTCTAAATCCACTACTGGATAAAATGCAGTATATAAAAAAAAACAAAAATATAGGAATGTGAGATAAAATTGTGATAAATACTGCTTTCAAAATAAAAGGTAATACACTAATAAAACTTATTTGGGTAAAATAGTGTCTTGGTAATATTTAACTGTTATTTAAAAGACTGGTTATTCTTTAAACGAGGACGCCAATTGTAACCTACAGATGTAGGTACCTTTAATACTAAACTTAACTTATACTAAATAATGATACTAATAATACTTAGGCTACTCTATATAAAACTAGGCATGACATGAGTTAACATATTTTATATAAAGAACAATTGCAAACACTAACAAATATATAAAGAACATCAAATTAAGAAAATACTTTAAATGTGGTCAAAACCTTTACACAAGATTTAATCTAGCAAGAATATACTTTAAGAATGTATAAAACAAAATACGAGTTAACTACTTAGAATGTAAATAAGAAATACTTATAAAAATAATACTAATCAAAAAATACTTTATAAAACTCGAGAAAACAATATAAATGTCTATTCTTCATTATCACGTTTACTGCAGCAGGCTGTGGCTAGAATCTTCCCGTCTGTCTGTTGTATCAGCTTATATATAACCTTCCCTAACTCAATGTTGCATCAGGGTTTCTTGTCTGCACTTTATTCTCTCCTTTTGTCAACTGTATTAAACTTGCATCAGTATAAAACTTAACCTTGCAAGCTTTCTCTTTACGCTTGGATGAATTTTAGCTCAAAACTTCCAACCAAATCTAAACAGTAATCAAGTGCAACTTGATATCCTGTTACAATAGCCATTATCGTTGCAAAAATACATTCGAAATTATCGCTAAATTGGATTTGTTTATATTAATACTCTTTTTATTCTACAATAAAAGTATACAATAAAATAAAGAAATTGTTAAAAATTACTTTAGAAAAAATAAGTTATTTGAGTTAAAGGTGCAAATAATTAAATTCAAAACTTAATAATCACATTATTACAAAAAACTAACAACGAAGCCAGTAAGTTTGATCAGAACTATTCGATTTAATTTAACCAATGGTAGTTACTGTTTTGTCTGCATATTTTTAGCTGTTACTAAAAATAAATTTTAGTTTTCTATTTGATGTTTACAAAAAAAAGACAAGTGCAGTAGTTATTTATCACTCTCTTGTCTATACAAAGCAGGATCAGCAAAGTTTTATGTGGAACAACCAAATTCACTATAAAAGGCTATTTGCGGGCCACATATGTTGTGGAAAATTTTTATTGTAAAATAAGTAATACCTATACTACCGAATAATAAATAAAATAAACATTATTTAGGCAGCAGTTTACTGAAAAAAAGGTTATTTTTTCATTATCAATTACCACTAATTTCTTTTTTGAATTTTTTTTAAGCAAACGGCATGCCAATCGTTTTTGAGGGTCATACTTTACCAAACAACTTATGTTTAAACTGAAAACAAAGCATTCAAATTTTATCAACAAGCTTTAGTATATTTACTGAAATTAAATAACAAATATAAATAGTTTGTAGAAATTTATAAAACTTTTTTTACTGGAAAAGTTTTAGACTTTAATTAGTTTCACGATTTGTTTTAAGCTAAAAAACTACGTTTTCTGTTAAGCCCCGCCTATAGGACGTAGTTCTCATACCCCAGGTCTAAAAGAAATTTTTGTTTAATTATAAATTTTTAATATAAACTTAATAGTTTAAATTGTGCAGACCAAGTCTGTTCTACTTTTTTTTTAATGCGAATCCGGTAGATCACTATTTTAAAAAAATATTTAGTTTAAAATCATACCTAACTTTTATCAATATAAATTAAAAGAATTTAAGTTGAACAATGATTTTAGCTTATAAGCAAATATAGTTTATGTGTAGGCAATGAAAAATTCAAAAGAGGCCAATGAAAACAAGTTTTTCCTTCAATAATGCTATAACCAATCGGCCGCCTTTATTTGTTTGTTAATCAAAATAGTTTACTTTTATAAACGTTATAAACAGAAAATTAAAGGTTAACTATACAAACCAACGGACCTCATGAGTCTTTCTTGTCCATTCATATGTGGGGTGATATGAAAAAAATTAGATCCCTGTCTGTTTAAACCTTTACGAAGTTTACTTTATAAGCTGATAAAATATTGAAACGAAAATTTTTTATTACATTATTTTCACTAATGTCATTATAAATTTTAAATTTATACAATTACCCGGTCAGAGCATTTATGTGATCTTACACAAGGTTCCAACGGGGGAATCTAGAGTTTGCTAAACCTCCTGGTTTCTCCAAACTTTTTTATTTAAAAACAGTCACATCAGACAGTTTTTTGAAATAAAGACAGTCTACAGAGCCGAAGCTTGGACTTTCGTATGTCGTGAGACTAGCTCAAGTTATCAAAAAGTTTTATCATACCATTTCGATCATCAGACATAGGTCTCAGTCTACCAAAGGCTTGTGGTCTGATGATCGAATTGAGTTGATCAATCTTTTTTTTACTTTGATTTATGTGTGTAAATTTTAATGTGTATAATTTTCTCAACTGACTAAAAAGTAATAGCTGTTATGGTTTAATTTTTAATCACACAATTTTCATAAGTTAAGACAATTTTTTTGTCACGTCAAATAGTAATTTTGGTTCAAAAAAAATGTCTAAAAATTCATTCAGCCCAACGATTAATAACACGAATGGCATGGAAGTAGAAACTAAGCTGCTTCTTTCTGCTAATAGTTTCAATTAAGTTCACTCACAAGTCAAGAAAAGACGCAATAGAAAGGGAAATTCCTTACCAGTTTTACCTGAAGCGCAACACGGACAGACTCTTTGTAAAAAACAAAAAACTGCGTACTTTGTCATTACTACTCATTTTGTACTTTGTCAATATTAGGAAAGATATTTGTAAAATGTGCGAGTGTTTCTGCTTATATATTATTTAGCTTCGTTATACGGTTTGGTTGTTAGAATTGTATTGTTATGTTCTTTTGTTTTAGGTGTTTTTGATATTTAGTCCTCAGCAAAGAACAATTAGCAATCTAAACAAAAGTACATAAAAATACAATTCTTACAGCCAAACTGTATTACGAATCACTTCTTTAGAAATTTTACTATACTTGTCTTATGTCTTACATTGTTGTTATTTTAACAAAACAGTATTTTATTTATGTGTTTAATAGAAAAGTATACAATTTTTATAAAAACTTGCCTTAAAAGTAATAGCTGTAATGTTTTTGTTTTTAATCACACAATTTTTATAAGTTGAAAACAATTCGTGTGTTACGTCAAATAGTATTTTTGGTATAAAAAAATGCTATAAGTTTATTTAGCATCATGGTAAACAACAGTTTGAAGTACAAACTAATCTGCTCCTTTTTTTGATATCTTTTGATATTTTTTCAACTTATGTTCACTCAGAAGTCGGGAAAGGACGCACGATAAAAGGAAACTTCCAACCAGGTGTACCTGAAACGCAACACGGGCAGAAGAATGTGAAAACCGAGTTCAAACACTAAATGATTTGCTTACTTGATGAACACGCGTTGGGTGTTGAGCGGATCTTAATGCTTTGAAATAAAATAAACTTTTGTCGACGTGTTAAAGATCACAGCGGAAAGCATGTATGTCCAAAAACAAAACAACGACACTCGCAGAAAATTTGCTTACTCTAGGGTGTATTACGAAGGTTACAGGAAACAAATTAGGTGGAGGACATCGACAAGTAAATAGCGTGATTGGAACTAATAGGCCGTTTTGAACCACTTTAGGAGTGATATCCGGTTGGAACTGTAGGAATTCGGGTTGAGATGGTGAACGGAAGAGCGCAGCAAATGAATGCTTTGCAGGGGAAGAAGTTATTTTGGTCGATGGTCGCCTCTGTGCACAACTCGTTCAACGACGATAATTACAAAAAAAAATTCTGCCGACACAAACTTTATTTTCGAGTTCCAGAGCTTCTGCAGAGGCGACTTGGGCGGTCCAGTGGCTTGCAGGCAGTCGAAAAGTGTCCAGTTTGATAATTTGGTGCACAGTTTCATGCGAAGGTTTTAAATTTCAAACTACCGGTAGCATTGGTAAAATTTCAAAAGATTTGAGCCAACACGAAGACTATCAAAATAACAAGTATGGTAAGCACAACACTGCGTTGATATTTCTCCTCGGTGAAGTTGATTTTTAAGCTGAGTTTGACAAGCCGTTGACAATGATAACTGGTAGCGATGTGAAAGATTGCAAAGTGTTTAGATGAAAAGATAATTGTGAAACTGAAACTACAGAAGACGAAAATCTTCTGCAAGTAAGACAAGTAAGTATATTAGATGATAAAAGGTGCAGTTCTCTCATGTTAAACCCAACTGCTGTTGAGTTGCTTTATGGTCATCATGTTTGTACTGAACAAGAACTTGGGACACCTACCATCAGTGTTAAATCAGTGACTAGTTTAATTTACAAAGATTATCTACATACCATGGAGTTTACGAAGTTGCATCTTTTAGTGGATACCTCAATTCGAAACAACTCCGTTCACTAAATTATCGGCAAAAGTCTGTTATATTAAATTATCAAATTGGACACTTTTCGACTGCTTCCAACCACAGGACTGCCTAAGTCGCCTTTGCTCTGGAACTCAAAACTGGATTTTGTGTCAGCAAAAAAACTTTTCGTTATTGTCGTAGCTGAACGTGTTGAATACAGAAGCGATATCGTAGATCACAAACATGTCTACTCCTATAAATTATCCGGCTTCACTTGCTGCTTCGTTCACTATTCCATGACCGAAATCCTGCAATTCCAACCGATTATCAATTTCAAAAAGGCTCAGAATTTCCAGTTGGATTCAAGCTATTTCCCTGTCGAGGTGGAGCTCAAATCGGATATATCATCCGCTCACAATTGTTTTTTTATCCCTGTAGCCTTCGTAAAAGCTACTTGTAGGTTTTCTTTTCTCCCTTTCTCGTGCGTCGCGTCTTTTCTTGACTTCTGAGTGAACGAAAAAATCAAAAGAAAGAAGCAGATTAGTTTGTACGTCCAACTTTTGTTAATCATGATGCTAAATAAACTTATAGCATTTTTTAATAACAAAACTATTATTTGACGTAACAAAAGTTGTTTTAAACCTTTTAAAATTGTGTGATAAAAATAAAAACATAACAGCTATTATATACTTATGTTGCAAAGTTTTATAAAAGTTGTACACATTACAATTTAAACACATAAAACAAAGAAAGTAGTTGTGTTTAATTTACAACAATGTTAGACATAACACAATTGTTGTAAAATTTCTAAAATATAGATTCGTAATACAGTTTGATTGTTAGAATTGTATTGAATGTACTTTTGTTTAGATTCCTAATTTTTGTTCGCTGAGGACTAAATACCGAAAACACTTCAAAAAAA
This sequence comes from Thalia democratica, assembly GCF_965202585.1. Taxonomy (NCBI): domain Eukaryota; kingdom Metazoa; phylum Chordata; class Thaliacea; order Salpida; family Salpidae; genus Thalia; species Thalia democratica. The sequence continues at coordinate 18,024,957 of NC_139169.1, forward strand.
TAATAAGATAATCAGAAACATTAGCATATTTTGAAAACATGTTTTTGTATATTGACAAAGTACAAGATGATGAAACAAAAGTTGACGTACTAAGACGATTTAGAAATTAACAAAATATTAATTTATTACAGTAAGATTATAACAAATTAAAATAAAATACATTATTTTGATTGTTTTAATCAATGCTAATTTCAGACTAAAAAGTTATTTACATTTAAAAAGAAACTTTCTGTGTAGTTAAAACCAAAATGAAATTAATATTAATTAATATAAAAACTGCAGCCGGCGATAGTTTTAATAACAGAAGTTTAGCACTTGAGGACCTGTTTATTTCCGACCTCTGATCTAAACAAATTTATAAATGTTATCCCTTATTGGTCAAACTCATACTTAGACTCAGAGAACTCCGGAATAGTTTAAGTTTTTGTTTTATCAGGCATTGTTTCATTATTTTTTTCCTTGATTTTTATGTTTTTAAAGTGCCTTTTGAAATATTTCGGTTTTTAGACAAAAATTAACTGATAAATAACAGTTTTTAAGTTTTTGGCTTATACTATATCATATTGAATTATATTATAAGTTTAAACTAACTCAGGCTAGATATATAACTCAGCCTAGTTTTTGATCATTCAGGCTGGCTATTATGTCATCAAGAATGTCATCCATGTATTGGAAGCCCCTTTAAATTTGAGATAGGTCAAACATGAACAAAAATACTTTTGAACAATGTTCAAATATGCACAAAGAGTTAATTTTTAGGGAGTAAAAAAATAATAATAAACCGACCAAAGGTAAAAGTTACACTTATGGGTAACAGTTTAAGTAATAGAAAATAAAACTTAAATAAAAAAAATTAAACAAAAAAGAAAACCAAGGGTAAGGGTTTAGGGTAACAGTTATGGTAAAAAAAAATAAATTTAAAATGATATTTACAAGAAAAATATAACCAGCCTAGGGTAAAGGTTAGGGGTCACAGTAATTGTATATAATATTAATTAAAAAGAAAATTAAATCAGTTCAAAAGTTTCTTCATTAATAAAAAAGTCACTTCTCGCAAAAGTTACTTGTGCAAGCGTGACGCCGTGCAAAAGTGGCTTCTAGCAAAAGTGCTTAAAATTATTTTTTAAACATGCAACTTTAAATTCACACTACCTTTCATAACTTTTCAAATTTATTAACTGAATATATCAAAGCAAGTTCTCTCACTTAATTTATTTTTTTTTAAATGTTTTTTTTTTTTAAGTTTACTAAGATCCAGAGGTGCTTCTACTCTTTAAATTTATTTTAAAATAAAGTAGCAAAAATTTCTCCTGTTAAAAATAGTGCATTTAATAATAATTTTTAGTAAATTATTTGAATAGAAAAGTAAAGTTTTTAAACATTATAGCTAACCAAGGCTCGTTTGATATTTATTTCAAAACTTAGATTACTTCAAATTTGTTTTTATTAATACATGAATTTTTTTATGACACTTTTGCTAAGAAATATGTTTTTATTAAAACCTTTGGTTATTGTTTTGTATTTCTAAGTAATTTTAGTTAAATAATAGTAGTTTTTCAAGCTTTTTTACAGTATAGTTATTTAAATTATTTTACAAGCTGAAGATAACTCAGGCTTGATTGATAAACATCAGTCTAATTTTTTTTCAATCAAGTATTCTGTTTTATTAGAAAGAATGGCAACAGTGTAGAATAAACAGTTATTTCAACCAACATATTTTAAACTTCTATTTTAAGCTTTAATTTTCCAAGCTGGCTGTTTTTTTCTCAAAAAATGACAACCCTGTATTAGGACCACCTTAATAGTGCATGTACTTAACCTTTTATTCTAAGTTAACAATGTTGTTGCAATGAGTTTATAAATCATTATAACTTATTAAAATGAAAACGTGTACTACTATGCTTAAAAATATTAAAGTTTAATATTAAAATTAAAACCAGTAGTAGTTAACCAAAACAGGTTTTTACTCTTGTTTTCACATGTTAAACTTTTGTATTTATTTGTTTTTCTTTGGTTTTTGTTTTTAAAGTTTACTTAACCCATGAGGCTTTTCTACTGTATAGCCTAATTATATCAAGTAGAACTTTTATTGTTAAATATTAATTTTATTATAACAACTTTAAATTAAGTAATATAAATCTAAAATTATTAAATTTATTTACACTTCAGGCTAATTCAGGTTTGTTTAATAGTTTGCTGCGAAACTTAATCAATTTGGATACTTTTTTAAAACATCAGGTTTTATTTTATAATTTTTTTTTATTTGAATTTTTTTTACATGTACTCGTATTTTTTACTTTTATAATTTAGTCACTATTTTTAATTTTTTAGTAATCATACTTGGTCAGTAGAAATTTTTTAAACCTTTTGATAAAACAGATGTTTTAATTATTTTACAACATGGAAAAAAAACTAAGGCTAAGTTAGTAAAACTCAGTTCAGTTTTCGTAAATCACTAATTCATTTTGACTTAAATAATGGCAACTCTGTGGTAGGCAATTCTTTTAAACCGTAACAAGACAATTTTAAAAAGAGTTTATAAATTTCTAATTGTAAACAAAACACTTAATCTAGAAGTAAAATTGCTTTTTATATTTACTTGCTCCAAACCTTAAAGCTCTTATTGTAAAAAGTAAATTACTTTAGCCTATATGAAAAATAAATAAGCAATGATTGACAAAAAAAAAAGCCATTTTTAAACCAGGGTTTCCCAAACAATGTCCCTATCCGACAAGAATTTTCTTAAAACTACTATTTAAAACACTTAAGACCCTGTTTTTTGCTCTTCGTCATCAAATCAAGATGCGTAATTATCTAATTATGGCCTTTTGGCTCTTCCTTTTACAGTTTGTGGTCCCCTAGATTTACTAAAATTCACTCATAATAACTAGTTTAAGTTTTAGAGCTACTATTGAACCGCTTAAAACCTGTATTTTTTCTCTTCATCTTAAACACCAGAATACCTCGTGTAAGTTTCAAACTATGACCTCATGGCTATCCTGTGGCCCCTTTACAGCTCATGCCCAACCCTAGATTATGATTTCCCCCCTTTGCTGCTTATGGCCGCCTAACTTTCTGTAATGGCTCCCAAGAGAGCCACTTGGCCCACTTTAGAAAATCCTTCTGTAAACTAATTAAGAAGATTCACTGTTTCCTACCCTAAAATTTCAACTTTATTTCAATAATTTTAAGCGTTATCTAAAAGTTGTATAACTTCACTTGTTTATTTGTTGAAAGAAAAATGCAGAAAATTTCTTGTTTATTTTTGTATAAAGCATTTATTGGTCAGCTTTATTAAAATAGCATCTCAAAAGGTTTTTACCATGTTGTATAGTATAGTTTATTTAACAACCGAAAAAAAAGCTCAAAGTATTTTTTTTAGGACCTGAGGTATGAAAAACTATTTTATTATCGATAATTTTATGTATATTTTTTTAACAAGTTTTTATTTATTTAGTTCATTATAAATAAAAGGCTTCTATCTCTGTTATTAGGTTAGGTAGCACATCTTATTTATTTTAAAAAATAAAGTACATATGTTCTAGTTTTCAACAAAAAACTTTTTAAAGTACTTAAGTGTCTACGTTAGTTTTTAAACATTTATATCTAATTTAATCAAACAAGTTTTACTAAAAATTAGTTATTGGCTGAAATCTAAATAAATAATTCAAACAGGTTAAAAGCTTTTACACCAACTTTAAAAACATAGTTAACTTTATTAGTAGATTATAACTTACAGATATGAGATTAGAACTAAAATTTTCAGTTTGGAAAATAACAATTTCACAATTTAAAATAAAATGTGACTATGACAAGTGTACTGGTTTTAGTATTTATAGTGATTAAATATATTCAAAATAAAAAACAATTTAAAATAATCCTGTTTAGTGTCAATTTTAAGACAACTTTATTATATTAATGTCAAGGTCAAGTAGATTAAATGAAATAGTCAATTTTTTTTAGTTCATTTAAATTAACTTGATTTAACCTAAAAATATTATATGCTTAAATATAACCTAATTTTCAATTATTATATATTATAAGTTAATAAAGTTATTCCTAATTAAAACTTTACAATTAATTATTTTTCATGATTCTTAACTAGTAAATACATAGTTAATTTAAAGTAAACTTTTATACCAATGTTCTTTAAAAATATGCAGAATCTTAAATTTGTAATTAACACAAACATTTTCAGATGAAAATTTTATGGGAATTAGTTAGTAGCTTCCTTATAAAACCAGGGTCTTAAAATATTGTTTAAAATTTATTATCACATTCTAAAGTATTAATTAAGACTAGTTTCACCTCTTTTTAATTAGTGAACAGCACAAAAGTGAAAGTTGTTTCTGCTTGCATTGAAAGTCTAATATTTGTAACTAAACATAGTTGTTTACATTGTTAATTTTAACATTTAAAATTTAGTAATATAGCACAATCAAATATGTGAAATAAGTTATATTTTTGTTAAACAACTATATAATTGAACAGCTAAGATTCTTTCTTCATTTTGACAGCGTAGCACAGGTTCTTTTTTAGTCGTAGTTGTATGAACAAAGTAGGTGTCCAAAATGAGCGACACTTATGCATGAAGGTTCAAATAGGCTGGAAGACTCTATTGTACAAAGACACTTTGCACGGTTGAAAATTTTTCAAGTTTTTTTATTTAATCATTATTATTTTTACTGTTATTCCTAACCCTTAACCTAAGTCGATAATGTGTTTTTATTACTTCATAACTTATTTTATATGATTCTTTTTTTTTTAGTTTTTTTATTAAAATAATTAATAGGATTTTTTTTTGTCACTTTTACCTCTAACCCTTACTTTCAGTCAGTAACTTTTTTTTTCTTTTTTGATTTTAATTAGTTTTTTTACTGTTTTTTTTTCTTATTTAACTTTTTACCATTACTTTTACCTCTAACCTACCGTTGGGAACACAAAACTTTTAGGGCACACGAAACTCACGAAATTTTTAGATAACACAAAAAAAGATTTTAGTCTTATTACTGTATTTATTTAATGTTAAAGTTGAATCTAGCCCTCGCGTTTAATTGAGCTTTTAGTTAATTGTCCATTTTACTCTCATGATCTATTTCAGTAATAAATTATGGACATCATTCTTTATATAAATAATGCATTGAAGTCACAACCTACAGCTGAAAAATGGAAATGTGCAAAGTCCATTGACTTATGTGGTAGAAGCTGTCATCCAGTTAATATCATGGTTTACCACCAAAGTAATAGGTAATTGTTTTCTGATTTACTATGAATATTACAGGGTTGCCAGTTTACTTGGAAAAACCTGGAATTTGATAATTTAGGCAAAAAAAAAAGAAAATACATTAAATACTCACAATTTTGACATGTTCAGTAGTAGAGTTTGATTTGATTTAAAAAATTCATAATATAAATTTAAAAAATTTGTCGCCATCAAAATTTTTTATATAAAAAAATTATAAGTTTTACAGTATGTTTTCAATGTTTTTTATGCTTTTTAACATAGTTCTTATCTTAAACATAACTTTAAACTAAAAACACACTTGAAAAAGTGTACTTTTTTAAACCTGGAAGAAATTTGGATAACCTGTAAAAAATTTTTTTAAACGAGTAGCAACCCTGATATTAGTAATTTATAGCATTTCGCTCAATGTAGAAAGTTTTTTTTTTTCATTAAAATTATTATTATTACCTACTTTTTAAATAACAAAATTGTTCATATAAGGTTGTCCATTTAACAATAATGTTATTAGTTAAGTAATAATTAAAGTTTAAAATTATTTTCTATATTTACAGAAAAAATTAAGAACATTTATTTAATATAAAAAATACTTTAATTGAGATAAAAACAATTAGAATATGGTAAAAATTTTCTTCAAATTGATACATGGTAGTAGTGGTGATTAACTTTAGTAACAATTTTAAGTTTTAAATAATTCAAGTTATACAATTATTATATTATTATATTTCAATAATTAGATAGTGCATACAAACTCTATAAAAATTATAGGGTTTAGTTAATACTTAGTTGCCACATACTGAGGCTAGTTTGAATTTTATAAAGGTTTTTTTTTTATTCAGGCTGGCTCATTATATTGTGGGGTTCTTTTGTAAATCTCAGGCTAATTAGCTATGATTTTAATAGATTTCTAGTTACTTTAATTTATTAGTTTTAATATTTGAAAACTTAGTTCTTGAAAAATATCTTTATTTTCCACCTGTTTAGTTCTGTTGTTCTAACAAAAAAATTAACTGTTTATTTTCGTGTTTTTATTTGTCTTATAAGTTCTTTTTTCATTTTACTTCATTAATTAGGATGATTAGAGTAATTTGATGTAACTCAGGAGAGATTTTTTTTACTCTCAACAAAGATTTCTGCTCTAAAAAGTTGCAAACCTTTTAATAACCAGTTAAAGTATCTGTATCATTTAGAGTTGTCAAACACTCAGCCTAGTTAAACTTTTCTTAAAAATACAGTCTTACTAGGCATTTATTTGAACTTCTTTTAAATTTCTAAATAAATTGTGTCAAATTTTTTTTGAATTGTATGAATTTTTTTAGATCTTATTTTTTTAATCATAATGTTACTTTAAGTATACTGCTACATACTTTTTAGCTTTTGCTTTCTCTTTTCTATTTAATATTTGAGTTGACTGAAACTAGTTTGTTGTAACTTTTGCAGAGTGACACACACTTAGAATAACTCAGAACAGTATAAATCCCTTAAAGATTCAAGGATAGTTTAAAAAATTGAATCTTATTTGAATGTAATTTCCTTGTTAAAGTTTGAACTTAATGTTTTTCTTGTTAAAGTTCCTATTTTGTGAGATATTTTAAATTTTTTATTTTAAAGCAATTTATTTCAAAAATTTAGTTATGATTTTTTTATAAATAACTAAAAACATTTAAGGCTCAGGATAGATTTTTGACTTAAAGAGTAACAATCCTGCTTATACTTGTTTTTCAGGCTGAATTTGTTTTAGTTTTAACAAAAGCAAACTTAACAATTATTATTGAACTGCTTACTCGAGGTCTAATTTTTTTATTTAAAAAATATATAAAGGCAGTAATTTCAATAGTTTAATTAAAAGATTTATAGTATGTGATTTAATAGATGGTGTAACTTTATGTTAAACAAACACTTTGAAAAAGGCTGAAAAGTTTTTTTTGTGTTTCGTGTATATATAATTTTACATACATTTAAAAGTGAGGTATTTGTGAAATATTACGTTTTTATTTCTGTTTTAGTTAGACTCAAGTAAATAATACATTTAACGTTTTAAATTTTTCAAAATACTTTAGGGTACTTTAGTTGTTTTGCAATACTTAAGCTTTGAAAAATTGTTAATTGATATTTTTTTCAGTGTTTTTATTATATAATTACAAAAGTAAAGGTAGTTTAAATGTATTTTGATATTCTTATCAAAACTAAAACAAAAAAGGATTTTCAAAAATATTCATGTTAGTTTATAATTTATTTTCTAAAGCTAATGCTATATTTAAATTTAAATTAACAACTCTTTTTGTCTTAAAATAAATATTTAAAATAATCTGTTTCTTATAACTATGATATTTAAGGTAACTAACAAGATCGCCACAAATTCAGAATATTACTGGTTACTTTGTAACTTTTGAAAATCTCAGTATAACACATGATAACTTAAGAAATTTTAAATTTGTTTTCTAAACTCCGGCTGGCTCAGATAGTTTTTCTTATCTCAATATAGTTTTAAAATTTCAGGTAGTTTTTTCTACCTTTAAAGTGAGATATAGTTGATTTAGTTTCAATATTTTTTACTTTGTGGTAATTTTTGTTGAAGAGCTTGATTTATCTTGCCTTTGAAATATTTAAAATTAAAAAAAAAAATCCTGGGTCACTGCAGTTCAGTTCAAAATCATTCAAGACAGTTTCTAAGCATACAAATCAGTTTTGACTAAAAAGATTACAACCCTTTCAAACTTTATTTACAACATTTACTTTCAATGTTTGACTTAATAATTTAAAACAAATTCTTTAGTGTTGCAATAACTAGGTTTATTTTTATTTCAAATTATTAATAGTCATTTTAACTGATCTAACTTCTTTTATTAAACTCAGCTAAAATCAAAAGTTAACACAATATCAAGTATTAAATGTTTACAGTAAATTATTTGATTTACTGTATAATACCAATCTTAATAGTCATAACAATTTTTGATGTTTTTTGATACTGATTAAATTAGATTATTAAGCAAATGACATTTAGCTGTTTAAAAAACAGAGTTTTCATACACTCAAACTACTCGGAATAACTTTATTGCTATTTTAAAAGTTTGGAGACTTAGGCACAGGAATTTTTTTTGAAAAACTTATGCTGACACATGTTTGATTGATTATTTTTTGAAAAATTCAGACTAGATTGATATTTTTCTGAATGTTAGACTATTTTACATATTTACTATGTTTTGATTAATTTATGTTAGATTCATTTAAGCTTTGTTAATTTGTTATTAAGTTTTTAGCAAAAATAAATATATTTCTTCTTATTTAGACTAGCTTAAAGAATTACAAATTGGTTTTTGCTTTATTAAGATTGTTTTTATACTTGAAAGAGTGACAAACTCAAAACTAAATTACTAAGCCATGCTAAAATCTTAAAATACAGTATTTATTTGTAACTAACTTCATAGGAAAATATAGTTAAAATTTAAAATTTTAGTTTTTTACCAGAAAGAAGTCACAATCAATTACAACCCTGAAATTTTCTTTAAATGCAGAAATTCAGTCTATGAAAGAAAAAATTTAAGCATCAAATGTACAGAGATAAAAAATATATACATTATTTTGAATTTAGCTGTTTTCAATTCGTTTTTTTTTTTCTCATTTTTCTATTTGTTTAATATCATTTGTAATAAGATAATACTCACAAAGTAAAATGTAAAGAATTAGTTTAAATATGTATTTATTATTAATAAACTTGTTTTAGAATACTGTACTGGGGATTTTGTGGTGATTGCGGATATGTGGTCAATTAATAAGTATGTAAGACAAAGCCATATAACTAAAATATCACTGTGAAAATTAGGTAAACCAAATAAAAAGTTTCATTAAAACTAAGATGAAATATTAAATTTCAGCTTGTGTTATCAAAAGGTTTTCATGTAAACATAAACTTAGTAATGATGTATTAGCGCCGCTAGTGGGTTCCATAAAAACATATCTCATTAACAAAAAGCTTCAAAAACATCTTTTTAAAATGAAATATACTAATTAAAGTGTTTACGTAGTCCTACCGCTAGCGGCACTTTTTAAAATAGTATCTTGGGGACCCAATTTATGTTTTGCAGTTTGGTGTACACAGATTGTGAATAGCTTAAAGATCACTGGCTTAATATATATACCACTAGCTAAGTACACTTTAAATGTTTGTTCTGATTAAATTCTCATAGTAAAATAAGAAAAACAAAAATTATTAAAAACTTTTTTGCACAATAAAATACATTCTATGCATACTAGTCTTACAACCATCTTGCAGAGCATTTTACTATTAAACAGCAAGAGAAATAAGCAGATTCTAAAGTACTTTTAAAAAACTAGACATTTTTTTACGTTACTTCAAAGAAAAGTACAGCTTTAAGCTATGAATCAAACAAGACTAGACTTAAGGTTTTGACTTAAAATATGATAATGAGAGTTTTGTTATAAAATTTAACAAAATTAATTTGTTTTATGTTTTTTTAAATAAAATCGTCAAAATTTTCATACGTTTCTTTCATTTTAGTATTATTATTACTTAAAAAGTAAACTTGAAAGTATTTAATAATCATTTTAAACAGGTTTTAAAAATTTGAAATATTAAAATTAAAAATAATAATGGAGTACGAATGTTGTATATGCCTGGATAGGTTATTCAAAGTAGACTCAGAAGTATCTGTCACACCGTGTGGTCATACCTTTCACAAAGACTGCATATCAAACGTAATAAAAGGTGAGAATAAGACATGTCCAATTTGTAGACAAGATTTACAGGAAGAAAAAGTAGTTAAAGTTCACTTTAATGTGAATAAAAAACTTGATTACAGTGATTGTTCAAATGATACTTTGAGCTTCTTTGATAAAGTTGTTGAGTATGAAGCAGAAAAAAGGATGACCATGGTAAAAATCATCAAGAAGTTAGATAAAGAAAATACCCGTCTAAAGGAAACTTACAAAACCAACTGTAAAGGTTACAGCTTGTGTAAGGTGTTATTGAGAGGTTTCCAGAAAGAAATTAAAAACTTGCATGAAAAAATCAGTAAGCTAAAATTAACAAATGGTGGGTTGATTGCTCAGATAAGAAGATTGTTTAATGAAAAAGAAGAAATAATTGAAGAGGAAAAGTCAGAGATTAAAGAAAATGAAATTGATGTAAATACTTGTGATTATGCTATCAACAATATTGAAGCAATAATTAGTAGAGGTTTGTTTATTTGCTATTATTTAAACAACTTAATTGTTTCGTTAAACTTGTAGTTTTAAATAGAATCAGGATAAAGACGGATCTTCAATTTATAATAAAGTCCAGATGAATAAGTTTGAAAGTATTCAAAATTTTAAGTTTATATAAAAAGATACTATCATTATTTTCAATGCAAAACAACCACTGAAAATACATAAGCTCAAAAAAAAAAAACTATAAAGGACTTAAAATCCGTAGTTTTAAACACTTTTACTAATATAATTGACGATTTTGTTAACATTTTCTTATTGTTGGAAAAACTTTAATAATTAAAAAATTAAAAGTAAACTTATTCGTATAACCCTTTATGTAACATTAGTATATCTTTATTTATGTCTTATATATATTATTGTTACTGATTATTAAAATATGTTTTTACAGTAATTTAACTAGAATATTAGGCTTTGAGTACTCGTTCAACCGAAATTTAGCCTAAGTAACTTTAAATTATCTTAACTATTCTTAACCAAGTGCAATTTAATTAAACAACATCTGAAAACAGACGATTATCATTTAAAAAAATCAAACTCTATTCTAATTAGCCTTACCTGTAGATCAGTAGTTTTTATTTTAAAACTTTGAAAAAAAATATTATTTTCGAATTGTGTCAAGTAGAAATAATTCTCAATATAAAATTCTTAAATTTATTTTGTTATGGTATTTAGTTTTATTTTAGCTTTAAAATCGGAATTTTTTGAAGGGATTGACATTGAAAAAGTAAAAGAAGTTTTTAGTGGAACTAAGAAAGCTTTAGATTACAGCATGAACATATGTTTAAACAAAAATTTACTGCATGAAGGGCTTCTAAACAAAGTTGAAAACAATATGAAAGAACTACAGGTAAACGATAAAAAAATATGTGATTTAATATTGAGGAAATCTGTCGAACTAGAAATTGAAAACAAGGCATTGCAAGAAAACAACAAAGAAATAATTAAATACCTTGAAATTTTGGAAAATTCGCTCAGACAGGCTCAGAACAAAACAGAATTCTTGAAAAAAGATTACGAAAGTTTAAAGTCAGAAAACAACAATCTGTTGGCTGATTTAAAAACTACAAAACGGATAAAAACTAAAATTAAAATGTTATCAAGAAATGCAAGCGAAAAGCAAAATAATAACATTAATGATGTTCAGAGAACAAACTGCTATTCAACTAAAGGTACATTTATTTTTTTCTTTATTATTACTACACGTTTTACAACTTTATATTACTTTACTTATATATTGTATACGTAGTTCTTTTATTGCAATTTAAAGCTTTAATCATAAAACCAAAGCTCTCAGTAGACACAGGTTTCATTTTTATACAAAAATATTTTGCCTGAATTTTTACTAATATATAGTTTATTTTACGGCAAATCAAACCCTGCTTTGGTTACTATTACCTATTTTTTCTTTTTATTGTAATAACGTTATAAAGACTTGATTAACTGTTGTAGACTTATTTTTTATTTTCTAGGTGCAGAAACCAATGAAATTAAAAGTTATATATACATTAGCGGAGGACAAAAAGATGAAAAAACTCACGAAAACTGTGTTTTAAAAATGGATACAAACATGGGTAAATGGGATCATTTTAAAACTATGGGTACACGTAGAAGTGAACATCAATCCTTACTAAAAGGAGATCAATTGTATTTGATAGGCGGATATAATGGATCAGACTACGTTGATTCAGCTGAAAATGAGACCGTATCTCTTAACGAGGAGTTAGCTACCAAAATGTTTCCTTTCATGCACAACAAACGGCTAAGCTTTGGAATGTGTTCTTTTGCAGAATGTGTTTTTGTCGGCGGAGGGTATCGAGAAGAAGGCAAAACCTTAGACAATTGCGAAGTCTACAGTTTTGAAACTTGTGAATGGACTGAAGTTTTTAGTATGAACACTAAAAGAAGCGAATTTACTCTGACTTATTTTCAAGGAAAAGTCTGGGCTATTGGCGGTTTTAACATCTCAAATCACACAAATACATGGCTGGACACAATAGAAACATTCAATATTACAAAAAACAAATGGAAAACAAGCAATTTGAGGCTCCTAACTGAACGATCTGGACATAGCACTGTTGCTTACGATAAAAAACTCTTAATTGTAGGTGGCGAAAACAAAGATTCTTTTTTAGCTTCGGTTGAAGTTTATTCAAGCGAAACCAATCAGTTTAGCTTCGTTGCATCAATGAATATTCCACGATATAGTTTTGGATGCTGCGTTGTAAATTCAAGTTTGTATGTGATGGGGGGATGTATTTTAGATTACGACACTCTAACAGATGAAGTTGCGATATACGACATTGAAAAAGATGAATGGAGAAGAGGTCCGAGTTTGCCTTTAAAATTGGCTGAATTTGCTTGCTCAAACACTTAATGACCAGTTCTCATTTTACAACTCTCTAAGTTTTTCTTGCTCTGAAACTTTATAATTTCTGCTTTTATTATAAGAATCTGCTAGTTATATGTTATCTAATAATATTTTTAGTTCCATGTTTTTAAAAAAAAAGTTTAAATTTTTCTAGCTCTAAACAAAAGCTTGTACAGTTTTACCAAGTATAATATTTTTGTTAACTATATACAAACTTAAGTGATTGACTCACAATATTTTTCTTGTTTTCAATAAAGTTATTAGTGTAAAACTCTAATATTTTTGGTTTAATAGGCTTTATCTATACAAAAAACTTTGATCTTAAAAAAAAATTATTTTTAACAAAATATAAATATAATACTTAAAATGAACGCCATAAGTTTTATTTTATTACTATATCCTACTCATATTGTTTTAATTAACTATGTGTATTTTCCTTTACTTTCTTTTTTTTGTTTCGTTTGTTTTTTCTATATAAAATTTAAAAAAAAAAATTAATTGTATTTAAGTATGTGTAAATAGTTCTAATAAAAACTAAACTAGGCATTAAATTTATTATAAGAAAAATAATTTTTTATAGTCCTTTAAACTTCAAGCTGAAAAAATGCACATATTATTATAAAAATAGTATAAAGAAATAATTGCATATGAGTTTCCAGAGTGTTAAAATAGATTAATAAAACATTTCTAAATTAAGTAATTTTTAGTTATGTCTTAATTGCAATTGTTTTTATTACTCTTGGTGCTTAAAAATATAAGCTTGTGTAAAACTCTAATGTATTGTTTAGTATAATTATTTTAGTTAATTTAGTATAATTATCTTTTCTTTTAGTAGTAAACATTTTGTTGTTTATTTTAGTATATAGCTTGCTATTCAAGAATTTACTCTTTTATTTTAAAATAAATTATTTTTTATAGATAAAGTTTTCATTTTTTTGTTAATTTTAATATATAGCTTGAAAACTTGATTTATAGAAAATAAGTTATTATATAAGAAAACAGTAACTTCTTGAAAAGGAACGTAATGATTGGTATTAATAGTACAAATTGCGACAATGTTAAAACTATCCTGTATGCAAGGGTGGGCAACGATTTTAGTTGGCGAGCTAGGTGTGGAAAAATTAATTTGTGTATAATCTAAAGCGTTTAAGTTGCATTCAAGAAAAATACTCAATTATTAACGACAAATGATAATTTTAGGTGACCATTCTTTTTTATATATAATACAAACTTTAAATTTCTTACAAGTTTTATTTAAGCTTGTTCTTTATCTTTATTCAATTTTCACAATATTAATAATAAGTTTCAAAATTTTGATTAGCAGGCAAGATGTACAAGCTTTCGGACCGCAGTTATATCTCTTTTAAGTTGGATACTGTTTAAATATTCTAGATGTTGTCCGTTTGGTGATTTTCGCTCTGCTTTTGTTTAGTTAAAGCAATCATCTTTGCAAACTTACACTAGAAATTTATCGTTAAATTGGATTTGTTTATACTGATACTCTTTTTATTAAACAATAAAATTATACAATAAAATTAAGAAGTTGGTGAAAATTGTTTTAGAGAAATTAAGTTATTTAAATTAAAGCTGCAAATAACTTAATTCGTAGCGTAATGAATCTATTCATACAATAAACTAGCAATAAGATCCAGTATGTTTGATAAAAACTTTCAAATTTAATTAACTAATGGTGGTTACTTTTTGTCTGCATATTTTTAGGTATTATTAGAATTTAATTTTATTTTCCTATTTGATCTTTACAAAATAAAGACAAGTGCAGTAGTTATTTATCATTGTGAGGCACTTTTTTTAAATAAAAAAGCGCATTTAAAAGAAAAAAATATATTGCAAGAAGATTTTGCAGGCCATTATAGTTTCATAAAATTAGACTAAATAATCTAATAAAAAAATCCTTAATAACAAAATTGTATTTTAAATATTATTAAGTAAGCTTTAAGTTTACTTGAATTAAATAACGAGTACAAATAATTTGAAAAAATTTATAAAACTTTTAAATAAAAAAGTTCTAAATTTTAATTAAATTAACAATTTATTTTAAAAATAAGTTTTCTGCTATAACCCCGCTTGTAGAACGTTGTTCTCATACCCCTGGTCTACACAAAATCTTAGTTGATGATGGCTGAAATAAATATTGGCTAAAACTGATCTAACGAGCGCAGACTACAATCTCACAACAAGCTGACAATGTCTGAGACGTTTAGCTGTGAATGATATAGCTGTGTAATTTTTTCAACTTCACCCACAAACGTTCGCTTCAGTACTTAGTACCTAAGCCCGCTTGTTTAAGATCACAATAGCGGTTTGTCGCGACTATTCCTGCCTGATCAGTCCTAATAAGGACGAAACCGGTCGTAGGATTGTCTCGGATGCTGTTGTTGTTGATCTTGCGGTAAAGTTCACTGTTTATTAATATAATCTAAATAGTTTAAACTGTGCAGATCAAGTCTGATCTACATTTAAAAATCTACATTTTTAAATGCGATTCCGGTAGATCAATAAAAAAATTTAGTTAAAATTAAACCAAACTATTATAAAGTCAAATAAATAAATACTAAGTTGAACAATGACTATAGCTTATGTGCAGATATAGTTTATGTACAAGCAATGCAAAAATTCAAAAGAGGCCAATTAAAACCAGTTTTTCTTTGAATAATACTATAACTAGTCGGCCGCGTTTATTTCGATTGTTATCCTTGATAGTTTACTTTCATAAACATTATACATAGCTAATTCTAAGTTAACTTTACAAACCAACGGACTGCATGAGTCTTTCTTGTCCATTCATATGTGGGCTGATATGTAGAAAAATATCTCCCTGTCTGTTTAAACCTTTACGAAGTTTACTTTATAAGCTGACAAAATCTTGAAAAGAAAATTTTTCATATGACATTATTTTCACTAATGTCATTATGAATTTTAAACTTTTAAAATAACCCGTTCAGAGCATTTATGTGATCTTACACGAGGTTCCAAGGAGGGATCTAGAGTTTGCGCCATCTCCTGGTTTCTCCAAACTTTTTTTTTTAACATTGTCATCAGACAGTCTTTTGAAATAAAGACAGTCTACAGAGCCGAAGCTTGGACTTTTGTAAGCCGTGAGACTAGCTCAAGTTATCAAAATTTTTATCATTCCAATTCGATCATCAGACATAGGTCTCAGTCTACTAAAGGCTTGTGGTCTGATGATCGAATTGAAATGATCAATATTTTGGTGATTTTGATTTATGTGTGTAAATTTTAATGTGTACAATTTTCTTAACTGAATAAAAATTAATAGCTGTTATGGTTTTATTTTTAATCACACAATTTTCATAAGTTAAAACAGTTTTTTTTGTCACGTCAAATAGTAATTTTGGTACAAAAAAAATGTCTAAAAATTCATTCAGCCCAACGATCAATAACACGCATGGCATGGAAGTAGAAACTAAGCTGCTTCTTTCTGCTAATAATTTCAATTAAGTTCACTCACAAATCAAGAAAAGACGCAATAAAAGTGAAATTCCTTACCAGGTTTACCTGAAGCGCCACACGGA
Organism: Thalia democratica; assembly: GCF_965202585.1. Taxonomy (NCBI): domain Eukaryota; kingdom Metazoa; phylum Chordata; class Thaliacea; order Salpida; family Salpidae; genus Thalia; species Thalia democratica. The sequence goes on from NC_139169.1 coordinate 18,041,350, forward strand.
CAGACTCTTTGGAAAACGAAACAAAAATCAAAATTTTCGCGTACTTTGTCAATACTACTCATTTCGTACTTTGTCAATATTAGAAAAGATATTTTTAAGTGTGCAAATGTTTCTGCTTTGCTATTATTTAGCTTCGTAATTTGGTTTGGTTGTTAGAATTATATTATTATGTACTTTTGTTTTAGGTGTATGTATTTGATATTTAGTCCTCAGCAAAGAAAGATTAGAAATCCGAACAAAAGTACATACAAATACAATTCTAACAACCAAACCATCTTACGAATCACTACTTTAGAAATTTTACTGTAATTGTGTTATGTCTTACATTGGTGTTATTTAAACAAAACTGTTTTTTTGATTTATGTTTGTAAATAGAAAAGTGTACAACTTTTATAAAAATTTGCAACAAAAGTAATAGCTGTTATGTTTTTATTTTTAATCACACAATTTTTATAAGTTAAAAATCAAACCCTTTGTTACGTCAAATAATAATTTTGTATAAAAAAAAACTATAAGTTTATTTAGCATCATGATTAACAACACGCTTTAAATTACAAACTAAACTTCTTCTTTATGTTGATATTTTTAACTTATGTTCACTCACAAGTCAAGTAAGGACGCACGAGAAAAGGAAACTTCCTAACATTTGTCCAATATTACATATGACCTGAAGCGCCACACGGGCAGAAATCTGAAGAAACCGAGTTCAAACACGGAATATTTTGCTTAACTGACAATTACGCGCTGGTGTTGAACGCCGTCTACTGCTTGGCAATTGAAAACGTTTTCGTGGATGTGTACAAGATCACAGCGGGAAGCATGTTTGCCCACAAACAAAACAACGACACTCACAGAAAACTTGTTTACTTGATGGGGTAATACGAAGGTTACAGGGACATAAAACAAATTAGGTGGAAGACCTCGACAGGTAAATAGTGTGATTGGAACTAACAGGCCGTTATGAACCACAATAAAATTGATAATCGGTTGAAGCTGCAGGAACTCGGGTTGAGATGGTGAACGGAAGAGCGCAGCAAATGAATGCTTTGCAGGGGAAGAAATTATTTTAGTCGATGGTCGCCTCTGTGCACAACTCGTTCAACGACGGCAATTACAAAAACAATTCTGCCGACACAAACTCAAGTTTCGAGTTCCAGAGCTCCTGCAAAGGCGACTCGGGCAGTCCGGTGGCTTGCAGGCAGTCGAAAAGTGTCCACTTCGATAATTTGATGCATCATTTTATGGGGAGGTTTTAACATTCAAACTACCGGTAGCATTGGGCAGACGTGCGTGGCACCTTTTCATCAAACCACGTAGAGCGGATTGATGATAAGGTGAGGACAGTTTCTCAAAACTTGATTGTTAAGAAGCATAAAGGATCGGACGCGGGAGTGGGGGACGCTCTTTATCACGCTCCTTATTTCAGCAACAAAAGCATAATGTTATAGCTTGCCAAGGAGCCATCCTCAGCAAAAGATGGGTTCCAATTGCAGCGAGTTGCTTTAACAATTATCATTTGCAGCACACAGAAGGACCGTTCAATTCCTAAGAAGATCCAAAAGATCTTGAACAAAGTCGGGTTGCACCACAGGGGTAGCTTGCACGAAGAGTTTTAAACAATTTGTGCCAAGACGAAGACTATCAAAATGACAACTATGGTAAGCACAGCATTGCGTTGGTAATTCTCCTCAGTGAAGTTGATTTTCAAGCTGAGTTTGACAAGCAGTTGACAATGATTACTGGTAGCGATGCAAAAGACTGCAAAGTGTTTAGATGAAAAGATAATTGTAAAACTGAAACTACAGAAGACGAAAATCCTCTGCAAGTAAGCAAAGTAGGTTTCTTAGATGATAAAAAGGTGCAGCTCTCTCATGTTAAACCCAAGTGCTCTGCAACTGCTTTATGGTCATTATGTTTGTACTGAACAAAAAATTGGGACACCTACCATCAGTGTTAAAGCAGTGACTAGTTTAATTTACAAAGACTATCTACATACCATTGAATTTACGAAGTCGCATCTTTCAGTGGATACCTCAATTCGAGACAACTCCGTTCACTAAATTATCGGCAAAAGTCTGTTATATTAAAATATCGAATTGGACACTTTTCGACTGCTTCCAACCACAGGACTGCCTAAGTCGCCTTTGCTCTGGAAATCAAAACTGGAGTTTGTGTCAGCAGAAAAACTTTTCGTTATTGTCGTAATTGAACGTGTCGAACACAGAGGTGATATCGTAGATCAAAACATGTCTACTCCTACAAAACATCCAGCTTCACTTGCTGCTTCGTTCATCATTCCATGACCAAAATCCCGCAGTTTCAACCGATTATCAATTTCAAAAGGGCTCAGAACTTCCAGTTGGATTCAATCACGCTACTTCGCTGTCGAGGTGGAGCTCAAATCGGACCTATCTTACGCACACATTTGTTTTCTATCCCTGTAGCCTTCGTAAAAGCTCCTTGTAGGTTTTTATTTCTCCCTTTCTCGTGCGTCGCGTCTTTTCTTTACTTCTGAGTGAACACAAGTTGAAAAAATTAACAGAAAAAAGCAAATTAGTTTGTACTTCCAACTTTTGTTAATCATGATGCTAAATAAACTAATAGTCATTTTTTTATACCAAAATTATTATTTGACGTAACAAAAATTGTTTTAAATCTATTAAAATTGTGTGATAAAAAATAAAAACATAACAGCTATTACTTTTGTTGCGAATTTTTATAAAAGTTGAACACATTACAATTTAGACACATAAAACAAAGAAAGTAGTTGTGTTTAATTTACAACAATGTAAGACAGAATTGTTGTAAAATTTCTATAGTTGTGATTCGTAATATGGTTTGGTTCTTAGAATTTTATTAGAACGTACTTTTGTTCGGATTTCTAATTTTTGTTCGCTGATTACTAAATATCAAAAACACTTCAAAAAAAAAAAGATAATCAGAAACATTTGCATATTTTGAAAACATGTTTTTGTATATTGACAAAATACAAGATGATGAAAAAAAGTTGACGTACTAAGACTATTTAGAAAACTAACAAATATTAATTTATTACGGTAAGATTATAACAAATTAAAATAAAATACATTATTTTGATTGTTTTAATCAATGCTAATTTCAGACTAAAAAAGTTACTTACATTTAAAAAGAAACTTTCTGTGTAGTTAAAACCAAATGAAATTAATATTAATTAAAATAAAAACTGCAGCCGGCGATAGTTTTAATAACAGAAGTTTAGCACTTGAGGACCTGTTTATTTCCGACCTCTGATCTAAACAAATTAATAAATGTTATCCTTTATTGGTCAAACTCAGACTCATTTTCAGAGTACTCCGGAATAGTTTTAATTTTTATTTTATTAGGCATTTCATTACTTTTTTCCTTGATTTTTATGTTTTTAAAGTGCCTTTTGAAATATTTCGGTTTTTAGACAAATATAAACTGATAAATAATAGTTTTAAAGTTTTTGGCTTATACTATATGATATTGAATTATATTATAAGTTCAAACTAACTCAGGCTAGATTTATACTCAGCCTAGTTTTTGATCATTCAGGCTGGCTGTTTTGTCATAAAGAATGTCATCCATGTATTGGAAGCCCCTTTAAAATTGAGATGGGTCAAACATAAACGAAGATACTTTTGAACAGTGTTCAAACATGCGCAAAGTGTCAATTTTTAGGGAATAAAAAAAAAAACCGACCAAAGGTAAAAGTTACACTTATGGTTAACAGTTTAAGTAAAAGAAAAACAAATTTAAATAAAAAAAAATAAACAAAAAAGAAAACCAAGGGTAAGGGTTTGGGGTAACAGTAATAGTAAAAAGAAAAAAAAATTAAAATAATATTTACGAGAAAAATATAACCAGCCTAGGGTAAAGGTTAGTGTAAAAGTAATTGTATATGTAATGATTAAAAAAAATCAAACCAGTTCAAAAGTTTTCTCATTAATAAAAAAGTCACTTCTCGCAAAAGTTACTTGTGCAAGCGTGACGCCGTGCAAAAGTGGCTTATGGCAAAAGTGCTTGAAATTATTTTTTAAGCATGCAACTTTAATATCACACTACCTTTCATAACTTTTCAGATTTATAAACTGATTATATCAAAGCAAGTTCTTTCACTTAATTTTTTTTTTTTTTAAGTTTTTTTTTTTTTTTAAGTTTACTAAGATCCAGAGGTGCTTCTACTCTTTAAACTTATTTTTAAATAAAGTAGCTAAAATTTCTCTTGTTAAAAACAGTGCATTTTAATAATAAGTTCTAGTAAATTATTTAAATAGAAAAGTAAAGTTTTTAAATCTTATTGCTAACCAAGGCTTGTTTGATATTTATTTCTAAACTTAGATTACTTAAAATATGTTTTTATAAAATACATGAATTGTTTTATAACACTTTTGCTAAGAACTATGTTTTTATTAAAACTTTTGGTTATTGTTTTGTATTTCTAAGTAATTTTAGTTTAATAGTAGTAGTTTTTCAAGCTTTTTGACAGTATAGTTATTCAAATTCTTTTACAAATTGAAGATGACTCAGGCTTGATTGATAAACATCAGTCTAATTTTTTATCAATCAAGTATTCTGTTTTACTTGAAAGAATGGCAACAGTGTAGTATAAACAGTTATTTCAACCAACGTATTCTAAACTTTTTTTTTAAGCTTTGGTTTTTCAAGCTGGCTGTTTTTTCTCAAAAAATGACAACCCTGTATTAGGACCACCTTAAAAGTACATGTATTTAACCTTTTATTCTAAGTTAACTATGTTGTTGCAATGAGTTTATAAATCATTAAAACTTATTAAAATGAAAACGTGTACTACTTTGCCAATTATTTATTTTTTAAGTATGTATAGTAGTTAACCAAAACATGTTTTTACACTTGTTTTCACATGTTTTAATTTTGTATTTATTTTTTTTCTTTGGTTTTTGTTTTTAAAGTTTGCTTAAACCATGAGGCTTTTCTACTGTCTAGCCTTATTATATCAAGTAGAACTTTTTTTGTTAAATATTATTGTTTTTGTATAACAACTTTAATTTAAGTAATATAAATCTAAAATATTAAATTTATTTACACTTCAGGCTAATTCAGATTTTTTAATAGTTTGTTGCGAAACTTAAGTAAGTTGGATACTTTTTTAAATATCAGGTCTTATTATTATTATTATTATTATTTTTTTTTTTTTACATGTTCTTGTATTTTTTACTTTTATAATTTAGTCACTATTTTTAACTTTTTAGTAATCATACTTGGTCAGTAGAAATTTTTTAAACTTTTTGATAATACAGATGTTTTAATAATTTTGCAAAATGGAAAAAAAAACTAAGACTAAATTAATAAAACTTAGTTTAGTTTTCGTAAATCATTGATTCATTTTGACTCAAATAATAGCAACTCTGTGGTATGCAACACTTTTAAACCATAACAAGACAATTTTGAAAAAAAATTATAAATTTCTAAATGTAAACAAAATACTTAATCTAGAAGTAAAATTGTCTTTTTATATGTACTTGCTTTTAACCTTAAAGCTGTTATTTTAAAAAATAAATTACTTTAGCCTATATGAAAATTAAATATGCAATAATTGACAAAAAAAAGTTTTAAATAAAAGACATTTTTAAACCAGGGTTTCCCAAACAATTTCCCTCTCCGACAAGATTTCTCTTAAAACTGCCATTGAAAACACTTAAGGCCCTTTTTTATGTTCTTGGTCATCAAATCCAGAACATCTAGTGTAAATATCTAATTATGGCTTTTTGGCTCTTCCTTTTACAGTTTGTGGTCCCCTAAATTTAGTAAAATTCTCTCATAATAATTAGTTTAAGTTTCAGAACTACTATTGAACCGCCTAAAACCTGTTTTTTTTTTCTTTGCTCTTCATCTTAAACACCAGAATATCTTGAGTAAGTTTCATATTATGACCTCATGGCTATCCTGTGGCCCCTTTACAGCTCATACCCAACCCTAGATTATGATTTTCTCCCTTTGCTGCTTATGGCCGCCTAACTTTCTGTAATGGCCCACAAGAGAGCCACTTGGCCCACTTTAGAAAATTCTTATGTATACTAATTAAGAAGATTAACTATTTCCTTCCCTAAAAGTTCAACTTTATTTCAATAATGTTAAATGCTTTCTAAAAGTTGTATAATTACACTTGTTTATTTGTTGAAAGAAAAATGCAGAAAATTTCTTGTTTATTTTTGTATAAAGCATTTATTAGTCAGCTTTATTAAAATAGTATATCCCTGGGTTTTTACATGTTATATAGTGTAGTTCATTTATCAACAAAAAAAGCTCAAAATATTTTTTCTAAGACTCATGGTTTGAAAAAACTTTTCATTATGGGTTATTTTATTTTTTTTTAAAAGTATTTATTCATTTAGTTAAGTAAAAATAAAAGGCTCCTGTCTCTGTTTTTAAGTTAGTTGATACATCTTATTTATTTTACAACAACAAAGTAAATTTGTACTAGCTTTTAACAAAAAACTTTTCGAAATACTCAAGTGTTTAAACATTTATATCTAATTTAATCAACAAGTTTTACAAAAAAATAGTTATTGGCTGAATTCAAAAAAAAAACTTTAAACAATTTAAAAGCTTTAAAACTAAATTTAAAAATATAGTTAACTCTATTAGTAGAATATAATTTATAGATAAAAAAAATTAAAACTTGAATTTTCAGTTCGGAAAATAAAAATTTCACAATTTAAAAAAATTGTGACTATGAAAAGTTAACTGGTTTTAGCATTGACAGTGATTAAATATATTCAAAATCAAAAACAAATTAAAACACTCCTGTTAAATTTCAATTTTAAGACAACATTGCAACTTTATTATACTAATGTCGCGGTCAAGTAGATTAAATGAAATAGTCAATCTTTTTAGTTAGGTTAAAATAACTTGATTAAACCAAAAAATAATATATGCTGAAATATAACCTTATTTCAATTAGTATATATTATAAATACATAAAATTGTTCCTAATTAAAACTTTACAAACAATTATTTTTCATGATTGTTAACTAATAAATACATAGTTAATTTAAAGTAGTACTGTTATATTAATTTTCTTTAAAAATTATGCAAAATCTTAAATTGGTAATTAACACAAACATTTTCAGATGAAAATTTTATGGGAATTAGTTAGTAGCTTCTTTATAAAATCAGGGTCTTAAAATATTGTTTTAAATTTGTTATCACATTCTAAAGTATTAATTAAGACTAGTTCCACCTATTTTTAATTAGTGAACAGCACAAAAGTGAAAGCTATTTCTGCTTGCATTGAAAATCTAATCTTTGTTACTGAATATATTTGTTTACATTGTTAACTTTAACATTTAAAATTTAGTAATATAGCACAATCAAATATGTGAAATAAGTTACTTTTTTTGTTAAACAGCTATAAAATTGAACAGCTAAGATTTTTTCTTCATTTTGACAGCGTAGCACAGGTTATATTTGAGTAGTAAAAACAGAGTAGGTGTCCAAAATGAGCGACACTTATGCATGAAGGTTCAAATATGCACGAAGACGCTATTGTACAAAGACACTTTGCACGGTTGAAAATTTTTCAATTTTTTTTTTCTATTAATTTTAAATAATTATTATTTCTTTTACTGTTATCCCTAACCCTTACTTTCAGTCAGTAATGTGTTTTTATTTTTTCAAAACTTATTTTATATGATTGTTTTCATTTTCTAGTTTTTTTATTAAAATAATTAATAAGATTTTTTTTTTGTCACTGTTACCTCTAACCCTTACTTTTAGTCAGTAACTTTTTTTCTTTTATGATTTAAATTAGTTTTTTACTGTTTTTTTTTTCTCATTTAACTTTTTACCATTACTTTTACCTCTAACCTACTGTTGGGAACACAAAACTTTTAGGGCACACGAAACTCACGAAGTTTTTAGATATCAAAAAAAAAGATTTTAGTATTATTACTGTATTTATTTAATTAAAGCAACTTAGTTTAATGTTAAAGTTGAATCTAGCCCTGGTGTTTAATTTAGCTTTTAGTTTATTGTCCATTTTACTCTCATGATCTATTTCAGTATTAAATTATGGACATAATTCTTTATATAAAAAATGCATTGAAGTCACAATCTACAGCTGAAAAATGGAAATGTGCAAAGTCCATTGACTTTTGTGGAAGAAGCTGTCATCCAGCTACTATCATGATTTACCACCAAATTAATAGGTTATTGTTTTCTGATTTACTCTGAATATTACATGGTTGCCAGTTTACCTGGAAAAACCTGGAATTTGACAATTTAGGCAAAAAAAAAACATTAAATACTAACAATTTTGACATGTTCAGTAATAGAATTTGATTTGATTTAAAAAATTTATAATATAAATTTAAAAAATTTGTCGTCATCAAACTTTTTTATATTAAAAAACAAAATTATAAGTTTTACAGTATGTTTATAATGTTTTTAATGCTTTTTAACACAGTTTCTTACCTTAAACATAACTTTAAACTAAAAACAGACCTGAAAAAGTGTACTTTTTTAAACCTGGAAGAAATTTGGATAACCTGTAAAAAATTTTTTTTAAAGTAGTAGCAACCCTGATATTAGTAATTTATAGCATTTCGCTTAATGTAGAAAGTTTTGTTTTTTTCATCAAAATTATTATTATTACCTAGTTTTTAAATCAGAAAATTGTTTATATAAGGTTGTCAACTTGATAATAATATTATTAGTTAAGTAATAATTAAAGTTTAAAACTGTTTTCTATATTTACAATAAAATTAAGAACATTTATTTAATAAAAAAATACTTTAAATGAGATAAAAACAATTAAAATAATGTAAAAATGTTCTTCAAATGGATACATGGTAGTAGTGGTGAATAAATTTTAGTAACAATTTTAAGTTTTTAATAATTCAAATTATACAATTATTATATATCAATAATTAGATAGTGCATACAAACTCTATAAAAATTATAGGGTTTAGTTAATACTTAGTTGCCACATACTGAGGCTAGTTTGAATTTTATTAATGTTTGTTGAAAAAATCAGGCTGGCTCATCATATTCTAGGGGTTCTTTTTCTAAATCTCAGGCTAATTAGCTATGTTTTTAATAGATTTCTAGTTACTTTAATTTATTAGTTTTCAGATTTGAAAACTTAGTTCTTGAAAATTATCTTCATTTTCTACCTGTTTTGTTCTGTTGTTCTAACAAAAAAAAATTAACTGTTTATTTTCGTGTTTTAATTTGTCTTATAAGTTCTTTTTTCATTTATTTATATTAATCAGGATGATTAGAGTAATTTGATGTAACTCAGGATAGATTTTTTTTACTCTAAGCAAAGACTTTTACTCTAAAACTTGCAAACCTTTTAATAACCACTTTAAGTATCAGTATCATTTACAGTTGTTAAACACTCAGCCTAGTTAAACTTTTCTTAAAAATACAGTCTTACTAGGCATGCTTTTTTTGCGAAAGGTAGTCTAGTTCTGGATTTTCTGTTAAATTTCTGAATAAATTATGTCAAATTTTTTTTGAACAGTATGAATGTTTTTAGATCTAATTTTTTTAATTATAATGTTACTTTAAGAATACTTCTACATACTTTTTAGCTTTTGCTTTCTCTTTTCTATTTTAAACTTAAGTTGACTCAAACTAGTTTGTTGTAACTCTTGCAGAGTAACACACACTTAGAATAACTCAGAACAGTATAAATTACTTAAAGTTTCAAGAATACCTAAAAAAAAAAAATTAATCTTGTTTCAATGTTTTCTTCATGGAATGTAATTTCTTTGTTATAGTTTGAATCTTATGTTTTTTTTCGTTAAAGCTCTTATTCTTTTAGATATTTTAAATTTTTATTTTAAAGTTCATTTATTTCAAATATTTATTTATGATTTTTTTATTAATAACTAAAAAAGTTTAAGGCTTATGATAGATTTTTGACTCAAAGAGTAACAACCCTGCTTATACTTGTTACTCAGACTTGTTTTAGTTTTAACAAAAGCAAACTTAAAAATTATTATTGAACTGCATACTTGAGGTCTAATTTTTTTATTTAAAAAATATATAAATGCAGTAACTTCAATAGTTTAACTAAAAGATTTATAGTATGTTATTTGAAAGATGGTGTAACTTTATGTTTAACAAACACTTTAAAAAAGGCTGAAAAGTTTTTTTGTGTTTTGTGTATATATAATTTTACATACATTCAAAAGTTTAGTAATTGTGAAATATTACGTTATTTTTTCTGTTTTAGTTAGACTCAAGTAAAAAATCAGTTTAACGTTTTAAATTTTCCAAAATAATTTCGGGTTCTTTTAGTTGTTTTGCAATACTTAAGTTTCAAAAAAACTGTTAATTCATATTCCTTTCAGTGTTTTTATTATATAATTACAAAAATAAAGGTAGTTAAAAGGTATTTTGATATTTTTATCAAAACTTAAATAAAAAATTATTTTTAAAAATGTTCATGTTAGTTTATTATTTATTTTCTAAAGATAAGGCTACATTTTAATTCATATTAACAACTCTTTTTGTCTTAAAATAAATGTTTCAAATAATCTGTTTCTATGATATTTAAGGTAAAACTATGATATTTAAGGTAACTAACAAGATCGCCACAAATTCAGAATATTCCTGGTTACTTTGTAACTTTTGAAAATCTCAGTATAACACATGAGAACTCAAGAAATTTTAAATTTGTTTTTTAAACTCCGGCTGGCTCAAATAGTTGTTTTAATTCAATATAGTTTTAAAGTTTCAGGTCAGATTTTTCTACCTTTTAAATAAGATATAGTTGATTTAGTTTCAATATTTTATTACTTTGTGGTCAATTTTGTTGAAGAGCTTGATTTATCTTGCCTTTGAAAAGTTTAAAATCAAAAAAAAAATCCTGGATGACTGCAGTTCAGTTCAAAATCATTCAAGACAGTTTCTAAACATACAGATCAGTTTTGACTAAAAAGATTACAACCCTGTCAAACTTTATTAACAACATTTACATTCAATGTTTGACTTAATAATTTAAAACAAATTCTTTGGTGTTGCAATAACTAGGTTTATTTTTATTTCAAATTATCAATAGTCATTTTAACTGATCTAACTTCTTTTGTTAAACTAAACTAAAATCAAAAGTTAACACAATATCAAGTATTAAATGTTCACAGTAAAATATTTGATTTACTGTATAATACCAATCTTAATAGTCAGAACAATTATTGATATTTTTTGATATTGATTAAACTAGATTATTAAGCAAAAATGACATTTAGCTGTTTAAAAAACAGAGTTTTCATACACTCAAAATACCCGGAATAACTTTAATGCCATTTTAAACGTTTGGAGACTGAGGCACAGGAATTTTTTTTGAAAAACTTATGCTGACACCTGTTTGATTGATTATTTATTGAAAAATTCAGCCTAGATTGATATTTTTCTGAATGTTAGACTGTATTTTATATTGATTTTTTTTGATTAATTGATGTTAGATTCATTTAAGCTTTGTTAATTTGTTATTAAGTTTTTAGCAAACATAAATATATTTCTTCTTATTTAGACTAGCTTAAAGAATTACAAACTGGTTTTTGGTCAATTAAGATTGTTTTTATAATTGAAAGAGTGACAAACTCAAAGCTAAATTACTAAGCCACGCTAAAATCTCAAAATAAAGAACTTATTTGTAACTAACTTCATAAGAAAATATAGTTAAAATTTAAGATTTTAGTTTTTTACTAGAAAGAAGTAACAATCAATTACAACCCTTAATTTTTCTTGAAATGCAGAAATTCAGTCTATGAAAGAAAAAATTTCAGCATCAAATGAACAGAGATAAAAATATATACATTATTTTGAATTTAGCTGTTTTTAATTCGTTTTTATTGTTCTCATTTTTCTATTTGTTTAATATAATTTGTAATAAGATAATACTCACAAAGTAAAAGATAAAGAATTAGTTTAAGCATGTATTTAATATTAATAAACTTTTTTTAGAATACTGTACTGGGGATTTTGTAGTGATTGCGGATATGTGCTCAATTATGAGTATGTAAGACAAAGCCATATAACTAAATTATCATTGTGAAAATAAGGTAAACAAAATAAAAAGCTTCTTTAAAACTAAGATGAAATATTAAATTTCAGCTTGTGTTATCAAAAGGTTTTCATGTAAATATAAACTTAGTAATGATATATTAGCGCCGCTAGTGGGTTCCATGAAAACATGTCTCATTAACATATAGCTTCAAAAATATCTTTTAGAAATGAAATATACTAATAAAAGTGTTCACGTAGTCCTACCACTAGCGGCGCTTTTCAAAATAGTATATTGGGGACCCAATTTATGTTTTGCAGTTTTGTGTACACAGATTCTGATTAGCTTGAAGATCACTGGCTTAATATATATCACTAGCTAAGTACATTTTAAATATTTATTCTGATTAAATTTATATAGTAAAATAAGAAAAACAAAAGTTATTAAAAACTTCTTTGCACAATAAAATACATTCTATGCATACTAGTATTACAACCATCTTGCAGAGCATTTTACTATTAAACACCAAGAGAAATGAGAAGATTCTAAAGTATTATTAAAAAACTAGGCATTTTTTTACGTTACTTCAAAAAAAAGTACAGCTTTCAGCTATGAAGCAAACTAGACTTAAAAGGTTTTGACTTAAAATATGATATTGAGAGTTTTGTTATAAAATTTAACAAAATTAATTTGTTTTATATTTTGTATATAATATCGTCACAATTTTTATACGTTTCTTTCATTTTAGTATAATTAAAACTTAAAAAGTAAACTTGAAAGTATTTAATTATCATTTTAAACAGATTTTTAAGTTTTAAAATATTAAAATTAAAAGTAAAAATGGAGTACGAATGCTGTATATGCCTGGATAGATTATTCAAAGTAGACATAGAAGTTTCTGTCACACCGTGTGGTCATACCTTTCACAAAGACTGCATATTAAAAGTAATAAAAGGTGAGAATAAAAAATGTCCAATTTGTAGAGAAGAATTACAGGAAGAAACGATAGTTAAAGTTCACTTTAATGTGAATAAAGAACTTGACTACAGTGATTGTTCAAATGATACTTTCAGCTTCTTTGATAAAGTTGTTGAGTATGAAGCAAACAAAAGGATGATCATGGTAAAAATCATTAAGAAGTTAGATAAAGAAAATACCCGTCTAAAGGAAACTTACAAAACCAACTGTAAAGGCTACAGCTTGTGTAAGGTGTTATTGAGAGGTTTCCAGAAAGAAATTAAAAACTTGAATGAAAAATCAGTAAGTTAAACTTAACAAAGGGTGGGTTGAAAAGAAAAAGAAGATTGCTTAATGAAAAAGAAGAAACTATTGAAGAGCAAAAGTTAGAAGTTAAAGAAAACTAAATTGATGTAAATACTTGTGAAGATGCTATCAACAATATTGAAGCAGTAATTAGTAAAGGTTTGTTTATTTGCTATTGTTTAAATAGCTAAATTATATATGTTGAACTTATACTTTTAAGTATAACCAGGATCCATACGGATCATCAGTTTATTATAAGGTCCAGATAAATAAGTTTAAAATTATCAAAGTTTAAAACTCTATGTTGTGAGATATTATCATTAAATCAAATGCAAAACAACCTCTGATAATACATAGATCAAAGAAAACTATAAATAAGTTTACAGTTTTAGATACTTCTACAAATAAAATTGACAATCTTCTCATTATTTTTAAAGCTTTAAAAAACTAGTTAAAAAAATAAAAATTAACTATTTTTGCATGACCCTAAATGTATGATTAATATATCTTTATTAATATCTTATATAGCTTATTATAATTACTGATTATTAAAGTATGTTTATACAGTCGTTTTGCATGAAAAATAAATATTTATTTTCTCTTATAAATTTTTATGTTTTTTTCTATTTTTTAAGACTACTAACTTAAACATCCTTTGTTTACACTCTGTAACAAATTCTATGAAGTTATAAACTAATTAACCATATTAATTGTTTAATTTGTTAATAAATTAAAAACTTATATTTATAAAACACGTACTAGGATTTCATTTTATAGGTGCACTACTTATTTAGTTCTGACAATTAGTAATTTGACAATTTTTGTTCCAAAAACTAATTCTAATACTTCAAAATTTAGTGATTGTTTTTTTCAATACTTTTGTTAAATTATTTATTATTGTATTTTTTAAAGCTAAAAAAAAAAATTAATATGTAATTTAAATTTTTTTTTTAAATTTTCTCTTCGTTTTTACTACTATAGTCTTTTTAATTATGCCTACATCCGAATATTGTTTTATATCATACTTTTTGAGATGTATCGCCTTGTTTTTAATTATAAGTTTCGATTTTAAACGCATATTTTACCGAAAATAGCCTAAGATACTTTAAATTACCTTAATTGTTTTCAACCAGTTGAAATTTATTTAAACAACACCTGGAAACTGTCGATTCTTAATTTAAAATATCCAAAGTTTATTTTTGTTAGCGAGTCTTGAAGTTCAGTAGTTATTGATTAGAAATCGTTATAAAAATTTAAATATTAGTTTTGTCGAGTAGAAATAGTTCTCAGTATAAAAATTTTAAATTAATTTTGTTATGGTTTTTAGTTTTATTTTATCTTTAAAATCGGAATTTTTCAAAGGGACTGACAATGAAAAAGTAAATGACGTTTTTAGTGGAAATAAGAAAGCTTTAGACTACAACATGAACATATGTTTAAATAAAAATCTACTTCATGAAGGGTTTTTAAATAAAGTTGAAAACAATATGAAAGAACTACACGTAAACGATGAAAAAATAAGTGATTTAATATTGATGAAAACTGTCGAACTAGAAGTAGAAAACAAGGCATTGCAAGAAAACAACAAAGAAATAACTAAATAGCTTGAAATTTTGGAAAATTCGCTCAGACAGGCTCAAAACAAAGTAGAGTTCTTGAAAAAAGATTACAAAAATTTGAAGTCAGAAAATAACGATTTGTTGGCTGATTTAAAAACTACAAAACGGATAAAAACTAATACTATAATGTTATCAAGAAATGCAAGCGAAAAGCAAAATGATAACATTCATGATGTTCAGAGCACAAACTGGTATTCAATTAAAAATACATATATATTTTTTTTTGTTACTAAAGTTTTACAATTTTATAATACCTAAGATGGTGTTTTTTTACTGCAATTTAAAACTTTAATCATCGAACCAACGCTCCACAATGGGCTGAGACCGGGGATCAAGCGGCCATTGACATAAAACTGTCATAAGAAGAAATATAATACAATTTAAAGTTACACTTTGTGTTACAATAAGAATAATGCTTGTTTTTATTTAAAAACTAGTTTAGATTTTAATTTTTAATGAAACTTTAAAGAAAGAAACTTAGAAAAAAAGAAAATTATATCTGGCTACCTCAAGACAGTCACATTTACTTCCATTTTAGTTTAAATATGAATGATTTTTCTATATCAAGCCGGGTGAAACTATACTCTAAATACAGTTTATTTTTAATTAAGGCTGATCTTTGTATATCAAAGTTTGTATTATTAATAACGTTACATTTGTACTAGTTTATCAAAAAAAAAACCGTAAATATTTTGAATAATAAATATATTTATTCGTTGCAACACAGTGCAAAAAACAAAATAGTTTAGCCTGTGATTAAAAAAAATCACTTTAAATGTACTAAAAAGTATAAGTCAAACAGTAAGTTCTTAAAACTTGTTTGAAATTAAGTTTCTCAAATAAATAAAACACTCTATTCAGTAGCACAAAGCATATGTAACAACGTTTCCCATTCTGAACTACATGATGAAATTTTTTCATTTAGCTGCAAACAACTTCGCGCAGTATCTCCGACTTCTTTATATTAAGTGCAATTCAGTCTGTCTGAAGTGTTGTTAACATCGTAGTCACTCTTGTCCCATAATCGATTTAACCAGTCTGTTAAATTTTCATACTGAAAAGTTTTCCTTGAAAAGTTCATTCTGTACTGTCTTAGAAACTTGTTGTTAGCTTCCAATCTACTTTCGGTGTAACTTAGCAAACCTCTACCGTTGTTTTTCTCAATTAGTTCAGCACTATGTGCAAGAAAAGTATGCGCAATTGGTGTAAAGCGAATCAATTTAACCGACATGACCAGCATCATTGTTTTTTGAAATAAAACTGAGAATTTCTCTACATTAATCTTTCTGCTAGATTTATAGGCCATAAAATGATGGAAACATACAAAATAATTTTGTTAATGTTTTCTTTTAAACTAGCATCAGAAATATGCTTCATCAGCAGAGTCCTATTATTAGTGTTTAGCAAAGTTTTGACTACGTCACCTGTCGAGAAGTTCCACTATGGCCTGTTGGATACGGTTTTTCAAGAAAACCTTTAATTTGCTAAAATAGTAAAAAAAAACTATTTCAATAACTAAAACATATACTAAGCTACCATGTTTTGACCAATACTAAATGTTCTCATCATTCTTGGAGCTTAAATGATCTGTAAACAAAAGTGAGTGAATCTATACACATTTAGAACCATCTTGAACTACAATATGGTCTTTTTTGTCACAGTGAAAAACCAGGGATAGGATAATATATCAATTTTTTAACAGAAATATCGCTTGTCAAAATCTAAAAAAATAGTTATATTTCACATGATAGATTTGTTTGTAAATTTGTATATAGATTCCTTTTTATTTTCACTAAACTATTTTTAAAAAAATTATGTTGGTTCTACGGTGGCGAATTGAGAAAATTAACCATGAAGAATACCCTAAATTGCCAGAAAATCATCAATGAATTTTCGGCGAGAAAAGAAGATTTTTTAAATGAGAAATAATATAATTTTACATTTAAATATTCTAAGAATTTTGACTTTTTTTCAATTAACATTATACCAAAAAAATGAAAAAACTTAAAAAAAAGTATTTGTATAAAAGCTTATAAGGTGTTTTTTTTAATAGTAGATGTAGACCTTTATTTTGACAAAAATTTAAGCATTTTTCGATGCATTTTTAAACTTAAAAAAAACAAACTTTTGCTACATTTAAGCTTAAAAAATTTTTAGTATACTTTAAGCAGAACAGAAACAAACCCAGTTTTAAAAAGAAGAAACCCCGCTCTAAACAATTAAATGAAAATCTTGCTTTAACTGTTTAGTCGCGAAAATAGTCAATGGCCAATTGCCAGCCCACTGTGATCTCTTAGTAGACACGGATTTCGTTTTCATTACCAAAATAATTGCATGATAGTCTTGTTTTATTAATTTGTAGTATTTTCATATCATAAGCAATTATTTTAAGGTAAATCAAAATAAAAAGATTCTAGCTCTGATTTCTATTGTCGATCTTTTGTTTTTATTATAGTTATACTTTTAAAGACTTGCTTATCTTTTTTATATTTGTTTTAAACTATCTAGGTGCTGAAAACAAAGAAGTAAAAGACTATATATATGTTAGCGGAGGAAAATCAGGTAAAACTACTTACGAAAACTGTGTTTTAAAGATGGACATAAACATGGGTAAATGGGATCAATTTAAAACTATGAGTACACGTAGATGTCGCCATCAATCCATAATAAACGGAGATCAAATGTATTTGATAGGCGGATATAATGGATCAGACTATGTTCATTCAGCTGAAAATGAGAATGTATCTCTCAGCGAGGAATTAGCTACAAAAACTTTTCCTTTCATGCACAACAAACGGATAAACTTTGGAATGTGTACTATAGCAGAATGTGTTTTTGTCGGAGGAGGATATCAAAACCCTAATAATTATTTAGACAAATGCGAAGTTTACAGTTTCGAAACTTGTGAATGGACTGAAGTTTCCAGTATGAACACTAAAAAAAGCGGATGTACTCTGACTTATTTTCAAATAAAAATCTGGGCTAGTTGCGGTTTTAACAAATCAAATGATACATGTAAATGGCTAGATACTATAGAAACATTTGACTTGACAAAAAACAAATGGAAAACAAGCAATTTGAGGCTCCTAACTGAACGATCTGGGCATAACACTGTTGCTTACGACAAAAAGCTTTTTGTTATTGGTGGTGGTAGTCAAGAGCGTATGGTAGCTTCGGTTGAAGTTTATTCAAGCGAAACCAATCAGTTTAGCTTCGTTGCTTCAATGAATATTCCACGTATTAGTTTTGGATGCTGCGTTGTAAATTCAAGTTTGTATGTGATTGGGGGATGTAGTTTAGATTACGACACTCCTACAGATGAAGTTGAGATATACGATATTGAAAGAGATGAATGGAGAAGAGGTCCGAGTTTGCCTTTAAAATTGGCTAATTTTTCTTGCCCTGAAACTTTATGAATTCTGCTCATTTCATAAGTATCTGCTAGTTGTATATTATTTAATAACTTTTATTTCCAACGTTGTTTTCAAAAAAGTTTAAATTTTTTTAGCTCTAAATGAAAGTTTGTACCGTTTTAAATTTATTTTCACAATTAGCAGTATTACTTTGTTTTAACAAGTATACTATCTTTATTAACTATAAACAAATTGAAGTGATTGACGAAGCAGAATATTCTTGTTTTCAATAAAGGTGTTTGTGTACAACACAATTATTTTTGTTTCAATAATTTTCTTTTTAAACGAAAAACCTTTATCTTAGAATGAAAATAACTTTTTTGAATAAAATATCCATATAACGCTAAAAATTAACACAGTAAGTGTTTTTCCATTACAATGTCCTACACATATTAAATTGACTTAATAGTTTATTTTACTATGTTTATGTTCATTCAGTTTCTTTTTTTTTGTTTGTTTTTACTGTCTAAAATTTCAAACCAAGCAACTTGTTTTAATTTCATCTAAGTATGTGTAAATAACCCTTCTAAAAAATAAACTACCTACCGCATTTATTGAGAGAAAAATAATTCCTTATAGTGCTTTGTATTCCAAGTTGAACAAATGCACATGTCATTATAAAAATATTATAAGGAAGTATTTGCACTAGAGTTGACAGAGTGTTAAAAAAGATTTATAAAAAATTTTAAATCAAGTAATTTTGGTTATATGTTAACTGCAAATATTTTTATTACTCTTAGTGCTTAAAAAATAGTTTATGTAAAACTCCAGTGTATTATTTAGTATAACTATCTTTTCATTTAATAGTAAACATACTATAAACGAAAATTAAGAAAAATTTGAAACTTTATCTTTAGAAAGCAAGTTTTTATATAATAAAACAGTAAATTTTTGAATAGGAACGTAATGATTGATATTAATAGTACGAATTGCGACAATGTTAAAACTATCCTGTATATAAGGGGTTGGCAACGATTTTAGTCGGCGAGCCAAGTGTGGAATAATTAATTCTAGTATATTTCAAAGCGTTCAAGTTTCATTCACGAAAATTACTCAGTTATTAAGCGACAAATGATAATTTTAGATGACCATTATTTTTTATATATAATACAAACTTAAAATTTCTTACAATTTTTAATTAAGCTTGTTCTTTATCTTTATTTGATTTTCACAATATTAATAATAAGTTTCAAAATTTTGATTAGCAGGCAAGATGTACAAGCTTTCGGGCCGCAGTTATATCTCTTTTAAGTTGGATACTGTTTAAATATTCTAGATGTTGGCCGTTTGGTGATTTTCGCTCTGTTTTTGTTTAGTTAAAGCAATCATCATTGCAAACTTACACTAGAAATTATCGTTAAATTGATTTGTTAATGTTAATATTCTTTTTATTATACAATAAAATCAAGAAGTTGGTGAAAATTGTTTTAGAGAAATTAAGTTATTTAAATTAAAGCTGCAAATAACTTAATTCGTAGCGTAATGAATCTATTCATGCAATAAACTAGCAATAAGATCCAGTATGTTTGATAAGAACTTTCCAATTTAATTAACTAATGGTGGTTACTTTTTTGTCTGCATATTTTTAGCTGTTATTAGAATTTAATTTTATTTTCCTATTTGATGTTTACAAAATAAAGACAAGTGCAGTAGTTATTTATCACTCTCTTGTCTATACAGAGCAGGGTCAGCGACATTTTAAAAAGAACAACCAAATTCACTTAAAAGGCTGTTTGCGAGCCGCAGGTGTTTTGAAAAATTTTAATTTTTTAATTAGTTATAAACACAATAACGAATAGTAAATAAAATAAACATTAATTAGGCAGCAGTTTACTGACAACAAGTTATTTTTATCATTATAAACTTGCAACAGCTTCCTTTTTTTCATTTGATTTTTTTTAAAGTAAACGGCATGCCAATAGTTTCAAAGGGTCATATTATACCGAACAATTTATTTTTAAACTTAAAATCATTTATTAAACCAATTATTCAAATTTTATCAACAACCTTTAGTTTATCAACTTACTAAGGCTAGTAGTTTATGTTCTTAACTAATACTACGTTTTTATGGTTTTAAGCTAAGAAATTATTTTTTGCGTCACAAATAATCGTATCAAGAAAATTAGATCAAAAATACTACTATAATTTCTATAAATATTTTTATTATTTATCATTGTGGACACTTTTTTTAAATAAAAAACCGCATTTAAAAGAAAAAATATATATTGCAAGAAGATTTTGCAGGCCATTATATTTTCATAAAATTGGACTAAATAATCAAATAAAAAAATCCTCAATAACAAAATTGTAGTTTAAATATTATTAAGTAAGCTTTAAATTTACTTGAATTAAATAACAAGTACAAATAATTTGTAGAAATTTATAAAACTTTTAAATAAAATTGTTCTAAATTTTAATTAATTTCACAATTTATTTTAAAAATAAGCTTTCTGCTAGAACCCCGCTTGTAGAACGTTGTTCTCATACCCCTGGTCTACACAAAATCTTAGTTTTAGTATAAATTTGTAATATAATCTAAATAGTTTAAACTGTGCAGATCAAGTCTGATCTACATTTAAAAATCTACATTTTTAAATGCGATTCCGGTAGATCACTAAAAAATATTTAGTTAAATTTAAACCAAACTATTATTAAATCAAATAAATAAATACTAAGTTGAACACTGACTATAGCTTCTGTGCAAATATAGTTTATGTATAGGCAATAAAAAATTCAAAAGAGGACAATAAAAACCAGTTTTTCCTTCAATAATAATATAACTATTCGGCCGTTTTTATTTCGTGTGTTCTCCTTAATAGTTTACTTTTATAAACATTATACATAGCTAATTCTAAGTTAACTTTACAAACCAACGTACTGCATGAGTCTTTCTTGTCCATTCATATGTGGGCTGATATGTAGAAAATATCTCCCTGTCTGTTTAAACCTTTACGAAGTTTACTTTATATGCTGATAAAATCTTGAAACGAAATTTTTCATTACATTATTTTCACTAATGTCATTATGAATTTTTAATATATATATTTACTCGTTTAAAGCGTTAATAAGATCTTACACGAGGTTACAAGGGGGGAATCTAGAGTTTGCGCCATCTCCTAGTTTCTCCAATTTTTTATGAAAACAGTGTCATCAGACAGTCTTTTGAAATTAAGACAGTCTACAAAGCCGAAGCTTGGACTTTTGTATGCCGTTAGACCAGCTCAAGTTATCAAAAGTTTTATCATACCAATTCGATCATCAGACATAGGTATCAGTCTACCAAAGGCTTGTTGTCTGATGATTGAATAGAAATGACCAATCTTTTTTTACTTTAGTTTATGTATGTAAATTTTAATGTGTACAATTTTCTTAACTGGCTAAAAAGTAATAGCTATTATGCTTTTATTTTTAATCACACAATTTTTATAAGATAAAACAATTTTTTTTCACGTCATATAGTATTTTTGGTTCAAAAAAATTGTCTAAAAATTCATTCAGCCCAAAGATCAATAACACGCATGGCATGGAAGTAGAAACTAAGCTGCTTCTTTCCGCTAATAAGTTCAATTAATTTCACTCACAAGTCAAGAAAAGACGTGATTGAAAGGGAAATTCCTTACCAGGTTTACCTGAAGCGCAACACAGACAGAGTATTTGTAAAACGAGTTAAAAAACAAAATTTTTGCGTACTTTGTTAATACTACCCATTTCGTACTTTGTAGATAATAGAAAAGATATTTTCAAATGTCCAAATGTTTCTGCTTAGCTATTACTTAGCTTCGTAATATGGTTTGGTTTTTAGAATTGTATTATTATGTACTTTTGTTTTAGGTGTTTTTGATATTTAGTCCTCAGTAAAGAAAAATTATAAATCCGAACATAAGTCCATACAAATACAATTCTAACAACCAAACCGTATTACGAATCACTACTTTAGAAATTTTACTATACTTGTCTTATGTCTTACATTGTTGTTATTTAAACAGAACAGTTTTTTTTTGATTTATGTGTGTAAATAGAAAAGTGTACAATTTTGATAAAAACTTGCTTTAAAGTAATAGCTGTTATGTTTTTATTTTTAATCACACAATTTTTATAAGATAAAATCGTTTGTTACGTCAAATAATAATTTTGTTATAAAAAAATGCTCTAAGTTTATTTGGCATCATGATAAACAACAGTTGAAAGTACAAACTAATCTGCTTCTTTCTTTTGATATATTTACAACTTATGTTCACTCAGAAGTCGGGAAAGGACGCACGAGAAAAGGAAAACGAGAAAAGAGAAGCGCCACACGGGCAGAAGTCTGGGGAAACCGAGTTCAGACAAGAAATATTTACTTAGCTGACAACTACGCGCTGGTGTTGAACGCCATACCTACCAGGTGTCCCTGAAGCGCCACACAAACAGAAGTCTGTGGAAACCGAGTTCAAACACGAAATACTTTGCTTAACTGACAACTACGCGCTGGTATTGAGCGCCGTCTACTGCTTGGGAACTGAAAATTTTTCGTGGACGTGTACAGATCACAGCGGGAAGCATGTATGCTCACAAACCAAACAACGACACTCGCAGAAAATTTGCTTACTTTAGGGGGTATTACGAAGGTTACAGGGACAGGAAACAAATTAGGTGGAAGACCTCGACAGGGAAGTAGCGTGATTGGAACTAATCGGCCGTTTTGAACCATTTTGAAAGTGATAATCGGTTGGAGCTGCAGGAATTCGGGTTGAGATGATGAATGGAAGAGCTCAGTTAATGAATGATTTGCAGGGGTAGAAATTATTTTGGTCGATGGTCGCCTCTGTGCTAAACTCGTTCAACGACGACAGTTACAAACAATTTCTGCCGACACAAACTCCATTTTCGAGTTCCAGAGCTCCTGCAAAGGTGACCCAGGAGGTCCGTTGGCTTGCAGGCAGTCTAAAAGTGGCCAGCTCGATAATTTAGTGCACAGTTTCATGCGCAGGTTTTAAATTTGAAACTACCGGTAGCATAGCCGTGCGTGGCAGCTAAGCCGTCGGCCCACGTAGAACAGATTGATGAAAAGGTGAGAACAGTTTCTCTAAACTTGATTATTAAGCATAAAGGATCGACGCGAGAGTGGAGGACGCTTTTTATCACGCTCCTTATTTCAGCAAAGTACAGCAACAAAAAGGTTATAATGTTGTTTATGATGTATTATAGCTTGCCAAGGCGCCATCCTCAGCAAAATAACCGCAGTGAATTACTTTAACAACTATTGTGCCAAAATAAAGACTACCAAAAGCTCAATGACAAGTATGATAAGCACAACATTGCGTTGATATTTCTCTGCGATGAAATTGATTACGAAGCTGAGTTTGTCAAGCCGTTGAGAATGATTGTTGGTCGCAATTTGAAAGAATGCAAAGTGTTTATATGGAAAGTTATTTATGACACTAATATCATATAGTCCTCTGCAAGTAATGAAAGTAGGTATCTTAGATGAAAAAAGGTGCAGCTCTCTCATGAAAATAAAAGTGCTATGCTGTTGCTTTATGATCATCATGTTTGTACTGAACAAGAACTTGGGAGACCTACCATCAGTGTTGAAGCAGTAACTAGTTTAATTTACAAATATTACCTACATACCATGGAATTTACGGAGTCGCATTTTTCAGTGGATTCCTCCATTCTAAACAACCCCGTTCATCAAATTATCAGCCAAAATTTGTTAAATCAAATTATCCAATTGATAACTTTTCGACTTCCTGCAAGCCACCGGACCGCCCGAGTCGCCTTTGCAGGAGCTCTTGAATTCGAAAATGGAGTTTGTGTCGGCAGAAAAACTTTTCGTAAATGTGGTAGTTGAACGTGTCCAACACAGAAGCGATATCGTTTTCCCCTACAAAACATCCGGCTTCACTTGATCTTTGCGCTCTTTCGTTCACCATTTCAACCCGAATTCCTACAGATCGAACCGATCATCACTTTAAAAGTGGTTCAAAACGGCCTGTTAGTTCCAATTACGCTACTTCCCTGTCAAGGTCCTCCAACTTGTTTGTTTCATGTCCCTGTAACCTTCGTAAAACCCCTAGAGTAAGCAAGCTTTCTGCGAGTGTCGTTGTTTTGTTCTTGGGCATACATGCTTCCCGCCGTGACCTTAATACGTGACCTCTATACGAAAATGTTTTTAATTCTTTTCCAACATTTGTTTCCGATCCTTGTGACCTTCGTAAAAGCTCCTTGTAGGAGTTTCCTTTTCTCCCATTCTCGTGCGTCGCGTCTTTTCTTGACTTCTAGTGAATATAAATTAAAAATATCAACAGAAATAAGCAGCTCAATTTGTATTTCCAACTGCAGTAAATCATGATGCTAAATAAACTTTTAGTTTTTTTTTTTGTACCAAAATTATTATTTGACGTAACAAACAAATTGGTTTCAACTAATAAAAATTTTGTGACTAAAAATAAAAACATAACAGCTATTAATATTAAGGCAAGTTTTTAAATTGTACACATTGCAATTCACACACATAAATCAGAAGAACTGTTTTGTTTAAATTACAACAATGTAAGACATAACACAATTATAGTAAAATTTCTAAAGTAGTGATTCGTAATATGGTTTGGTTGTAAGAATTATATTTGCATGTACTTTTGTTTAGATTCCTAATTTTTCTTCGCTGAGGACTAAATACCTAAAACACTTCATAAAAATGATAAGATAATCAGAAACATTTGCATACTTTGAAAACATGTTTTTGTATATTGACAAAATATAAGATGATGAAAAAAACTGTTGACGTACTAAGACGATTTAGAAACTAACAAAATATTAATTTATTACAGTAAGATTATAACAAATCAAAATAAAATACATTATTTTGATTGTTTTAATCAATGCTAATTTTAGACTAAAAAAGTAATTTACATTTAAAA
This sequence comes from Thalia democratica, assembly GCF_965202585.1. Taxonomy (NCBI): domain Eukaryota; kingdom Metazoa; phylum Chordata; class Thaliacea; order Salpida; family Salpidae; genus Thalia; species Thalia democratica. The sequence goes on from NC_139169.1 coordinate 18,066,545, forward strand.
ATTAACTTTCTGTGTAGTTAAAACCGAATGAAATTAGTATTAATTAAAATAAAAACTGCAGCCGGCGATATTTTCAATAACAGAAGTTTAGCACTTGAGGACCTGTTTATTTCCGACCTGTGATCAAGAAAAAATTATAAATGTTATCCTTTATTGGTCAAACTCAGACTCATACTCAGAGTACTCCGGAATAGTTTTAATTTTTATTTTATCAGATTTCATTACATTTTTTTCCTTGATTTTTATGTTTTTAAAGTGCCTTTTTAAATATACGGCTTTTAGACAAATATAAACTGATAAGAAATAGTTTTTAATTTTTTGGCTTATACTAAATCATTTTGAATTGTATTATAAGTTCAAACTAACTCAGGCTAGATTTATAACTCAGCTTAGTTTTTGATCATTCAGGCTGGCTGTTTTGTCATCAAGAACGTCATCCATGTATTGGAAGCCCCTTTAAATTTGAGATGGGTCAAACACGAACGAAAATACTTTTGAACAATGTTCAAATATGCACAAAGAGTCAATTTTTAGGGAGTAAAAAAATAATAATAGACCGACCAAAGGTAAAAGTTACACTTATGGGAAACAGTTTAAATAATAGAAAATTAAGTTTAAATAGAAAAAATTAAACAAAAATGAACACCAAGGGTAAGGGTTTGGGGTAACAGTAATAGTAATAGTAAAGCAAGTAAATTGAAAATAATATTTACAAGAAAAATATTAACAGCCTAGGGTAAAAGTTAGGGGTAATAGTAATTGTATATAATAATAATTAAAAAGAAAATTAAACCATTTCAAAAGTTTCTTTATTAAGAACAATGTCACTTCTCGCAAAAGTTACTTGTGCAAGCGTGACGCCGTGCAAAAGTGGCTTCTAGCAAAAGTGCTTAAAATTATTTTTAAACATGCAACTTTAAATTCACACAACCTTTCATAACTTTACAAACTGATTATATCAAAGCAAGTTCTTTCACTTAATTTATTTTTTTTAATGTTTTTTTTTTAAGTTTACTAAGACCCAGAGGTGCTTCTACTCTTTAAACTTATTTTTAAATAAGGTAGCTAAAAATTTTCCCGTTAAAAACAGTGCATCTTAATAATAACTTTTAGTAAATTATTTGAATAGAAAAGTAAAGTTTTTAAATCTTATGGCTAACCAAGGCTTGTTTGATATTTATTTCATAACTTAAATTACTTAAAACTTGTTTTTATAAATACATGAATTGCTTTATGACACTTTTGCTAAGAACTATGTTTTTATTAAAACCTTTGGTTATCGTTTTGCATTTCTAAGTAATTTTAGTTAAATAATAGTAGTTTTTCAAGCTTTTTTATAGTATAGTTATTTAAATTATTTTACAAGCTGAAGATAACTCAGGCTTGATTGATAAACATCAGTCTAATTTTTTGTCAATCAAGTATTTTGTTTTACTTGAAAGATTGGCAACAGTGTAGTATAAACAGTTATTTCAACCAACATATATTAAACTTTCATGTTAAGCTTTGGTTTTTTAAGCTGGCTGTTTTTGCTCAAAAAATGACAACCCTGTATTAAGACCACTTTAAAAGTACATGTACTTAACCTTATATTCTAAGTTAACTATGTTGTTGCAATGAGTTTATAAATCATTAAAACTTATTAAAATGAAAACGTGTACTACTTTGCTAAATATTTTTTTTTTAAGTTTGTTAGTACTTAACTAAAACAGTTTTTTACACATGTTTTCACATGTTTTACTTTTGTATTTATTTATTTTTCTTTGGTTTTTGTTTCTAAAGTATACTTAAACCATGAGGCTTTTCTACTGTCTAGCCTTATTATATCAAGTAGAACTTTTTTTGTTAAATATTAGTTTTTTTTTTAACAACTATAAATTAAGTAATATAAATTTAAAATTATTAAATTTATTGACACTTCAGGCTAATTCAGGCTTGTTTAAAAGTTTGTTGAAAAACTTAAGTAGTTTGGATACTTTTTTAAACATCAGGTATTGTTTTTTAATTTATTTTTTTTATTTGAATTTTTTTTTACATGTTCTTGTATTTTTTACTTTTATAATTTAGTCACTATTTTTTTTTTAGTAATCATACTTGGTCAGTAGAAATTTTCTAAACTTTTTGATAATACAGATGTTTCAATAATTTTACAATTTGGAAAAAAAAACCTAAGAGTTTATAAATTTCTAAATGTAATAAAACACTTAATCTAGAAGTAAAATTGTCTTTTTATATTTCTTCGCTCTTAACCTTAAAGCTCTTATTGTAAAAAATAAATTACTTTAGCCTATATAGAATTAAATATACAATGATTGACAAAAAAAATAAAAGTCATTTTTAAACCAGGGTTTCCCAAACAATGTCCCTCTCCGACACGATTTCTCTTAAAACTACCATTGAAAACACCTAAGGCCCTTTTTCATGTTCTTCGTCATCAAATCCAGAACATCTAGTGTAAATATCTAATTTACTCTTTTTTTTTTGCTCTTCCTTTTACAGTTTGTGGTCCCCTAGATTTACTAAAATTCTCTCGTTATAACTAGTTTAAGTTTCAGAGCTACTATTGAACCGCTTAAAACCTGTATTTTTTCTCTTCATCTTAAACACCAGATTATCTAGTGTAAATTTCAAATTATGACCTCATGGCTATCTTGTGGCCCCTTTACAGCTCATACCCAACCCTAGATTATGATTTCCTCCCTTTGCTGCTTATGGCCGCCTAACTTTCTGTAATGGCCCCCAAGAGAGCCACTTAGTCCACTTTAGAAAATCCTTATGTAAACTAATTAGGAAGATTCACTATTTCCTATTTTAAAATTTCAACTTTAAATCAATAATGTTAAATGTTATCTAAAAGTTGTATAAACTTGTTTATTTGTTGAAAGTAAAATGCAGAAAATTTCTTGTTTATTTTTGTATAATGCATTTATTAGTCAGCCTTATTAAAATAGTATATCACAGGGTTTTTACCATGTTATTTAGTATAGTTTATTTATCAACAAAACAAGCTCAAAATATTTTTTCTAAGACTCATGGTATGAAAAAACTTTTCATTATGGGTTATTTTATATCTTATTTTTTTAAAGTTTTTATTCATTTAGTTCATTAAAAACAAAAGGCTCCTGTGCCTGTCTCTGTTTTTAAGTTAGTTGGTACATCTTATTTATTTTAAAACAACAAAGTAAATTTGTTACTAGCTTTTAACAAAAACTTTTAAAAATACTCAAGTTTTTAAACATTTATATATAACTTAATCAAACAAGTTTTACAAAAAATAGTAATTGGCTGAAATCTAAATAAAAAATTTTAAACAATTTAAAAGCTTTGAAAGAAAATTTAAAAGCATAGTTAACCTTATTAGTAGATTATAACTTTTAGATAAAAAATTGAAATTGAAATTTTCAGTTTGGAAAATAAAAATTTCACAATTTCAAAATAAAATGTGACTATGTAAAGTTTACTGGTTTTAGTATTGATAGTGATTAAATATATTTAAAATCAAAAAAAATAATAAAACACTCCTGTTAAATTATGATTCTAAGGCAACATTGCAACTTTATTATACTAATGTCTCGGTCAAGTCGATTAAATGAAATAATCATTTTTCTTTATTTCAGTTAATAATAACTTGATTAAACCTAAAAATATTATATGCTTAAATATATCCTAATTTTCAATTAGTAAATGTTATAAATAAATAAAAGTTTTCTTAATTAAAACCTTACAATTAATTATTTTTCATTATAGTTAATTTAAAGTGAAACTGTAATACCAATGTTCTTTAAAAGTTATGCAGAATCTTAAATTTGTAATTAACACAAATATTTTCAGCGGAAAATTTTAAGTAAATTAGTTAGTAGCTTTCTTATGAAATCAGGATCTTAAAAAATAGTTTAAAATTTATTATCACATTCTAAAATATTAATTAAGACTAGTTTCAATTCTTTTTAATTAGTGTACAGCACAAAAGTGAAACCTATTTCTGCTTGCACTGAATGTCTCATCGTTGTTAATGAACATGGTTGTTTACATTGTTAATTTTAACATTTAAAATTTAGTGATATAGCACAATCAAATCTGTGAAATAAGTTTTCTTTTGTTAAACTACTGTATAATTGAACAGCCAAAACTTTTCTTCATTTTGACAGCGTAGCAAAGGTTATATTTGAGTAGTATAAATATTAATTAACAACAATAATTTGTTTTATACTTTTGTAAAATTCTCAAACATTTTATAAGTTTTTCTTTCTTTGATGTATCTTTAAAATGATTTAAGTGTTTGTTAAACATTTTAAACAGATTTTAAAGCTTTAAAATATTATAATTAGAAGTGTTAATGGAGTACGAATGTTGTATATGCCTGGATAGGTTATTCAAAGTAGACACAGAAGTATCTGTCACACCGTGTGGTCATACCTTTCACAAAGGCTGCATATCAAACGTAATAAAAGATGAGAATAAGAAATGTCCAATTTGTAGACAAGATTTACAGGAAGAAAAAATAGTTAAAGTTCACTTTAATGTGAATAAAGAACTTGACTATAGTGATTGTTCAAATGATACTTTGAGCTTCTTTGATAAAGTTGTTGAGTATGAAGCAGACAAAAGGATGACCATGGTAAAAATCATCAAGAAGTTAGATAAAGAAAATACCCGTCTAAAGGAAACTTACAAAACCAACTGTAAAGGCTACAGCTTGTGTAAGGTGTTCTTGAGAAGTTTCCAGAAAGAAATTAAAAACTTGAATAAAAAAATCAGTAAGCTAAACTTAACAAAGGGTGGGTTGAAAAGGAAAAAAAGATTGCTTAATGAAAAAGAAGAATCTATTGAAGAACAAAAGTTAGAAGTTAAAGAAAATGATTTTGATGTAAATACTTGTGAGGTTGCTATCAACAATATCGAAGCAGTAATTAGTAAAGGTTTGTTTATTTGTTATTGTTTAAATAACTTAATTATTTATGTTAAACTTATAGTTTTATATAGAATCAGGATCAAAACAGATCTTCAATTTATAATTAAGTCCAGATGAATAAGTTTGAAAGTATTCAAAATTTTAAGTCTATATAAAAAGATACTATCATTAAATTTCGTGCAAAACAACCACTGAAAATACATAAGCTTGAAAAACCTATAATGCACTTAAAATCTACAGTTTTAAACACTTTTACTAATAAAATTGACAACTTTGTTAACACTTTCTTATTGTTGTAAAAGCTTTTAAAACAAATTACAAAAATTAAAAGTAAACTTATTCACATAACCCTGAATGTATCATTAATATATCTTTATTAATGTCTGATATATATTATTATCGTTGATTACTAAAATAAATTTTTAGAGTAATTTAACAAAAATCTTTAGACTTTGAATACTCGTTTAACCGAAATTTAGCCTAAGTCACTTTAAAATATCTTAACTGTTCTTAACCGATTGCAACTTAATTAAACAACATCTGGAAACAGTCTATTATCAATTAAAAAAATTAAATTCTATTTTAACTAGCGTGTCCTATAGAAAAATCAGATCAGCAAAATATTAGATCAGCAGTTTTTGTTTTAAAACTTAAAAAAAAATTAATTTTGAGTTGTGTCAAGTAGAAAATAATTCTCAATATAAAATTTTAAATTAATTTTGTTATGGTTTTTAGTTTTATATTATCTTGTTAATCGGAATTTTTTGAAGGGATTTATATTGAAAAAGTAAATGAAGTTTTTAGTGGAAATAAGAAAGCTTTAGATTACAACATGAAAATATGGTTGAACAAAAATTTACTACATGAACGGCTTTTAAATAAAGTTGAAAACAATATGAAAGTACTACACGTAAACGATGAAAAAATAAGTGATCTAATATTGATGAAATCTGTTGAATTAGAAGTTGAAAACAAGGCGTTGCAAGAAAACAACAAAGCAATAACTAAATACCTTGAAATTTTGGAAAAATCGCTCAGACAGGCTCAAAACAAAGCAGAGTGCTTGAAAAACGATTACAAAAATTTGAAGTCTGAAAATAATGATCTATTGGCTGATTTAAAAACTACAAAACGGATAAAAACTAATATTGAAAGGTTATCAAGAAATGCAAGAGAAAAGCAAAACGATAACATTAATGATGTTCAGATAACAAACTGCTATTCAACTAAAGGTATATATTTTTTTTTAATTTTAATATTACATACTACATTTTTTACAACTTTATATTACTTTACTTATATATTGTGTACGTAGTTCTTTTATTGCAATTTAAAGCTTAATCATCAAACCAAAGCTCTCAGTAGACACAGGCTTCATTTTTATACAAAAATATTTTGCCTGATTTTTTACTAATATTTAGTTTATTTTACGGCAAATCAAACCCTGCTTTGATTACTATTACCGATGTTTTCTTTTTACTGTAATAATGTTATCAAAACTTGTTTAACTGTTGTATACTTATTTTTATTTTCTAGGTGCAGAAACCAATGAAATTAAAAGCTACATATACATTAGCGGAGGAAAAAATGATGAAAAAAATCACGAAAACTGTGTTTTGAAAATGGACACAAACATGGGTAAATGGAATCATTTTAAAACTATGAATACACGTAGAAGTGAACATCAATCCATAATAAAAGGAGATCAAATGTATTTGATAGGCGGATATAATGGATCAGACTACGTTGATTCCGCTGAAAATGAGACCATATCTCTTAACGAGGAATTAGCTACCAAAACGTTTTCTTTCATGCACAACAAACGGCTAAGCTTTGGAATGTGTTCTTTTGCAGAATGTGTTTTTGTCGGAGGAGGATATAAAAACTCTTCTGAAGATATAGACAAATGCGAAGTCTACAGTTTTGAAACTTGTGAATGGACTGAAGTTTCTAGTATGAACACTAAACGAAACGAATTTACTCTGACTTATTTTCAAGGAAAAGTCTGGGCTATTGGCAGTTATAACCACTCAAATGACACAGATACATGGCTGGACACAATAGAAACATTCGATATTACAAAAAACAAATGGAAAACAAGCAATTTGAGGCTCCTAACTGAACGATCTGGACATAGCACTGTTGATTACCACAGAAAACTCTTTGTTGTTGGTGGCGATAAAAAAGACTCATTTTTAGCTTCTGTTGAAGTTTATTCAAGCGAAACCAATCAGTTTAGTTTTGTTGCTTCAATGAATATCCCACGATGTTATTTTGGATGCTGCTTTGTAAATTCAAGTTTGTATGTGATTGGAGGTAATTTAGATTACGACACTCTAACAGATGAAGTTGAGATATACGACATTGAAAAAGATGAATGGAGAAGAGGTCCGAGTTTGCCTTTATAATTGGCTGATTTTGCTTGCTCAAACACTTAACGACCAGTTCTCATTTTACAACTCTATAATTTATTATTGCTCTGAAACTTTATAATTTCTGCTCATATTATAAGAATCAGCTAGTTATATGATATATAACAATATTTTTAGTTCCATGTTGTTAATAAAAAAGTTTAAGTTTGTCTAGCTCTAAATAAAAGCTTGTATAGTTTTAACAAGTATAATATTTTTGTTAACTATATACAAACTAAAGTGATTGACTCACAATATTTTTCTTGTTTTCAATAAAGTTGTTAGTGTAAAACTTAACTATTTCTGTTTTAATAGGCTTTATCTATACAAAAAACTTTTATCTTAAAAAAATAAATATTTTTAACGAAATATAATTTTAATAGTTAAAATGAACACCTTAAGTTTTATTTTATTACTATATCCTACACATATTGTTTTAATTTACTATGTGTATTTTCCTTTACTTTCTTTTTTTTTTGTTTCGTTTGTTTTTTCTATATAAAATAAAAAAAACTACTTTTTTAATTGTATCTAAGTATGTGTAAATAGTTCTAATAAAAAATAAACTAACCATCGAATTTACTATAAGAAAAGTAATTTTTATATAAATACTTATTACTAAATACTAAATTATAAATTTTCAATAAAAAATTACTTTACTTATAGTCCTTTAAACTCCAAGCTGAAAAAATGCCCATATTATTATAAAAATAGTATAAATAAATAATTGCACAAGAGTTTCTAGAGTGTTAAAATAGATTAATTAAACATTTCTAAATTAAGTAATTTCAGTTATGTCTTAACTGCAATTGTTTTTATTACTCTGACGGTTAAAAATATAAGCTTATGTAAAACTCTAATGTATTGTTTAGTATAATTATCTTTTCTTTTAGTAGTAAACATTTTTTGTTAATTTTAGTATGTAGCTTTCTATTCAAGAAATTACTCTTTCATTTTAAAATAAATTATTTTCTATAGATTAAGTTTTCATTTTTTGTTAATTTTAATATATAGCTTGAAAACTTGATCTATAGAAAGTAAGTTATTTTATAATAAAACAGTAACTTCTTTATTAGGAACTTAATGATTGATATTAATAGTACAAATTGCGACAATGTTAAAACTATCCTGTATACAAGGGGTTGGCAACGATTTTAGTCGGCGAGCTAGGTGTGAAAAAATTAATTTGTGTATAATCTAAAGCATTTAAGTTGCATTCACGAAAATTACTCAGTTATTCAGCGACAAATGATAATTTTAGATGACCATTCTTTTTTATTTCTAAATTTAAATTTTAAATTTTTTACAAGTTTTACTTAAGCTTGTTTTTTTTCTCTTTATTTGAACTATCAAAATATTTACAGTTAGTTTGAAAATTTGGTTTAGCAGGCCAGATTCACAAGCTTGCGGGCCGCACTTATATTTCTTTCAAGCTGGATTCTATTGTTGGATAAATCTTCTAAATGTTGGCGGGTTGCTAATTTTTGTTTTGCATTTTTTAGTTATAGCCATCATCGTTGCAAAAATACATTCGAAATTGTTGCTAAATTGGATTTATTTATATTGATACTATTTTTATCAAACAATAAAATATGCAATAAAAGCAAGAGAGTGGTTAAAATTTATATTACAGTAAATAAGTTATTTGAATTAAAGGTCAATAAACTAAATTCAAAACTTAATAATTACATTGATACAATAAAAACTAACAACGGAGCCAGTAAGTTTGATCAGACCTATTCAGTTAAATCAACCAATGGTGGTTACTGTTTTGTCTGCATATTTTTAGCTGTTATTAAAATTTAATTTTACTTTTCTATTTGATGTTTACAAAGAAAAGACAAGTGCAGTAGTAATTTATCAATCTTCTGTCCTTACTTTGAAGGGTAAGCAACATTTTATGAAGAACAACTGAATTTACTTAAAAGGCTATTCGCGGGCCACGATGTTTTGAAAAGTTTCAATTTTAAAATAAGTGTCAAATACAACTGCGAATAACTAATAAAATAAACATTATTTAGGCAGCAGTTTACTGACAAGAAGGTTTTTTTTCATTATCAATTAGCACCAATTGCTTTTTTTTCATTTAATATTTTTAAGTAAACGGCATGCAAATTATTTTTAAGGTCATATTTTACCAAACAATTTATGTTTAAACTCAAAGTAAATTATTCAAATTTTATCAGCAAACTTTAGTATATTTACTAAAATTAAATAACAAATACAAATAACTTGTAGAAAATTATTTAACTATTTAAACTATAAAAGTTTTAGAAATTAATTAGTTTCACGATTTGTTTTAAGCTAAAAAACTGCGTTTTCTTTTAAGCCCCGCCTATAGGACGTAGTTCTCATACCCCAGGTCTGAATAAAATATATGTTTAATTTTAAATTTGTAATATAATCTAAATAGTTAAAATTGTGCAGACCAAGTCTTATCTACGTTTTTTTAATGCGATTCCGGTAGATCACTAATCTAAAAAAATATTTAGTTTAAAATCATACCTAACTATTATCAATATAAAGTAAAAGAATTTAAAGTGAACACTGATTTTTGCTTATGTGCAGATATAGTTTATGTGTAGGCAATGATAAATTCAAAAGAGGCCAATAAAAACCAGTTTTTCCTTCAATAATAATATAACTAGTCGGCCGTGTTTATTTCGTTTGTTATCCTTAATATTTTACTTTTAAAAACGTTATAAACAGCTGATTCTAAGTTAACTTTACAAACCAACGGACTTCATCAGTCTTTCTTGTCCTTTCATATGTGTGGTGATATGAAAAAAAATTAGCTCCTTGTCTGTTTAAACCTTTACGAAGTTTACTTTATAAGCTGATAAAATCTTGAAACGAAAACTTTTCTTTACATGATTTTCACTAATGTCATTACAAATTTTAAATTTATATAATTACCCGTTCAGAGCATTTATGTGACCTTACACGAGGTTTCAAGGGGGGAATCTAGAGTTTGCGCCATCTCATGGTTTATTTAAACCTTTTTTTTTAAAGACTGACATCAGACAGTCTTTTGAAATTAAAGAAAGTCTACAGAGCCGAAGCTTGGATTTTTGTATGGCGTGAGACTAGCTCAAGTTCTCAAAAAGTTTTATCATACTAATTCGATCATCAGACCACAAGCCTTTGGTAGACTGAGATCTATGTCAAATGATCGAATTGGTATGATAAAATTTTGTATAATTTGAGCTAGTCTCACGGCATAAAAAAGTCATTAGACATAGATCTCAGTCTACCAAATTTAGTCATCAGCAATGAAAAATTAGAAATCTGAACAAAAGTACATACAAATCAAATTCTAACAACCAAAACATCTTACGACTCACTACTTTAGAAATTTTACTACACTTGTCTTATGTCTTACATTGTTGTTATTTAAACAAAATAGTTCTTTTGATTTATGTGTGTAAATAGAAATATGTACAATTTTTATAAAAACTTGCCTTAAAAGTAATAGCTGCTATGTTTTTATTTTTAATCACACTATTTTTATAAGTTACAGTAACCACTCGCTTATTTACGCACATTGTGTCCACAGAAAAAGTGCGTAAAGATATGAGAGATCGTAAAGAAACGAGAGTAACCAAATATACTCACTATAATGGCTGTTTATTAATATTGCTTCTAGTTAAAATCAGACTGGGCACTTTCCCCTTTTTTAACTATTTGTTTACTTCATTTATAAATATGAAAACAACAGATAAAACTATACATATATTAAAAAAAGGATTTGAATTTCTAAAAAATAATAGTAATACGAGTAGAAATAATTTTACTATTTTAATAATAAGTAGAAATTATCTTTATCTTTATTTATATGTGACATTTATATTCTATTCTACTTAGCAAATTCAATTTATAATTAAGCATTTCTTTACAGTTATAAAATGGTGTTTATTAATATATAGGGCAAGACTGCTGTATTATTTCTTTGTGTTTTAAACTCTTATTATTTCATTATTAAACTCAGTCATGTTTATTTCAAAATTTTGATTTAATCTCTTATTGTTAACAAAATTTCTGATATACTGAGGTATAACTAAATGTTTATCAATTAGTCAAGGAACATAAATTTACAAAGTTTAAAAATATAGAGAGGTGTGTTAGCATTCAAAAACATATATTTTAATTTAAAAATATACACTAAACCTAATTTGTGCAATATTAAAAAAAATAAAAAAATTTATTTTCTGAATTTCATAGAATTCTGAAATGCGTAACTAAACGAGAGTGCGTAACGTCACGAGTGCGTAAATATCCGAGAAGTTACTGTATAAACAAATCGTTTGTTACGTCAAATAATAATTTTGATACAAAAAAATAACTAAAAATTTGTTTAGCCTCATGATTAACAACAGTTGGAAGTACAAAAAGATCTGCTTCTTTTATTTTGAAATATTTTCAACTTATGTTCACTCAGAAGTCGGAAAAGGACGAACGAGAAAGGAAACTTCCTACCATGAGCGCCACACGTACCTGAAGCGCCCGCGGGCAGAAGTCTGGGGAAACCGAGTTTAAACACGAAATATTTGCTTAGCTGACAATTACGCGCTGGGTATTGAGCGTCGTCTACTGCTTGGCAATTGAAAACATTTTCTAGGACGTGTACAAGTTCACAGCGGGAAGCATGTATGCCCACAAACAAAACAACGACACTCGCAGAAAACTTGTTTACTTGATGGGGTGTTACGAAGGTTACAGGGACAAAAAACAAACTAGGTGGAAGACCTCGACAGGGAAGTAGCTTGATTGGAACTAGTCGACCGTTTTGAACCACTTTGAAAGTAATAATCGGTTGGAACTGCAGGACTTCGGGTTGAGGTGATGAATGGAAGAGCGCAGAAAATGGATGTTTTGCAGGGGAAGAAATTATTTTGGTCAATGGTCGCCTCTGTGCACAATTCGTTCAACAACGAAAATTACAAAAAAATTCTGCCGACACAAACTTTATTTTCTAATTCCAGAGCTTCTGCAAAGACGATTCGAGAGGTCCGGTGGCTTTCAGGTAGTCTAAAAGTGTCTAATTTGATAATTTGGTGCACAGTTTCATGCGGAGGTTTTAACTTTCAAACGACCGGTAGCATTGGACAGCCGTGCGTGGCAGCTAAGTCCTCGACCCACGTAGAGCAGATTGATGAAATGATGAGAAATGATGTTTCTGAAGGTGAGGACAGTTTCTCCAAACTTGATTTTTAAGCATAAAGGATCGACGCGGGAGAGGGGACCCTCTGCATCATGATCCTTATTTCAGCAACAAAAAGCAAAATATTATAATATAGCTTGTACTAGTACTGTTATAAGTACTGTTCAATTTCTAAGAAGACCCGAAAGATCTTGAACAAAACCGGGTTGCACCACAGGGGTAGCTTGCAGGTGAAATTTCAAATGATTGTGCCAACACGAAGACTATCAAAATGACAAGTATGATAAGCAGAACATTGCAATGATATTTCTTTTCGGTGATTTCCAAGCTGAGTTTGATAAGCCGTTGACAATGATTACTGATCGCAGTGTGAAAGACTGCAAAGTGTTTAGATGGAAAGATAATTGTGAAACTGAAACTACAGAAGACGAAAATCCTCTGCAAGTGAGGAAAGTAGATATTTTAGATGAAAAAAGGTGCAGCTCTCTCATGTTAAACCCAAGTGCTATTAAGTTGCTTTATGGTCATCATGTTTTTACTGAACAAGAATCTTGTAGACCATTAGTGTTGAAGCAGAAACCAGTTTAATTTACAATGATTATATACATGAAAACCATGGAGTTAACGAAGTCGCGTCTTTAAATGGATACCTCCGCACGAAACCGTTCACCAAGTTACCGAACTGAACACTTTTCGAATGCCTGTAAGCCACCGGACCGTCCGAGTTTACAGGAGCTCTGAAATTCGAAACTGGAGTTTGTCTCGGATTTTTTGTCGTTGAACGATTAGTACAAGTAGTCGACCGTAGACCAAAAGCATGTCTTCTCCTGCAAAACATCCGAAATTACTCTACAAATTAAACTTGTTCTTGCTTAAACACAAATGGTTGATCTTTTTAGTTTTTTTTTTCAGTAGAAACATGATGATTATAAAGCAACTGCATAACACTTTGATTTTCATGAAAGAGCTGCACCTTTTATCACCTGAGATACCTACTTTGCTTGCATTGGATTTTCGTACTTTTTAGTTCAGTTTCACAATTATCTTCCAATTTAAAAACTTTGCAGTCTTTCACATTGCGACCAATAATCATCTCAACGGCTTGACAAACTCAGCTTTGAAATAAAATTCATCGCGGAGAGTTATCAACGCAATGTTATACTTATCATATGTTGGAAAAATAGTTGTTAAAGTAACTAGATGTGGTTTGAACCCATCTTTTGCTGAGGATGGCGCCATGACAAGTTATAATATAATCTTGTTTGTTGCTGTATGTTGTTGAAATAAGGAGCGCAATAAAGAGGGTCCCCCACTCTCGCGTCCGATCCTTGCTTCTTAATAATCTAGTTTGGAGAAATTTTCTTCACTTTTTAATCAATCCGTTATACGTAGGCCGAGAGCTTAGCTGCCACGCACGGCTGTTTGAAATTTAAAAATTCGGCATGAAATTTTGCACCAAAATAAAAACTAAAAGTTTTGTTAATATGAAATTTAGCACTTTCGGTTAATATTTAACACTAGCATGTTAATGTTATTTGTATTAGAGAACAACTAGAAATAATTGTGAACCGGTCAAATATACACGAAGACACTTTTGCAACAAGGGTCATTTATGCAAGAGATTTAAAATAAATTGTAAACAAAACAAAAAATAATAATAGAATTTAATAAAAATTGAATTATTATTGATAAATTGAAAATTTGAAATTGGTTTTATAGACCAATAAAAAAAAAGAAAATAAAAAAGATACCGACCGAGGGTAAGGATTAATGGTAACAGTGATAGGAAAAATTTTAAAAGTATTAATAAAGTTAATATAAAAACACTAGAATATAAAAGAATAAATAAAATTTTAATTAGTAAAAAAAAAAGCAAGAAAAAACAATAACTGACCGAGGAAAAGGGTTAAGGCTAACAGTGGTAGTAATAATTAAATAAATGAAAATTGAAACCAACAAAGTTACTTAAAAAAAGATTAGTGAAAGTAATGTCAACCCGTGCAAAAGTAATCTTCGTGCAAAAATTTCCCTTCGTGCAAAAGTGTTACCTTCATGCATTTTTGACACCTGCCCACTATATTTATACATATTTTTTCAATGCACTTTTATTAAACTCTATAAGGCGGGCTCAGTAACCACTAGAGATTTAAAAAATTACATTAACTTATTTACATAAAATTACTAATTATTCACTATATTAAAAGATGCTTTCCAACTTTTTATGTTAACGTAAAATAAAATCATCCAAAATTCAGTGTCAACCAAAACGGAATATTGACAATTAGGTACAGGGATAGTACTTTTTATTTTGAAGGTAGACTATCTAGAAGCGCTAATCAAAATACGTTTTAAGTTTTATTTAAGCGCTGGAAACGAACAAAAAAAACGATTTTTTTTTTCATTTTTTACTCCAAACCGCCATATTGGTTAACAGTTGAGACGAAAATATGTAAACGATTTCTGAAATTGTTAGCTGTAGTTTGGTATTTCGTACTCTTGTATACCTGACAATATGAACTAAATAGTTTTATAAATTGTTGTTTAACAACTACTTCTTAGTTAAACTCAAATAAAAAATTCAAGCTTGTATTATTAAAAAGTCCCATGTAGAGACAAAAATCAAATTTGACTTAGAATACATACGTACTCTTTGTAACATTTGTTATCTAGATTTCCAAAATATAATTAATCAAAAGTTAGCATTAAATAAAAGTGTTTTTCACTGTTGTTTTGAAAGTTGTTTTTAAGTTTAAACCATTCCAGGGTGTTTGCAAAAATTTTTAATATTTCTTTTCTTGTGCCTGTAAAAAACTATTTCTGAATCGTGTGTTTTGTTTTATTAATAAACTGATAAAAATAATCTGAAAAACTATTGAATTTACTTTTTAAAACTAGTGAAACGGTCTTTAAGGTAAACACAACACTTTACATCAACTCTCTTAATCATCTAAATTGCTTTTTTAGTTCATAGGTATTAAAATAACTATATATATTTATGATTTAGTGTTAAACTTTAGTTAACAGTTCTCAATACTTTGTAAAGTAAAAACTGTTATCGTTAAAACTAAAAATAAACACAGATTTTTATTTAATAAGTTTCCACAAATTACTACTTAATTATATCCATACAAATTTTTACCTTAAACATTTTGAAAGAATCTTAGCAAACAACATTTCTACAATCAAATAAAAGCATATTAACAGTAAGCCTATTTAAGTAAGTAGTTAAATCTAAGTTTGAGTCCTACATCATAATACTTGTAATTTTAATGCAAATTGTTTATTGTTTTGCAATAATTCCTTGTTTCCTAATAAGATTTAATTTAATGTACAGTTAAGTATCAAAAAAATTCAAAAGCTAGAAATATTTTCTTTTTAAAGTAGTAAAAATATTTGAATTCTATTTATGAAATTATATAAAGAATTTAAGAAATTGTTTATTTCTAGTATGTTTTTAACTTGAAAAGTAAATACTTTATACATATTTAGAATGATAAGTACATTTTAAAGTCCGTCTGAGCTTAAAAAAACTGAGTCAGGAATTTTTTTCAATATTTTTTATTATACTCTTTTCCTAACCTGCCTTAATTAAATTGGTCAAAACAAAGCATAAAACTTATATGTAAAACTAAAAATAACATGAAAAAAAATTCTTTTAATGCTGACTAGGTTTTTTCAGCTCAGACTGACCTTTCAGAATAGTAGTTCTTGCATGACAAGTTTGAGGAATATTTAGAATGTGATTGTGAAATTATCATGTTTTATTACAATTTAATAGTTAATATGACATAATCAGCTAATACAGGGATCAGCAAATTGCGGAATGCGGGTCAAATTCAGCCCTCAAAGACAAACATTGCGGCCGTAATATACTTTTCAACTAAAAACATACTTTTTTTAAACAATACAAAAATTACTTTTACGGTGAAACTTACAACTATCCTCTAAAGCTAATCACTTTTTATTGTTATATATTTGGCTTTAATAGTACTTTTAAAACTGTTTTTTTTTTTCCTTAAATGATTGAGCAAGACATTCTTTCAGAGTTTTTTAAAAGTGTTTGTTATGGTTATCTGCTTATTTTTATTACTAAAAATTTTATAAAAATAATCATTGTTCGATCGTTCATCATAAAACTACCTGATATACATATGTATATAATAATCAAGTATTAGCTTGTAAATTTTTTTTTTCACTCTTTTTACATCAATTGATCTTTAATAACTTCAAAAACTTAAAGCTTCATTTTTAATGATGGTTTAAATTTGGCCTTTTTCTTTAATTTTCAGTTTGCATATGTTATACTATTTCAAGTTTAACTTAAATGTATCTTATATGTTTTGTTTTTAAGAAAACAAATAAAGTGATCTCAACTATTGGAGGAGAAATAATTAATTTATTCTTTCAAAAAATTATTTTTAAAAATAAGTTTCGGTCAAAGATCTCGTCAGTGCTTAAAAAAATCTAAAAATATGTGTGACAGTCATGGAAAATAGTATTTAAACAATAAAATTAAAAAAAAATTCATTTTTTACTTAAAAACCAAAGATTGAATTTAAGTTTAAGTTTAATTTAGTTAAATATCTTCTTAAATAACAATATCAAAATAAATTCAATCATATCAAAATATGCCTTAATCAAGGTTTAGTTTTATTGAAAATAACATTTAGTTGTCTATTGGCTTTTAAAATAAATAAAAATGTTTTCAAAGATCATGCGCATACTAAAATCTTTATACACTTAGAAAATACATAATACTATTTCAGTTCTATATTGTCACAGTTTATTAAGAACTTCAATCAAGTTTAGTAACATATATCAGTCATAAAATTAAGTTTATATAAGAATTTAAAACCTTTGAAATTGGTATTAACTAATCATAGTATGTTAAAAATAAGAAATGCGGCTTTGAGCTAGTTTTAACAAAAAATATCAAATAATTGGAGGTGTAAGGAATGAGAAATTATACTTTCAAATATTAAAATTAAATAGGTCAATGAGAGGTTCTTAACAGTTCTAATAAATAAATTCATTAGTATTTAAAAAAAAGTTTGTATTATCTATCTCCTTTACCAAGCATTGTTTTGCGACAAGGTTGGTGGTTCAAACCTAAAGTGTTCATGCTTCTTACATCCTTTTTAGATTGAAGCACTTTAGCTCCTGGTGGGGGTTCGATCCTCCTCTGGGGTACATATACACGAGGCGTTGAAGGTTTTTGTAAACAACTTGTCGGCCTTTTATTACCAGGAGTGAAACTTATACCATTCCTATGCAAAGGATTTTTCGCAGGTGGGGGAGGTAATGTGGGGAAGCTAGATTCAGGTTCAAAAAAATTCTTTGATGCGATAACTTGAGACGCTTGTGATGGTTTTGTCGCCTGACTGTAACGTGTGTTTCCAGGGTTGTTACATTGAGCTGTTTTTGTTTGTTTTACGTTAGACCCTGCTGCTCGTTTTGGTATAGCAGCCTGATTGAAAGGTGGGTTTCCATTGTTGTTGCATTGAGCTGTTTTAGTTTGTTTTGCTTTAGACCTTGTGCTTGTACTGGTTTGGCCGCCTGATTATTTTTATTTCCAGGGTATTTACTACCAACTGTTTTTCTTCGATCTTCTTTCGGTTTGACCGTTTGACTCCACCTGGAGTTTCCACCACTAAACATATTTTCAAACAAAGGCTTTGCGCTTTCCAGATCTGGAAAGTCAATTTGATCTGTTGAAGATGAAACATCAGGCTTATTAACCCTTTTCGGATTTAGTGGGAGTTGAGGTTTATGAGTGTTTGTTTCTTGGTTTAATCAAGGATAATTTTGTGTACTGTTAATTTCAGGAACTGGTGCAGGAGTATCATTATGTTCTGGTCTCTGATTTCTCGTGTAGCGCCTTCTTGGAGCTTCTAATTGAATCATTCTTTCTTCTCTCTGTTTTTGTTTACTCATACTACCCTTGTAGTATTTCAGGTTGTGAACTTGCAAGTCAAATTGCGATGCAAAAGCATTAGTGAATTTATCATATTTACAGCTGTCTTTTTCACATACAAAATGGTTTTCCTCGAAGTGCGTGCGAAGATCTTCATATTTTATAAAGTAGTAGTTGCCCTCTATAGCTTCAATATCATCTCGTCTGTCACAAATGTGACAAAAGAAGTGATCCTTACGCCGATGTTTGTACAAATGATCTTTGTCATAAAAGCGATGCCAACATAAATGGCACTGAGGATGTCCCTTATGAGATGTGTTTTTACCTTCACCTACACATTTGTGGATGTTTAGTTGTTTATCGGTATAATAACTGAACTTACTGTAGAATTGGTGATCATGGGTTAAACACAAGCCACAATATTGTACATTATGTTGTTCTCTCATGTGTTGTTTGGTTTCGCTAATTATTTTGTCAGCAGGCCTGTCAACACAAATAGGACACCTTGGAGCTAGTACTTTATTGAACAGTTCTTACAGTCTTTCTGAAGTAAAAAAGTAAGCTGCTTTTTCGTACTTCTTAGAACAGCCTTGTTCTAACAAATTTAACAGTCTTGTGTTTGTAAAGCTAGAAAAATGTAGCAGTTTATCAGATATTATAACTTTATCGAGCTCAGCCTTACAAATTGGACAACTGTACTCTTTCGAAAGTAGACGCATCTTCATTGAACACTTCATGCAAAGTGTGTGATTGCATTTAGAAATGGCGTACTGTTGTATTTCATCACTGCATATAACACAGGTGTTGTCAGATTCATCAAAATCAGCCTGATGTTGATTTACATCTTCTGTTTTACTTTCTACGTGAGTTTTTCTGCTGAAGCCATCTCTTTCAAACCCTTGAATTGCTTCGTGATCATTACGCGGGCGTCCAGCAATATCTCCAAAGTTTTAGAGCTTTTTTCATATTGCTCATGACTAGTAGAGGTGTTATCTCCAGCTCTGCTTAAGGTTTTACAGTCGGTCATTTATAATTACTACAAAATTTTCTGGTAAAATATTGAAAATAATTGTTTGTTTTGTTTACGATTAAAAATGTCATTTATTTTGAATATTTAAAAGATATTCTAGATAAGTAATTTAAAAGACTTTAATAATATTATAACTACAACTTTCCTAGTTTCATTAAACAATAATAAGTTCTATTTATTCATACAGTAGAACTAAGACTTTATGGAGAGATTTGTTGTTTAAATAAACGTCTTGTTATTATATACATAAAAAGCACACATGCAAGCATATTCAAAAAATAAATTTGAATTTAGAGTTATCAAATTTATGCAGATACTATTGCAATCAACTGTTTTCTTCTAACGAATGCCATAGATCAGAGTTGCTTTATATGTACTAGCTTGTGAAATATTTTTATAATTTTTCTTTTCAAAAACATTTATGATTAGCTTTAAAATTAAGCATTTTAAGTAGTGTATCGTCTTGAAAAAGGTAAAAGCAAAATAAAAACTGAAAATATTTGTTTACAGAAAAACGATATGATACTAAAATACATTATAGTTTAAGAAGTCAAGAAACTATTATAAAAATTATCCAACAAAAATTTTTGAAATTTTATTTCAAAGCTAATTTGCTGTTAACTTAAACCTAAAAGTTTGTCAACCAAACAAATCTAGACTAGTTTGCACAGATTTCAATTACCTTGAAGCCCACTGAACTACATGTCACTAAAAAGCATGAAGTCAAAAGTTTTCCATTTTTTCATGATTTCATCCTCTGTTTTTGTATTATTGAAGTTTTCAGTTTTGAAAATAGAAGAGCCTTTTTAACAGTGGGCATACAAATCTTTTAGTTTTACCTACTGAGTCTTTTAAGCCAAAACTTTAAGTGACTTAAAACTAATTACATAAACAAGCAAGCTTTTATGAGAAAGTTACGCAAAAAAAGTAAGAGCAACCACTGAAACTAATCAAGCTAAAATACATCAAATTATTACAAAGTCCGTACAAGCATGAACTTTATAAAAAAACTTTTAAAAGACAAAGTCAGTCTGATTTTATTAAATATTTTTAATAAGTTCTACTAGCTTGAGTTGGTCTAAATTTTTCAAGTATTCGAAAATAGCTTTAAGGGAAGCCTGAGTGAATGGCAATTTTTGAACTGCTTTATTTATAGTAATAAAAGTAAAATTGCAAATATTTAAATTAAATCTTTTTGCTGAAGATTGCATTTAAAAGTGATTTTACCTGTTATTCAATTATTTAGGTATTTACTTCGTTACTTTCAAATTAAAACTGCAGAACAAGATCAAATTTTGCTCACATACATTCATAATAGGCATGCCACTTTTTAAGTCAAAAAAAAAAATTAAGTGACCAAAAACTTTCCTAAGTAAACTTATACTGTCTTTAAACATGTTGAGTTTTTTCAAATCCTTAAAAAAATTTTAACTTTTAAAAATTGTAAATAAGTTTTTCATCAAAATTGGTTACAAAAGAACAAAATATTGTAACTAAATCAACTAAACCTTATTTTTAGATATGTTTAAATATTTCCTGAATTTTTTTAATATTTTAACGCTATCTAAGTTTACAAAACTATACAATAACAAAACCTGAGTTCTTCTGATTTTTAATAAAACTCTTTTACTTTTTTGAGTCACCCAAGGTTTTCAAATGTCTTCAAATTATCCTGAGTGTTTGGCAATACAGTCATAGCAAATGAGAAAAGCATTTAGTTTTTGTGGGCCACCTTGATGTGTTTACTAAAACAGAAATATGTACAATTTATTGCTAATTGTCAACAAATTTTTTTCATAAATTAACAACCCTCACTCAAAGTTCAAGTTTTTCATTTATCCTTTTTTCACTATTTTTGCCTTCAACCAAACTGCAAAATTTTTGAAAGTTTGAGGACATTTTTTGCCAAATTTAAACAACATTAATGAGATAACTGTTGAAAAATAATAATTTAACAAATTATAATAATTTTTCAACAGTTATCATATTATAATATATAATGAAGTTATAAACTGAAATAAAATATATTAAGTCCTTTATTTTTATCACATAAATTGTTCAGAGACACAAAATCTTAGAAACTATAAAAACTTTACTGTACTTAAAATATAACTACACACAGGGTTGCCACTGATAAAGTAAAAAAAAATTCCAGAGTGACAAAAAACTGTTCTGAGTAGTCTGGAACTTTTAAAATTCTTTAAAAATAAACTTTTTAATAACTTTTTAAAATCAATAAAAATCAAATTTTTTAGAAATATTGTTTATAAAATTACAACATATTAAAACTTTATCTTCTAAATCTCATTCAAAATTTAGAAAATAGGTTTGAAATTTTAAGGAATCTACAGCTATCTTGATTATTTCAAAAAAATAATATATAAACTGGCCTGAGTTGTCATGAGTGTGTGGCAACCCTGATAGTTTTTATTTATAGACAGTATTTAGATCAGTATAGATATATATTAAAAATCAACTCAATTTTTTTATTTACTTAACTTTTAATTATTTTTTACTTAAATATCTTCGTTTTTTCTCATTTAACTTGAAATATTATCTGATTTGGTTTTTTTTGAGCTTACTAGTGTCAAATGTCAACTATTTTCGACTTTCTTCAAACTTAACCGACAAATTATAATTAGAGGGTTGTCACTTGTTTTAAAAAAAAGTTTCAAGGTTTTCAAAATTTCTTCCAGGTTTTTAAAAGTACACATTTTTGGGTCTAAACTTAGTTTAAAGTTAAGTGTAAGGTAAGAAACTGTGTTAAACAGTATAAAAACTTTAAAAAGATACTGTTGAGCTAATTTAAATATGTTTTTTAATGGAATTTTTTTTCTAATATGATAGATTTTTTGAGTCAAATTGAAATTTTACTACTGAACATGAGAAAATTGTTACAATTCCAGGTTCTTTGTGCCTAAATTGTCAAATTCCAGGATTCAAGGAAATTTAGTAACCCTGAATTAATGAGATATTTTTAAAAAATGAATTAAGATTTTTTCACGATTCATTTCATCTAGATAAAAAAAAACAAACATATTTAGTAAAACCTCTAGATTAATTTTTTTAATAATTAATCATACTAATAAATTCCTATTTACAAAATTTATCAAATATATTTCATAACATGTTTTCAGTAAGAGACAGGACATATATACAGTTTACATATACTTCATCTATACAGTTAAAGTGTTTTGTAACCAAAATGACAGCTAACTTTATTTAATTGGGTTGTCTTCAAAAAACTTTTTTACATGCTTGCAGAAAACAAAATGGTTTAATTTTAAAAAACAAATTTAAGCTACAGTGAGTAAAATGAAAGTAAGTAGCTTTGAGATTTAAATTTTTTTAGACATAGAATAGAAAATAGCATACAATAAAAATATATTTACAAGCATCTATTTTATACTAAAGGCGTTTTTTGCTCTTTTTTTTAAGTAAGATAATTTATTTTAGATATTGACTGTTTCAAAAAAACATAAGCTTTAAGGACCATTATATCATGACCATATACAACGAATTATAAAAAGTATTTTATAATCTATTTATTTATTTTCTGCGAGCTGGGTTGCAAAATTGTTAAAAGCAATAAATCTGAATACTGAATAAATGTTTGTTTGATATAACTTAAATTTTAAAGCACGAACATTTTTTTTCAAATTACGCTTATCGTCACTATGACATATAGTTTGTTATCCGCACCAACACACGCTGTTTAAACTTTTTAAAAGATAAGTGCTATTTGTTTTTTGACACATTTTTTTTACTTGTTATAACACATAGAGCTTTTTTTTAGTATTTTTCAGAAGATCTAAAACAAATTAAAATTTTTAAGGTGTTAACATTTTAAACTTTTACAAAATTTAATAGTTCAAACACTCATAAGAATTATAATTAGTCAAAAATTTCTTTATCGTTCATTTAAAATTTATATTATAATTTAAAAAATAAGTTTTAAAGTTTATTTGTATATTCTTATTACATCTTTTTCCTAGTTGGGCATCTACAAAAATTTTCTCTGACTTTTTTAGTTTTGAACATTGAAAAAATAGTATTACTTTCGGCAGCAGACACAAGCCATTTGTAGAATATTGATAAAAAAAAACAAACTTTGCTTTTTTTAATAAATAAATACATAATATGAAAATTTATTTACTAACTTCATACACAGCTTTATTTTTATTTTTTAAAGCTGCCTTTTTGAATAACTGTTTTTATATTTATTAGGTTTTTAATTGATATTTTTGTTATTAAAATGGGAAAAATAAATTGAAGAAAAAACGTTTTTATAGTAATCTTAAGTTTATTTCTATATTTTTACTACTTTAATACTACATCTCAGAATGTTGGTTTTAGTTGTAAGGTTTTGGAAATGTCTTCATTCATAATATTGTTATAGCAAATGACGAGTAAGAACTCACTCTCCCCTCTGCAACTATAAAAGTTTTCTGAAGATCAAGTGAGTTTGAGCTCATCACATATTATCCCACCTGCCCTATCTTTTAACCTATCAATTAAAAATTTTACCTTTTAATTAAAAAAATAAAACTAAATCTATCAATAAACAAAAAAAGTAGAGCTTTAAACTAACCAAATAAAAAATAAAAAAAAACAATACTAACCTTTTATTGAAAAAAACCCTGGTGACACGTCGTTTGGCCAACACTCAAAAGGTTAAAATCTCAACATTACAAACCACATAGTGTGGAAAAATCATGAAGCTCAAACCAAATGATAAATCAGCAGAACTTTCAGAACATCTTTACCCTTAGTCCTTACCTCTAACCCATATCACCAATTTTTTTTAATCTTCACCCTTATCCATAACCCACTTTACCCAAGCATATAAAAATAAACCAAATAAAAAAGATTCATTACCTAAAACTTGAAAAAAAATAAGTAAAATATTAGCCAATCAGAAGCAATCTTAGAACTGCATCCCTCAGAATCTGTTTACAATATATATGGTGTGAGGCTCAATGACTCCAAGGTTTTTCTCCACATCAATCCATTGACCATAAGTGTGAGGTTTCACACATTTTTTCTCTCTTTCAAGATATATCTTATCAGCGTACAGATTGATTCATTTCTGCTTCAATTTATAAATAAACACTTCTGGAAACTTTCTTTTAAAAGTTTTTTTAATTACTACAATTTTTTTATGTTTCATTCAATGGTTTCAATCTTGCTAAGTTCAACTCAGAGAGTTTTTAAAGCCGTCATTAGGACCCCTACAGCATCAGGCAAGGCTATTTAGCTTTGCTATAAACTTACATAAGCAAAAGTCTATAGTTTGCAAAAACCATTTTATAGACAAATGTTTTTTAAATTAAACTACAACTATCAAAACTTAGTTGACACTACTTATACTTAAAATGATTTAACCAAAAATTTATGGCTCTTTTCTTCACAAGTTTATCTGCTTTTAAGACCTTTACTTAGCTAGTAGTTGGTTTAAAAATACAAAGTTTAAATTTAGTTTTGATAAATAAGAGCGCAGATTTGGAGAGTTCAATAGGTCCATTTTGGAAGGACAAAACTAGGGGGAAACAAAGATTATCGTATCATAAGTTTATCATTTTATCTTCCATTTACAGTAGTTGTGAGTACATGTTTCTTTTTTAAAATGTTAAACAGCTAAAATTATTTTGTATTGATTAGGATCAAACAACTATGTAAATATTTGTACTACTAGTTAATGTATTAAATAAAAGCCTGTATCATAATTAATGATTTCATTAACGATTAAAATTTGTTGTTGTCTTTATACAGGGTTGCCACATGCTTAGGAAAGCTAATGAAAGTTTGAAATTTTTGAAAATATAAGTATTACTCAAAGTAGTATATTTTTTTTTAAAACTCAGGATGACCCAAGTTAGTTATTTTTATATAGAAAAACTCATGGCAGTTTCAAAATTTCTCAACATCTCAGGACAGTTTATTACTAATTTTTAGTGAGATTTAGTTTCATTGGTTGGTTAGTTCATAACCATTTTTGTTAAGCAAGTTGATTTTTATTGATTTTGATTAAAAAAATGAGGATTTGAAAAGACTCTGTATGACTCAAGACAGTTTACGGTCATTCAGGACAGTTTTTTGGCCCAAAGAGTAGCAACCCTGTTTAAAGTATTAAACCTTAGTAATGCAACATTTTGAATTTGGTCAAAATATTATTAAGAATTATTTTCTCTTAAATTAAATTTTGCTCTATAAGATCATAAATAATCAATTGGGTTATATTAAAACAGATTTCTGCTCACATTTTATATTTTGTTAAATAATAACATATAGTTATATTAAATATATAGTATGTTCTTTTTGTTTAAAGATTGATTATTTTTAATGGTTTGAGATTCTGAAATAGTTTGAAAATACCGTATTACAAATATCTGTTAAAATTAAAATTAAATAAAAATACACAGTCTTATGTAAATTTTTACATAAAACTTATTATGTTTAAAATTTTGCAAATTTGCATTGACACAAAGCTAATTATTTTTAAATAGCTAAAAATGTTGTAACATACACTCAAGTTCAACTTTAGAAACTTCATTCAAAATCTAAATGTTTTCATTATTGTAAAGACTGTATTTTCGTCTATAAAAATTATTAAATTCAATTAACTTAAATATTATATATTTCATTTATATATACTATATATATTTATATATTTCATTTATATATAAGTTCATTATATATATATATTATTTTGTGACTCAAAAGTATACCTATATTTATACATTCATTACATATTTCAAAATTACAACATGGACTTTTCTAAAGCAGGTTATACCTATGTTTTTTAAGTAAAATTAAATGTTTTTAAAAAATATTACATTATTAAGAGAGGCTATGAAACTTAAAATTTTAGAGAACATTTCAAGTTGATTAAAAATTTTTTTTTTTTAATAATATTAAAAGTATACATAAATACTGAACATCTAACATTTTTGTTTGTTAAAATTTTGAGATTTTGCAAACAACAGGATGGCCTTTTTATCTGGAAAACTGTAATTTGAAAATTCAGTTGCAAGGACATTTCCTTGAAGTTTTAAGTAAGTATTTCAAAAACGTAGAAAGAGAGAGATTTTAGTGATATAGTCTTTTTTTCTTTAGTTTGCGTCTCCCTCCCATAGGAAACCTATTGTACTCTTTTGCTTTAACCTACTTTATCTCAGAAACTAGTTTGAATTTCAAAATCCTTAAAAATGAACTTCTAGCTTAGCGGAAACGTTACAAGTCAAGATAAAATTATTAAATATATGATTGATCTTAAGTAATTTTTTAAGGTAATTAGATTAAAAATAGTAACTATGCTAATATATATCTCTTTGATACACTACATATAACTTAAACTAAACAAAAAAGTTGAATTTTTTTTTTGTCTAAATATTACACATAACAATATTTTCAAAAACATTTATAAAACATATTCTGAAAACTGAACTAAAGTTTTTTAACAGTTAATTTTATACCAATTTCACAGAAAATAAAATAAAATATATTTAAACTTAAGCTATAAAACTATTTAGACAAGCTTATATTTAAATTCATTTGTTTTAAAACAAGATAGCCATGTTACTTGGAAAATCTTAAATCTAAATACTTGTTCAAAAACATAAAAATTTTGAAATCTTAGATGAAAAACATCATAAAATATGGATTTTTGTAACAATTCTATGTGTAAAGTTTTATACTATAGAGATTTATTTAGTTTTAAAACCTTTAAAGAAGTTAAGTAGTATTTTTTATTCTACAGAATACATTTAACTACACCTCAATTTAAAACCTAAAAGAAATTTGTACAAAACTAGTGACCACTTCCACTACAATAAAAATATAAATTAGTAGCAATGCAAAAAGTCTTTTTGTATTCAATGGTAAGTGATCTTTATTGTTAAGAAAGGTCTGTATTAAAATTCCAAACTTCCATGGTCAAAGATTAATTGAAGTTATGTTTTTTTCTAAATGAGGTTACTAGAAGATTCAATTTTTTTTGCTTTTGTGAAAACAAACCTTTTACTTTGTATTTTACATATTTTTATTTTCCATTATATTTAAAATTTTAAAACTAAAAATGTTTTACACTATTTAAAGAATGTTTCCCTAAAGTTTACAGACTAGCTCAAAAAAAGTTTTTTTTAGTTTCGTAGAAAATTGACAAAAAAAGTTGTGCTCTATGTGTTATGTTATGTTACTTTTTACAAAAAACTTCTAAAATTAATTTGTTTTATTTTATTTATGTAACTTACAGTTTATACTTAAAGCTTTTATATAATTAAATAGTGCATACAAAATATATAGAAATTATAGGCTTCAGTTAATACAGAATTGCCACACACTGAGGCTAGCTCGAATTTTATAAAAGGTATTTGAAAAAATCAGGCTGGTTCATTATATTCTGGGATTCTTTTGTAAATCTCAGGCTAATTAGGTATGCTTTTTAATAGATTTCTAGCTACTTAAATTTATTAATTTTAAGATTTTAAAACTTTGATCTTGAAAATTATCTTTTTTTTCTACCTATTTTGATCTGTTGTTCTAACAAAAAAAGACAATTGTTTATTTTCGAGTTTTAATTTGTCTTATAATTAGTTTTTTAATTTTCTTTCATTAATTAGGATGACTAGAGTAATTTGATGTAACTCGGGATATATTTTTTTTTACTCTCAAAAATGATTTTTGCTCTAAAACATTGAAAACCTTTTAATAACTAGTTTAAGGTATCAGTATGATTCAGAGTTGTCACATACTCTGCCTAGTTAAACTTTTCTTAAAAATACACTCTTACTAAGCTTTTTTTTTCTCGAAAAGTAGTCTAGTTTTGGAATTTCTTTTAAATTTCTTAATACATTAGGTCAAATTTTTTTGAACAGTATGATTTTTTTTTAATGTTTTTTTTTATCATAATGATACTTTAAATATACTAGTACATACTTTCTAACTTTTGCTTTCTCTTTTCTATTTTAAACTTAAGCTGAGCAACAATAGTTTGTTGTAAATCATGCAGAGTCATACACACTTAGAATAACTCAGGACAGTATAAATCCTTTAAAATTCTCAGAATAGTTTCAAAATTTTTTGAACCTTATTTCAATGTTTTTTTTCATGTAATTTCTTTTTTATAGCTTTAATTTTATGTTTTTTTGGTTAAAATTCTAATTTTTTGAACAACATGAATTTCTTATTTTTAAGTTTATTTATTTCAAGTATTTATTTATGATTTTTTTATAAATAACTAAAAATTTGAGGCTGAGGATAGTGTTTTGACTGTCCTGCTAACAACCTGCTAACAACTGTTGACAACCCTGCTTATACTTGTTACTCAGGCTGATTATGTTTTAGTTTTAAGAAAAGAAACTTAAGAATTATTTCTGAACTGCCATTTAGAGATCTAAATTCTTTTATATATAAAATATATAAAGGCAGCAACTTCAATAATTTTATTATGATATTTGTAGTATGTGATTTAGAACAAGAAGTAACTTTATGTTTAACAAACACTCCTAAAAAAGACTAAAAAGTTTCTTTTGTGTTTTGTTTGCTTATAAATTACATGTACAAGTAAAAAACTTGTATTTGTGAAATATTTCGTTATTTTTCTATTTTATTTGGACTTTAAAAAAAATTATTTTAACGTTTTGAATGTTTCAAAATATTTTTCAGTTCTTTAGTTGTTTACATAACTTTAGCTTTAAAAAAAACTTTTAATTGATATTTTCTTCAGTGTTTTTTATTTTGTAATTGCGAAATTAAAGGAACTTAGTGGTATTTTGATATTCTTATTAATAAATAAACACATAAAGATTTTTTCAAATGTTCATGTTAGTTTAGAATTTTTTATTTTGAATTTAAGGCAATTTCTAATTTTGATTAACAACCTTTTTTGACTTAAAACAAATGTTTTAAACAATCTGTCTGTTATAACTATGATATTTCAGGAAACTAAAATACGTATAATTTCATTGATGTTGGCTCTCCACTGCTGTTTTGTTGAGATTTTTTTTTAAATCTCAATATAGTTTTGAGATTTCAGGTCAGTTTTGTCTACCTTTTAATTAACATATAATTGGTTTAGCTTTAATATTTTATGACTTTGTGGTATTTTTTGTTGAAGAGCTTGGTTTTTCTTGCCTTTGAAAAATTTTAAATTGAAGAAAGAAAAATAATCCTAGGTGACAACAGGTCAGTTCAAAGTCATTCAAGACAGTTTCTCATCGATCGGAACAGTTTTGACTAAAAGGATTACAACACTGTCTAATTTATTAACAATTACTACTTTCAATGTTTGACTTAATAATGAAAACATTTTTCTTCGGTGATACAACTAGATTTATTATTATTTTAAATTATTAGCTTTTCATTTTTATTTTTTTTTTGTATTCTAAATTTTTAATTACTAGATTTCTGATTTTCTTTAACTTCTTTTGTTAAACTAAGCTAAAATCAAAAATCAACACATTATCAAGTTTTAAATATTTACAGTAAGATATCCTGATTTACTGTATAATACCAATCTTAATCGTCAGCACAATTATTGATATTTGTTGATATTAACTATACTAGATTAGAAAGCAATAATGAAACTTATTTGTTTAAGAAACAGAGTTTTCACACAGTCAAATTATTCAGGATAACTTTAATGCTATTTTCAAAGTTTGGAGACTTATGCACAGTATATTTTTTTGAAAAACTTATGCAGACACATATTTTTTTTGAATATAATTGAAAATTTTAGACTAGGTTGATATTTTGCTGAATGTTAGACTATTTTTTCTATTGATTATTTGTTGAGTTAATTTATGTTAGATTAGTTTAACGTTTATTAGTTTGTTATTAAGTTTTTGGCCAACATGTTTATATTATTCCAGTTTAAACTAGCTTAAAGAATTACAAACTGGTTTTTGGTCAATCAGGATTAATTTTTCACTTAAAAGAGTGACAAACTCTAAATTAAATTACTAAGCCAAGTTAAAATCTTAAAATACAGTACATACTTATTTGTAACAAACTTTATAAGAAAATATAGTTAAAATTTCAGTTTTTATTACTTTACCAGAAAATGTGACAATCAGTTACAAACCTGAACTTATTTTGAAATGCAAAAATTCAGTCTATGAAAGAAAAAATTTCAGCATCAAATGTACAGAGATAAAAAGATATACATTATTTTGAATTTAGCTGTTTTTAATTCGATTTTTTTTTTTGTTCTCATTTTTATACTAGATTAATATCATTTGTAAAGAATATAATACTCACAAAGTAAAATATAAAGAATTAGTTTAAGTATGTAGTTAACATTAAATAAAATAGTTTAAGATACTGTACTGGGGATTTTGTGGTGGTTGCAGATATGTGCTTAATCAATAAGTATATAAGACTAAGCCATATAACTAAAATATCATTGTGAAAAAAAGATAAACCAAATAAAATTGTTAATTAAAACTAAGATGGAATATTAAACTTCAGCTTGTGTTATAAAAAGGTTTTCAGTAAATATAAACTTAGTAATGATATATTAGCGCCGCTAGTGGGTTCCATGAAAACATATCTCATTATCATAAAGCTTTAAAAATATTTTTTTAAAAAGAAATATACTGATAAAAGTATTTACGTAGTCCTACCGCTAGCGGCGCTTTTTGAAATAGTATCTTGGGGACCAAATTTTTGTTTTGCAGTTTGGTGTACACAGATTCTGATTAGCTTGAAGATCACTGGCTTAATGTATAAATCACTAGCTAATTACATATTTGATATTTGTTCTGATTTCTGTTTTATAGTAGAATAAGATAAACAAAAATTATTAAAAACTTCTTTGCACAATAAAATACATTATATGCATACTAGTCGTACAACCATCTTGCAGAGCATTTTACCATTAAACATTTAGGGACATAAACAGAGTTTATAATATTTTTTTAAAACTAGGCATTTTTTACCTTAATTCAAAGGAGCTTTAAACTATGAAGCAAACTATACTTAAGGTTTTGACGACAAATATGATATTGGAAATTTTTTTTTTTAATATTTAACGAAACTAATTTGTTTTATTTTTTTTATAAAATTGTCAAAATTTTCACACGGTTCTTACATTTTAGAATTATTAAAACTTAAAATGTAAACTTAAAAGTATCTATTTATCATTTCAAACAGATTTTAAAGTTTTATAATATTAAAATTAAAAGTAATAATGGAGTACGAATGTTGTATATGTCTGGATAGATTATTCAAAGTAGACACAGAAGTATCTGTCACACCGTGTGGTCATACCTTTCACAAAGGCTGCATATCAAACGTAATAAAAGGTGAGAATAAGACATGTCCAATTTGTAGACAAGATTTACAGGAAGAAAATATAGTTAAAGTTCATTATAATATGAATAAAGAACTTGACCACAGTGATTGTTCAAATGATACTTTGAGCTTCTTTGATAAAGTTGTTGAGTATGAAGCAAACAAAAGGATGACCATGGTAAAAATCATTAAGAAGTTAGATAAAAAAAATACCCGTCTAAAGGAAACTTACAAAACCAACTGTAAAGGCTACAGCTTGTGTAAGGTGTTATTGAGAGGTTTCCAAAAAGAAATTAAAAACTTGAATGAAAAAATCAGTGAGCTAAAATTAACAAAGATCGGGTTGATTGCTGAGATAAGAAGATTGTTTAATGAAAAAGAAGAAATTATTGAAGAGGAAAAGTCAGAGGTTAAAGAAAATGAAATTGGTGTAAATACTTGTGAAGATGCTATCAACAATATTGAAGCAATAATTAGTAAAGGTTTGTTTATTTGCTATTGTTTAAATAAATTGATTGTTAATATAGAACTTATAGTTTTAAATAGAATCAGGATCCAGACAGATCTTCAAATTGTAATAAAGTCCAGATGAAAATTTCAAAGTATGAAAATGTTAAGTATTTTTAAAAAGAAAATATCATTAAATTCATAGCAAAACAACCACTGATGATGCATAAGCTTAAAAAAAACTATTAAGCACTTAAATCTACAGTTTTAAACACTTTTACTAATAAACTGACAATTTTGTTAACATTTTTATTTTGTAATAGCTTTGAAAACTAATTAAATAAATTAAAAGTAAACTTGATCGCATAACCCTAAATGTATCATTAATATATCTTTATTTATGTCTTATATGTATTATTATTAATGATAATTAAAGTATATTTTTACAATAATTTAACTAGAGTTTTATACTTTAAATACTAATATAACCGAAATTTAGCCTAAGTTACTTTGAAATATCTTAATTGTTTATAACCTATTGCAATTTAATTAAAGAACTTCTGAAAACAGAGGATTATGAATAACAAAGTTCAAACTCTTTATTAACTAGCGTGTCCTGTAGATTAGTAGTTTTTGTTTTAAAACTTTTATAAAAATCTAAATTTCGAATTGTGTCAATTAGAAATAATTCTCAACATAGAATTCTTACTTTTTTTTTATGTATTAATTTTATCGTTAAAATCGAAATATTTTGAAGGGATTGACAATGAAAAATTAAATGAGGTTTTTAGTGGAAATAAGAAAGCTGTAGATTACAACATAAATATATGTTTAAATAAAAATTTACTTCATGAAGAATCATTAAATAAAGTTGAAAACAATATGAAAGAACTACACGTAATCGATGAAAAAATGAGTGATTTAATATTGAGGAAGTCTGTCGAACTTGAAGTTGAAAACAAGGCGTTGCAAGAAAACAACAAAGAAATAACTAAATACCTTGAAATTTTGGAAAATTCGCTAAGACAGGCTCAGAACAAAGCAGAGTTCTTGAAAAAAGATTACGAAAAGTTGAAGTCTGAAAAAATGATCTGTTTGCTGATCTAAAAACAACAAAACGGATAAAAACTAATATTAAAAGTTTATCAAGAAATGCAAGAGAAAAGCAAAATGATAACATTAGTGATGTTCAGAGCACAAACTGCTATTCAATTAAAAGTACATATATATTTTTTTTATTATTACTTTACGTTTTACAACTTTAAAATACTTAATTTATATATTGTATATGTAGTTCTTTTATTGCAATTTAAAAATTTATTAATAAAACCAAAGCTCTCAGTAGCTCATAACAAAATTTCGTTTTCATTACAAAAACATTTTGCCTGATATTTTACTAATATATAGATTATTTTACGGCAAATCAAACCCTGTTTTGATTACTATTACCGATGTTTTCTTTTTATTGTAATAACGTTATCAAAACTTGCTTAACTGTTCTATACTTCATTTTATTTTTTAGGTGCAGAAAACAATGAAGTTGAAAATTATATATACATTAGCGGAGGAAAAACAGATGAGACAACTTACGAAAACTGTGTTTTGAAAATGGACACAAACATGGGTAAATGGAATCATTTTAAAACTATGGGTACACGTAGAAGTGAACATCAATCCTTACTAAAAGGAGATCAATTGTATTTGATAGGCGGATAAAATAGATCAGACTACGTTGATTCAGCTGAAAATGAGACCGTATCTCTTAACGAGGAATTAGCTACCAAAACGATTCCTTTCATGCACAACAAACGGCTAAGCTTTGGAATGTGTTCTTTAGCAGAATGTGCTTTTGTCGGCGGAGGGTATCGAGAAGAAAGCGAAACCATAGACAAATGCGAAGTCTACAGTTTTGAAACTTGTGAATGGACTGAAGTTTCTAGTATGAACACTAAAAGATGCGAATTCACTCTAACTTATTTTCAAGAAAAAATATGGGCTATTGGCGGAGTTAAAATCTCAAATGACACATATACATGGCTGGAAACAATAGAAACATTCGATATTACAAAAAACAAATGGAAAACAAGCAAACTGAACGATCTGGACATAGCACTGTTGCTTACGATAAAAAACTTTTTGTTATTGGTGGCGAAAACGAAGACTCATTTTTAGCTTCTGTTGAAGTTTATTTAAGCGAAACCAATCAGTTTAGTTTTGTTGCTTCAATGAATATTCCACGCTATGTTTTCGGATGCTGCGTTGTAAATTCCAGTTTGTATGTGATTGGAGGTAGTTTAGATTACGACACTGCTACTGATGAAGTTGAGATATACGACATTGAAAAAGATGAATGGAAAAGAGGTCCGAGTTTGCCTTTAAAATTGGCTGAATTTGCTTGCTTAAACACTTAATGACCAGGTATCATTTTACAACTCTGTAATTTTTTCTTGCTCTGAAACTTTATAATTTCTGCTCTTATTATAAGAATCTGCTAGTTATATGTTATCCAATAATATTTTTAGTTCCATGTTGTTAGTAAAAAAGTTTAAACTTTTCTAGCTCTAAACAAAAGCTTGTACAGTTTTAACAAGTTTAATATCTTTGTTAACTATATACAAACTTAAGTGGTTGACTAACAATATTTTTCTTGTTTTCAATAAAGTTGTTAGTGTAAAACTCAACTATTTTTGTTTTAATAGACTTTATCTATACAAAAAACTTTTATCTTAAAAAAAAAATTATTTTTAACAAAATATAAATTTAATAGTTAAAATGAACACCTTAAGTTTTATTTTATTACTATATCCTACACATATTGTTTTAATTTACTATGTGTATTTTCCTTTACTTTCTTTTTTTTTTGTTTTTTAGTTGTTTTTTCTATATAAAATTTAAAAAAAAATACTTTTTTAATTGTATGTTAGTATGTGTAAATAGTTCCAAAAAAAAACCTAGCCATCGAATTTACTATAAAAAAAGTAATTTTTCATATTCCTTTAAACTACAAGCTGAAAAAATGCCCATATTATTATAAAAATAGTATAAAGAAATAGTTTCACAAGGATTTTCCAGAGTGTTAAAATAGATTAATAAAACATTTCTAAATTAAGTAATTTTTGGTTATGTCTTAACTGCAATTGTTTTTATTACTCTGACGCTTAAAAATATAAGCTTATGTAAAACTCCAATGTATTGTTTAGTATAAATATCTTTTCTTTTAGTAGTAAACATTTTGTTGTTTATTTAAGTATGTAGCTTGCTATTCAAGAATTTACTCTTTTATTTTAAAATAAGTTATTTTCTATAGATTAATTTTTTATTTTTTGTTAATTTTAATATATAGCTTGAAAACTTGATCTATAGAAAGTAAGTTATTATATAATAAAACAGTAACTTCTTGAATAAGAACCTAATGATTGATATTAATAGTACAAATTGCGACAATGTTAAATCTATGCTGTATCCAAGGGGTAGGCAACGATTTTAGTCGGCGAGCCAGGTGTGAAAAAAATAATTTTTTAATGTTTTAAAGCGTTTTAGTTGCATTCACGAAATTTACTCAGTTATTCAGCGACAAATGATAATTTTAGGTGACCATTCTTTGTTATATATAATACAAACTTTAAATTTCTTACAGGTTTTACTTAAGCTTGTTTTTTTCTCTTTATTTGAATATTCACAATTTTTACAATTAGTTTGAAAATTCGGTTTAGCGGGCCAGATTTACAAGCTTGCGGGCCGCACTTATATTTCTTTCAAGCTGGAAACTATTTAGATATTCTAGATGTTGGCGGGTTGCTAATTTTTGCTCTACATTTTTTAATAATAGCCATCATCGTTGCAAACTTACACTAAAAATTATAGCTAAATCGGATTTGTTTATGTTAATACTTTTTTTATTAAAAAATAAAAGTATACAATAAAATCAAGTAATTGGTGAAAATTATTTTAGAGAAAATAAGTTATTTAAATTAAAGCTACAAATAGCTTAATTCGTAACGTAATGAATCTATTCATACAATAAACTGGCAAAAAGATCCAGTATGTTTGATAAGAACTTTCCAATTAAATCAACCAATGGTGGTTACTGTTTTGTCTGCATATTTTAAGCTGTTAACAAAATATAATTTTACCTTTCTATTTAATGTTGATAAAAAAAGACAAGTGCAGTAGTTTTTTATCAATCTCTTGTCTATACAGAGCAGATCAGCAAACTTTCATGAGTAGCAACCAAATTCACTATAAAACGCTATTCGCGGGCCACAGATGTTTTGAAAAGTTTTAATTTTAAAATAAGTTATAAATACAATAGCAAATAATTCATAAAATAAAAATTAATTAGGCAGAAGTTTACTGACAAGAAGGTTTTCTTTTATTATAAATTAGCACCAATTTCTTTTTATTTTCATTTGAATTTTTTAACGTAAACTGCATGCCAATTGTTTGTGAGGGTCATACTTTACCAAACATTTTATGTTTAAACTCAAAACAAATTATTCAAGTTTTATCAACAAACTTTAGTATATTTATTGAAATTTAATAACAAATACAAATACTTTGTAGAAACTTATGAAAAATTCAAAAGAGGCCAATGAAAACCAGTTTTTTTTTTCAATAATACAGGGGTCAGCAAACTGCGGCCCGCGGGCCAATTGCGGCCCTCGAAGGGTAAATCTGCGGCCCGCGAGCACGTTTTTTTTTGAATGGAATGCGGCCCGCGAAAGAAATTTTTGTGGCCCGCGAGCATGTTAATGTGGCCCGCTGAGCAACAATGTGTTTTAAGTTAAATTTTTACTGGTAAATAGGTTTTGTTTTATTTCGTTTTAAGTTCATGTATAAAAGTTTTAAATAATAAAAAGACTTTACTGTATTAGCTTAAAAATGTGAAAAAAACAGATTAGCTTTCTAACAGGGTATTTTCTCATTTTCATAATAGCTTTCTTCTTACAACAGCAAGTAATTATTTGAAAAAAGAGTGTAAAGAGTGCTTAGATTTAGTAAGACAGTTATATAATAGCTACTTAGTAAATAAACCAAATGCAAATGTTTTTCATTTTGCACAAAAGTAATGCACAGTATTTAAATAAAATAGCATTTCTTTACAGTTTAGGTATTCATTTTAAATGTATTTTATACCTAAGTTTCTTTTATAGATGTATTACTACTAAGTATTATATTTAAGTGTACACAAATACATTTAATATAACATAATAATAAGCAATAAGATTTATTTGATTTTGGTTTTAACACGTTTCGATTTTTTAGCAGTTTTTTTACTTAAAATTAATTCCAATGCACACAAGTGTACAAAGATGCTCATATTTTAAACCACTTTTTATTTACTGCTTAAGTTAGATTAAGTTTAGTTTATGCATAAATTTCTAACATTATTGTATCTAAATGTAATTTCTAAGTGTGTTCAGAAACATTTAAAACAATATATATGACATAAATTAAAATAGTTTTTGTTATGTACACATTTTTATGTTTCAAACAATGTTTTTAGGCAAATGAAGTTAATTTTTATGCATTGATAGTAAAATAAACAATTGCTGTTTTTTGAAACTACCAATTTAATACAAGCTAGATTCAAGGATGGTAAATTTATTAAGTTTGTACATTGTGAAACAAATAAGTTCAAATTCAATTTTATAAATAACTAAACAT
Organism: Thalia democratica; assembly: GCF_965202585.1. Taxonomy (NCBI): domain Eukaryota; kingdom Metazoa; phylum Chordata; class Thaliacea; order Salpida; family Salpidae; genus Thalia; species Thalia democratica. Next base: position 18,104,381 of record NC_139169.1, read on the forward strand.
TGCTACAAACTCAGGTTATGACCATTTGAAGACTTTAAATCTCAGGCCAATTTAGTCATTTTTTCAGTTATTTACTTGAATTGCTTTTTGTATACGAAAATATCAGGCTAGTTTTTTGTCACTAAGGCTGGCTTTTTTTCTTTAAAGAGTGGCAAATTATATTTATGATGTATGTTTTGGTCAATACACAGTGTTGGTTTGAATTAAAATATATGTTAAATTTTAAATCTTGCAGCTGATACAATTTGAAATACTGTTTATACTACTGTTTATAAGTGTGAATAATCAGTGTTGCTAAAAACTTGAGTCCCGGTAAATCTTGGAATCTGAAAATTTATACTTAGATAATCTGAAAAAAGTTTGAACATGAGAATTTTTGAAAAACCTGGAATTTCAAACAATTTTAACATGTAAAGTAATGAAATTTTGATTTGAAACTAAAATTTACCATATAAATATTTTTATTAAAAACCACATTTAAAGTAGCTTAAAAGCATCTTTTTAAAATTGATATTATGTTTAAAAGATTTTTTATCTTTAGTTTAATTTCATACTGAAAACAGAAGAAAAAATTTGTACTTTCACAAACTTTATATAAATGCATTGCTACTTTGCTTTTAAAATCTATTTACCTATTGCTGTGCTTCTTCTAAAATTTTAAAATTAATAATAACAACTCAAATAAAAATTCTCCTATAACAATATATGTTTTATCAGTGCTCTCATCTTAACAGATTGATTAAAGTCCTAATTTGATTCATGCTGCTTTATAATCTTCAGGCATTTCTTAAACACGAATTTTGTTGTCAGTAAAGAAACAAACAAAAATCTTATACTACCGTCAACATAAATTCTGTAAGAAAATTTAAAATTCTAAACGGTATCTTTTTTTTAGTAATTTGTTTTGCTACTTTATAACTTGCCTTAACTTTTTCTTCAATCAGTCTGTAGGTACTGAAGATAATCGTGTGCTTTGTTGGAACTGACTTAAGCGATTTGTTTTTTTTTTTGGTTTATTGCAATAACTCCTAAATAACGTTTTTATTGCTTATAGCTCGTCTTACATTTCACATTTACTCTTTTCAAATGCAAGATTTGTATTGCAGATAAAGAATTGCTATAATTCTTAATAAAAAGTTAGTTATTCTTCTTCATTAAAGGCTTAATAAGCTTTTATACTTTTGTTAAAAGTGTTTAATAAACCGTAATTGTCCATTGAAACTGACTTATAATACTTTTTTTTGATTTATATTTAATTCACTGTTAATAAACTTCGTTATTTCTATATTTTGTGAACTTTCCTTTAAACAGGGTTGCCAAAGAAGCAAGCTAGTTTAAAAGTTTGAAGAATACAGACTAGGTTAACCCTGTTTAAGACATTTTTTTAAGACTCAGGTGTGTGTGAAACTTTTATTTTAAACACTTTGAATTCTTAGAATAGTTTTTACAACCGTAATGTAGTTTACTAATTATATTTTTCTTTCTTGTCTTCTTACATATTGTGTACTTTTTTATAATGATGATATTTCAGTTAGGTATTTAAGCTTAATTAACACTAAGTTTTATGCTTTTTCAATTTTTGATTGACTTGGCTGGTTTGATATAACTTAGACATTTTCTGTTAAAGTGGTATTACTAGTTAATTACTAATAAGGTTTTTATTAAAGTATTTGAGAGTTAACCACATTAAAAATTTGTTTGAAATTTTTAAATAACAAATAGGTATTAGATTTATTTAGTTAATTAGTTACTGAATTTTTTAAAGAGTGTAAACTATTTTAAACGCAATTTTTTTTCTAATAAAAATTTTTAGAAATATGAATAAAGGGTTAATAGTACAAACAAGGCATAAAAGTGACATCTAAAATATTTTTAAGCCCGAATTTTTATACAGAGTTAGGTAATATGTAAAATTACAAAATATTAAGTTTAATCTTTTAGTCTTTAAGAAAGTACATAGTTTATTAAGACTTAAGTACATAAGTCAATGTAAATTTTATTCTATAAAGTCTTTATAATTTAAATAGACATTCCTGCATATGTAAAAGTAATTTGAAATATCAAAGTGAATAAAAGTAAAACATTTTCTAGTAAGACTAAAAGCAAAATATTATTCAAATGTCACTAAAACTAAAACTGCGGCCCGCGAAGACTTTGAAAACTTGAAGTTTGGCCCGCGAGCACCAACTGCCTGCCGACCCCTGCAATAATACTATGACTAGTCGGCTGTTTTTATTTCGTTTGTTATCCTTAATAGTTTACTTTTATAAACGTTGTAAACAGCTAATTCTAGGTTAACTTTACAAACCATCGGACCTCATGAGTTTTTCTTGTCCATTCAAATGTGGGGTGTCATGAAGAAAAATTATTTCCCTGTCTGTCTTAAACCTTTACGAAGTTTACTTTATAAGCTGATAAAATCTTGAAACGAAAATTTTTTATTACATCATTTCACTAATGTCATTATAAACTTAAGTTTCTTAAATTACTCATTCAGAGCATGTATGTGATCTTACACAAGGTTAAAAGGGAGATATCTAGAGTTTGCGCCATCTCATGGTTTATCTAAACTTTTTTTTTAACAGTGACATCAGACAGTCTTTTGAAATAAAGCAGTCGATTTTTTGATACATAAGTATAGAAAATACTGTTGTTCGCATTTCTTACCTTTTAAACTCACGTCTGCTACCTGGCTCTTTTTTCTTTGTTTTAAAATATTTTTAAAATTTTTAAAAAGTTTACATATAAGAAGATTTTTTTAAGAACTATGTTAAACATATTTTATGTCCTCTGCAAGTTTTGCACTAAAGAATAATTTTTAATTAAAACTTGATTTAGACGTGTATAAATTTAGTTTGACTTAAAATAATTCCTAAAAACATTTTCAGCCTAGGGGCGTGTTTTGACTGGCTTCTTGTTTCCTGATAATACTGGAATATACAAAATAAAAATGCGATAAAAATTGTTTTCATTAAAAATATTTTACTCAAAGTTCATAAAATTTAATTAAATTTTTTTAATATCAAGTAAATTTTAGTTAATATTCTAAAGAACTATATCAATAATGACTCATATTTCTTTTCTTTTTTGTAAAAATAATGAAAAATAAAGAAAAATTATCATCAAAATCAGTCAATCGAATGAGTTTTTAAAAAAATTTTAAGTCATTTTACACCTCGAAAGTCTTCATTTTATACTAATGTTAAAAGTAGCAATCTACAGAATCCAAAAATCTTGGATTCGGCTGGATACGAATCCGAGTCTTATTGTTAAATTAGGATTCGGCCGAATCCGAATCTGAATCTTAATTTTGGAATTTTGATTAGGCCGAATCCGAATCCGAGTCCAAACCAAAATATTTTAACAATTTGAATCCTAAAGATTCAAGCTGCTTGTAATGTAAATACAATACAAGTTTATAAATAAATACATTTTTATTAAAGAATTGTTTAGTTTAACAGCGAACAAAAAAACGAATATATTTCTTAAAAAAAACCAACCTACATACAAAAGATTTTAGTTTCAATATTTTGATATCCATGCAAGCAACATTAACAATTTACTTTAATTTTAGTTATGCAAAATTAATAAATCATCGACTTAAATTAATGCCTAAAACAAGGAACAAATGACAAAGAAGGTTAAAACATTTTACGTTTAACTTAAGAGTTAATTTTTATTGTGACCATAAACGAATAAGAACATAAACTTTTGCAAGTGTTCATATATATTCAAAAAATAAATTAAAAATAAAATTGAGCCGTAATAAATGAAATGTTATAACAACTATGGTAAAGGCATAAAAAAGGATAGAAATTAAATTGTAATAAATTTAAGATTGAAATTAAAATTTTAATAAAATAATTTTTTTAATTTCACTTAGGATTACATTTTTATTAATAAAAAAAGTAAATTTGAGTTAACTTTGTTTTAAAAAATGAAACAAACTACAATTGCAAAAGACGTCTTTTTTATGCAAACAGATCAAAATTGCACGAGAGGACTAAATTGCACGAAGATAATAATGAAACTGTAACCTTTGTAAAACTTCCTAGAATAAGCAAATATTCTGAAAGTTTCGAGGTATTTCGCCCTCATTTGTTTCCTGTCTCTGTAACCTTCGTAATATATCTAGTAGGAGATTACTTTTTCTCCCATTCTCGTGCCTATCTTCTTTTCTTATTTTTTATAGATAAGATACACAAGTTGTAAATATCAACAGAAAAAAGCAGCTTAGTTTGTACTTCCAACTGTTGTTTATCGTGATGATATAATAATTTTCGTCATTTTTTTATACCAAAATTACTATAAAACATAACAAACAAAATGTTTTTAACTTATAAAAGTTATGTGATTGAAAATAAAAAGCATAACAGCTATCACTTTTATGGCAAGATTTTATATAAATTGTGCCCATATTAATTTAAACACATAGATCAAAGAAAATTGTTTTGTTTAAATGATAACAATGTAAGACATAACACATTGTGGAATTTATAAAGTAATGATTCGAAATTAAGTTTGATTTTTAGAATTGTATTTTTATGTACTTTTGTTTGGATCACTATTTTTTGTTCGCTGAGGACTAAATATCGAAAACAGTCCAGAAAAATTTTAAGATAAGCAGAAACATTTGAAGGTTTTGAAAATATACTTTTGTATATTGATAAAGTACAAGATGAAAAAAAAACTGTTGACGTACTTAGACGATATATAAAACTAACAAAATATAATTTTTCTACAATAAGATTATGACAAATCAAAATAAAAAAACTGAACCCTTAAAAAATGAAAAAAAACTTAAAAAGTTTAAAATAAACGTCAATTTATTTTTGCGTTAAATTTTGTGCTTCTTTTCCTTTTTTAGTTTAAGAATAACAGAAAAGATCAATTAAAATAGGGTAGAATAATATTTTAGAAGTAATATTTTGTTTCTTTATGCATTTAAAACTTGTATACATTTATAAAACCACAAATTTTGTAGTGAAAATACTTTTTAAATCTATTAAATTTTTAGAAAATAAGATTTTCAATCATCTTTTTGAAACTATAAACATTTTTTATTTTCAATGTACTGCAATAAAACTAATTTTATTTTATTTTGTTTTATGTTTTTTTCTTCTTTTATTATTGCATCATATAAAAATGCTATTTCAGCATTATAATTTTCTAGTTCTGATTTTTATCCTGAATGCAATAATTTAATTAAGGTATGTTGGAGATAAATGCGATCTAAAACATTCAAAACACCGAGGGAAAGGGAAAACCATACTTTATGAGACCGAAGTAGAAAAAGAGAAAAAACCCAAATTCTATTTATTTTATTAGTTGTTTTGTTACATCACATTGTTTGTAGTCGTTCTATTGGTATTTATTTTCCTTAACATCCTTTTTTAAACACAAAGCGCATAGCCTGTTTCTGTAAATAGCTGACAGGTTATTGTTTTCAAAAATGAGTAGGTAGTCAAACAATTAAACATGTTATTTTATTTATTAAAAACGTTTTTTAGATAATGATAGACATTTTATTAGATTTTACTAGAATAAAAGTGTTTTAGTCAGGGCTAACTTCAGACTATAAAAGTTATTTGTATTTAAAAAACACTTTCTATGTAACTAAAACCAAACAAAATTAATAATTGAATAAAACTAAAACTGCAGCCGGCGATAGTTTTAATCCTCTAAGTTTAGCAGTTATTGGTAACACCTTTTCAGAGTCTTTACCTGTTTTTAGTGGAGTGCCTCAAGGAGGGGTAATTGGCCAACTTTTATTTATAATTTATATCAATGATATAGCATTAGAAGTAGATGTTGATAGCAACATAAATCTCTTTGCAGACGATACAAAAATTTTTAGCCATTCTAACACAATTCTACAAAAATCTTTAGATAAAATTTATCATTGGCTAAAAGAAAGAAAACTAGTTTTTAATCCTGGTAAATGTCAGGTTCTAAACATTCAAAAAAATACATCTAGTATCACTTCTGAATTTAGAATAAGCAACATAAGGTTACCTTCAACTAAAGTGTTTAAAGATCTGGGAATTTTTATTGCTGAAAACCTAAAATGGAACCATCATATCAATTACGTTTATCAAATTGCATCAACTATTTCTTTTCAAGTTTTAAAGAGTTTTAAATCTACAGATACAAACATTCTAAAAAAAACTTATCTCGTTTACATTCGTCCTAAGTTAGAATACAACACACCAATATGGTCTCCATACTTGAAGAAAGATATTAACCATCTTGAATCTATTCAAAAAAAATATACAAGAAAAGTCTTCAACCGTTGCAACATTTCATACACATCTCATTTTGATAGACTCTCAAAACTTTGTATTAAGTCTTTAGAGTATAGAAGGATTGAGTTTGACTTAATTACTTTTTTCAAACTAATTAATAGTGAAACTACAATTAATTTACAGTCTATTTTTGAACCTCATAAATGTACTTATTTACTAAGAGGTAACAACAGAAAATTTACATGCAGACATAATTTCAATAATTCAGATATATTTAGACCTTTTAATGTAATTAAGTACCATTTAACTACAAGACAAACAAATTTTTTAATTATAAACTTTATTAAAAACTTAAGCGCTTTCGGAATGTCCAAATTCCCTTATCAAAATACTAAACACTCACTAGTTAAACTAACACAAAATAAATTGAGTGAAACTATATCATTTGTAAAAACACAACTAATTAAAACGACAAGTAATTAACAAAAATGGATTTTTATAAACAATTAAGACAAAATGGATTATTTAAAAACATTAATAGTTACTCTTGATCCTTTATCAGGACCAAGCTGATTATTCAAATTTGGCTGCAGTTTTTTAATTAGTAAAGCTTCTGAAGATAATAATTCATTATACGAAGTGCACGTTTTAATAACTTTGAAACAATCATAAATATTTTTACAATTAGTACAAAATACACAATTTTCGATATGTTTAAACACCGCACTGTTGGTTGGAGTCACATGTTCTTTAATTCTGACGAAAAGTTGTCTTTCTGTCTCACCAATGTACTGGTTGTTCAGATCACCTGGACACGTAAACTTATAGACGAGGGGACACTTTTGCACGGCGAATCTATTGCACGAGCGTCACTTTAGCACGAGGGGACACTTTTGCACGAGGGGACACTTTTGCATATTTTGCATAAATTCAAATATTTGTGGATTTTTTATTTAAAATTTACTGTTATTGTCAAAATTAATAGATATTTTATTTAAAAACTAAAAGTTTTGTTAATATGACATTTAATACTTTTGGTTAATAATTAAAAGTAGCATATTAATAATTTTGTATTAGCGAACAACTATTTTACTGAATAAATTTTAAGAATAAATAATTATTTTTTCAACTTAGATTCTTTTTATTTATATTGATAATAGTTTGGTATTATTTTAAACTAAATGCTTTTTTAGTTTTAAACCAATTAACTAATTAAAATCTAGAACTTTTATAGTAAAATTTTTTTTATAAATTTCTACAAAATATTTGTATTTGTCTTTTAGTTTCAGTAAACATACTAAAGTTTGTTGATAATATTTGAATAATTGGTTTTAAGTTTAAAAATAAATTGTTTGGTAAATTATGACCCTCAGAAACAATTGGCATGCCGTTTACTTTTAAAAAGTTCAAATAAAATAAAGAAATTGGTGCTAATTTATAATAAAAAAAACCTCCTTGTCAGTAAACTGCTGCCTAATTAATGTTTATTTTATTTACTATTCGCTATTGTATTTATTATTTATTTAAAATTTTATTAAACAGCTGTGGCTCGCAAACAGCCTTTTAAGTGAATTTGGTTGTTTCTCATAAAATGTCGCTGACCCTGCTCTGTATAGACAAGAGAGTGATAAATAACTACTGCACTTGCCTTTGCTTTATAAATATCAAAAAGAAAAGTAAAATCGAACTTTAATAACAGCTAAAAATATGCAGACAAAACAGTAACCACCATTAGTTAATTAAATTGAAAAGTTCTTATCAAACATACTGGATCTTTTTGCCGGTTTTTGTATAAATAGATTCATTACGTTACGAGTTAAATTATTTGCAGCTTTAATTTGAATATCTTATTTTCTCTAAAGTATTTTCCGACAATTTTTTAGTTTTATTGTATTGATTTTATGATATTTTTTCATTATTAAATAAAAAGACTATCAATATAAACAAATCAAATTTAGCAATAATTTCTAGTGTAAGTTTGCAACGATGATGGCTATAATTAAAAAATGCAGAGCAAAAACTAGCAACCCGCCAACATCTAGAATATTTAAACAAGGATCAGCTTGAAAGAGATATAACTGCGGTCCGCAAGCTTGTAAATCTGGCCCTCCAAACCAAATTTTCAAACTAATTGTAAAAATTGTGAATGTTCAAATAAAGAGAAAAAAACAAGCTTAAGTAAAACTTGTAAGAAATTTAAAGTTTATATTATATATAAAAAAGAATGGTCACCTAAAATTATTATTTGTCGCTGAATAATTGAGTAATTTTTGTGAATGCAACTTAAACGCTTTAGAATGTACAAAAATTAATTTTTCCACACCTGGCTCGCCGACTAAAATATTGTGGCTTGTGTTTAACCCATGATCACCAATTCTACAGTGAGTTCAGTTATTACACCAATAAAGAACTAGGCATCCACAAAAGTGTAGGTGAAGGTAAAAACACATCTCATAAGGGACATCCTCAGTGCCACTTATATTGGCATCGCTTTTATGACAAGGATCATTTGTACAAACATCGGCGTAAAGATCACTTCTTTTGTCACATTTGCGACAGACAAGATGATATTGAAGCTAGTGAAGAGAGCAACTACTACTTTATAAAATATGAAGATCTTCGTGAGCATTTCAAGAGAAATCATTTTGTATGTGAAAAAGCCAGCTGTAAAGATGATAAGTTCACTAATGCCTTTGCATCGCAATTTGACTTGCAAGTTCACAACTTGAAATACCACAAGGATAGTATGAGTAAACAAAAACAGAGAGAAGAAAGAATGATTCAATTAGAAGCTCCAAGAAGACGCAACATGAGAAATCAGAGACCAGAGCATAATGAAACTCCTGCCCCAGTTCCTGAAATTAACAGTACACAAAATTATCCTGGATTAAACCAAGAAACAAATACTCCTAAACCTCAACTCTCACTAAATCAGAAATGGGTAAATAAGCCAAATGTTCAACCTTCAAAAAATCCTAATGACTTTCCAGTTCTGGAAAGCGCAAAGCCTTCGTTTAAAAATATGTTTGGTGGTGGAAACACCAGGGGCAGTCAAAAGGTCAGACCGAAAGAAGATGGAAGAAAAACATTTGGTAGTAAATACCCTGGAAATAAAAATAATCAGGCGGTCAAACCAATACAAGTAGCTGGGTCTAAAGCAAAACAAACAAAAACAGCTCAATGCAACAAAAATGGAAACACAGCTTCGAGTCAGGCGGCCAAACCAATACAAGCAGCTGGGTCTAAAGCAAAACAAACAAAAACAGCTCAATGCAACAAAAATGGAAACAGAGCTTCGAGTCAGGCGGTCAAACCAAAACAAGTAGCTGGGTATGAAGTCACCGCATTTAAGAAAATTACTAAACCTGAATCTAGCTTCCACACATTACCTCCCCTACCTGCGAAAAATCCTTTGCATAGGAATGGTAAAAAAATCACTCCTGGTAATAAGAGACCGAAAAGTTGTATGCCGAAACTTTCAACGCCTCGTGTATATGTACCCCCGAGGAGGATCGAACCCCCACCAGGAGCTAAAGTGCTTCAATCTAAGAAGGATGTAAGGAGCATGAACACTTTAGGTGGGAACCATCAACCTTGTCGCAATAACTATGCTTGGTAAAGAAGATAGATAATACAAACTTTTTTTTGAACACTATTGATACTATTTATCAGAACTGTTAAGAACCTCACATTGACCTATTTAATTTAATATTTAATAGTATAATTTCGCTTTGCTTACACCTACAATTATTTTTGATATTTTTGTAAAAACTAGCTCAAAGCCGCATTTCTTTTTTAAACATAGTATTGATTTGTTAATACCTGTTTAAAGGTTTTTAATTCTTTTATAAACTTAAACTTATAACTGATATATGTTACTAAACTTGATTGACGTTCTTAAGAAATTGTGACAACATAAAACTGAAATAGTATTATGTATTTTCTAAGTGTATATAGATTTTAGCACGTGCATGATCTATGAAAACACTTTTATATATTTCAAAAGTCAATAGACAACTAAATTTTATTTTCAATAAAACTAAACCTTGGTTAAGGCATACTTTAGTATGATTGTATTTATTTGATATAATTATTTAAAAAGATACACTTAACTAAGTAAAAACTTCTTAAACTCAATCTTATTATTTTAATTTGTTTTGTTTTACAAGTAAAAACTTAGAGTAAAAACTAGTTTATTTTGATTTAATTGTTTAAATGATATTTTACAAGATTGACACATATCTTTTTAGATTTATTTAAGCACTGACGAGGTTTTTGAACGAAACTTAGTTTGAAAAATAAACTCTTGATAGTTAGTAGTTGAAATTTCTTCATTTGTTTTCTTAAAACCAAAACATATAAGATACATTTAAGTTTAAGTTGAAATTAGTGTAACATATGAAAACAGAAAATTAAAGAAAAAAACTAATCAAATCATTATAAAAAATAAATAAAATACTTAAGCTTTAGATTTTCTAAGTTAATTGTGATCAACTAGAGTATAAAAAGAGTGTAAAAAACTATTTTCAAGCTAATGCTTGTTTATTATATACAAATCTATATTAGGTAATTTTATGATAAACAATTTAAACAATGATATTTTTATAAAAATTTTAGTAATAAAAATAGACAGATAACCATAACAAATACTTTTAAAAAACTAGAAAAGAATGTCTTACTCAAACATTTAAGGAAAAAAACAGTTTGAAAATTACTATTAAAATCAAAAATATAACAAGAAAAAGTGATTAGTTTTTAAGAGGATAGTTGTAAGTTTCACCATAAAAGTACTTTTTGTATTGTTTAAAAAAAGTATGTCTTTAGTTGAAAAGTATATTACGGCCGCAATGTTTGTCTTTAAGGGCTGAATTTGATCCGCATTCCGCAGTTTGCTGATCCCTGTATTAGCTGATTATGTCATATTAACTATTAAATTGTAATAAAACATGATAATTTTACAATCATGTTCTAAATATTTCTCAAACTTGTCATGCAATTTCTACTATTCTGAAAGGTCAGTCTGAGCTAAAAAAACCGAGTCAGCATGAAAAGAAGTTTTTTTTTCATGTTATTTTCAATTTCATTAATTTAAATTTTGTGCTTTGTTTTGACCAATTTAATTAAGGCAGGTTAGGGAATAGAGTATAATAAAAATATATTGAAAAAAACTCCTGACTTAGCTTTTTTAAGCTCAGACTGACTTTAAATGTATTTTCCTCATTCTAGATATATATAAAGGGTTTACACTTAAAGTTAAAAAGATACTTTAGGGCAGGGTCTTCAGAATTCTAGAAATAAAAAATTTGTTTGCTTGTTCTAATTAAAATTTTCTTGGTCAAGAGGTTTTCTTAGAAATCTGGCAACTAAGTTTTGGGATTGCTAAAAGTTAATCATAGGTCATTAGTTTTTTCAAGTGCTTTCTTTTCGTTGCATAAAAAACTAATTTCTTTGCAATTTTTATGTTACAACCATTTATAGTAGTATAAAAAACGAACGTTAAATTAGCTCGATTAGAATTTTATGCAATTTTCAAAAAATGTTCAAATTTTAGATTCAATTATTTTCATATCTTGTTTTTTAATTCTTGAAAATGCTCCTTTGCGTTTTTAACTTAAAATAATTCATTGGATTAGGGTTTGAATTTTTGAGTGGGACGTCTTAGAAAAAAACTGTTTTTTTTGGAGTTTTTTCTCTCACGGATGTTTTAGCCAAAAAATATAATTTATATGTATTTTTTGAACTTTAATATTCTCAAGGATTTTTTTTTCTAATTTCTAATATTTTAATTATATATACAAATATATCTGATTGTAAATTTAAAAAACTTTCAATTATCTAATGGTAACTGTAGCAAAATAGAAAATATATTTTATTTTAAGTGTACATTAAGTTAATTAGTGTTTTTTGTTACACTTAATTATTAATGTTTAAATGGTTTACATTTTTTTAATCACAACTATTTTTGTCTAAGATATGACCCAAAACATATAATATATAAGTTCAAGTTCAAACACAACATCATAATATACAATAAACCAAGCAAAATAAAGTTTTAGTGATTATGTTGGACATTTTTTAAGTAAAATTGTACTTACTAGTTCAAAAACAATACACTTAATCAAAATTTATTTACACTAAATAAAAATTATAATGGGAACTAACAGCATCTTAGTAAAAAGTTTCCAAGAAAAAAATGCTACTTTTAAACTTTTACCTATTATGACGTCACGATTATAATTTTATTTAAATTCTATTTTAGATGGGCAAAAATGAGTATTTTTTGTTACTGCAACTTTTTAATCTGTCATTGTTATAAATTCAACATTCATTATTCAAAGTTTATTAAATAACCGAAACAAAGTCAATTAACAACGTCTTAGTGATATTCTAAGAATCTTTGTTTATTTTTTCTTTTTTTTAGGGGGTACACAGGAAGTAGGCAGTCAAAACACGCCGCTGGTAGATATACCTCTGGTTTTAAGTGTATTACAAAATAAAAACTTGAAATAAAATAAAAGTAAGTGTAAAAAAAATACTAAATGCTTAAAAAAATTAAAACCTGCTTTGATATTGCCAATTTAAAAGTCGGAAAAAGTTTGTAAAATTAATGCAAACTCTTTTCTATTTCAGTTATCATTATTTAAAAGTTTATTATTAAAACATTGTTAATTAGTATACAAAAATAAGTGTTTTCGAGTTATTTCCTTTTAAGAGTTGTTATATAAAAATGTCATATGTCAATAAAAACAGCTGCACTTATTGACTAAAAGCTTAATTGAAAATCTTGCTAGACTGAGTAGGCTTGGACTTGTAATAAACTTAAATAAAATAGTATGAGACAAAAATTTGAAAAATTGTCATTTTAAAGTATAAATAGTTAAAAATACTAAAATAGTGAAAACAGACTTTGGAAACATTATGTAAAAAAAAAACAATTTAGTTATTAAGTTTTAGACATAAGAAAAATATTATCAAACAAGACTTGAATGTTTAAATAATACTAGCTAGCTTGTGTTGAGACAAAAGTGTCATTATTGAAATAGTATTTCTCATATAATGTTTAATTACTATAAGTTCAACATTCAACAGACAAAATTTGGTTTGAATGCGAAAGCTTTAATATATCTAATAATATTTTTTAAGAACTATCAGTTTAATATTTGTTTCAAATCATAGATTAGTTTATATATGTTTTTTTAAATCAATTGAGTTATTTTATGACACTTTTGTTTAGAGCTATGTTTTTATTTAAACCTTTGTTTATTGTTTTGTACTTATAAGTAATTTTACTTGAATAAAAGTAGCTTTTAAAGCCTATTGACATGTAGTTGTTTAAATTATTTTACAAACTGAAGACAACTAAAGCTAGATTGATAAACATCAATAAATAAAGTATTCTTTTATGCCCTAAAGAATGGCAACAGTGTAGTATGAATGTTTATTTTAAATAAGAACAAGACAGTTTTTAACAAAGAGCTTATGAATTATTAAAAGTATAAAAAAAATAATTCTAGATATAATAAAATATTAAACTTACTTGCACCTAACCTGTAGAGCACTGTTTGTAAAAATAACTCTCTTCAAAAGCTATAACAATAAAAATTTAATAAAAGTTTAGTAAATCAAAGCCTAAATGAAAATCAGACCTGTGAAAATTCATAAAAGAAGGTTTCTATAAAAAACAACACTATTAGCAATTAGTTAAAGATGTTAACTATTCACTACCTTTATATTTAGTTTTGTTTCAGTAATGAATAATTTTATCTTCAAATTGTATCACTGTACTTAATTATTTGTTTATAAATAATTTATATGTAGTTAATTTATTTTATTATAAAGAATTTGTAAATTAGCTGTATTAAACAATTTTTTCACATTTGTTAGCATGTTATATTATTTTTTCTGCCCTAATTTCATTTTAATTTTTAAGTTTTTATTCACTTAGTACACTAAAAGTAGAGGCGTGTCTCAAGTCTGGGTCTTTAAGTGGGATGGTATATCCTAAATATTTTTAGATAACAAAGTACTTTAGTTTTAGTTTTTGATAAAATACTTATAAATATTTTGTAGGGGCAAATTAACTTAAAGGTAATATAATTTAAAAAATGGTTTTTACATTTCTAGTTTATAACATAACTTGAATAATAGAGAAATTATATTAATGTTTAGAATTTTGTTTTAGTACACTTTTAGTCTCACTTAGGTTTTACTTTTTATGCATCTAGTATAAGCCACTGTAGAACTGTTTACTGATGTATGTGCCGCCCTTAAAAAAGGAAAGGAACAAAGTTTTATATAAAGTTTTCTAAATTTTACACTTGTTAAAGCTTGTGCTTACTTACTAGTTTTGTTTTTTAGATTATTGACTTTAAAATCTAAACAGGGTATGAAGAATCATTTAAATGATTAGAAATTATCTTACTTATAAGTTACTTTAGACAGTTCAAATTAGCTTAAAATTAAAAAAAATCTAGGGTAACTGAGCTTGTTTCCACCAAATCAGAATTTTTTGATAAATTTTTTGAAAAACTCAGGCTGGTTTGGATATTTTTATATAATTTTTTTGTTTATGCTTTAAGTATTTGTTTACCTTGAACATTATGTTTCTTTAAAGATCCTTGATCTTGTGATCTTAATTACTATTTAATATTTTTTATACTTCATAAACAGATTAAGTTTTAGACTTGTAATATATTTATTCAAACTTTCTCATAAGCTCAAGCTAACTCTTACTAGATTGATGTAACTCATTCTAAGCTTTGGTTATTCATGCTGGATGTTTTTTACTTGAAAATCTGCAACCCTGTATTAGGAGCAACTTAAAAGTACATGTAACTAACTTTTTGTTCTATGTTAACTATGTTGTTGCAGTAAATTTATAAATTAATAAAAGTTAAAAAAAAGTATACTTAAACTAAATTGAAAATATTTTTTGAGTTTGTATAGTGGCTAACCAAAACAGGTTCTTACACTTGTTTTCAAATGATGTACGTTTTTATTTATTTTTTTATTTGTTGGTTTTAAATGTTCAAATCATATTAAATCAAGAGGCTGTACTACTGTCTAGTTTTTTTAATCAAGTAGAGTTTTTTCTTTGTCAAAAATTAAGACATTTTACTAACAACTTTAAATAAAGTGCTTTAAGGCTAAAATTATTAATTTTTTTTTAATTCAGGCTAACTCAAGTTTTTTTAATAATTTGTTGCAAAACTTAAGATAATTTGGAAAAATTTTTAAACATCAGGCTTTATTTTATGATTAAAATGTTTTTCTTGAAATTTATGCTTTTATAATTCTTATATTTCTTATTGTAACAATTTGGTTACTTTTTTGATTTATTTGGTATTCATACTTGACTATAAGTAGATATTCAAACTATTTATTTATTTAGTCGTTTAAATTATTGTAAAAACTGAAAAAAACTCAGGCTAAATTAATAACACTTAATTAAGTTTTTGTGAATTAAATATTCTACTTTGCCTAAAAAAATGGCAATCTTATGGTAGGAGCAACTATTTTAAACCATAATAAGACAATTTTAAACATAGAGTTTATAAATTGTTAGTAGTATAAAACAGTTAACTCTGGAATAAAAATGTCCTTTTATACTTACCTGCTCTTAACCTTTAGAGCTCTTATTGTATAAAATAAATTACTTTAAGAGTTATAACAACTAAATTGTAATAAATTCATTGTAAATTTAAGCCTATATGAAAATTAATTCTGCGATGATTCACAAAAAAAAAGGTCTTCAAGAGAAAAAATACTAAATGTAAAACAGGGTTTCCCAAACTTTTTATTTTGTACTTGCAAAAATATAGGTACTTAAAGGTATTTTGATATTCTTATTAAACTTAAACACATATGGATTTTAAAAAATGTTCATGCTAGTTTAAAAATATTTACTTTTAATTGAAGGCTATATTTTTAATTTAGTTAACAACATTTTTTGCCTTAAAATAAATGTTTAAAATAATCTGTTTGTTATAATTATGAATTTTCAGGTAACTAAAAAGTTTGCCACGAATTCAGAATAATCCTGGATACTTTGCAACTTTTTAATATCTCAGTATGACACAGGATAACTGAATAAGTTTTAAATTTGTTTTCAAAACTCTACTTTGCTCAAATAGTTATTTTATCTCAATATAGTTTTGAGATTTTAGGTCAGTTTTTTTCTACCTTTTAATTGAGATATAATTGGTTTAGTTTCAATATTTTATTACTTTTTGGTGATTTTTGTTGAAGAGCTTGGTTTTTCTTGCCTTTGTAAAATTTTAAATTGAAGAAACAAAAAGAATCCTGGGTGACTACAGCTCAGTTCAAAGTCATTCAAGACAATTTCTAATCAATCAGAACAGTTTCGACTAAAAGGATTACAACACTGTCAAACTTTATTAACAAACTTTACTTTCGATGTTTGTCTTAATAATATAAAACATTTTTCCTTGGTGATAGTACAACTAGATTTATTATTATTTAAAATTATTAGATTGACAATTTAAAACTTTTTTTTGTATTCTAAATTTTTTAATTACTAGACTTCTGATTTTCTTCTAACTTATTTTATTAAACTAAGCTAAAATCAAAAATCAACACATTATCAAGTTTTATATATTTACAGTAAGATATCCTGATTTAATGTATGAAACCGATCATAATAGTTAGCACAATTATTGATATTTATTGATATTAATTACACTAGATTAGAAAGCAATAATGAAACTTAGTTGTTTAAAAAACAGAATTTTCATACACTCAAACTACTCAGGAAATCTTTAATGCTATTTTTAAACTTTGGAGACTTAGGCACAGTAATTTTTTTTGAAAAACTTATGCTGACACATGTTTGTTTGATTATTTATTGAAAAAATTAGACTTGTTAAATTTTTTTACTAAATGTTAGACTATTTTTGCTATTGATTATTTGTTGAGTTAATTGACGTTAGATTGATTTAACATTTATTAATTTGTTATTAAGTTTTTTGCCAACATAATTATATTTTTTAGTTTAAACTAGCTTAAAGAATTACAAACTGGTTTTTGGAAATCAAAATAGATTTTTACTTAAAAGAGTGACAAACTCTAAACTAAATTACTAAGCCCAGATAAAATCTTAAAATACAGTACTTTTTTGTAACAAACTTCATCATCAGTGGCTTAATGTATATATCACTAGCTAATTACATATTTTGTATTTGTTCTGATTTCCGTTTTATAGTAAAATAAGAAAAACAAAAGTTTTGAAAAACTTCTTTGCACAATAAAATACATTATATGCATACTAGTCTTACAACCATCTTGCAGAGCATTTTACCATTAAACACCTAGTGAAATAAACAGAGTTTATAATATTTTTATAAAACTAGGCATTTTTTTATCTTAATTCAAAGAAAAGTACAGCTTTAAACTATGAAGCAAACTAGACTAGACTTAAGGTTTTGACTTAAATTATGATATTGGAAGTCTTTTTTATAATATTTAACAAAACTAATTTGTTTTTATTTTTTTAATTAAATTGTCAAAATTTTCATACGGTTTAATTTTAGTATAATTAAAATTTGAAAAGTAAACTTAAAAGTATCTATTTATCATTACAAACAGATTTTAAAGTTTTATAATATTAAAACTAAAAGTAAAAATGGAGTACGAATGCTGTATATGCTTGGATAGATTATTAAAAGTAGACACAGAAGTTTCTGTCACACCGTGTGGTCATACCTTTCACAAAGGCTGCATATCAAACGTAATAAAAGGTGAGAATAAGACATGTCCAATTTGTAGACAAGATTTACAGGAAGAAAAAATAGTTAAAGTCCACTTTAATGTGAATAAAGAACTTGACTACAGTGATTGAGCTTCTTTGATAAAGTTGTTGAGTATGAAGCAAACAAAAGGATGACCATGGTAAAAATCATTAAAAAGTTAGATAAAGAAAATACCCGTCTAAAGGAAACTTACAAAACAAACTGTAAAGGCTACAGCTTGTGTAAAGTTTTATTGAGAGGTTTCCAGAAAGAAATTAAAAACTTGCATGAAAAAATCAGTAAGCTAAAATTAACAAAGGGTGGGTTGATTGCTGAGATAAGAAGATTGTTTAATGAAAAAGAAGAAATTATTGAAGAGGAAAAGTCAGAGGTTAAAAAAAACGAAACTAATGTAAATACTTGTGAAGATGCTATCAACAATATTGATGCAGTAATTAGTAAAGGTTTGTTAATTTGTTATTGTTTGAATAACTTGATTGTTTATGTTAAACTTATAGTTTTAAATAGAATCAGGATCAAGACGGATCTTCAATTTATAATAAAGTCCAGATAAATAAGTGTGAAAGTATTAAAGTTTTTAGGTCTATATAAAACGATATTATCTTTAAATTATATGCAAAATAACAATTGATAATACATAAGCTCAAAAAAAACTATGAAGCACTTAAAATCTACAGTTTCAAACACTTTTACTAATAAAATTGACAATATTGTTAACACTTTCTTATTGTTGTAAAAGCTTTAACTAATTAGAAATTAAAAATAAACTTATTCGCATAACCTTGTATGTAACATAAATATATCTTTATTTGTGTCTTATATATACTATTAATACTGATTATTAAAACAAATTTTTACATTAATTTAACAAAAAATTTTAGACTTTGAATACTCTTTTAACCGAAGTTTAGCTTAAGTTACTTTAAAATATCTTAACTATTCTTAACTGATTGCAACTTAATTAAACAACTTCTGAAAACAGACGATTATGAATTTGAAATTCAAATTCTATTTTAATTAGCGTGTCCTATAGATCAGCCTTTTTTGTTTTAAAACTTTAAAAAAGAAATTAATTTCGAGTTGTGTCAAGTAGAAATAATTCTCAATATAAAATTCTCAAATTTATTTTTTTATGTTATTTAGTTTTATTTTAGCTTTAAAATTGTAATTTTTTAAAGGTATCGATAATGAAAAAGTAAATGAAGTTTTTAGTGAAAACGACAAAGCTTTAGATTACAACATGAACATATGTTTAAATAAAGAATTACTGCATGAAGGGCTTTTAAACAAAGTTGAAAACAATATGAAAGAACTACACGTAATCGATGAAAAAATAAATGATTTAATATTGATGAGATCTGTCGAACTTGAAGTTGAAAACAAGGCATTGCAAGAAAACAACAAAGAAATAACTAAATACCTTGAAATTTTGGAAAATTTACTAAGACAGGCTCAAAACAAAGCGGAATGCTTGAAAAAAGATTACGAAAATTTGAAGTCTGAAAATAGTGATCTGTTGGCTGATCTAAAGGCTACAAAACGGATAAAAACTAATATTAAAAAGTTATCAAGAAATGCAAGCGATAAAGAAAATTATAACATTAATGATGTTCAGAGTACAAACTGCTATTTAACTAAAGGTAAATTTTTTTTTTCTTTGTTATTACTACACGTTTTACAACTTTATATTACTTTACTTATATATTGTATACGTACTTCTTTTGTTGCAATTTAAAGCTTTGATCATAAAACCAAAGCTCTCAGTAGACACAGATTTCATTTTTATACAAAAATATTTTGCTTGATTTTTTACTAATATATAGTTTATTTTACGGCTGATCAAACCCTGCTTTGATTACTACTGCCAATGTCTTCTTTTTATTGTAATAATGTTGTAAAGACTTGCTTAACTGTTTTATACTTAATTTTTATTTTCTAGGTGCAGAAACCAATGAAATTGAAAGTTATATATACATTAGCGGAGGAAATAATGATGAAAAAACTCACGAAAACTGTGTTTTGAAAATGGACACAAACATGGGTAAATGGAATCATTTTAAAACTTTGGGTACACGTAGAAGTGAACATCAATCCATTATAAAAGGAGATCAAATGTATTTGATAGGCGGGTATAATGGATCAAAATATGTTGATTCAGCTGAAAATGAGACCGTTTCTCTCAGCGATGAATTAGCTGCAAAAACCTTTCCCTTTATGCACAACAAACGGCTAAGCTTTGGAATGTGTTCTTTAGCAGAATGTGTTTTTGTCGGAGGAGGATATAAAAACTCTTCTGAAGATATAGACAAATGCGAAATCTACAGTTTTGAAACTGGTGAATGGACTGAAGTTTCTAGTATGAACACTAAAAGAAGCGAATTTACTCTGACTTATTTTCTAGGAAAAATCTGGGCTATTGGCGGTTTTAACAAGTCAAATGACACAGATACATGGCTGGACAGTATAGAGACATTCGATATTACAAAAAACAAATGGAAAACAAGCAATTTGAGGCTCCTAACTGAACGGTCTGGACATAGCACTGTTGCTTACGACAAAAAACTCTTTGTTGTTGGTGGCGAAAACGAAGACTCATTTTTAGCTTCGGTTGAAGTTTATTCAAGCGAAACCAATCAATTTAGTTTTGTTGCTTCAATGGATATTTCACGATGTTATTTTGGATGCTGCGTTGTAAATTCTAGTTTATACGTGATTGGAGGTAGTTTAGATTTAGACACTCCTACAGATGAAGTTGAGATATACGACATTGAAAGAGATGAATGGAGAAGAGGTCCGAGTTTGCCTTTAAAATTGGCTGATTTTGCTTGCTCAAACACTTAATGACCAGTTCTCATTTTACAACTCTATAATTTTATCTTGCTCTGAAACTTTATAATTTTTGCTCATATTATAAGAATCTGCTAGTTATAGGTTATCTAGAAATATTTTTAGTTCCATGTTGTTAATAAAAAAGTTTAAATTTGTCTAGCTCTAAACAAAAGCTTGTACAATTTTAACAAGTATAATATCTTTGTTAACTATATACAAACTTAAGTGATTGACTCAAAATATTTTTCTTGTTTTCAATAAAGTTGTTAGTGTAAAACTCATCTATACAAAAAACTTTTATCTTTTTTAACAAAATATCCATTTAATAGTTAAAATGAACACCTTAAGTTTTTTTTTATTACTATATCCTACACATATTGTTATAATTTACTATGTGTTCACTATATTTTCCTTTATTTTCTTTTTTTTTTGTTTTGTTTGTTTTTTCTATATAAAAAAAAAAAAATTTTTTTATTTAATTATATCCAAGTATGTGTAATTAATCCTAATAAAAAATAAACTAGCCATCGAATTTACTATAATAAAAGTAATCTTTTATAGTCCTTTAAATTCCAAGTTGAAAAAATGCCCATATTATTATAAAAATAGTATAAAGAAATAATTGCACAAGAGTTTCCAGAGTGTTAAAATAGATTAATAAAACATTTCTAAATTAAGTAATTTTTAGTTATGTCTTAACTGCAAAAGTTTTTATTACTCTTGGCGCTTAAAAATATAAGCTTATGTAAAACTCTAATGTATTGTTTAGTATAATTATCTTTTCTTTTAATAGTAAACATTTTTTTGTTAATTTTAGTATATAGCTTGCGATTCAAGAATTTACTATTTTATTTTGAAATAACTTAAATTCATATACTAAGTTTTTATTTTTTTGTTAATTTTAATATATAGCTTGAAAACTCTATCTATAGAAAGCAAGTTATTATATAATAAATCAGTAACTTCTTGAAAAGGAACGTAATGATTGATATTAATAGTACGATTTGCGACAATGTTAAAACTATCCTGTATACAAGGGGGTGGCAACGATTTTAGTCGGCGAGCCAGGTGTGAAAAAATTATTTTGTGTATATTCTAAAGCGTTTAAGTTGCATTCACGAAAATTACTCAGTTATTCAGTGACAAAAAATAATTTTAGGTGAGCATTCTTTTTCATATATAATATAAACTTTAAATTTCTTACAGGTTTTACTTAAGCTTATTTTTTTCTCTTTATTCGAACATTCACAATATTTACAAGTAGTTTGAAATTTGGTTTAGCGGGCCAGATTTACAAGCTTGCGGGCCGCAGTTATATCTCTTTTAAGATGGATCCTATTTAAATGTTCTAGATGTTGGCGGGTTGGTGATTTTCGCTTTGCATTTTTTAGTTATAGCCATCATCGTTGCAAAAATACATTCGAAATTGTTGCTAAATTGGATTTATTTATATTGATACTATTTTCATTAAACAATAAAAATATACAATAAAATCAAGAAATTGTTGAAAATTACTTTAGAGATAATAATATATTTAAATTAAAGCTGAAAATAACTCAACTCGTAACGTAATGAATCTATTCATACAATAAACTGGCAAAAAGATCCAGTATGTTTGATAAGAACTTTTCATTGAATTGACCAATGGTGGTTACTGTTATGTCTGCATATTTTTAGCTGTTATTAAAATTTAATTTTAGTTTTCTATTTGATGTTTACAAAAAAAAGACAAGTGCAGTAGTTATTTATCAATCTCTTGTCTATACAGAGTAGGATCAGCAAAGTTTCATGAGGAACAAACAAATTCACTATAAAACGCTATTTGTGGGCGACAGGTGTTTTGAAAAGTTTTTATTTTAAAATAAGTAATAAATACAATAGCGAATAATTAATTAAATAAATATTAAATAGGCAGCAGTTTACTGACAAGAAGGTTTTTTTTTTAATATAAATTAGCATTAATTTCTTATTTTCATTTGAATTTTCTTTGATTAAACGGCATGCCAATTGTTTTTGAAGGTTATATTTCACAAAACAGTTTATGTTTACACTCAAACAAATTATTTAAATTTTATCAACAAACTTTAGTATATTTACTGAAATTAAAAAACAAATACAAATAGTTTGTATAAATTTATTAAACTTTTTTTTATTATAAAAGTTCTAGATTTTGTTAAGTTTCACGATTTGTTTTAAACTAAAAAATATTTAGTATAAAATCATACCAAACTAATATCAAAATAAGTAAATAACATTTATTTTGAACACTGATTTTAGCTTATGTGCAGATATAGTTTATGTATAAGCAATAATAAATTCAAAAGAGGCAAATAAAAACCAGTTTTTCCTTGAATAATATTATAACTAGTCGGCCGTTTTTATTTCTTTTGTTATCCTTAATAGTTTACTTTTATAAATTTTATAAACAGCTAATTCTAAGTTAACTTTACAAACCAACGGACCTCATGAGTCTTTCTCGTCCATTCATATGTGGGCTGATATGAAGAAAAATTAGCTCCCTGTCTGTTTAAGCCTTTAAGAAGTTTACTTTATAAGCTGATAAAATCTTGAAACGGAAATTTTTCATTACATTGTTTTAACTAATGCCATTATAAATTTAAGTTTCTCAAATTACTCATTTAGAGCATGTATGTGATCTTACACAAGGTTCCAAGGGAGGTATCTAGAGTTTGCGCCATCTCCTGGTTTCTCCAAACTTTTTTTTTTAAAAGAGTGACATCAGACAGTCTTTTGAAATAAAGACAGTCTACAAAGCCGAATCTTGGACTTTTGTATGCCGTGAAAATAGCTCAAGTTATCAAAAAGTTTTATCATACCAATTCCATCATCAGACATAGGTCTCAGTCTACCAAAGACTTGTGATCTGATGATCGAATAGAAATGACCAATCTTTTTGTTACATTGATTTATGTGTGTAAGTTTTAACGTGTACAGTTTTCTTAACTGACTAAAAAGTAATAGCTGTTATGGTTTAATTTTTAATCACATAATTTTTATAAGTTAAAGCATTATTGTCACGTAAAATAGTAATTTTTGTACAAAAAATGTCTAAAAATTCATTTAGCTCAACGATTAATAACACGCATGGCATGGAAGTAGGAACTAAGCTGCTTCTTTCTGCAAATAATTTAATAAAGTTCACTCACAAGTCAAGAAAAGACGCAATAGAAAGGGAAATTCCTTACCAGGTTTACCTGAAGCGCCAAACTGACAGACTCTTTGTAAAACGAAATAAAAAACAAAATTTTGCGTACTTTGTCAATACTACTCACTTGGTATTTTGTCAATTTTAAAAAAGATATTTTCAAATGTGCAAATGTTTCTGCTTAGCTATTACTTAGCTTCGTAATATGGTTTGGTTGCTAGAATTGTATTATTATGTACTTTTGTTTTAGGTGTTTTTGATATTTAGTCCTCAATAAAGAAAAATTAGGAATCTAAACAAAAGTACACACAAATACAATTTTAACAGCCAAACCGTATAACAAATAAATACTTTAAAAATTTTACTGTACTTGTCTTATGTCTTAAATTGCTGTTATTTAAACAACAATGTGTTTTTGATTTATGTGTGTAAATAGAAAAGTGTACAATTTTTATAAAAACTTGCCTTAAAAGTGATAGCTGTTATATTTTTATATTTAATCACACAATTTATATAGGTTTAAAAACAAACCTTATGCTACGTCAAATAGTAATTTTGGTATAAAAAAATGCTATAAGTTTATTTAGCATCATGATAAACAACACGCTTTAAATTACAAACTAAACTACTTTTTTATGTTGATATTTTCAACTTGTGTTCACTCACAAGTCAAGTAAGGACGCACGAGAAAAGGAAACTTCCTAACATTTGTCCAATATTACATATGACCTGAAGCGCCACACGGGCAGAAGTCTGGGGAAACTGAGTTCAAACAAGAAATATTTTGCTTAGATGACAATTACGCGCTGGTATTGAGCGCCGTCTACTGCTTAGAAATTGGAAACTGTTTCGTGGACGTGTACAAGTTCACAGCGGGAAGCATGTATACCCAAAACATGTCCACAAACAAAACAACGACACTCACAGAATGTTTGCTTTCTCTACGGGGTTTTACGAAGGCTACAGGGACAGCAAACAAATTAGGTGGAAGACCTCGACAGGGAAGTAACGTGATTGGATCAAATCGGCCGTTTAACCACTTTAAAATTGATAATCGGTTGAAGCTGCAGGAACTCGGGTTGAGATGGTGAACGGAAGAGCGCAGCAGATGAATGTTTTGCAGGGGAAGAAATTATTTTAGTCGATGGTCGCCTCTGTGCACAACTTGTTCAAATACGACAATCACAAAAACTGTCTGCCGACAAAACTTCAGTTTCGAGTTCCAGATCTCCTGCAAAGGCGACTCGGGCGGTCCGGTGGCTTGCAGGCAGTCGAAAAATATTCACTTCGATAATTTGGTGCACAGTTTCATGCGGAGGTTTTAAATTTCAAACTACCGGTAGCATTGGACAGCCGTGCGTGGCAACTAAGCCCTCGGCCCACGTAGAGCAGATTGATGAAAATGCGAGAACAGTTTCTCCAAACTTGTTTATTAAGAAGCGAGGATTGGATGCAAGAGTGGGGGATGCTCTTTATCACGCTCCTTATTTCAGCAATAAAAAACATTATGTTATAGCTTGCCTAGGCGCCATCCTCAGCAAAAGATGGGTTCCAACTGCAGTGAGTTGCTTTAACAATTTTCCTTTGCAGCACACAGAAGGACTGTTCAATTTCCAAGAAGACCGGAAAGATCTTGAACAAAGCCGGGTTGCACCACAGGGGTAGCTTGCAGTAAAATTTTTAATGATTTCTGCCAACAAGATTACTATCAAAATAACAAGCATGATAAGCACATCGTTGCGTTAATATTTCTTCTCGGTGAAGTTGATTTTTTAGCTGAGTCTGACAAGCCGTTGAGAATGATTACTGTTCGCAGTTTAAAAGACTGCAAAGTGTTTAGATGGGAAGATGATTGTGAAACTGAAACTACAGAAGACGAAAATCCTCTGCAAGTAAGCAAAGTAGGTATCTTAGATGATAAAAGGTGCAGCTCTCTCTTGTTAAACCCAACTGCTGTTAAGTTGCTTTATGGTCATCAAGTTTGTACTGAACTAGAACTTGGGACACCTACCATGAGTGTTAAAGCATGAATTATTTAATTTACAAAGATTACCTACATACCATGGAATTTACGGAGTCGCATTTTTCAGTGGATACCTCCATACGAAACAACCCCTTTAACCAAATTATCGGCCAAAGTTTGTTATATTAAATTATCGAATTGGACACTTTTCGACTGCCTGCAAGTCACCAGACTGCCCAAGACGCCTTTGCAGGAGCTCTGGAACTCGAAAGAGTTTGTGTCGGTAGAAAAACTTTTCGTAATTGTCGTAGTTGAACGTGTCGACCACAGAAGCAATATCGTAGATGACACACATGTTTTCTCTTACAAAACATCCGACTTCACTTGCTACTTCGTTGACAATTCCTAGAACGAAGTTTTGCAGTTTCAACCGATTATCTCTTTCAAAAAGGCTTAAAACCGTCGATTGGATCCAACCACGCTATTTCCCTGTCGAGATGGAGTTCAAGTCCGACCTGTTTTCCACCTACATTTTTTCCTGTCCCTGTAGCCTTCGTAAAAGCTCCTTGTAGTAGGTTTCCTTTTCTTCCATTCTCGTGCGTCGCGTCTTTTCTTGATATCTGAGTGAATATAAATTAAAAATATAAACAGAGATAAACAGCTTAATTTGTATTTCCAACTGCTGTAAATCATGATGCTAAATAAACTTTTAGTAATTTTTTTGTACCAAAATTACTATTTGACGTAACAAAAAATAGTTTTAAATCTATAAAAATTGTGTGATAAAAAATAAAAACATAACAGCTATCACTTTTAGGGCAAGTTTTTATAAAAGTTGTACACATTACAGTTTACACGCATAAATCAATGAAAACTGATTAGTTTAAATAACAACAATGTAAGACATAACACAAGTATATTGAAATTTCTAAAGTAATGATTCGTAATACAGTTTGATTGTTAGAATTGAATTGTATGTACTTTTGTTTGAATTCCTTATTTTTGTTCGCTGCGGACTAAATATCGAAAACACTTCAAAAAAAAAAAGATAATCAGAAACATTTGCATACTTTGATAACATATTTTTGTATATTGACAAAATAAAAGATGATCAAAAAAAACTGTTGACGTACTAAGACGATTTAGATACTAACAAAATAATATTTTATTACAGTAAGATTATAACAAATTAAAATAACTACATTACTTTGAGTGTTTTAATCAATGCTAATTTCAGACTATAAAAGCTATTTGTATTTAAAAAGACACTTTCTTTGTAACTAAAACCAAATGAAATTAAAGTTGATTAAAACTAGTATTTTTTAAATAGACCATATCTATGTTCAATTGCTTTTAGTTTTCTACGATTATCTTTTACATTACAATTTATTAATAGAAGTTTTTTGCTATATCTATGCAACTATTACAAAAGTTTTTAAATTGAACTACTTAAAAACCCTAAACACTATTAAACAGTCCAATATAATATGTAATATCACATAATTAACTTCTTGGCGTTAACATTTAGAAAATAATTTTAAATAACGTATGTATGACCTAAATCTAGCAGTTGTAAATATTTTTTTAAACTTCAAGCGCCTGACCGAGAAAAGTTAAGGTAAAAAGCAGTTTGAGTTTCTTAAAGATAGATTTAATTAATCTTCATTTATAATAACTTTGCTTTGGAAAATAATTAGAAAAAAAAACAAGAATAGAGTGATTAGTAGTTGCATAGCAAGTATGATATACAATATACATGATCAATTTAACACAGGCCCAAGTCTCTTTTACACGTTATATTAACTTTTAACATAAAGAAATAAAGTGCACTCTGCAGCTAGAATCACAGCTTTAATTTAAGAAACTTATTTTAACTCAGTCGTTTTTTTAAACTTCTTGTTTATAATGTATATATATATTTTAAATATAAAGTATAACAGCTAAATAATTAAAGTACACTTTGAATGAAACTCATGGCGTTCTTTAGTACCAATAATGAATGCTACTGTGGCAATGTTCATTTATCCAAAAATTGACCAAGCATACATTTTAATTTTAAAATTAACAAACGTTTATTATGAGTTCAGAATCCATCTTTTTATAATTGTAGTAAGTCATCTTTAAATAACAAAGTTTCAATATTTTACAAAATATTTTAAGTTTGTTGTTTGTAAAAAGATAATTTAAATTTTAAAAATACAACAAAACTTTAAACATCGCTTGAATTCCAATAAAAATTGTTTATTTTTAATTTATATTGTTTATCTAATTATGTTATTTTAAAAAAGGTTATTTGTTTAAACAATTCAGTTTTTTAATTAAAAAAACAACAATGCAGCAATAATCATTTTTATATACGGCTGATAATGCTTTGTTTTCATTTTTGTGTTTTAAGATTTAGTTTATTTAGTTTACTAAAAACTAGAGGCGTGATTACTGTTTTGGTATTTTAAGCACATCTTGTTTATGAGTATTGCTGTAACAGCTTTAGAAAAAAAAACACTTTTTTAAGAGATACAAATGTCTACTCAACTTAA
This sequence comes from Thalia democratica, assembly GCF_965202585.1. NCBI lineage: Eukaryota > Metazoa > Chordata > Thaliacea > Salpida > Salpidae > Thalia > Thalia democratica. The sequence goes on from NC_139169.1 coordinate 18,132,889, forward strand.
AAATAAAAATAAAACATCGTTTGTTTAAACGGATTTTTAGTTTATATCATAATTTGAAAACCAGTGAAAATAAATAAAAATTTAGAATTTTGTTTTAGTTGACTTTTAGCTTTTTTAACTTTTCATACTTAATGATATGTGCATAGGTGGTTTTAGACTTGTTCGCTGGTATTTTGCTACCTTATATAAAAGTAAAAGATCTTAGGTTATCAACTGAAAAAATTTAGTATAATTTTTACATATGTAAAATCTTGTGCTTAGTTATCAGTTTTTTTAATTTTGTATCTTGACCTTAAACAATATGAAGAACTATAAAAAGGGTTGCCTCAAGATCAGGAAAGTAGGGAAAAACTAAAAAAATGACATAAGTCAGGAAAAAATGGCAGTTTTTGAACACAAATTTGAAAATTTATTAAACTTGATAAAATTTGAAAAATGTCAGATTTTCTCAGTTGAAAGTTTAAGAAATCCCTTACTTTTTAAATTTTTCATTTTGTAAAACATTTGTAAATAATTAAAGTCAGACTAAAAATGGTTTCTTAAAAATTTACAAAACTACTTAATTTCCAATGCCTTCATCTGTAAAAGTTTATAAATATCCTTTAGGAAACTGCAATATTTTCTTATTAACATATCGAACAACTACCTTAATTTAAATAAGCAGTTTTTGTAAGCTTTTTAGTATTGATGATTTTTGGCAAGGACACTCCTATAGTGAAATTGAAATAGAAACACAAAAGGCTTATCTTGCAGGATTTTAGAATAAAAGTGTTTTTTGTTTAAATAAATCCTCAAGTTCTTTCTATTTAAGCACTTCGTTTAGTATTCCATTTAACAAGTTTATGTGTATACTTTATCTCATTGTAGTTTTTGAAAGTTATCTAAATTTTAATTGTCCTGGACAAGACTTTAAAAGGTATCCATGATATGCAACTCGATAACCGAAAGGTTTTTTCGTGCACCAGTTCCCAAAACCAAAAAACTTGAATGTATATTATGTTGTTCAACAAACTGTAATAAGAAAATTGAGTAAAAACAGACTGTATTGTTAATTTTTGTATATTAGAGATAATTTAAAAAACAAATGGAGGAAATATCATTTATAATAGATGTATATTATTTATTTTTATACCTACTCTTAAGTTTTTACTGTGCGTAAGAGTATAAATACATTTGTGATTTTTTTAGTTTTAAGGACTATTTCTAAATGATATAAGAAATATTTTCAATACAGGACATGGTTAAGTTTTATTTTTTTGTATTATTTTGTAGAGTTAATGAAGTTTGTAAAACTTGTAAGAGTATATTATTAAATACTAATTATTTATGGAAAAAATTTATAATAAATGATATAAGAATTATGTAGTTAATTTAGTTTTTTTTGTAGCATAATTTAGCCAGGAAATTGTCAGTAAAAAGTCAGGAAAATTTTCTAAGCTTGATATGTGGCAATTCCGCAAAAAACTTTGAAAACGTTGCCTTAAATTCAAAATACTCGGAGTACTCCAAAATAGTTTTAATTTTTATTTTATCGGGAATTATTTCAATACTTTTTTTTTCCTTGATTATTATTTTTTTAAAGTGCCTTTTTAAATATTTCGGTTTTTAGACAAATATAAACTGATAAAAAATAGTTTTTAATTTTTTGGCTTAAACTAAATCATATTGAATTAAATTATAAGTTCAAACTAACTCAGACTATATATATAACTCAGCCTAGTTTTTGATCATTCAGGCTGGCTGTTTTGTCATCAACAATGTCATTTCTGTATTGGAAGCCCCTTTAAAATTGAGATGGGTCAAACATGAACAAAGACCTTTTTGTACGATGTTCGAATATGCACAAAGTGTCAATTTTTAGGGAGTAAAAAAAAAATAAACCGAACAAAGGTAAGAGTTACACTTATTAGTAACAGTTTAAGTAACAAAGAAATTAAATTTAAATCTAAAAAATTTAACAAAAAAGAAGACCAAGGGTAAGGGTTTGGGGTAACAGTAAAAGTAAAAAATAATTTAAAAAATATAACTACACGAAAAAATATAACCGGCCTAGGGTAAAGGTCAGGGGTAACAGTAATTATATTATAATAATTTAATAAAAAATTAAATCAGTTCGAAAGTTTCTTCATGAATAAAAAAGTAACTTCTAGCAAAAGTTACTCGGGCAAGTGTGACGCCGTGCAAAAGTGGCTTCTAGCAAAAGTGCTTAAAATTATTTTTTAAACATGCAACTTTAAATTCACACTACCTTTCATAACTTTTCAAATTTATAAACTGATTATGTCAAATCAAATTCTTTCACTTAATTTATTTTTTTAATGTTTTTTTCTATAAGTTTACTAAGATCCAGAGGTGCTTTTACTCTTTAAACTTATTTTTAAATAAAGTAGCAAAAATTTCTCTTGTTAAAAATAGTGCATTTTAACAATAATTTTTAGTAAATTATTTGAATAGAAAAGTAAAGTTTTTAAATTTTATGGCTAACCAAGGCTTGTTTGATATTTATTTAAAAACTTAGATTACTTAAAATATGTTTTTATAACTACATGAATTGTTTTATGACACTTTTGCTAAGAACTGTGTTTTATTAAAACCTTAGGTTATTGTTTTGTATTTCTATGTAATTTTAGTTAAATAATAGTAGTTTTTCAAGCTTTTTTACAGTATAATTATTTAAATTATTTTACAAGCTGAAGATAACTCAGGCTTGATTGATAAACATCAGTCTAATTTTTTGTCAATCAAGTATTCTGTTTTACTTTAAAAAATGGCAACAGTATAGTATAAACAGTTATTTCAACCAACTTTTATTTCAAACAACATATATTAAACTTTCATTTTAAGCTTTGGTTTTTCAAGCTGGCTATTTTAAAAAAAATGACAACCCTGTATTAGGACCAACTTAAAAGTACATGTACTTAACCTTTTATTCTAAGTTAACTATATTGTTGCAATCAGTTTATAAATCATTAAAACTTATTAAAATGAAAATGTGTACTACTTTGCCAAATATTTATTTTTTAAGTTTGTATAGTAGTTAACCAAAACAGGTTTTTACACTTGTTTTCACATGTTTTACTTTTGTATTTATTTTTATTCTTTGGTTTTTGTTTTTAAAGTTTACTTAAACCATGGGGCTTTTCTACTGTCTAGCCTTTTTATATCAAGTAGAACTTTTTTTGTTAAATATTAATTATTTTTATAACAACTTTAAATTAAGTAATTTAAATCTAAAATTGTTAAATTCATTTACAATTCAGGCTAATTCAGGTTTGTTTAATAGTTTGAGCGAAACTTAAGTAACTTGAATACTTTTTTAAACATCAGGCAGGTCTTATTCTATAATTTAATTTTTTTATTTGAATTTTTTTTACATGTTCTTGTATTTTTTACTTTTATAATTTAGTCATTATTTTTAATTATTTAATAATCATACTTGGTCAGTAGTAGTTTTTTAAATTTTTTGGTATTACAGATGTTTTAACTATTTTACGAAATGAAAAAAAAAAAACTAAAGCTAAGTTAATAAAACTCAGTTTAGTTTTTGTAAATTAATAATTCATTTTGACTTAAATAATAGCAACTCAGTGATAGGCAACTCTTTTGAGCCATAACAAGACAATTTAAAAAAGAGTTTATAAATTTCTAAATGTAAATAAAACACTTAATCTAGAAGTAAAATTGTCTTTTTATATTTACTTGCTCTTAACCTTAAAACTCTTATTGTAAAAAATAAATTACTTTAGCCTATATGAAAATTAAATATGCAATGATTGACGAAATAAAAGTTTTAAATAAAAGCCATTTTTAAACCAGGGTTTCCCAAACAATGGCCCTCTCCGACAAGATTTCTCTTAAAACTACCATTGAAGACACCTAAGGCCTTTTTTATGTTCTCAGTCATCAAATCCAGAACATCTAGTGTAAATATCTAATTATGACCTTTTGGCTATCCTGTGGCCCCTTTACAGCTCATACCCAACCCTAGGTTATGAATTCCTCCCTTTGCTGCTTATGGCCGCCTAACTTTCTTTAATGGCCCCGAAGAGAGCCAATTGGCCCACTTTAGAAAATCCTTATGTAAACTAATTAAGAAGATTCACTATTTCCTACCCTAAAATTTCAACTTTACTTTATTTCAATAATGTTAAATGTTATCTAAAATTGTATAAATTCACTTGTTTATTTAATGAAAGAAAAATGCAGAAAATTTCTTGTTTATTTTTGTATAAAGCATTTATTAGTCAGCTTTATTAAAATAGCATTTCAAAAGGTTTTTACCATGTTATATAGTATAGTTTATTAAACAACCGAAAAAAAAAGCTCAAAGTATTTTTTTAGGACCTGAGGTATGAAAAACCATTTTATTATCGATAATTTTATTTACATATTTTTCACAACTTTTTATTTATTTAGTTCATTAAAAATATAAGGCTCCTGTCTCTGTTTTTAGGTTAGGTAGCACATCTTATTTATTTTAAAAAATAAAGTACATATGTTCTAGTTTTTAACAAAAAACTTTTACAAATACTTAAGTGTCTACGAAAGTTTTTAAACATTTATATCTAATTTAATCAAACAAGTTTTACTAAAAAAAAGTTATTGGCTGAAATCTAAATAAAAAATTCAAACAAGTTAAAAGCTTTAAAACAAACTTTAAAACCATAGTTAACTTTATTAGTAGATTATAGCTTACAGATATGAAAATATAAATTGAATTTTCAGGTTGGAAAATAACAATTTCACAATTTAAAATAAAATGTGACTATGAAAAGTTTACTGGTTTTAGTATTGATAGTGATTAAATATATTCAAAATCAAAAACAATTTAAAATAATCCTGTTTAATATCAATTTTTAGACTACTTTATTATACTAATGTCGCAGTCAAGTAGATTAAATGAAGTAGTCAATTTTTTTAGTTTATTTAAATTAACTTGATTAAACCTAAAAATATTATATGCTTAAATATAACCTAAATTTCAATTATTATATACTATAAATACATAAAGTTGTTCCTAATTAAAACTTTACAATTAGTTATTTTTGATGATTGTTAACTAGTAAATATATATTTTATTTAAAGTAAAACTGTTATACCAATGTTCTTTAAAAATTATGCAGAATCTTAAATTTGTAATTAACACAAACATTTTCAGATGAAAATTTTATGGGAATTAGTTAGTAGCTTCCTTGTAAAATCAGGGTCTTAAAATTTTGTTTTAAATTTATTATCACATTCTAAAGTATTAATTAAGACTAGTTCCACCTCTTTGTAATTAGTGAACAGCACAAAAGTGAAAGTTATTTCTGCTTGCATTGGAAGTCTAATCTGTGTTACTGAATATAGTTGTTTACATTGTTAACTTTAACATTTAAAATTTAGTAATATAGCACAATCAAATATGTGAAATAAGTTACTTTTTTTCTTAAACAACTATATAATTGAACAGCTAAGATTTTTTCTTCATTTTGAAAGCGTAGCACAGGTTCTTTTTGAGTTGTATGAACAGAGTAGATGTCAAAAATGAGCGACACTTATGCACGAAGGGTCAAGTATGCACGAAGACGCTACCGTACAAAGACACTTTGCACGGTTGAAAATGTTTCAAGTTTTTTTTATTAATCATCATTATTATTACAGTTATCCCTAACCCTTAACCTAAGTCGGTAATGTGTTTTTATTATTACATAACTAATTTTATATGACTATTTTCATTTTCTAGTTTTTTTATTAGAATAATTATAAGATTTTTTTGTCACTGTTACCTCTAACCCTTACTTTCAGTCAGTAACTTTTTTTTCTTTTATGATTTTAATTATTTTATTTCCTTTTTTTTTCTCTTTTAATTTTTTACCAGTACTTTTACCTCTAACCTACTGTTGGGAACACAAAACTTTCAGGGCACACGAAACTCACGAAATTTTTAGATAACACAAAAAAGATTTTAGTCTTATTACTGTATTTATTTAAATAAAGCAACTTAGTTTAATGTTAAAGTTGAATCTAGCCCTGGTGTTTAATTTAGCTTTTTAGTTTATTGTCCATTTTACTCTCATGATCTATTTCAGTATTAATTTATGGACATCATTCTTTATATAGATAATGCATTGAAAACACAACCTACAGCTGAAAAATGGAAATTTGCAAAGTCCATTGACTTATGTGGAAGAAGCTGTCATCAAGCTAATATCATGATTTACCACCAAATTAATAGGTTATTGTTTTCTGATTTACTATGAATATTACAGGGTTGTCAGTTTACCTGGAAAAACCTGGAATTTGACAATTTAGGAAAAAAAAAAGAAAAAACATTAAATACTAACAATTTTGACATGTTCAGTAATAGAATTTGATTTTATTTAAAAAATTTATAATATAAATTTAAAAAATTTGTTGTCATCAAGTTTTTTTAATATTAAAAAACAAAATTATAAGTTTTACCGTATGTTTTCAATGTTTTTTATGCTTTTTAACACAGTTTCTTACCTTAAACATAACTTTGAACTAAAAATAGACCTGAAAAAGTGTACTTTTTTAAACCTGGAAGAAAATTGGATAACCTGTAAAAAAAAAATTTAAACGAGTAGCAACCCTGATATTAGTAATTTATAGCATTTCGCTTAATGTGGAAACTTTTGTTTTATTCATCAAAATTATTATTATTACCTACTTTTTTAATTACAAAAATGTTCATATAAGGTTGTCCACTTGATAATGATGTTATTAGTTAAGTAATAATTAAAGTTTAAAACTATTTTCTATATTTACAGAAAAAATTAAGAACATTTATTTAATAAAAAAATACTTTAATTGAGATAAAAACAATTAAAGTATGGTAAAAAAAATTTTCAAATAGATACATGGTAGTAATGGTCAATAAATTTTAAGTTTTTAATAATACAAATTATACAATTATTATATATCAATAATTAGATAGTGCATACAAATTCTTCAAAAATTATGGGTTTAGTTAATACTTAGTTGCCACATACTGAGGCTAGTTTGATTTTTATAAAGGTTTTTTGAAAAATTATTATGGGGTTCTTTTTCTAAATCTTAGGCTAATTAGCTATGTTTTTAATAGATTTCTAGTTACTTTAATTTATTAGTTTTAAGATTTGAAAACTTAGTTCTTGAAAATTATCTTTATTTTCTACCTGTTTTGTTCTGTTGTTCTAACAAAAAAAAATTAACTGTTTATTTTCGTGTTTTAATTTGTCTTATATATTCTTTTTTCATTTATTTATTTTAATCAGGATGATTAGAGTAATTTGATGTAACTCAGGATAGATTTTTTTACTCTAAACAAAGATTTTTACTCTAAAAAGTTGCGAACCTTTTAATAACCAGTTTAAGTATCAGTATCTTTTAGAGTTGTTAAACACTCAGCCTAGTTAAACTTTTCTTAAAAATACAGTCTTACTAGGCATTTTTTTCTTGCGATAAGTAGTCTAGTTCTGGAATTTCTATTAAATTTCTGAATAAATTATGTCAAATTTTTTTTGAACAGTATAAGTGTTTTTAGATCTTATTTTTTAATCATAATGTTACTTTAAGAATACTGCTACATACTTTTTCGCTTTTGCTTTCTCTTTTCTATTTTAAACTTAAGTTGACTCAAACTAGTTTGTTGTAACTCTCGCAGAGTGACACACACTTAGAATAAATCAGAACAGTATAAATGCCTTTAAAGTTTCAAGGATAGTTAAAAAAAAATTGAATCTTATTTCAATGTTTTTTCTTTCATGGAATGTTATTTCTTCTTTATAGTTTAAATTTTATGTTTTTTTCAATGAAGTTCCTATTTATTCAGATATTTTTAATTTTTTATTTCAAAGTTCATTTATTTCAAATATTTATTTATGATTTTTTTATAAATAACTAAAAAAAATTAAGGCTTATGATAGATTTTTGACTCAAAGAGTAACAACCCTGCCTATATTTGTTACTCAGGCTGATTTTGTTTTAGTTTTAACAAAAGCAAACTTAACAATTATTATTGAACTGCTTACTAGAGGTCTAATTTTATCATTTAAAAAATATACAAATGCAGTAATTTCAATATTTTAATTAAGAGATTTATAGTATGTGACTTGAAAGATTATGTAACTTTATATTTAACAAACACTTTAAAAAAGGCTGAAAAGTTTTTTTGTGTTTTGTTAATATATAATAGTGATGTACCGGCCCCGGATCCGGACTTTTTTTTCAAATTAGAATCCGGCCGGTTCCGGATATCAGACAAAAATAACAGTATCCGGCCGGATCCGGACCTCGATAGTGATTCCGGTACATCACTAATATATAATTTTACATACAGTTAAACGTTTAGTATTTGTGAAATATTACGTTATTATTTTTGTTTTAGTTAGACTCAAGTAAAAAATCAGTTTAACGTTTTAAGTTTTTCTTAAGGGTTCTATAGTTGTTTTGCAATACAAAACCTTCTAAAAACTGTTAATTGATATCCCTTTTAGTGTTTTTTTGTTATATAATTACAAAAATAAAGGTAGGTAAAAGGTATTTTGATATTCTTATCAAAACTTAAACATAAAACGATTTTTAAAAATGTTCATGTTAGTTTACAATTTTATTTTTAAAGCAAAGGCTACATTTTTATTTAAATTAACAACACTTTTTGCCTTAAAATAAATGTTTCAAATAATCTGTTTCTTATAACTATGATATTTAAGGTAACTAACAAGATTGCCACAAATTCAGAATAAACCTGGATTTATAACTTTGTAACTTTTGAAAATCTCAGTATAACACATGATAACTCAAGAAATCTTAAATTTGTTTTCTAAACTCCGGCTGGCTCAGATAGTTTTTTTATCTCAATATAGTTTCTAAATTTCAGGTAGTTTTTTCTACCTATAAAGTGAGATATAGTTGATTTAGTTTCAATATTTTTTACTTTGTGGTAATTTTTGTTGAAGAGCTTGATATTGCTTTTGAAAAGTTTAAATTAAAAAGAAAAATCCTGGGTGACTGCAGTTCAGTTCAAAATCATTCAAGACAGTTTCTAATCATACAGATCAGTTTTGACTAAAAAGATTACAACCCTGTAAAACTTTATTAACAACATTTACTTTCAATGTTTTACTTAATAATAAAATAAAACTTCTTTGGTATTGGTTCAACTAGACTTTTTTCTATTTTTAATTATTTGATTGTCATTTTAACTTTTTTTTTTGCATTCTTCATTTTTTAATTTCTAGATTTCTCATATTTATCTAACTTAAAACAAATTCTTTGGTGTTAGTATAACTAGGTTTATTTTAATTTCAAATTATTAATAGTAATTATAAGTGATCTAACTTCTTTTACAAACTAAGCTAAAATCAAAAGTTAACAAAATATCAAGTTTTAAATGTTTACAGTAAAATATTTGATCTACTGTATAATACCAATCTTAATAGTCAGCACAATTATTGGTATTTTTTGATATTGATTAAACTAGATTATAAAGCAAAAATGACATTTAGCTGTTTAAAAAACAGCGTTTTCATACACTCAAACTACTCGAAATAACTTTTATGCTATTTTAAAAGTTTAGAGACTTTGGCACAGGAATTTATTTGAAAAACTTATGCTAACACATGTTTGATTGACCATTTATTGAAAAATTCAGACTAGATTGATATTTTTCTGAATGTTAGACTATTTTTTATATTGACTATTTTTTCAATTGATGTTAGTTTCATTTAAGTTTTATCAATTTGTTATTAAGTTTTTAGCAAACATAAATATATTTCTTCTTATTAAGACTAGCTTGAAGAATTACAAACTGGTTTTTGGTCAATTAAGATTTTTTTATACTTGAAGAGTGACAAACTCAAAACTAAATTACTAAGCCAGGCTTGAATCATAAAATACAGTACCTATTTGTAACTAACTTCATAAGAAAATATAGTTAAAATTTAAGTTTTCAGTTTTTTCCAGAAAAAAGTGACAATCAATTACAACCCTGAATTTTTCTTGAAATGCAGAAATTCAGTCTATAAAAGAAAAGATTTCGGCATCAAATGTACAAAGATAAAAATATATACATTATTTTAAATTTAGCTGTTTTTAATTCGTTTTTTTTGTTCTCATTCTTTTATTTGTTGAATATAGTTTGTAATAAGATAATACTCACAAAGTAAAATGTAAAGAATTAGTTTAAGTATGTATTTAATATTATTAAACTTTTTTTAGAATACTGTACTGGGAATTTTGTAGTGATTGCGGATATGTGCTCAATTAATAAGTATTTAAGACAAAGCCATATAACTAAGATATCACTGTAAAAATAAGGTAAACTAAATAAAAAGGTTCTTTAAAACTAAGATGAAATATTAAATTTCAGATAGTGTTATCAAAAGTTTTTCATGTAAATATAAACTTAGTAATGATATATTAGCGCCGCTAGTGGGTTCCATGAAAACATATCTCATTAACATAAAGCTTCAAAAGTATCTTTTAAAAAGAAATATAATAATAAAAGTGTTTACGTACTCCTACCACTAGCGGCGCTTTTTAAAATAGTTTATTGGGGACCCAATTTATGTTTTGCAGTTTTGTGTACACAGATTCTGATTAGCTTGAAGATCACTGGCTTAATATATATATCACTAGCTAAGTACATTTTAAATATTTGTTCTGACTAAATTTTTATAGAAAAATAAGAAAAATAAAAGTTATTTTAACTTCTTTGCACAATAAAATACATTTTATGCATCTTAGTATTACAACCATCTTGCAGAGCATTTTACTATTAAACACCTTGAGAAATAAGCATATTCTAAAGTATTTTTTAAAAACTAGCCATTTTTTTACATTACTTCAAAGAAAAGTACAGCTTTAAGCTATGAAGCAAACTAGACTAGACTTAAGGTTTTGACTTAAAATATGATATTGAGAGTTTTGTTATGAAATTTAACAAAATTATTTTGTTTTATATTTTTTAAATAAAATCGTTAACATTTTTATAGGTTTTTTTCATTTTAGTATTATTAAAACTTAAAAAGTAAACTTGAAAGTATTTAATAATTATTTTAAACAGATTTTAAAGTTTTAAAATATTAAGATTAAAAGTAATAATGGAGTACGAATGTTGTATATGCTTGGATAGATTATTCAAAGTAGACACAGAAGTATCTGTCACACCGTGTGGTCATACCTTTCACAAAGGCTGCATATCAAACGTAATAAAAGGTGAGAATAAGACATGTCCAATTTGTAGACAAGAATTACAGGAAGAAACGATAGTTAAAGTTCACTTTAATGTGAATAAAGAACTTGACTACAGTGATTGTTCAAATGATACTTTGAGCTTCTTTGATAAAGTTGTTTAGTATGAAGAAAACAAAAGGATGACCATGGTAAGAATCATTAAGAAGTTAGATAAAGAAAATACCAGTCTAAAGGAAACTTACAAAACCAACTGTAAAGGCTACAGGTCGTGTAAGGTGTTCTTTAGAGGTTTCCAGAAAGAAATTAAAAACTTGCATGAAAAAATCAGTAAGCTACAAATAACAAATGGTGGGTTGGTTGCTGACATAAGAAGATTGTTTAATGAAAAAGAAGAAATTTTTGATGAGGAAAAGTCAAAGGTTAATGAAAATGAAATTGATGCAAATACTTGTGAAGATGCTATCAACAATATTGAAGCAATAATTAGTAAAGGTTTGTTTTTTTGCTAATGTATAAATAACTCAATCTTATATTTTGAACTTATAGTTTTAAATAGAATCAGGATCCAGACAGATCTTCAATTTATAATAAAGTGTAGATGAATAAGTCTGAAAGTATTAAAGTTTTAAGGTCTATATAAAACGATATTATCATTAAATTCTTTACAAAATAACGACTGATAATACATAAGCTCAAAAAAAACTTTAAAGCACTTAAAATCTACAGTTTCAAACACTTTTACTAATAAAATTGATAATTTTCTTAAAATTTTATAATTGTTGATAAAGCTTTAAATGAAGATAATAATAAATTAAAAATAAACTTATTCGCATAACCCTGTATGTAACATAAATATATCTTTCTTTGTGTCTTATATATACTATTATGACTTATTATAAAACAAATTTTTACATTAATTTAACAAAAAATTTTAGACTTTGAATACTCTTTTAACCAAAATTTAGCCTAAGTTACTTTAAAATATCTTAACTATTCTTAACTGATTGCAACTTAATTAAACAAAATCTGGAAACAGTCGTTTATCAGTTTTAAAAATAAAATTCTTTTTTAATTAGCATGTCCTATAGATCAGCATTTTTTGTTTTAAAACGTTAAAAAAGAAATTAATTTTGAGTTGTGTCAAGTAGAAATAATTCTTAACATAGAATTCTTAAATTTATTTTGTTGTAGTAATTGTTTTTATTTTAGCTTTAAAATTCTAATTTTTTGAAGATATTCATAATGAAAAAGTAAATGAAGTTTTTAGTGGAAATGAGAAAGCTATAGATTACAACATGAACATATGTTTAAATAAAAATCTACTTTATGAAGGGTTTTTAAATAAAGTTGAAAACAATATGAAAGAACTACACGTAAACGATGAAAAAATGAGTGATTTAATATTGAAGAAGTCTGTCGAACTAGAAGTTGAAAACAAAGCGTTGCAAGAAAACAACAAAAAAATAACTAAATACCTTGAAATTTTGGAAAATTCGCTCAGACAGGCTCAGAACAAAGCGGAGTGCTTGAAAAAAGATTACAAAAATTTGAAGTCCGAAAATAACGATCTGTTGGCTGATTTAAAAACTACAAAACGAATAAAAACTAATATTAAATGGTCATCAAGAAATGCAAGCGAAAAGCAAAATAATAACATTAATGATGTTCAAAAAACAAACTGCTATTCAACTAAAGGTACTTTTTTTTTTTTTTTTATTATTACTACACGTTTTACAACTAAATAACACTTTATTTATGTATTTTGTACTTAGTTCTTTTATTACAATTTAAAGCTTTAATCATAAAACCAAAGCTCTCAGTAGACACAGATTTCATTTTTATACAAAAATATTTTGCCTGATTTTTTACTAATATGTAGTTTATTTTACGGCAAATCAAACCTTGCTTTGTTTACTATTAACGATGTCTTCTTTTTATTTTAATAACGTTATAAAGACTAGATTAACTGTTGTATACTTATCTTTTTATTTTCTAGGTGCAGAAACCAATGAAATTGAAAGTTATATATACATTAGCGGAGGAAAAAATGATGAAAAAAATCACGAAAACTGTGTTTCGAAAATGGAAACAAGCATTGGTAAATGGAATCATTTTAAAACTATGGGTACACGTAGAAGTGAACATCAATCCATTATAAAAGGAGATCAAATGTATTTGATAGGCGGATATAATGGATCAAAATATGTTGATTCAGCTGAAAATGAGACTGTTTCTCTCAGCGATGAATTAGCTGCAAAAACGTTTCCTTTCATGCACAACAAACGGCTAAGCTTTGGAATGTGTTCTTTAGCAGAATGTGTTTTTGTCGGAGGAGGATATCAAAACTCTTCTGAAGATTTAGACAAATGCGAAGTCTACAGTTTTGAAACTGGTGAATGGACTGAAGTTTCTAGTATGAACACTAAAAGACACGAATTTACTCTGACTTATTTTCAAGGAAAAGTATGGGCTATTGGCGGAGTTAAAATCTCAAATGACACATATACATGGCTGGAAACAATAGAAACATTCGATATTACAAAAAACAAATGGAAAACAAGCAATTTGAGGCTCCTAACTGAACGATCTGGACATAGCACTGTTGCTTACGACAAAAAACTCTTTGTTGTTGGTGGCGATAAAAAAGACTCATTTTTAGCTTCTGTTGAAGTTTATTCAAGCGAAACCAATCAGTTTAGTTTTGTTGCTTCAATGAATATTCCACGCTATATTTTTGGATGCTGCGTTGTAAATTCAAGTTTGTATGTGATTGGAGGTAATATAGATTACGAAACTCTAACAGATGAAGTTGAGATATACGACATTGAAAAAGATGAATGGAGAAGAGGTCCGAGTTTACCTTTAAAATTGACTGATTTTGCTTGTTCAAACACTTAATGACCAGTTCTCATTTTACAACTCTATAATTTTTTCTTGCTCTGAAACTTTATAATTTCTGCTTATGTTAAAAGAATCTACTAGTTATATGTCATCTAATAATATTTTTAGTTCCATGTAGATAATAAAAGAGTTTAAATTTTTCTACCTCTAAACAAAAGCTTGTACAGTTTTAACAAGTATAATATCTTTGTTAACTATATACAAACTTAAGTGATTGATTCACAATATTTTTCTAGTTTTTAATAAAGTTGTTAGTGTAAAACTCAACTACTTTTGTTTTAATAGGCTTTATCTATACCAGGGTTTCCCAAACTTTTTTGCTTATGGTCCCCTTTAAAGAGTTTAAAAAAGTAAAGTAATGGTCCCCCTTCAACATATAGATTACTCATAAACTACGATAAAGTACACATAAGACCTTTTTTTTTTGCTCTTCATCTGCAACTCAAGAATATCTAGTGTAAATTTCAAGTTATGGCCGCATGGCCCCCCTGTGGCTCCTTTACTGCTCATGGCCCCCCCTCTTACCCCTTTGCTGCTCATGGCCCCCTAAGTATATATCACTTCGCCCACTTTGGGAAACCCTGATCTATACAAATAACTTTTATCTTGATAAAAAAATTTATTTTTAACAAAATATAAATTCAATAGTTAAAATGAACACGTTAAGTTTTATTTTATTACTATATTCTACACATATTATTTTGATTTACTATGTGTATTTTTCTTTACTTTGTTTTTTTTTCGTTTCGTTTGTTTTTTCTATATAAAATTAAAAAAAAAATTACATTTTTAGTTGTATCTAAGTATGTGTAAATAATCCTAGTAAAAAATAAACTAGCCATCGAATTTACTATAAAAAAGTAATTTTTTATAGTCTTTTAAACTCCAAGCTGAAAAATGCCCAGATTATTATAAAAATAGTATAAAGAATTAAGTGCACAAGAGTTTCCAAAGTTTTAAGATAGATTGATAAACCTTTCTAAATTGAGTAATTTTTAGTTATGTCTTAACTGCTATTGTTTTTATTACTCTTGGCGCTTAAAAATATAAGCTTATGTAAAACTCTAGTGTATAGTTAAGTATATTTACCTTTCAATTAGTAGTTAACATTTTTTTGTTAATTTTAGTATATAGCTTGCTATTCAAGAATTTACTATGTTATTTTAAAATAACTTATTTTCTGTATATTAAGTTTTTTTTTTTTGTTAATTTTAATATATAGCTTGAAAACTCTATCTATAGAAAGTAAGTTATTATATAATAAAACAGTAAATTCTTGAAAAGGAACGTAATGATTCATATTAATAGTACAAATTGCGACAATGTTAACTATGCTGTATACAAGGGGTGGGCAACGATTTTAGTCGGCGAGCCAGGTGTTAAAAAATTAATTTGTGTATAATCTAAAGCGTTTAAGCTGCATTCACGAAAATTACTCAATTATTCAGCGACAATTAATAATTTTAGGTGACTATTCTTTTTTATAATTAATACAAACTTTAAATTTCTTACAAGTTTTACTTAAGCTTGTTTTTTTTCTCTTTATTTGAACATTCACAACTTTTACAATTAGGTTGAAAATTTGGTTTAGAGGGCCAGGTTTACAAGCCTGCGGGCCGCAGTTATACTTCTTTTAAGCTGATCCTGTTTAAATATTCTAGATGTTGGCGGGTTGCTAATTTTTGTTCTACATTTTTTAATTATAGCCATCATCGTTGCAAACTTACACTAGAAATAATCGCTAAATTGGATTTGTTTATATTGATAATCTTATTATTTAACAATGAAAAAATATCATAAAATCAATACAATAAAACTAAAAAATTGGTGAAAAATACTTTATAGAAAATAAGATTTTTAAATTAAAGCTGCAAATAATTTAATTCGTAACGTAATAAATCTATTTATACAAAAAACCGGCAAAAAGATCCAGTATGTTTGATAAGAACTTTTCAATTTAATTATCTAATGGCGGTTACTGTTTTGTCTGCATATTTTTATCTGTTATTAAAGTTTGATTTTACTTTTCTATTTAATATTTATAAAGAAAAGACAAGTGCAGTAGTTATTTATCACTCTCTTGTCTATACAGAGCAGGGTCAGCGACATTTTATGAGGAACAACCAAATTCACTTAAAAGGCTGTTTGCGAGCCACAGTTGTTTAATAAAATTTTAAATAAATAATAAATACAATAGCGAATAGTAAATAAAATAAACATTAATTAGGCAGCAGTTTACTGACAAGGAGGTTTTTTTTATTATAAATTAGCACCAATTTCTTTTTTTTATTTGAATTTTTTAAAGTAAACGGCATGCCAATTGTTTCTGAGGGTCATATTTTACCAAGCAATTTATGTTTAAACTCAAAACAAATTATTCAAATTTTATCAACAAACTTTAGTATGTTTACTGAAACTAAAAGACAAATACAAATGTTTTGTAGAAATTAATAAAAAAATTTTTACCTTAAAAGTTCTAGATTTTAATTAGTTAATTGGTTTTAAGCTAAAAAAGCATTTAGTTTAAAATCATACCAAACTATTATCAATATAAATAAAAAGAATCTAAGTTGAACAAATAATTATTTATTCTTAAAATTTATTCAGTAAAATAGTTGTTCGCTAATACAAAATTATTAATATGTTACTTTTAATTATCAACCAAAAGTATTAAATGTCATATTAACAAAACTTTTAGTTTTTAAATAAAATATCTATTAATTTTGACAATAACAGTAGATTTTAAATAAAAAATCCACAAATACTTGAATTTATGCAAATTCTGCAAAAGTGTCCCTTCGTGCAAAAGTGACGCTCGTGCAAAAGAGTCGCCGTGCAAAAGTGTCCCCTCGTGCAAAAGTGACGCTGCGTGCAAAAGTGACACCGTGCAAAAGTGTCCCCTCGTGCTAAAGTGACGCTCGTGCAATAGATTCGCCGTGCAATAGTGTCCCCTCGTGCAAAAGTGACCCTTCGTGCATAAGTGACCCTAGTGCAAAAGTGTCCCCTCGTGCAAAAGTGACCCGTTCCAATCCAAACTATACTTTAATTATTTAGTTATTTTCTTTATGCTTATAATATATATATACAATAAAACAAGATGTTTGAAAAAACTGTAAAGCTGTTCTAAGTTTTACTTGAAAACCGTTTTGTTTTTAAAAGAAAATTAAGATTCATTAAGAGCACTTATAATTCTTGCCCGGGCAAAGTATGATGAAACAAAAAGTGAGAAAGAGAATAAAGAGAATGAGAGTGCATTTCTCTTTTAAGGCGTATTATCAAAACTGCATGATGCAACGATTCATTTAATGTTTTTTGTCACAAGCTGATAAGGTGATACGACAGATTGAACTGTGCTGACAGAATGCTGCAGAGAATTTTTACAAGATTGACACTTGAATATTGGTATTGAGTTGTTTTATAAGTTTTAGTATATATATTTATAATTGTATTTCTTAGATTTAAATATTGTTACATAAAGAAAGTTTTGAAAATCTCTTACTGTACATTTTATAGCTCCTTTGATATCAACAAGTGATTTACTTAAAGCACTTTTTACAGTTTATAATATAAAGCAGTTTTCACATGAGTGACATACTTATATAGTTTTTGAAGCTTTTAACCTTTTGTTTTGCATTTAATTTTGAGAATTTCTTAAAATATTATTTAGCTTTTTATAGTGGTTAATATACAGTATTTCATTATACAATTTACATATTTAATATTTCTTGTAGTTCTAACAATTGATTTTGTACTCATTGAAGTTCGTTTAATAGAGAAACCCACTTAATTTTTGTCCTGGCTATTTATAGTAGTATATATTGATATCTAGTTATACTTAGTCTAGGGTAAAGTTATAACTATGTCAAATCCCAATAATAAAGTAACACTAAGATTAAGCCTTAAACTTTAATGTTCTAGAGTAAATTAATCTTTTGATGTTTGGTCACCAACACCCACTGGTTTCAATACAACTAATTTAAATAAGTTTTCTATATTAAAGATGTGATTCTAGCTACAGAGTTCACTGCAGACACTTTATTTCGTTATGTTATAAGTTATTAAAACATAATAAAAAGACTAGGGCTTGTGTTAAGTATGTCATTTCTATTATATACCATACTTGCCATGGAACTACTAATCATTTTATTCGTGATTTTTTCCTAATTATTTTCCAAAACAAAGTCAATATATATGAAAATCTATTAAATCTATCGTTAAAAAGTTAAAACTGTTTTTAACTTTATCATTTCTAGGTCAGGCGCTCTTGACGTTAAGAAACAATATTTACAACTGCTTGATTTAGGTCGTACTCACTTTATGTTAAAATATTTTCAAAATTTTACGCCAAAATTTTCTGATTCTACATATAAAATTGGTATTTTTATCACAATATTATATTTAAAGTATTAAAGGTTCTTAAGTAGTTCAAATTAAAAACTTTTGTTTGAGTTAGCAAAAATTTCTATTGCTAAACTATAATGTAAAAGATAAGCGTAGAAAAGTAAAATAATTGTGCATATATATGTTCATATTTAATAAATAATTAGCGTTTAATATAAATTTGATCAATAAAGGATAAAAATTATTCATATTTCCAGTTCAAAGGTCGGAAATAAACAGGTCCCAAAGTGCTAAACTTCAAGTATTAAAACTAACGCTGGCTGCAGTTTTAGTTTTTTATTGTTGTAAGTTTATTGTCATACGAAGGACCCAGGCATCAAAACCTAGGCCACTTATACAGAAAGACATACAACAAAAAGACAAAAATAAACCAAAATTGTACATTAAAAATTAAAAAAAAAAAAAACTGAGTTTTACTAATTAAAATTTAAAATTAACATAAAAACACTAAAATTATAACATAAATTTTATAATTCCGGTGCTTCCGAAAAGAGAACAACAATATCCTACTTCAACTTCACCCGAACAAATGGTTTCACTCCAAAAATGGTTTCACTTTCATTCGAACAATTGGCTTCACAGTTTTTGAACAACTGGTTCAGCCGCCATTTGAGTAACTGGTTTAAATTTTATCCATACAAGTTGTTTTACTTTTATTCGTATAACTATAACCGCTTTTATTTGAACAACGTGTTTCACTTTCGTTAGGAGAGCCTGCTTCATATTTACTTTCAAATCTTTAATACTCAGATAACTCAGCTTTTGTTGGACTTTTGTAGTAGCTGATAAATGTTGAGAACACTGACTATAAACAAAATTTAAAAACAAAAGACCCCAAGCACTTTAACAGGCCAATTAACTATGTATTAAGGAACAGGTTTTGTTATACACAGAGGAAAGGCGCCGCTAATAAAATAAAGCTATAGGTTAAACCAAATTAGACAAATACAACCAGTGGTAAATGAAGGAAAAAAAATACTTATGAATTTTGCTGACGAAGTATTTATTTAAATCAAACTTTTTTAACCTTAAGCGAAAATGCTAAACTTTTTAACAAGAAACTAATTCGTCTGGAAGCTTGTTCCATAATTCAACTGAACGATAAAAAAAGAATTATGCCAAACATTATTATTGAAATTATGTCTGCATGTAAATTTTCTGTTGTTACCTCTCATTAAATAAGTACATTTATGAGGTTCAAAAATAGACTGTAAATTATTTGTAGTTTCACTATTAATTAGTTTGAAAAAAGTAATTAAGTCAAACTCAATCCTTCTATACTCTAAAGACTTAATACGAAGTTTTGAGAGTCTATCAAAATGAGATGTGTATGAATTGTTGCAACGGTTGAAGACTGTTCTTGTATATTTTCTTTGAATGGATTCAAAATGGTTAATATCTTTCTTCAAGTATGGAGACCATATTGGTGTGTTGTATTCTAACTTAGGACGAATGTAAACGAGATAAATTTTTTTTAGAATGTTTATATCTGTAGATTTAAAACTCTTTAAAACTTGAAACGAAATAGTTGATGCAATTTGATAAACGTAATTGATATGATGGTTCCATTTTAGGTTTTCAGCAATAAAAATTCCCAGATCTTTAAACAATTTAGTTGAAGGTAACCTTATGTTGTTTATTCTAAATTCAGAAGTGATACTAGATGTATTTTTTTGAATGTTTAGAACCTGACATTTACTAGGATTAAAAACTAGTTTTCTTTCTTTTAGCCAATTACAAATTTTATCTAAAGATTTTTGTAGAATTGTGTTAGAATGGCAAAAAATTTTTGTATCGTCTGCAAAGAGATTTATGTTGCTATCAACATCTACTTCTAAAGCTATATCATTGATATAAATTATAAATAAAAGTTGGCCAATTACCCCTCCTTGAGGCACTCCACTGAAAACAGGTAAAGACTCTGAAAAGGTGTTACCAATAACTGCTAAACTTAAAGGATTAAAACTATCGCCGGCTGCAGTTTTAGTTTTATTCAATTATTAATTTTGTTTGGTTTTAGTTACATAGAAAGTGTTTTTTAAATACAAATAACTTTTATAGTCTGAAGTTAGCCCTGACTAAAACACTTTTATTCTAGTAAAAGTAATAAAATGTCTATCATTATCTAAAAAACGTTTTTAATAAATAAAATAACATGTTTAATTGTTTGACTACCTACTCATTTTTGAAAATAATAACCTGTCAGCTATTTACAGAAACAGGCTATGCGCTTTGTGTTTAAAAAAGGATGTTAAGGAAAATAAATACCAATAGAACGACTACAAACAATGTGATGTAACAAAACAACTAATAAAATAAATAGAATTTGGGTTTTTTCTCTTTTTCTACTTCGGTCTCATAAAGTATGGTTTTCCCTTTCCCTCGGTGTTTTGAATGTTTTAGATCGCATTTATCTCCAACATACCTTAATTAAATTATTGCATTAAGGATAAAAGTCAGAACTAGAAAATTATAATGCTGAAATAGCATTTTTATATGATGCAATAATAAAAGAAAAAAAAACATAAAGCTAAATAAAATAAAACTAATTATATTACAGTGCATTGAAAAAAATAGTGTTTATAGTTTCAAAAAGATGATTTAAAATCTTATTTTCTAAAAATTTAATAGATTTAAAAAATATTTTCACTACAAAATTTAGGGTTTTGTAAATGTATACAAGTTAAATAAGCATAAAGAAACAAAATATTACTTCTAAAATATTATTCTACCCTATTTTAATTGATATTTTCTGTTATTCTTAAACTAAAAAAGGAAAAGCAAAACAAAATTTAACGCAAAAATAAATTGATGTTATTTTAAAACTTTTTAAGTTTTTTTCATTTTTTAAGGGTTCAGTTTTTTTATTTTGATTTGTCATAATCTAATTGCAGCAAAATTATATTTTATTAGTTTTATATATCTTCTAAGTACGTCAACAGTTTTTTTTTTCATCTTGTATTTTATCAATATACAAAAGTATATTTTCAAAATCTTTAAATGTTTCTGCTTATCTTAAAATTTTTCTGGTCTGTTTTCGATATTTAGTCCTCAGCGAACAAAAAATAGTGATTTAAACAAAAGTACATAAAAATACAATTCTAACAATCAAATTTAATTACGAACCATTACTTTATAAATTCCACTATACTTGTGTTATGTCTTACATTGTTACTATTAAATCAAAATAAAGCTTTGATTTATGTGTTTAAATTAATATGGGCACAATTTATATAAAATCTTGCCATAAAAGTAATAGCTGTTATGTTTTTATTTTTAATCACATAATTTTTATAAGTTAAAAACATTTTGTTTGTTATGTTTTATAGTAATTTTGGTATCAAAAAATGACGAAAATTATTATATAATCACTATAAACAACAGTTGGAAGCACAAACTAAGCTGCTTTTTTCTGTTGATGTCTACAACTTGTGTTTTTTATAAAATTAAGAAAAGAAGCGACACACGAGAATGGGAGAAAAAGAAATCTCCTACTAGGGGATTTTACGAAGGTTACAGGGTTAGGAAACAAATGAGGGCGAAATACCTCGAAACTTTCAGAAGATTTGCTTATTCTAGGAAGTTTTACGAAGGTTACTGTTGCATTTTTATCTTCGTGCAATTTAGTCCCCTCGTGCAATTTTGATCTGTTTGCATAAAAAAGACGTCTTTTGCAATTGTAGTTCGTTTTATTTATCCAAAAAAAGTTAATTTAAATTTACTTTTTTTATTGGTAAAAGTGTAATCCTCAGTGAAATTTAGAAAATTTTTTATTAAAATTTTAATTTCAATCTTAAATTTATTATCATTTAATTTCTATAAATTTTTAGGCCTTTACCATAGTTGTTATAACATTTCAATTTATTACGGCTCCATTTTATTTTCAATTGCTTTTTTGAATATATATGAACACTTGCAATAGTTTATGTTCTAATTCGTTTACGGTCACAATAAAAATTAACTCTTAAGTTAAACGTACAATTTTTTAACCTTGTTTGTCATTTGTTTTCTGATTTAGGCATTAATTTAAGTCGATGATTTATTAATTTTGCATAACTAAAATAAAAGTAAATTGTTAATGTTGCTTGCATGGATATCAAAATATTGAAACTAAGATCTTTTGTATGTAGGTTGGTTTTTTTAAGAAAGATATTCGTTTTTTTGTTCGCTGTTAAACTAAACAATTCTTGAATAAAAATGTATTTTTTTATTAACTTGTTTATTTAATTAAATATTGTTTAAACTTCATTTATAAACAATTCTTTAATAAAAATGTATTTATTTATAAACTTGTATTGTATTTACATTACAAGCACCTTGTATCTTTAGGATTCAAATTGTTAAAATATTTTGGTTTGGACTCGGATTCGGCCTAATCCAAATTCCAAAATTAAGATTCAGATTCGGATTCGACCGAACCCTAATATAACAATAAGACTCGGATTCGTATCCGGCCGAATCCAAGATTTTTGGATTCTGTAGATTGCTACTTTTAACATTATTATAAAATTAAGACTTTCGAGGTGTAAAATGTTTTAGAAATTTTTTTTAAAACTCATTCGATTAACTGATTTTGATGATAATTTTTCTTTATTTTTCGATATTTTTCCAAAAAAAAATTAGAAACATGCGTCATTTTTGATATAGTTCTTTAGAATATTAACTAAAATTTACTTAATATTAAAAGAGTTTGATTAAATTTTATGAACTTCTAGTAAAATATTTTTAATAAAAACAATTGTTTATCGCATTTTCATTTTGTTTATTCCAGCATTATCAGGGGTTGCATAGGAAACAAGAAACCAGATTAAAGTTTTCAAGCTATATATTAAAAATAACAAAAAATGACAACTTAATCTATAGAAAATAATTTATTTTAAAATAAAAGAGTAAATTCTTGAACAGTAAGCTATATACTAAAATTAACAACAAAATGTTTACTACTAAAAGAAAAGATAATTATACTAAATTAACTAAAATAATTAAACTAAACAATACATTAGAGTTTTACACAAGCTAATATTTTTAAGCACCAAGAGTAATAAAAACAATTGCAGTTAAGACATAACTAAAAATTACTTAATTTAGAAATGTTTTATTAATCTATTTTAACACTATGGAAACTCTTGTGCAATTATTTCTTTATACTATTTTTATAATAATATGGGCATTTTTCAGCTTGAAGTTAAAAGGACTATAAAAAATTACTTTCCTTATAGTAAATTCGATGGCTAGTTTATTTTTATTACGATCATTTACACATACTTAGATACGATTAAAAAAGCATTTTTTTTTATATTGAAGAAACAAACAAAACAAAAGAGAAAGTAAAGGAAAATACATATAGTAAATTAAAACAATATCAGTAGGATATAGTAATAAAATAAAACTTAAGGTGTTCATTTTAACTATTAAAATTATATTTTGTTAAAACTAATTTTTTTTTTAAGATAAAAGTTTTTTGTATAGATAAAGCCTTTTAAAACAAAAATAGTTGAGTTTTACACTAACAACTTTATTGAAAACAAGAAAAATATTGTGAGTCAATCACTTAAGTTAGTATATACTTAACAAAGATATTATACTTGCTAAAACTATACAGGCTTTTATTTATAGCTAGACAAACTTAAACTTTTTTATTAACAACATGGAACTAAAAATATTATTAGATATCATATAACTAGCAGATTCTTAAAATATGAGCAGAAATTTTAAAGTTTCAGAGCAAGAAAAAATTACAGAGTTGTAAAATGAGAACTGGTCATTAAGTGTTTGAGCAACCAAATTCAGCCAATTTTAAAGGCAAACTCGGACCTCTTTTCCATTCATCTTTTTCAATGTCGTATATCTCAACTTCATCTGTTAGAGTGTCGTAATCTAAAATACCTCCAATCACATACAAACTTGAATTTACAACGCAGCATCCAAAATAACATCGTGGGATATTCATTGAAGCAACAAAACTAAACTGATTGGTTTCGCTTGAATAAACTTCAACAGAAGCTAAAAATGAGTCTTTTATATCACCACCAACAACAAAGAGTTTTCTGTGATAAGCAACAGTGCTATGTCCAGATCGTTCAGTTAGGAGCCTCAAATTGCTTGTTTTCCATTTGTTTTTTGTAATATCGAATGTTTCTATTGTGTTCAGCCATGTATATGTGTCATTTGAGTGGTTATAACCGCCAATAGCCCAGACTTTTCCTTGAAAATAAGTCAGAGTGAATTCGCTTCGTTTAGTGTTCATACTAGATACTTCAGTCCATTCACAAGTTTCAAAACTGAGACTTCGCATTTGTCTAAATCTTCAGAAGAGTTTTTATATCCTCCTCCGACAAAAACACATTCTGCTAAAGAACACATACCAAAGCTTAGCCGTTTGTTGTGCATAAAGGGAAACGTTTTGGTAGCTAATTCCTCGTTAAGAGATATGGTTTCATTTTCAGCGGAATCAACGTAGTCTGATCTATTATATCCGCCTATCAAATACATTTGATCTCCTTTTATAATGGATTGATGTTCACTTCTACGTGTACCCATAGTTTTAAAATGATCCCATTTTCCAATGTTTGTGTCCATTTTCAAAACGCAGTTTTCGTGGGTTTTTTCATCATTTTTTCCTCCGCTAATGTATATATAACTTTCAATTTCATTGGTTTCTGCCCCTATAAAAAAAAAAATAAGTATACAACAGTTAATCAAGTTTTTATAACATTATTACAGTAAAAAGAAAACATCGGTAATAATAATCAAAGCAGGGTTTGATTTGCCGTAAAATAAACTATATATTAGTAAAAAATCAGGCAAAATATTTTTGTATAAAAATGAAATCTGTGTTTACTGAGAGCTTTGGTTTTATGATTAAAGCTTTAAATTTCAATAAAAGAACTACGTATAAAATATATAAATAAATAGTATAAAGTTGTAAAACTTGTAGTAATATTAAAATTAAAAAAAATAAATGTACCTTTAGTTGAATAGCAGTTCGTGCTTTGAACATTATTTATGTTATCATTTTGCTTTTCTCTTGCATTTTTTGTTGACCTTTTAATGTTAGTTTTTATACGTTTTGTAGCCTTTAGATCAGCCAACAGATCGTTATTTTCTGACTTCAAATTTTTGTAATCTTTTTTCAAGCACTCCGCTTTGTTTTGAGCCTGTCTGAGAAAATTTTCCAAAATTTCCAGGTATTTAGTTATCACTTTGTTGTTTTCTTGCAATGCCTTGTTTTCAATTTCTAGTTCGACAGTTTTCCTCAATATTAAATCATTCATTTTTTCATCGATTACGTGTAGTTCTTTTATTTTATTTTCAACTTTATTTAAAAGCCCTTCATGAAGTAAATTTTTATTCAACCATATTTTCATGTTGCAATCTAAAGCTTTCTTATTTCCACTTAAAACTTCATTTACTTTTTCATTGTCAGTCCCTTCAAAAAATTCCGATTTTAAAGATAATATGAAACTAAAAACCATAACAAAATTAATTTAAAATTTTTATACTGAGAACTATTTCTACTCAACAAAACTAATATTTTTTTTTTATAACGATTTCTAATCAATAACTACTGAATTTCAAGACTCGCTAACAAAAATAAACTTTGGATATTTTAAATTAAGAATCGACAGTTTCCAGGTATTGTTTAAATAAATTTCAACTGGTTGAAAACAATTAAGGTAATTTAAAGTATCTTAGGCTATTTTCGGTTAAATATGCGTTTAAAATCTAAATTTATAATTAAAAACAAGGCGATACATCTCAAAAAATATGATATAAAACAATATTCGTATGTAGGCATAACTAAAAAGACTATAGTAGTAGTATAGTATAACTAAAAAAGAAGAGAAAATTTAAAAAAAAAACATTTCAAAATTACATATCGATTTCTTTTTTTAGTTTTCAAAAATACAATAATAAATAATTTAACAACAGTATTGAAAAAAAAAATTACTAAATCTGAAGAATTAGAATTAGTTTTTGTAACAAAAATTGTCAAATTACTAATTGTCAGAACTAAATAAGTAGTGCACCTATAAAACGAAATCTTAGTACGTGATTATAAATATAAGTTTTTAATTTATTAACAAATTAAACAAGTAATATGATTATGACTTCATAAAATTTGTTACAGAGTGTTAAACAAAGAATTTTTAAGTTAGTAGTCTTAAAAATAGAAAAAAAGCATTAAAATTTATAAGATAAAACAAATATTCATTTTTCATGCAAAACGACTGTATAAACATATTTTAATAATCAGTAATAATAATAAGGTATATAAGATATAAATAAAGATATATTAATCATACATTTAGGGTCATGCAAAAAAAATTAATTTTTATTTTTTTAACTAATTTTTTAAAGCTTTAAAAATAATGAGAAGATTGTCAACTTTATTTGTAGAAGTATCTAAAACTGTAAACTTAAAGTGATTTATAGTTTTCTTTGATATATGTATTATCAGAGGTTGTTTTGCATTTGATTTAATGATAATATCTCACAACATAGAGTTTTAAACTTTGACAATTTCAAACTTATTTATCTGTACCTTATTATAAATAAAAGATCCGTATGGATGCTGGTTATACTTAAAACTATAAGTTCAACATAAATAATTAAGCTATTTAAACAATAGCAAATAAACAAACCTTTACTTATTACTGCTTTAATATTGTTGATAGCATCTTCACAAGTATTTACATCGATTTCGTTTTCTTTAACTTCTAACTTTTGCTCTTCAATAGTTACTTTGTTTTCATTAAGCAATCTTCTTTTCCTTTTCAACCCACCCTTTGTTAAGTTTAACTTACTGATTTTTTCATTCAAGTTTTTAATTTCTTTCTGGAAACCTCTCAAGAACACTTTACACAAGCTGTAGCCTTTACAGTTGGTTTTGTAAGTTTCCTTTAGACGGGTATTTTCTTTATCTAACTTCTTAATGATTTTTACCATTGTCATCCTTTTGTTTGCTTCATACTCAACAACTTTATCAAAGAAGCTCAAAGTATCATTTGAACAATCACTGTAGTCAAGTTCTTTATTCACATTAAAGTGAACTTTAACTATTTTTTCTTCCTGTAAATCTTGTCTACAAATTGGACATTTCTTATTCTCACCTTTTATTACGTTTGATATGCAGTCTTTGTGAAAGGTATGACCACACGGTGTGACAGATACTTCTGTGTCTACTTTAAATAACCTATCCAGGCATAAACAACATTCGTACTCCATTATTACTTTTAATTTTAATATTTTAAAACTTTAAAATCTGTTTAAAATGATTATTAAATACTTTCAAGTTTACTTTTTAAGTAATAATAATACTAAAATGAAAGAAACGTATGAAAATTTTGACAATTTTATTTAAAAAATATAAGACAAATTAATTTTGTTAAACTTTATAAAAAATCTCTCAATATCATATTTTAAGTCAAAACCTTAAGTCTAGTTTAGTTTGCTTCATAGCTTTAAGCTGTACTTTTCTTTGAATTATGTAAAAAAAAGCCTAGTTTTTTAAAAATACTTTAGAATCTGCTTATTTCTCTAGGTGTTTAATAGTAAAATGCTCTGCAAGATGGTTGTAAGACTAGTATGCATAGAATGTACTTTATTGTGCAAAGAAGTTTTTAATAACTTTTGATTTTCTTGTTTTACTATAAAAACTTAATCACTTCAAATATTAAAAATGTACTTAGCTAGTGAATTCATTAAGCCATGAATCTTCAAGCTAATCAGAATCTGTGTACACCAGATTGCAAAACATAAATTGGGTTCTCAAGATACTATTTTAAAATGCGCCGCTAATGGTAGGACTACGTAAACACTTTTATTAGTATATTTCATTTTAAAAAGATATTCTTGAAGCTTTATTTAAATGAGATATGTTTTCATGGAACCCACTAGCGGCGCTAATATATCATTACTAAGTTTATATTTACATGAAAACTTTTTAATAACACAAGCTGAAATTTAATATTTCATCTTAGTTTTAAAGAACCTTTTTATTTGGTTTACCTTATTTTCACAATGATTTTTTAGTTATATGGCTTTGTCTTACATACTTATTAATTGAGCACATATCCGCAATCACTACAAAATCCTGAGTACAGTATTCTAAAAAAAGTTTATTAATATTAAATACATACTTAAACTAATTCTTTATCTTTTACTTTGTGAGTATTATCTTATTACAAATGATATTAAGCAAATAGAAAAATAAGAACAATAAAAACGAATTAAAAACAGCTAAATTCAAAATAATGTATATATTTTTATCTCTGTACATTTGATGCTGAATTTTTTTCTTTCATAGACTGAATTTATGCATTTCAAGAAAATTTAAGGGTTGTATTTGATTGTTACTTCTTTCTGGTAAAAAACTAAAAACTTAAATTTTAACTATATTTTCTTATGAAGTTAGTTAAAAATAAGTACTGTATTTTAAGATTTTAGCATAGCTTAGTAATTTAGTTTTGAGTTTGTCACTCTTTCAATTATAAAAACAATCTTAATTGACCAAAAACCAGTTTGTAATTCTCTAAGCTAGTCTAAATAAGAAGAAATATATTTATGTTTGCTAAAAACTTAATAACAAATTAACAAAGCTTAAATGATTCTAACATCAACTAATCAAAAAAAATCTACATAAAAAATAGTCTAACATTCAGAACATTATCAATCTAGTCTGAATTTTTCAATAAATAATCAAACAAACATGTGTCATCATAAGTTTTTCAAATAAATTCCTATGCCTAAGTCTCCAAACTTTTAAAATAGCATTAAAGTTATTCCGAGTATTTTGAGTGTATGAAAACTCTGTTTTTTAAACAGCTAAAAATCATTTTTGCTTTATAATCTAGTTTAATCAATATCAAAAAATATCAATAGTTGTGCTGACTATTAAGATTGGTATTATACAGTAAATCAAATATTTTACTGTAAACATTTAATACTTGATATTGTGTTAACTTTTGATTTTAACTTAGTTTAATAAAAGAAGTTAGATCAGTTAAAATGACTATTAATAATTTGAAATAAAAATAAACCTAATTATACTAACATCAAAGAATTTGTTTTAAATTTTTAAGTCAAACATTGGAAGTAAATGTTGTTAATAAAGTTTCACATTGTTGTAAATTTTTTAGTCAAAACTGATCTGTATAATTAGAAACTGTATTGAATAATTTTGAACTGAACTGCAGTCACCCAGGATTTTTTTTTTTGTAATTTTATGCTTTTCAAAGGCAAGCTAATTCAAGCTCTTCAACAAAAATTACCACAAAGTAAAAAATTTTGAAACTAAATCAATTATATCTCACTTTAAAGGTAGAAAAAACTGACCTGAAATTTTAAAACTATATTGAGATAAAAAAAACTATCTGAGCCAGCCGGAGTTTAGAAAAAAATAATTGAGTTTTGTGTCATACTGAGATTTTGAAAAGTTATTATATTAAAAAACCAGGAAAATTCTAAATTTGTGGCAATCTTGTTAATTACCTTAAATATCATAGTTATAAGAAACAGATTATTTGAAACATTTATTTTAAGACAAAAAGAGTCGTTAATTTAAATAAAAATGTAGCCTTAGCTTTAGAAATAAAATTGTAAACTAACATGAACATTTAAAAAAATCCATTTTTGTTTAAGTTTTGATAAGAATATCAAAATACCTTTTAACTACCTTTATTTTTGTAATTATAATATAAAAACACTAAAAGGGATATCAATTAACAGTTTTTCACAGCTGAAGTATTGCAAAAAATCTAAAGAACCCTAAATAAAAATTTAAAACGTCAAACTGATTTTTTACTTGAGTCTAACTAAAACAGAAAAAATAACGTAATATTTCACAAATACTAAACGTTTAACTGTATGTAAAATTCTAAATTAACAAAACACAAAAAAACTTTTTTAAAGTGTTTGTTAATCATAAAGTTACATCATCTTTTAAATCCCATGCTATAAATATTCTAACTAAACTATTGAAATTACTGCATGTATATATTTTTTAAATAAAAAAATTAAATCTCTAGTAAGCAGTTCAATAATAATTGTTAAGTTTCCTTTTGTTAAAACTAAAACAAAATCAGCCTGAGTAACAAGTATAAGCAGGGTTGTTACTCTTTGAGTCAAAAATCTATCATGAGTCTTAAATGTTTTTAGTTTTTTATGAAAAATCATAAATAAATATGTGAAATAAATAAACTTTAAAATAAAAAATTTAAAATATCTAAAAAAAAATAGGAACTTTAACGAAAAAAACATAAAATTCAAACTATAACAAAGAAACTACATTCCATGAAAGAAAAAACATTGAAATAAG
Source organism: Thalia democratica (assembly GCF_965202585.1). Taxonomy (NCBI): domain Eukaryota; kingdom Metazoa; phylum Chordata; class Thaliacea; order Salpida; family Salpidae; genus Thalia; species Thalia democratica. The sequence goes on from NC_139169.1 coordinate 18,163,691, forward strand.
ATTCAATTTTTTTCAAACTATCCTTGAAACTTTAAGGAATTTGTACTGTTCTGAGTTATTCTAAGTATGTGTCACTTTGCGAGAGTTACAACAAACCAGTTTGAGTCAACTTAAGTTTAAAATAGAAAAGAGAAAGCAAAAGCTAAAAAGTATGTAGCAGTATTCTTGAAGTAACATTATGATTAAAAAAATATGATCTAAAAAAATTCACACTGTTCAAAAAAAAATTTGAAATAATTTATTCAGAAATTTGACAGAAATTCTAGAACTAGACTACCTTTTGCAAGAAAAAATGCCTAGTAGGACTGTATTTTTAAGAACAGTTTAACTAGGCTGAGTGTTTGACAACTCTAAATGATACTGATACTTAAACTGGTTATTAAAAGGTTTGCAACTTTTTAGAGTAAAAATCTTTGTTTAGTGTAAAAAAAATCTATCCTGAGTTACATCAAATTACTCTAATCATCCTAGTTAATATATATTAATGAAAAAAGAACTTATAAGACAAATTAAAATACGAATTAAACAGTTAATTTTTTTTGTTAGAACAACAGAACAAAACAGGTAGAAAATAAAGATATTTTTCAAGAGCTAACTTTTCAAATCTTAAAACTAATAAATTAAAGTAACTAGAAATCTATTAAAAACATAGCTAATTAGCCTGAGATTTACAAAGATCCCCAGAATATAATAAGCCAGCCTGATTTTTTTCAAAAAACCTTTATAAAACTCAAACTAGCCTCAGTATGTGGCAACTAAGTATTAACTAAACCCTATAACAGGGGTCGGCAGGCAGTTGGTGCTCGCGGGCCAAACTTCAATTTCCAAAAATCTTCGCAGGCCGCAGTTTTAGTTTTAGTGACAATTGAATGATATTTTGGTTTTAGTTTTAGTCATTCTACAGAAAATTTATACTTTTAATTACTTTATTATTTTTCAATGAAATTTAGCTACTCATAGTTTAAATTTAAACTATAAATACATATTGGAATAGATTTACATTGACTAATATACTTAAGTTTTAATAAAATACTAACTTTCTTAAACACTTAACAAGCTAAACTTATCGTTTTTTTTTTAATTTACTTACAACCTAACTATCTATAAAAACCAAGCTTGAAAACATTTTGGGACACTTTTAAATATTTTTATACTATGAACCTCTTTTTCATATTTTAAAGATATTAATATTTAAAAATTATTTTTTGCGTCTAAAATTTTTACGGTTCACTCTTTAAAAAAAATCAGTAGTTAGTTAACTCAATAAAACTAATACCTAATTGTATTATAGAAAAGCTAAAACAAATTCTTTAACATAATTAATCGTCAAATACTTTAATAAAATACATTATTAGGAATTAATTAGTTTTTTTTATGGTCGCCACTTTAAATTCAAAAAATGTCTGAGTTACCTCAAACCAGCTTATATTTATTAAAGCTAAAAAATTTAAAAATTTAAAAATTTGCTGTTAATCAAGGTTAAATCCCTAACTAAAATATTATCATTATAAAAAATACACAATTTTTAAGAAGACAAAAAAATACAATTAGTGAGCTACACTACAGACATAAAAAATGTTCTAAGATTTCGAAAATTTATTAAAAGTGTTTGAAATAGATGCTTTAACACACCTGAGTTTAGAAAAAATATATATTTAATAGGTTTAAAATAGTGTGAGTTTTTCAAATTTTTTTAAATAGTCTGTGTGTTTCGCAACGCTGTTTAAAATAAAGTTCAGAAAATAAAGAAATAACAAAGTTTATAAACAGTAATTAAAATACAAAGCAAAAAAATCATTATAAGTCAGCTTGAATAGACAATCAAGTTTCTTAAATATTTAAGAAAAATATAAAATTATATTAAGCCATTTAAGTAAGTAAGAAAATTTTTTGAAGCATTATAGCTTTTTTTTTCTGCAATAAAAATATTGCATCTAAAAAGAGTAAATGTGAAATATAAAACGAGCTACAAGAATTAAAAAACGTTAGTTAGGAGTTTTCGGAGAAACAAAAAAAAAAAGCTTAAGTCAGTTCCAACAAAGCACATGATTATTTTCAGTAACTACAGACTGATCAGTAAATTTTTTTAAGGTAAATTATAAAGTAGCAAAACTAATAACTTTTAAGAAGTTACCCTTTAGAATTTCAAACTTTTTTAAAGAATTAGTGTTGGCGGTAGCAAAATATTTTTGTTAATTTATTAAATGACAAAGATAAGTCGTGTTTAGGAAATGCCTGAAGATTATAAAGCCGCATAAATCAAATTAGGACTTTAATCAATCTGTTAAGATGAGAGTACTGATACAACAACAATTGTTCATTTAGTTCTAGATTTTACTAGAATACCTACGTTCTTCAAGAGGTGTTTTTACTAACTTTGACATTTTAGAAAAGTTTCTAGGTTTAGTTAAATGCAAAGCACAACAATAGGCAAAGATATTTTAAAAGCAAAGGTGCGATGCACCAATATAAAGTTTTTGAAAGTACAATTTTTTACTTCTATTATCAGTATAAAATAAAGTTAAAAGTAAAATAGTTGTAATATAACAATATTTAAAATACTGATTAGCTACTTTAGATGTGTTTTTTGATAAAAAAATATTTGTTTAGTAGATTTTATGTGTCAAAACGAAAATTCAATTATTTACATGTATAAAATGTTTAAAATTTAAGGTTTTTAAAAAAAATTCTCAAATTCAAGGTTTTTCTAGATTTTTTAAGCATAAACTGTCAAATTTCAGGCTTTTCCAGGTTTCGAGTTTTTAGCAACACTGATTGTTCACACTTATGTGTATACAATTAAAAAACTTCTATTTTAAATTATATTAGCTGCAAGATTTTAAATTTAACATATATTACAATGAAAACAAACACTGTACATCGAACAAAGCATACATCATTAGTTTAATTTGCCACTCTAAAAAGCAAAAAAATCAGCTTGAGTGACAAAAAACTAGCCTGATATTTTAATTTACAAAAGGCAATTCAATCCAAAACTAAAAAATGATAAATTGGCCTAAGATTTGAAGTCTTCAAATAGTCATAGTGTGAGTGTTTTGCAATGTTTAGTTGTTTATTTGCTTTAATTTGAACTATTTTGGTTAACAATGTACAAACTTAATAAATTTACCATACCCAAATCTAGTTTTATTAAATAGGTATTTCCAAAAAACAGCAACTGTGTATATCTTTATGCAACGCTTAAAAATCAACTTAATTTGCCAAAAAAAAAATTGTTTGTAAAATGAAAATATACACCAGACAAAAACTATTTTAATTTATTTCTTATATATTGTTTACAATCAAGTTGTACACAATTAGATGTTACATGTAGAAACAAAAATCGTAGAAAGTTATGCATATACTAAACCTAATCTAACTTAGTTGTTTAATAAAAGTGGCTATAAACATGAGCATCTTCGTACATTTGTGTGCATAGAAATTTATTTAAAGTGCACAGAAAACTTCTAAAATCTAAACTTGTCAATACTAAAATAAATAAAACTTTATTTCTTATCACTATGTAATTTTAACTGTTTTTATGCTCTCTCAAATATTACATTTAGTAAAAAAAACATCTATAAAATAGACTATTGAATAAAAAACTAAAATAAAATACCTAAACTGTAAATAAATGACATCGTAGTTAATTACTTTTCATTACTTCTGTACAAAATGGAAAACATTTGCATGTAGTATATTTACTAAATACGTATTATATAAGTAATTCACTAAAACCAAGCACTCTTAACACTGTTTTTTCATATAATAACTTGCTGTTTTAAGAAGAAACCATTATAAAACTGAGAAAAAACCGTGATGGAATGCTAATCTGTCTTTTTTACATTTTTAAGCTAAAGTAGTAAAGTGTTTTAATTCTTTTAAAATATTATAGAGGGGCTAAAACGAGATTAAACAAACTAAACCAAATATCAGGTAAAAAATTGCTTTAAAAACATTTTTGCTCAGCAGGTCACATTTACATGCTCGCGGGCCGAAAAATTTTCTTTCGAGGGCCGCATTCCATTCAAAATAATAACTTGCTCGCGGGCTACAGATTTATGCTTCGAGAGCCACATTTGGCCCGCGGGCCGCAGTTTGCTGACCCCTGCCCTATAATTTTTATAGAGTTTGTATGCACTATCTAATTATTGATATATAATAATATAAAAATTGTACAATTTCAATTATTAAAAACTTAAAATTGTTACTAAAATGTTTTCACCGCTACTACCATGTATCTATTTAAAGAAAGTTTTTACCATATTTTAATTGTTTTTATCTCAATTAAAGTATTTTTTTATTAAATAAATGCTCTTAATTTTTTCTGTAAATATAAAAAATAGTTTTAAACTTTAAGTATTACTTAACTAACAACATCATTATCAAGTGAACAACCTTATATGAACAATTTTGTAATTTAAAAAGTAGGTAATAATAACAATTTTGATGAAAAAACAAAACTTTCTACATTAAGCGAAATACTATAAATTACTAATATCAGGGTTGCTACTCGTTTAAAAAAAATTTTTTAAAGGTTACCCAAATTTCTTCCAGGTTTAAAAAAGTACACTTTTTTAGGTCTGTTTTTAGTTTAAAGTTATGTTTAAGGTAAGAAACTGTGTTAAAAAGCATAAAAAACATTAAAAACATACTGTAAAACTTATAATTTTGTTTTTAATAAAAAAAAAATTAATGACGACAAATTTTTTAAATTTATATTATATATTTCTTAAATCAAATCAAATTCTACTACTGAACATGTCAAAATTGTTAGTATTTAATGTGATTTTTTTTTTTGCCTAAAATTTCAAATTCAATGTTTTTCCAGGTAAACTTGCAACCCTGTAATATTCATAGTTAATCAGAAAACAATAACCTATTAATTTGGTGGTAAATCATGATAGTAGCTGAATGACAGCTTCTTTCTCAATGGATTTTGCACATTTCCATTTTTCAGCTGTAGGTTGTGACTTCAATGCATTATTTATATAAAGAATGATATTAATAATTTAATACTGAAATAGATCATAAGAGTAAAATGGACAATAAACTAAAAGCTAAATTAAACACTAGGGCTAGATTTAACTAAAACATTAAACTAAGTTGCTATAATTATTAAATACAGTAATAAGTCTAAAATATTTTTTGTGTTATCTAAAAATTTCGTGAGTTTCGTGTGCCCTAAAAGTTTTGTGTTTCCAACAGTAGGTTAGAGGTAAAAGTAATGGTAAAAAGTTAAATGAGAAAAAAAAACGGTAAAAAAACTAATTAAAATCATAAAAGAAAAAAAAAAGTTACTGACTGAAAGTAAGGGTTAGAGGTAACAGTGACAAAAAAAATCTTATTAATTATTTTAATAAAAAAACTAGAAAATGAAAAGAATCATATAAAATAAGTTATGAAAAAATAAAAACAAGATATTGACTAAAAGTAAGAGTTAGAGGTAACAGTGACTAAAAAAATAAACTTAAAGACTTTTTCAATAAAAAAAAAACTAGAAAACAAAAAGAATCATATAAAATAAGTTATGAAAAAATAAAAACACATTACCGACTTAGGTTAAAGGTTAGGGATAATAGTAGAAATAATAATGATTAATTAAAATTAATAAAAATAAACTTGAAAAATTTTCAACCGTGCAAGTGTCTTTGTACAATAGCGTCTTCGTGCATTTTTGACCCTTCATGCATAAGTGTCGCTCATTTTGGACACCTTCTCTGTTCATAAAACTCAAAGAGAACCTGTGCTACGCTGTCAAAATGAAGAAAAAATCTTAACTGTTCAATTATATAGTTGTTTAACAAAACAGTAACTTATTTCACATATTTGATTGTGCTATATTATTAAATTTTAAATGTTAAAATTAACAATGTAAACAACCATGTTCAGTAACAAAGATTAGATTTTCAATGCAAGCAGAAATAACTTTCACTTTTGTGCTGTACACTAATTAAAAAGAGGTGGAACTAGTCTTAATTAATACTTTAGAATGTGATAATTAATTTAAAACAATATTTTAAGACCCTGATTTTGTAAAGAAGCTACTAACTAATTCCCATAAAATTTTCGTCTGAAAATGTTTGTGTTAATTACAAATTTAAGATTCTGCAGAATTTTTAAAGAACATTGGTATAACAGTTTTACTTTAAATTAACTATGTATTTATTAGTTTACAATCATGAAAAATAGTTATTTGTAAAATTTAAATTAGGAACAATTTTATGTATTTATAATATATACTAATTAAAAATTAGGTTATATTTTAGCGTATATAATTTTTAAGTTTAATCAAGTTATTTTAACTGAACTAAAAAAAATTGACTATTTCATTTAATCTACTTGATCGCAACATTAGTATAATAAAGTTGCAATGTTGTCTTAAAATAGACATTTAATAGGAGTGTTTTAAATTGTTTTTGATTTTGTATATATTAAATCACTGTCAATACTAAAACCAGTAAACTTTTCATAGTCACATTTTAATTTTAAATTGTGAAATTTTTGTTTTCCAAACTGAAAATTAAAGTTTTAATTTTTTTATCTATAAGTTATAATCTACAAATGAAGTTAACTATGTTTAAATTTTGTTTTAAAGCTTTTAACTTGTTTAAAGTTTTTTAATTAGAATTTGGCCAATTAATTTTTTTTTGTTGAACTTGTTTGATTAAATTATTATAAATGTTTAAACACTTGAGTATTTTTAAAAGTTTTATGTTAAAAGCTAGTACAAAGTTACTTAGTTATTTTAAAATAAATAAGATGTACCAACTAACCTAAAAACAGAGACAGGAGCCTTTTATTTTTAATGAACTAACTAAATGAATAAAAACTTTAAACAAATAAAAAAAAATAACCCATAATGAAAAGTTTTTTTCATACCATGAGTCTTAAAAAAATATTTTTAGCTTTTTTTTATTTATAAATGAATTTAACTATATAACATGGTAAAAACCCTGTGATATACTATTTTGATAAAGCTGACTAATAAATGCTTTATACAAAATTAACAAGAAATTTTCTGCATTTCTATTTCAACAAATAAACAAGTGTAGTTCTACAACTTTTAGATAACATTTTACATTATTCAAACAAAATTGAAATTTTAGGGTAGAAAATAGTGAATCTTCTTAATTAGTTTACATAAGGATTTTCTAAAGTGGGCCAAGTGGCTCTCTTTTAACCATTACAGAAAGTTAGGCGGCCATAAGCAGCAAAGAGAGAAATCATAATCTAGGGTTGGGTATGAGCTGTAAAGGGCCACAAGATAGCCATGAGGTCATAATTTGAAATTTACACAAGATATTCTGGTGTTTAAGATGAAGAGAAAAAATACAGGTTTTAAGCGGTTCAAAAGTAGTTCTGAAACTTAAACTAGTTATTATGATAGAATTTTAGTAAATCTAGGGGACCACAAACTGTAAAAGGAAGAGCCAAAAGGCCATAATTAGATATTTACACTAGATGTTCGGGATTTGATGACGAAGAACATAAAAAAGGGCCTTAGGTGTTTTCAATGGTAGTTTTAAGAGAAATCTTGTCGGAGAGGGTCATTGTTTGGGAAACCCTGGTTTAAAAATGTATTTTTTTTTGTCAATCATTGCATATTTATTTTTCATATAGGCTAAAGTAATTTATTTTTTACAATAAGAGTTTTAAGGTTAAGAGCAAGTAAATAAAAATGACAATTATACTTCTAGATAAAGTGTTTTATTTACATTTAGAAATTTATAAACTCTTTTTAAAATTGTCTTGTTACAGGTTTAAAAGAGTTGCCTACCACAGAGTTGCTATTATTTAAGTCAAAATGAATTATTGATTTACGAAAACTAAACTGAGTTTCATTAACTTAGTCTTAGTTTTTTTTTTCCATGTTGTAAAATAATTAAAACATCTGTATTATCAAAAAGTTTAAAAAATTTCTACTGACCAAGTATAATTACTGAAAAGTTAATAATAGTGACTAAATTATAAAAGTAAAAAAATACAACAACATAAAATATAAAAAAAAAATATAAAATAAGACCTGATGTTTAAAAAAGTATCCAAATTTACTTAAGTTTCGCAACAAACTATTAAAGAAACCTGAATTAGCCTGAAGTGTAAAAAAGTTTAATAATTTTAGATTTATATTACTTAATTTAAAGTTGTTATAAAAAAAAAAAATATTTAACAAAAAAAGTTCTTCTTGATATAATAAGGCTAGACAGTAGAAAAGCCTCATGGTTTAAGTAAACTTTAGAAACAAAAACCAAAGAAAAATAAATAAATAAATAAATACAAAAGTAAAGCATGTGAAAACAAGTGTAAAAACCTGTTTTGGTTATTTACTATACAAACTTAAAAAATAAATATTTGGCAAAGTAGTACACGTTTTCATTTTAATAAGTTTTAATGATTTATAAATTCATTTGACAACATAGTTAACTTAGATTAAAAGGTTAAGTACATGTACTTTTAAGGTGGTCCTAATACAGGGTTGTCATTTTTTGAGAAAAAACAGCCAGCTTGAAAAACCAAAGCTTAAAATGAAAGTTTAATATATGTTTATTGAAATAAAAGTTGGTTGAAATAACTGTTTATACTACACTGTTGCCATTCTTTCAAGTAAAACAGAATACTTGATTGACAAAGAATCATACTGATGTTTATCAAACAAGCCTGAGTTATCTTCAGCTTGTAAAATATTTTAAATAAATATACCGTAAAAAAGCTTGAAAAACTACTATTATTAACTAAAATTACATTGAAATACCAAACAATAACCAAAGGTTTTAATGAAAAATAGTTCTTAGCAAAAGTGTCATAAAACAATTCATGTATATATAAAAACATATTTTAAGTTATCTAAGTTTTGAAATAAATATCAAACAAGCCTTGGTTAGCCATAAAATTTAAAACCTTTACTTTTATTTAATTATTTTCTTTTATTTCAAATAATTAACTAAAAATTATTGTTAAAATGCACTATTTTTAACAAGTGAAATTTTTGCTACTTAATTTAAAAATAAGTTTAAAGAGTAGAGCACCTCTGGATCTTAGTAAACTTAAAAGAAAAAAAAAATTTAAAACAAATAAATTAAGTGAAAGAACTTGCTTTGATATAATCAGTTTATAAATTTAAAATGTCATGATAGGTAGTGTGAATTTAAAGTTGCATGTTTAAAATATAATTTTAAACACTTTTGCTAGAAGCCACTTTTGCACGGCGTCACGCTTGCACAAGTAACTTTTGCGAGAAGTGACTTTTTTATTAATGAAGAAAGTTTTGAACTGGTTTAATTTTCTTTTAAATTATTATAATAAACAATTACTGTTACCCCTAACCTTTACCCTAGGCTGGTTATACTTTTCTTGTAAATACTATTTAAATTTTTTTTTACCATTACTGTTACTCCAAACCCTTACCCTTGATCTTATTTTTGTTTAATTTTTCTTATTTAAATTTAATTTTCTATTATTTAAACTGTTACCCATAAGTGTAACTTTTACCTTTGGTCGGTTTATTATTATTATTTTTTACTCCCTAAAAATCGACTGTTTGTGCATATTTGATCATTGTTCAAAAGTATTTTCGTTCGTGTTTGACCCATCTCAAATTTAAAGGGGCTTCCAATACATGGATGACATTCTTGATAACAAAACAGCCAGCCTGAATGATCAAAAACTAAGCTGAGTTATATATCTAGCCTGAGTTAGTTTGAACTTATAATATAATTCAATATGATATAGTATAAGCCAAAAATTTAAAAACTATTATTTATCAGTTTATATTTGTCTAAAAACTGAAATACTTCAAAAGACACTTTAAAAACATAAAAATCAAGGAAAAAAAAGTAATGAAATAATGCCTGATAAAATAAAAATTAAAACTATTCCGGAGTACTCTGAGTATTAGTCTGACCAATAAAGGATAACATTTATAAATTTGTTTAGATCAGAGGTCGGAAATAAACAGGTCCTCAAGTGCTAAACTTCTGTTATTAAAATTATCGCCGGCTGCAGTTTTTATTTTAATTAATATTAATTTCATTTGGTTTTAACTACACAGAAAGTTTCATTTTAAATGCAAATAACTTTTTTAGTCTGAAATTAGCGTTGATTAAAACATTCAAAATAATGTATTTTGTTTTGATTTGTTATTATGTTACTGTAATAAATTGATATTTTGTTAGTTTTCTAAATCGTCTTAGTACTTCAACAGTTTTTTCTTCATCTTGTATTTTGTCAATATACAAAAATATGTTTTCAAAGTATGCAAATGTTTCTAATTATCTTATTATTTTTTTTTTGAAGTGTTTTCGATATATAGTTCTCTAGCGAACAAAAATTAGGAATCTAAACGGAAGTACATTAAATACAAATCTAAAAACCATATTACGAATCACTACTTTAGAAATTTTACTATCATTGTGTTATGTCTAACGTTGTTGTAATTTAAACGAAATTACTTTCTTTGTTTTATGTGTGTTAATTGTAATGTTACAATTTTTATAAAAGTTTGCAACAAAAGCAATAGCTGTTATGATTTTAATCTAAATCACCGGTTCATCTAAATAACTAAAAATATATTTAGCATCATGATTACCAACAGTTGTATATACAAATTAAGCTGCTCCTTTCTGTTGATATTTTCTACTTGCGTTTACTCACAAGTCAAGAAAGGACGCACGAGAAAAGGAAGTTGTCTACCAGGTGTACCTCAAAAGCTACATAGGCATAAGTCTGTGAAAACCGAGTTCAAACACGAAATACTTTGTTTAACTGACAATTACGCGCTGGGTGTTGAGCGCTGCCCACTAGTTGGGAATTGAAAACACTTTTGTGGACGTGTAAAGGATCACAGCGGGGAGCATACATGCCCCAAAACAAAACAAGACACTACCAGAATGTTTGATTGTTTTAGGGGGTTTTACGAAGGTTACAGGGACAGGAAGCAAATGTGGGGGGAAGAAAGGTAGGACTTGGGTTCCACCTCGACAAGGAAGTAGCGTAATTTGATCCAACTGGAAGTTCTGAGCCCTTTTAAAATTGTTAATCGGTTAAAACTGCAGGACTTTGGGTGCGGATGGTGAACGGAGCAGTAAGACAGGTCGGATGTTTTGCAAGGGAAGACATGATTGTGGTCGATGGTCGCCTCTGTTACGTGTACAACTTATTCAACTACAACAATTACAAAAAATTGTCTGCCGACATAAACTCCAGTTTCGAGTTCCAGAGCTCCTGCAAAGGCGACTCGGGCGGTCCGGTGGCTTGCAGGAAGTCGAAAAGTGATCAGTTCGATAGTTTGGTGCACAGTTTCATGCGGAGGTTTTAAATTTCAAACTACCGGTAGCATTGGACAGCCGTGCGTGGCAGCTAAGCTCTTGGCCCGAGTAAAGCATATTGATGAAAATGTGAGAACAGTTTCTCCAAACTTGTTTATTAAGCAACAAGGATCGGACGCGAGAGTGGAGGACACTCATTATCGCGCTCCTTATTTCAGCAACAAAAAAGATTATACTATAGCTTGCCAAGGCGCCACCCTCAGCAAAAGATGGGTTTCAACCACATCGAGTTGCGTTGATAGTTAACTGTTGGAGCACACAGAAGGACCGTTCAATTTCCAAAAAGACCAGAAAGATTTTGAAAGTCTTAACTTCAAAACCGGGTTGCACCACATAGACAGCTTGAAGGTAAAAGTTTCAAGTAATTTGTGCCAACACGAAGGCAATCAAAAGCTCAATGACAAGTATGATAAACACAACATTGCGTTGGTAATTCTCCTCGGTGAAGTTGATTTCCAAGCTGAGTTTGACAAGCCGTTGAGAATGATTACTGGTCGCAGTGTGAAAGACTGCAAAGTGTTTAGATGGGAAGATGATTGTGAAACTGAAACTACAGAATACGAGAATCCTCTGAAAGTAAGCAAACTAAGTATCTTAGATGATAATAGGTGCAGTTCTCTTATGAAAACCAGAGTGCTATGCAGTTGCTATATAGTCATCAAGTTTGTACTGAACAAGAGTTTGGGAGACCTATCATCTGTGTTTAATCAGAAACTAGTTTAGTTTACAACGATTATATACATGAAGACCATGGAGTTCACGAAGTCGCATCTTTCAGTGGATACCTCCGCACGAAACCGTTCACCAAGTTATCGAAATAGACACTTTTCGACCGCCTGTAAGCCACCGGACCGTCCGAGTTTACAGGAGTTCTGCAACTCGAAACTGGTGTTTTTGTCGGCATTCTTGTCGTTGAACGAGTAGTACAAGTATTTGACCGTAGACCAAAAGCATGTCTTCTCCTGCAAAACATCCAAAATTTACTCTACTAATTAAACTTGTTCTTGCTTCAACACTAATGGTTGGTCTTCCTAGTTCTTGTTCAGTAAAAATATGATACAAATAAAGCAATTGCAGCTTGTTTTTAACACGGGAGACCTGTACCTTATACCATCTAAAATATCTACGTTCCTTACTTACAGAGGATTTTCGTATCCTGTAGCTTCAGTTTCACAATTATCTTCCCACTTTTGGACTTTGCAGTCTTTCAAACTCCGACCAGTAATCATTCTCAACTGCTTGTCAAACTCAGTTTTGTGGTCAACTTAACTGCGGAGAAATATCACTGCAATGTTGCGCTTACCATAGTTGTCATTTTGATAGTCTTTAAGAAGTCATTTTGATAGTTTTTAGAAGTTAAGAATGTTTTATAAAAATTATCCAACAAAATACTTTTGAAAGTTTATTTTAAAGCTAGGTTGCTGTTAACTTTAAACTAAAGGTTTGTCAACCAAACAAATCGAGACTGGTTTGCACAGATTTAATTTACCAGTAGACCACTGAACAACATGCCACTAAAAAGCATGAAGTCAAAAGTTTTTCATTTTTTCATGATTTTATCCTTTATTTTTGTAATATTGAGACTTTCAGTTTTAAAAATTTTAACAGTGGGCATATAAATCTTTCAGTTTTACCTACTGAGTCTTTTAAGCCAAAACTTTAAGTGACTTTAAACAAATTACATAAACAAGCAAGCTTTTATGAGAAAGTTAAGCAAAAATAGTAAGAGCAAAAACTAAAATCAATCAAAATACCTTAAACTATTACAAAGTCCGTATAAGCCTGAACTTTATATAAAAACTTTTAAAAGACAAAGTCAGCCTGATTTCATTAAATATTTTTAGTAAGTTGAACTAGCTTGAGTTGGTCTAAATTTTTAAAGCATTCGAAAATAGCTAAAAAGGAAGCTTGAGTGAATGGCAATTCTTGAACTGCTTTAATTATAATAATAAAAGTAATTACACGTATTTAAATTAAATCTTTTTGCTAAAGATTGCATTTAAAAGTGATTTTACTTAGATACTTTTAAATTAGAACTGCAGAATAAGATAAAATTTTGTTCACATACATTCAAAATAGACATGCCACTCTTTAAGTCAAAATAGTTTTTAAATTAACAAAACCTTTATAAGTAAACTTATACTGTTGAGTTTTTTCAAGTCCTTAAAAAAAGTATCACATTTAAAAACTAATTAAAAATAAGTTCTTCAACAAAATTTGTTATAAAAGAACAAAAAAAAGAACTAAATCAACTAAACCTTATTTTTAAATATTTTCAAATATATCCTGAATTATTTTACAAACACTATCTAAGTTTACAAAACTATACAATTACAAAACCTGAGTCAGTCTGATTTTTAATAACACTTTTACTGTTTTGAGTCACCTAAGATTTTCAAATGTCTTCAAATTATCCTGAGTGTTTGGCAATACAGTCGTAGCAAATGAGAAAAGCATTTAATTTTTGTTAGCCACCTTGTTGTGTTTACTAAAAAAGAAATATGTACAATTTGTTGCTAATTGTCAACAAATTTTTTTCATACATTAACGACCCTCATTAAAAGTTAAGGTTTTCATTTAATTTTTTTTCACTGTTTTTGCCTTCACCCAAACTGCAAAATTTTTGAATGTTGGAGGACATTTTTTGCTAAGTTTGAATAACAACACTAATGTGATAACTAATGAAAAATAATAATTTAACAAATTATAATTATTTTTCCAGCAGTTATTACATTTTAATATATAATGAAGTAGTAAACTGAACTAAAAAATATTAAATCCTTTATTTTTATCACATAAATTGTTCAGAGACACAAAATGTTAGAAACTATAAAAACTTTTTAGTACTTAAATATAACTACACACAGGGTTGCCACTGGTAGCGTAAAAAAAACTTTCCAGAGTGACTAAAAACTGTTCTGAGTAGTCTGGAACTTTTCAAATTCTTTAAAAATAAACTTTTTGAAATAAAAAAAAAATCAAATTTTTTAGCAAAATTGTTTATAATATTACAACATATTAAAACTTTATCTTCTAAATCTCATTCAAAATTTAGAAAATAGGTTTGAAATTTAAAGAAATCTACAACTATCTTAATTATTTCAAAAAAAAAAATATAAACTGGCCTGAGTTGTCATGAGTGTGTGGCAATCCTGATAGTTTTTATTTATAGACAGTATTTAGATCAATATAGATATATATTTAAAAACAACTTAATTTTTTTTTTATTTACGTATATTTTAATTATTTTTTACTTAAATGTCTTTATTTTTTCTCATTTTATTTGAAATATTATCTTATTTGTTTTTTTTTTTTTGAGCAAACTAGTGTCAAAGTGTCAACTACTTTAAACTTTCTACAAACTTAATTAACAAACTATAATTACAGGGTTACCATATGTTTATAATAAATTTTCTCCAGGTTTTTAGAAGTAAAAATTTTGGGTCTGTTATTAGTTTAAAGTTAATTTTAAGGTAAAAAACTGTGTTATATAGTTAAAAACATTGCAAAGATACTGTAAAGCTACTTCAACTAGGTTTATTACTGAAAAAAATTTTGATAATGAAAAAACGATAATATCTTTATGTTAGACTTCTTGCGTCAAATCAAAATTTTTCTATTAATCATGTAAAAACTGTTTAAGATTCCAGTTTTTAAAAGGTTTTTTTACAAAATTTCTCAAATTCCAGGATTTTAGCTTAAATTGTCAAATTCCAGGTTATTCAAGGTTTTCAAGTTTTTTGGCAACCCTGTAACTGTTAGCTTTTTTAGAAAAGTTTAGTTACCAGCTTTTTGAGGCAAGAAGAAGTTTGAGTATGGATTAAATCTATTTTAGAAGAAGTAAAAACAAAAGTGGTAATATATACTTAAAATATAAGTAAAAGAACAGATCAATTTTTAAGGAAAAAACTTAAGTTGTGATGAAAATAATATTTTAAAGATGTGAAAGCTAACTAAAAATACATTCTGAAAACAGGTTTATTTAAATTTTTCTGACCGTGTATTAACCATAACAGAGCATATTTATATAATTAATTGAAGCCTGTATGTTTCAGAAATGAATGAAAAAGTTATTTCAATAAGGATCTGATACAAAGCTAAAAGACAGAAATTGTTTCATAAACAATAATGCATAAGGGTCAAAGTCTTAGTAAAGATTCTTAGACAAACACATAATAAAAAAAAATTTAATATACAGGTATAAATATTTACATCAATTTCTGATAGAAACTTTTAAAAGTTTGATTAGCTTGGCAGAGTTTTGATACCTTTAAGTTTTAAGTAATAAAAAAAGAATCAAATATTTCCTAAGCAAACTTTTTTTTCCTCTACTAAAATCTATGTAAGTATAAATAAGTTGTCTGATATACAACTCCTTTCTAACATTTCTTTTTTATTAATTTAACCTGGTGTTTCAATTATTGGTTACACAAAACTTATATTTAACATAAAAGGTTATTAATTTTTGATAATTAGTTTCTGATAATTTCTAAATATCAAGTACCTGTATCAACTGCTTACTAAGTATTTTAAAAAATACATTTAATAGCATAACATAAACACTATTTTACATTTCATTATTAAAAATATTTTCACTTCTAAGCATTTATCATACTTTTATCCTTAACTTTAGTAATTAGTTTAGGTAAATTGTTATAAGTGTACTGTAAAAAAAAAGTTGTATTAAGAAAGGAAGCAAGGAAAAAGAATAAGAAGTAGGCTGTATAAAGTCAGGATTTTAGTAGATAAATAGGTGATAAAGTAAAAGATGTGCACAATGAAATTAACAAGGTTGCCACTTGTTTTTAAAAAAAAAATTCCAGGTTTTCCAAGTTTCTTCCAAGTTTTTAAAAGTACAAAATTTTGGGTCTTTTTTTATTTCAAAATTAAGGTTAAGGTAAGAAACTGTGTTAAAGGGTATAAGAACATTGGAAAGATACTGTTGAGCTACAATAAATATGTTTTTTGATGTAAACTTTTTTTTATATGATAGATTTTTTGAGTCAAATGAAATTTTACTACTGAACATAAGAATATTTTTATAATTTCAGGTTTTTCCAAGTTTTTAAGTAATTTTTGTTCATAATTCAAGGTGTTTTCAAGTTTTTTTTCAAAATTTCCTAAATTCCAGGTTCTTTTTGTCTAAATTGTCAAATTCCAGGTTTTTCAAGGAATCCAGGTAAAGTAGTAACCCTGAATTAATTAATTAAACATTTTCCAAAAATGAATTAAGATTTTTTCATGATTCACTTCATCTAACTAACAAATATGTTTAGTAAAACCTCAAGCTTTAATTATTTAGTAAATATTCATACTTATAAATTCCTATTTACAGTTTTTTTTTTAATATATTTCATAACATGTCTTAAGTAAGAGACAGGACATATATACAGTTTACAAATACTTCATCTATATAGTATAAGTGCTTTGTAACCCAAATAACAGCTAACTTTATTTAATTGGGTTGTCTTCATAAAGTCTTTTTAACATGCTTGCAGAAAACAAAATGATTTAATTTCAAACAACAAATTTAAACAACAGTGAGTAAAATGAAAGTAAGAAGCTTTGAGATTTAAATTTTTTCAGACATAGAATAGAAAATAGCCTACAATAAGAATATATTTACAAGCATCTATTTTATACTAACGTCGTTTTTTTGTTTTTTTTTTAATAAGAATATTTATTTTAGATATAGACTGTTTCAAAAAACATAAATTTTAAGGACCATTAAAGATATACAACGGTTAAACTACTCATTATTTTCTGCGAACTGGGTTGCAAAATTGTTTAAAGAAATAAATCTGAGTACTGAGTAAATGTTAGTTTAATTTAACTTAAATTTTTAAGCACGAACAGTTTTTGACAGTACGCTTATCGTCACTATGAGATATAGTTTGTTCTCAACACCATTACACGCTGTTCAAACTTTTTGGAAGCATAAGTGTTATTCGTTTAAATGTTTTGGTTTGACACATTTTTTTACTTGTTATAACAAATAATGTTTTTTTTTTTGGTATTTTTCATAAGATCTAAAACAAATTAATATAATTAAGTTGGTAATATTTTAAACTTTCACAAATTTAAATAATTCAAACACTCATAAGTATTATAACTAGTGATTTTTTTTATCTTTTATTTAAAATTTATATTATAGTTTAAAAAATAAGTTTAAAAGTTTATTTGTATATTCTTATTACATCTTTTTCCTAGTTAGGCATCTACAAAATTTTTCTCTGACTTTTTTAGTTTTGAACATTGAACAAATAGTATTAATTTCAGCAGAAGACACAAGCCATGTGTATAATATTAAAAAAAAATAATAAACTTTGCTTTTTTAAATAAATAAATAGTAATATAAAACAGTTTTACTAATTTAATACACAGCTTTATTGTTATTTTATAAAACTGCCTTTTTAAATAACTCTTTTTATATTTATTAGGTTTTTAATTGATATTTTTGGTTATTAAATTGGGAAAAATAAATTGAAGAAAAAACATTTTTATAATAATCTATAATAGTATTTTTTTGCTAAATATTTACTGCTTTTATTAAAACAGCTCAGAATGTTGGTTGTAGTTGTAAGATTTTGGAAATGTCTTCATTCATTATATTGTTATAGCAAATGAGGTATTTTTTTTAAAGGTAGAATAACATAAGAAGAACTCACTCTCCCCTCTGCAACTATAGAAGTTTTCTGAAGATCAAGTGAGTTTGAGCTCATCACGCATTATCCCACCTGCCTTATCTTTTAACTTATCAATTAAAAATTTTACATTTTAATTAAAAAAATTAAAATTAAATCTATCTATAAAGAAAAAAAGTAGAGCTATTAACTAACCAAATTAAAAATAAAAAAATAATCCTAATCCTTTATTGAAAAAACCACTGGTAACACGTTTTTTTGCAAACACCCACAAGGTTAAAATCTCAACATTTAAAACCACATAGTGTAGAAAAATCCTAAAGCTCAAATCAAACAGGGTTGCCACTCGGTCAGGAAAAGTCAGATGATCAGGAAAAATTTTAAAAAATGACAAAAGTGAGGAAAAATGGGGGGTTTTGAAAAAAAGTCAGGAAATTTGATAAAATTTTAAAAAACTCACATTTTGTCAGTTTAAATTTACAAAATTCCTTGTTTTTCAAAGCCTTCAAATGGTAAAAATTAATTAAAAGTCGTTTAAAATCAGAAAAAATTTCCAAAATTTTCCTAGAAACTTACAAAAATATTTACTTTTTTTTCCATGCCTTTACCTGGTCTAAGTTAGTAAAATATCCTTTATAAAACTGCAAAAATTTTCTATTAACATATTGAACAAGTACCCTACTTGAACAAGCAGGTTTTGTAAGCATTTTAGTATTTATGATCTGTAGCAAGGACACTTCCATAGTGAAACTGTGATATATACACAAAAGTTTATCTAGCATAGTTTTAGAATCAAAGTGTTTTTGTTTAAATAATTGTGTTCTTTATAACTAGGCAGTTAGTTTAGTATTTTATGTAACAAGTTAATGTGAATACTTTACCTCTTTATAATTTTTTCAGAGCTGTTTAAATTTATAAATTAAGTTATAAGAGAGGTATATGCCGAGATTAAGTTTACTTATTGTTTGTATTTTTGTAGAGTAACTTAAGTTTTTAAAGTAAATAAGAGTATATTTATTTGTTACAAATTTTGTACTAAATGATATGAAATATTTTAAACAACAGACATATAGTTTACTTTTTTATGTCTTTTTTTTACAGTTACTTAAATATATTCTTTTTGAATTGATTTTCAATTTAAGATTTTATATTAAATAAATTAGGTAGTGTTTTTTTAAACTAAGTGAACAATTTATATAAGTAAAACTGATTTAGAAAAGTCAGGAAAATTTTGGTAAAAAGTCAGGAAAAGTCAAGAAATTTTTCTAAGCTTGATCAGTGGCAACCATGATCAAATGATAAATCAGCAGAACATTAAGAACATCTATACCCTTACCTTTAACCCATCTCACCATTTTTTTTTTTAATTTTCACCCTTATCCCTAACCCTCTTTACCCAAGTATATAAAAATAAACCAAATAAAAAAGATCCATTACCTAAAACTTAATAAAAATAAGTAAAATATTAGCCAATTAGAAGCAGTCTTAGAATTGCATCCCTCAATGTGAGGCTCAATGACTCAAAGGTTTTTCCCTCACCCATCCATTGACCATAAGTGTGAGGTTTCACAGTTTTTTCTCTCTTTCATAATATATATTATCAGCACACATATTTGTACATTTCTGTTTCAATTCATAAATAAACACTTTTGAAAATTTTCTTTTACAGTTAATTTAAATACTACATTTTTTTTATATTTCAGCCAATGGTTTCAATCTTGCTAAGTTCAACTCAGAGAGTATTTAAAGCCGTCATTAAGACCCCTAGGCCATCAGGCAACACTATTTTGCTTTGATATAAACTAACATAAGCAAAAGTCTATAGTTTGCAAAAACCATTTAATAGAAAAATGTTTTTTAATTAAACTACATCTATCAAAACTTTGTTAACACTACTAACTCTTAAAATGATTAATCAAAAGGTTAAGGTTCTTTTCTTCACAAGTTTATCTGCTTTCAATACTTTTACATAGCTAGTAGTTGGCTTAAAAATACAAAGTTTAAAATTAGTTTGATAAATTAGAGCACAGATTTGGAGAGTTCAATAGGTCCATTATGGAAGGACAAAACTAAGGGGAAATAAGGTTATTTTATCAAAGGTTTATCATTTTATCATTCATTTTCAGTAGTTGTAAAACAACATGTTTCTTTCCTTTAAAAGTTAAACAGCTAAAATTATTCTGTATTGATTAGGATAAAACAACTATGTATATATTTTTACTATTAGTTAATGTATTAAATAAAAGTCTGTATAATAATTAATGATTTCATTAATAATTAAAAATTGTTGTTGTCTTTATACAGGGCTGCCACACGCTTAGGAAAAATAAAGAAAATTTGAAATTTTTGAAATATAATTATAAATTAAAATAGTTTAATATTTTTTTAAAATCAGAATGACCCAAGTTAGTTTTTTTAAATAAAACACTTATGACAGTTTTAAGATTTCTCAACATCTCAGAACAGTTTTTTACTAGTTTTTAATGAAATTTAGTTTCATTGTTTGGTTAGTTCATAAACATTTTTTTTGCAACTTGATTTTATTGATTTTGATAAAAAAATGAGGATTTAAAAAGACTCTGTATGTCTCAAGACAGTTTATGGTCACTCAGGACAGTTTTTTGGCCCAAAGAGTAGCAACCCTGTGTAAAGTACTAAACCTTAGTAATACAACATTTTGAGATGCATCAAAATATTATTAAGAACTTTTTTCTCATGATTTAAATTTTGCTTTATAATATCATAAATAATCAATTGGGTTATATTTAAACAGATTTCTGCTCACATTTTATATTTTGTTATATAGTAACATACAGTTATGTTAAATATATAGTATAATCTTCTTGTTTAAATTATTTTTCTTAACAGTTTAAGGTTCTGAACTATTTTAAAATATCGTATTACAAATATCAATTAAAATAAAATTAAATAAAAATACGCAGTTTTTTGTAAATTTTTACATAAAACTTATCAGTATTTAAAATTTTGCAAATTTGCGTTGAAACAAAGCTAAATGTTTTTAAATAGCTAAAAATGAGGTAAAATACATTAAAGTTCAACTTTAGAAACTTTATTTAAAATCTAAATGTTTTCATTATTATAAAGACTACATTTTTGTCTATAAAAATTATTAAATTCAATTAATTTGATTATTATTTTTGTGACCCAAAATTATAACTATATTTATACATTCATTACATATTTCAGTATTACAACATGGACTTTTCTAAAACAGGTTATATGTTTGTTTTTTAAGTAAAGTTAAATGTTTAAGAAAAGTTTTTGTATTTAAATGGCTATGAAACTTTAATTTTTAGAGAACATTCTAAGTTGATTTAAATATTTTTTAGTTTTAGATAATATTAAAACGATACATAAATACTGAACAGCTAAAATTTTTGTTTGTTAAAATTTTGACATTTTACAAACAACAGGATGGTCTTTTTATCTGGAAAATTGTAATTTGAAGTTTTAGTTGCAAGGACATTTCCTTAAGTTTTAAGTAAGTATTTAAAAAACGTAGAAGGAGAGAGACTTTAGTGATATAGTTTTTTTTGCCTTTTAGTTTGCGCCTCCCATAGGAAACCTATTGTACTCTTTGGCTTCAACTGACTTTATCTCAGAAACTAGTTTAAATTTCAAAACCCTTATAAATGAACTTCTAGCTTAGCGGAAACGTTACAAATCAAGATAAATATATTAAACAAGTGATTGATCTTTGGTAATTTTTTAAGGTAATTAGATTAAAAATAGTAACTATGCTAGTGTATGTCTCTTAGATACACTACATATAACTTAAACTACATGTAAAAGTTGAATGTTTTTTTTCTGTCTAAATATTGCACATAATAATATTTTCAGAAATAGTTACAAAACATACTCTAAAAACTGAACTAAAGTTTTTTAACAGTTAATTTTATACCAATATCACAGAAAATAAACTAAAATTATATTTAAACTTAAGCTATTAAACTATTTAGACAAGCTTATACTTAAATTCATTTGTCTTTAAACAAGAGAGCCATGTTACTTGGAAAATCTTAAATCTAAATATTTGTTGAAAAACATAAAATTTTTGAAATATTAGATGAAAAACATCATAAAATATGGATTTTTTACACAATTCTATATGTTAAGTTTTATATTATGAGAGATTTATTTATTTTTAAAATCTTTAAAGAAGTTTAGTAGTATTTTTTACACTA
Organism: Thalia democratica; assembly: GCF_965202585.1. Classification (NCBI taxonomy): domain Eukaryota; kingdom Metazoa; phylum Chordata; class Thaliacea; order Salpida; family Salpidae; genus Thalia; species Thalia democratica. The sequence continues at coordinate 18,185,867 of NC_139169.1, forward strand.
CAGAATACATTTATCTACACCTCAAATTAAAACCTGGAAGAAATTTGTACAAAACTAGTGACCACTTCCACTACAACAAAAATATAAATTAGTAGCAATGCAAAATGTTTTTTTGTATTCAATTGTAAGTGATCTTTATTGTTAAGAAAGGTCTGTATTTAAATCCAAGCTTTTATGGTCAAAGATTCATTTAAGTTATGTTTTTTACTTAATGAAGCTACCAGAAGATTCAATTTTTTTTGCATTTGTGAAAAGAAACCTTTTACTTTGTTTTTAAACTATTTTTATTTTCCATTATATTTTAAATTTTAAAACAAAAAATATTTTAAACTATTTAAAGAATATTTTTTTTTGAGAGAAAAATGACAAAAAAATTTGTGCTCTTTGTTTTTGTATAAAAAATTTTTTACAAAAAAACCTCTCAAGTTAATTTAATTATTTTTTTTATTAAACTTATAGTTTATATTTAAAGCTTTCATATGATTAAATAGTGCATATAAAGTATATAGAAATAATAGGTTTTAGTTAATACAGAGTTGCCACATACTGAGGCTAGTTTGTGTTTTGTAAAGGTTTTTCGAAAAAATCAGGCTGGCTCATCATATTCTTGGGTTCTTTTGTAAATCTCAGGCTAATGAGGTATGCTTTTTAATAGATTTTTAGCTACTTAAGTTTATTATTTTTAAATTTTTAAAACTTTGTTCTTGAAAATTATCTTTATTTTTTACTTATTTTAATCTGTTGTTCTAGCAAAAAAAGACTACTGTTTATTTTCGCGTTTTAATTTGTCTTATAATTATTTTTTTAATTTTCTCTCATTGATTAGGATGACTAGAATAATTTGATGTAACTCGGATAGATTTTTTTTACTCTCAACAAAGATTTTCGCTCTAAAATGTTGAAAACCTTTTAGATACCAGTTTAAGGTATTAGTATGATTTAGAGTTGTCACACACTCAGCCTAGTTAAACTTTTCTTAAAAATACAGTTTTACTAAGTTTTTTTTCTTGCAAAAAGTAGTCTAGTTTTGGAATTTCTTTTAAATTTCTTAATACATTAGGTCAACATTTTTTTTTTAAAGTATGATTTTTTTTTTGATTTTTTTTTTTAATCGTAATGAAAATCATGCAGAGTCACACACACTTAGTATAACTCAGGACAGTATATATCATTTTAAATTCTCAGGATAGTTTAAAAAATTTTGAACCTTATTTTAATGCTTTTTATTTCATTGAATGTAATATATTTGTTGTAGCTTCAATTATATGTTTTTTCTTAAATTTCAATTTTGTTGAATAACTAAAATTTCTTATTTTAAAGATCATTTATTTCAAATATTTTTTATAAATAATTAAAAATTTAAGGCGCAGGATAGTGTTTTGACTTAAAGAGTAACAACCCTGCTTATACTTGTTACTCAGGCTGATTTTGTTTTAGTTTTAAGAAAAGCAAACTTAACAATTATAATTGAACTGCCAACTAGAGATCTAAGTTCTTTTATTTATGAAATATATAAAGGCAGCAATTTTAATAATTTTAATTTAATATTTATAAATTTAAAAGATTTAAAAGATGATGTAACTTCATGTTTCACAAAAACTTTTAAAAAAGATAAAAAGTCATTTTTGTGTTTTATTAATATATAATTTTTCATTAAGAATTAAAAATCTAGTGTTAGTGAAACATTAAGTTATTTCTTTCTGTTTTTATTAGACTAGGGGTGAGCAACGTACAGCCCGCTGGCCGGATCCGGCACGCAGAGTGAAAATGACCGGCCCCCGACCGATTTTCAAACTTTTATGTGATCCGGCACGCAAATAAAAATGATCGGCCCGCAAGCGAATCTACAGGCCCGCAAAGGGTTAATATTACAACAAAGCAAGACTGTAAGAATTTGACTTCAAAAATATTTTAATAAGTTAATGTGTACTAATAAATACACCATTTTGTCCTAATACTTTGTTGTTGTTCTAACTTAAAAAGAATATCTTGTTGTAAAATTACCCCGAGTAAAATATTTTTTTAAGTACGATATTCTACATACGTACCTTTGTCAATTACAATGTCAATTCTAATTATAGACATTATTGAAACATCTGACATATCTTGATCTACATCTTATATTGTTAGGTTTCAGTTTTTTTTTGAATTTGAAGGCTTTCAAAAAGTGATCAACTGTCTCTATAAAATTAGATTACGGCTGGATCCGAAATTTTTATTTATATTAGAATCCGACGGGATCCGTATCTCGACTTAAAGTTAGTTTTCAGTCGGATTTCGATCTAAATAGTCATTATTCGGCTAGATCCAGATACTGGATCTAGTAAATCACTAATTCAAAGTGCTCCGCCCCGCAAAAGACTAAATTTTTCCGGATTTGGCCTGTTGATAGAAAAACGTTGCCCATCCCTAAATTATTCCAAACTAAAATATTAATTTAACGTTTTAAATGTTTTAAAATATATTACAGTTCCTCAGTTGTTTCACATTACTTAAGCTTTAAAAAAACTGTTAATTAATATCTTTTTCAGTGTTTTCATTATGTAATTACAAAAAAAGGTAGTTAAAAGGTATTTTGATATTGTAATAAAGACTTAAACAAATTTTTTTTTAATGTTCATGTTAGTTTACAATTTTTATACTGAACTTAAGGTTTTTTTTAATTTTAGTTAACAACCCTTTTTGCCTTAAAATAAATATTTCAAATAATCTGATAATTATAACTATGATTTTTCAGGTAACTAAAAATGTTGCCACAAACTTAGAATAATCCTGGATAATTTGTAACTTTTCAAAATCTCATTGTGACACAGGATGACTCAAGAATTGTTTTTTTTTCTAAACTCCGCTGGCTCAGATAGTTTTTTATCTTAATATAGTTTTGAGATTACAGATCGGTTTTTCTCTACCTTTTATTTGAGATATAGTTGATAAAAATTGAATTGTTTATTACTTATTGATAACTTTTGTTGAAAATCTTGATTTTTGTTGCCTTTGGAAAGTTTTAAATTAAAGAAATAAATAGATCCCTGATTGACTACAGGTCAGTTGAAAGTCATTCAAGACAGTTTCTAATCAATCAGAACAGTTTTGACTAAAATAATTACAACCCTGTCAAACTTTATTAACAATTTTTACTTTAAATGTTTAACTAAATGATAATAAAAAATTGTTTGGTGCATACTTGATTTATCTTTATTTCAAACTATTAGTAGTCTATTTAACTTTTTTTTTGTATTTTACATTCGTTAATTACTAGATCTCTCAGTTTACTTTTACAGTACCAATCTTAAAAGTCAGCATAATTATTGATATTAAATAAACTAGACTAGAAAGCAATAATGCAACTTAGTTATTTGAAAAACAGAGTTTTCACACACTCCAACTACTCAGAAAAACTTTAATGCTATTTCAAAGGTTTAGAGACTTAAGCACAGGAATTTTTTTTTGAAAATCTTATGCTGACACATATTTGTTCGAATATTATTGAAAAATTTAGACTAGGTTGATATTTTTCTGAATGTTAGACTATTTTTCTATTAATTATTTGTTGAGTTAATTAATTTTAGATTAATTTAACCTTTGTTAATTTTTTATTAAGTTAATGGGCAACATGTTTATATTTTTCTAGTTCAAATTAACTTAAAGATTTACAAACTTGTTTTTGGTCAATCAGGATTGATTTTTCACTTAAAAGAGTGACAAACTCTAAACTAAATTACTAAGCCAAGTTAAAATCTTAAAGACAGTACATACTTATTTTTAACAAACTTCATAAGAAATTATAGTTAAAATCTCAGTTTTTATTTTTTACCAGAAAAAAGTGACAATCAGTTACAACCCTGAACTTATTTTGAAATGCAAAAGTTCAGCTTATGAAAGAAAATTTTCAGCATCAACTGTACAGAGATATAAAGATATACATTATTTTGAATTTAGCTGTTTTGAATTCGTTTTTTTTTGTTCTAATTTTTATATTTGTTTAATATCATTTGTAAAGAAGATAATACTCACAAAGTAAAAGATAAAGAATTAGTTTACGTATGTAGTTAATATTAAATAAAATATTTTAAGAATACTGTACTCGGGAATTTGTGGCGATTGCGGACATGTGCTCAATTAATAAGTATGTAGACTAAGCCATGTAACTAAAAAATCATTGTGAAATTAAGGTAAACCAAATAAAAAGGTTCATTAAATTTAAAATGAAATATTAAATTTCAGCTTGTGTTATCAAAAGGTTTTCATGTAAATATAAACTTAGTAATGATATATTAGCGCCGCTAGTGGGTTCCATGAAAAAATGTCTCATTAACATAAAGCTTCAAAAATATCTTTTTAAAATGAAATATATTAATAAAAGTGTTTACGTAGTCCTACCACTTGCGGCGCTTTTTAAAATAGTATATTGGGGACCAAATATATGGTTTGCTGTTTGGTGTACACAGATTCTGATTAGCTTAAAGATCACTGGCTTAATGTATAAATTACTAGCTAATTACATATTTAATATTTGTTCTGATTTCTGTTTTATAGTAGAATAAGATAAACAAAAATTATTAAAAACTTCTTTGCACAATAAAATACATTATATGCATACTAGTCTAACAACCATCTTGCAGAGCATTTTACCATTAAACATCTAAGGACATAAACAGAGTTTATAATATTTTTAAAAAACTAGGCATTTTTTTACATTACTTCAAAGGAGCTTTAAACTATGAAGCAAACTATACTTAAGGTTTTGACGACAAATATGATATTGGAAGTTTTTTTTATAATATTTAACGAAACTAATTTGTTTTATTTTTTTTTATAAAATTGTCAAAATTTTCACACGGTTCTTTCATTTTAGTATTATTAAAACTTAAAATGTAAACTTAAAAGTCTCTATTTATCATTTCAAACAGATTTTAAAGTTTTATAATATTAAAATTAAAAGTAATAATGGAGTACGAATGCTGTATATGCATGGATAGATTATTCAAAGTAGACACAGAAGTATCTGTCACACCGTGTGGTCATATCTTTCACAAAGGCTGCATATCAAACGTAATAAAAGGTGAGAATAAGACATGTCCAATTTGTAGACAAGATTTACAGGAAGAAAATATAGTTAAAGTTCATTATAATGTGAATAAAGAACTTGACCACAGTGATTGTTCAAATGATACTTTGAGCTTCTTTGATAAAGTTGTTGAGTATGAAAGAAACAAAAGAATGACCATGGTAAAAATCATTAGGAAGTTAGATAAAGAAAATACCCGTCTAAAGGAAACTTACAAAATCAACTGTAAAGGCTACAGCTTGTGTAAGGTGTTATTAAGAGGTTTCCAGAAAGAAATTAAAAACTTGCATGAAAAAATCAGTAAGCTAAAATTAACAAAGGGTGAGTTGATTGCTGATATAAGAAGATTGTTTAATGAAAAAGAAGAAATTATTGAAGAGGATAGTTTAGAGGTTAAAGAAAATGAAATTGATGTAAATATTTGTGAAGATGCTATTAACAATATTGAAGCAGTAATTAGTAAAGGTTTGTTTATTTGCTATTGTTTAAATAATTTGATTGTTAATGTTGAACTTACAGTTTTAAATAGAATCAGGATCCAGACTGATCTTCAAATTGTAATAAAGTCCAGATGAAAATTTGAAATTATTAAAATGTTAAGTCTTTTTAAAAAGATATTATCATTAAATTCATAGCAAAACAACCACTGATGATACATAAGCTTAAAAAAAACTATTAAGCACTTAAATCTACAGTTTTAAACACTTTTACTAATAAACTGACAATTTTGTAAACATTTTTATTTTGTAATAGCTTTAAAAACTAATTAATCAAAATTAAAAGTAAACTTGATCGCATAACCCTAAATGTATCATTAATATATCTTTATTTATGTCTCATATGTATTATTATTAATGATAATTAAAGTATATTTTTACAATAATTAAACTAAAATTTTATACTTTAAATACTCATTTAACCGAAATTTAGCCGAAGTTACTTTGAAATATCTTATTGTTTATAACCTATTGCAATTTAATTAAAGAACTTCTGAAAACAGAGGATTATGAATAATAAAATTCAAATTCTTTATTAACTAGCGTGTCCTGTAGATTAGTAGTTTTTGTTTTAAAACTTTTATAAAAATCTAAGTTTCGAATTGTGTCAATTAGAAATAGTTCTCAACATAGAATTCTTACTTTTTTTTTATGTATTAATTTTATCTTTGAAATCGAAATATTTTGAAGGGATTGACAATGAAAAAATAAATGAGGTTTTTAGTGGAAATAAGAAAGCTTTAGATTACAACATAAATATATGTTTAAATAAAAATTTACTTCATGAAGAGTCATTAAATAAAGTTGAAAACAATATGAAAGAACTACACGTAATCGATGAAAAAATGAGTGATTTAATATTGAGGAAGTCTGTCAAACTTGAAGTTGAAAACAAGGCATTGCAAGAAAACAACAAAGAAATAACTAAATGCCTTGAATTTTTGGAAAATTTGCTAAGACAGGCTCAGAACAAAGCGGAGTGCTTGAAAAAAGATTACGAAAAGTTGAAGTCTGAAAACAATGATCTAATTGCTGATCTAAAAACAACAAAACGGATAAAAAGTAATATTAAAAGTTTATCAAGAAATGCAAGCAAAAAGGAAAATGATAACATTAATGATGTTCAAAGAACAAACTGCTATTTAATTAAAGGTACTTTTTTTTATTATTACTACACGTTTTACATCTTTATATTACTTTACTTATATATTGTATACGTAGTTATTTTAAAGCAATTTAAAGCTTTAATCATAAAACCAAATCTCTCAGTAGACGCAGATTTCGTTTTCATTGCAAAAAGATTTTGCTTAATATTTTACTAATTTATAGTTTATTTTACGACAAATCAAACCCTGCACTGATTACTATTGTCGACGTTTTCTTTTTATTGTAATAACGTTATAAAAACTTGCTTAACTGTTGTGTACTTATTTTTATTTTTTAGGTGCAGAAAACAATGAAGTTAAAAATTATATATACAGTAGCGGAGGAAAATCAGATGAAACAACTCACGAAAACTGTGTTTTGAAAATGGACACAAACATTGGTAAATGGGATCAATTTAAAACTATGGGTACACGTAGAAGTGAACATCAGTCCTTAATAAAAGGAGATCAATTGTATTTGATAGGCGGATACAATGGATCAGACTACGTTGAATCAGTTGAAAATGAGACCGTATCTCTTAACGAGGAGTTAGCTACTAAAACGTTTCCTTTCATGCACAACAAACGGCTAAGCTTTGGAATGTGTTCTTTTGCAGAATGTGTTTTTGTCGGCGGAGGGTATCGAGAAGAAAGCGAAACCTTAGACAAATGCGAAGTCTACAGTTTTGAAACTTGTGAATGGACTGAAGTTTCAAGTATGAACACTAAAAGATGCGAATTCACATTGACTTATTTTCAAGGAAAAATCTGGGCTATTGGCGGTTTTAATGACACAGATACATGGCTGGACACTTTAGAAACATTCGATATTATACAAAACAAATGGAAAACAAGCAATTTGAGGCTCCTAACTGAAGGATCTGGACATAGCACTGTTGCTTACGACAAAAAACTCTTAATTGTTGGTTGCGTTAAAAGAGAGCGTATTTTGTCGTCGGTTGAAGTTTATTCAAGCGAAACCAATCAGTTTAGTTTTGTTTCTTTAATGAATATTCCACGATGTAATTTCGGATGCTGCGTTGTAAATTCAAGTTTGTATGTGATTGGAGGTAGTTTAGATTACGACACTCTAACAGATGAAGTTGAGATATACGACATTGAAAAAGATGAATGAAGAAGAGGTCCGAGTTTGCCTTTAAAACTGGCTGAACTTGCTTGCTCAAACATTTAATGACCAGTTCTCATTTTACAACTTTGTAATTTTTTCTTGCTCGGAAACTTTATAATTTCTGCTTTTATTATAAGAATCTGCTAGTTATATGTTATCTGATAATATTTTTAGTTCCATGTTGTTAATAAAAAAGTTTAAATTTTTCTAGCTCTAAACAAAAGCTTGTACAGTTTTAACAAGTTTAATATCTTTGTTAACTATATACAAACTTAAGCGATTGACTAACAATATTTTTCTTGTTTTCAATAAAGTTGTTAGTGTAAAACTCAACTAATTTTGTTTTAATAGGCTTTATCTATAAAAAAAACTTTTATCTAAAAAATATAAATTTAATAGTTAAAATGAACACCTTAAATTTTATTTTATTACTATATCCTACACATATTGTTTTAATTTACTATGTGTATTTTCCTTTACTTTCTTTTTTTTTGTTTCGTTTGTTTTTTCTATATAAAATTGAAAAAAATTACTTTTTTAATTGTATCTAAGTGTGTGTAAATAATCCTCAAACTTATAAAAAAATAAACTAGCCATCGAATTTACTATAAGAAAAGTAATTTTTTATAGTCCTTCAAATTCCAACCTGAAAAAATGCCCATATTATTATAAAAATAGTATAAAGAAATAATAGCACCAGAGTTTCTAGAGTGTTAAAATAGATTAATAATACATTTCTAAAATAAGTAATTTTTAGTTGTGTCTTAACGTCAATTGTTTCTATTACTCTTGGCGCTTAGAAATATAAGCTTTTGTAAAACTCTAGTGTATCGTTTAGTATAGTTAACTTTTCATTTAGTAGTAAACATTTTTTTGTTAATTTTAGTATATAGCTTGCTATTCAAGAATTTACTTTTTTTATATTAAAATAAATTATTTTCTATAGATTAAGTTTTTATTTTTATCTTAATTTTAATATACATCTTTAAAACTTGATCTATAGAAAGTAAGTTAATTTAAATAAATAAGTAACTTCTTGAAAAGGGACGTAATAATTGATATTAATAGTACAAATTGCGACAATATTAAAACTATGCTGTAAATAAGGGATAGGCAACGATTTTAGTCGGCGAGCCAGGTGTGAAAAAATTAATTTGTGTATATTCTAAAGCTTTTAAGTTGCATTCACAAAAATTACTTAATTGTTCTGCAACAAATTATAATTTTAGGTGACCATTCCTTTTATATTTAACATAAACTTTAAATTTCTTACAAGTTTTACTTAAGCTTGTTTTTTTATCTTTATTCAAACTTTTATAATTTTAAAAATAAGTTTCAAAGTTTAGTTAGCAGGCCAGGTTTAAAAGCTTGCAGGTTATATTTCTTTCAAGCTAGACCCTGTTTAAATATTCTTTATGTTGGCGGGTTGCTAATTTTTACTCTGCATTACATTAGCTATAGCCATCATCGTTGCAAACTTATACTAGAAATTATCCCTAAATTGGATTTATTTATATTGATATTCTTTTTATTCAACAATAAAAATATACCATAAAATCAAGAAACTAGTGAAAACCACTTTAGAGAAAATAAATTATTTAAACTAAAGTTACAAATAACTTAATTCGTAACGTAATGAATCTAATCATACAAAAAAACTGGCAATAAGATCCAGTATGTTTGATAAGAACTTTTCAATTTAATTAACCAATGGCGGTTACTGTTTTGTCTGCATATTTTTAGCTGTTATTAGAATTCAATTATATTTTTCTATTTGATGTTTACAAATAAAAAGACAAGTGCAGTAGTTATTTATCACTCTCTTGTCTATACAGAGCAGTGTCGTCGATATCTTATGAGGAACAACCAAATTCACTATAAAAGACTATTATCGGGCCACGATGTTTTGAAAAGTTTTAATTTTAAAATAAGTAGTAAATAAAATGACGAATAATTCATTAAAAAAATATTATTTAGGCAGCATTTTACTGACAAGAAAATTTTTTTTTAGATTAGCACCAATTTATTTTTTTTTCCATTTGAATTTTTTTAAGTAAACGGCATGCCAATTGTTTTTGAAGTTTATATTTCACTAAACAATTTATGTTTAAACTCAAAACAAATTATTCAAATTTTATCAACAAACTTTAGTATAATTACTGAAATTTAATAACAAATACAAATAACTTGTAGAAATTAATAAAACTTTTTTTACTATAAAAGTTCTAGATTGTAGTTTGTTTCACGATTTGTTTTAAAATAAAAAAATAATTAGTTTAAAATCATACCAAACTATTACCAATATAAATTGAAAAATTTAAGTTGAACAATGATTTTAGCTTCTGTGCAAATATAGTTTATGCGTAGGCAATGATAAATTCAAAAGAGGCCAATAAAAACAAATTATTCCTTCAATAATACTATAACTAGTCGGCCGTGTTTATTTCGTTTGTTCTTCTTAATAGTCTACTTTTATAAACTTTATAAAAAATTAACTCTAAGTTAATTTTACAAACCAACGGGCCTCACGAGTCTTTCTGGTCCATTCATATGTGGGGTGAGATAAAGAAAAATTAGCTCCCTGTCTGTTTAAACCTTTACGAAGTTTACTTTATATGCTGATAAAATCTTGAACAAAATTTTCATTACATTATTTTCACTAATGTCATTACAAACTTTAAATTTATACAATTACCCGTTCAGAGAATTTATGTGTTCTTACACGAGGTTCCAAGGGGGGAATCTAGAGTTTGCGCCATCTCCTGGTTTATCTAAACTTTTATTTTTGAAAACAGTGACATCAAACAGTCTTTTGAAATAAAGACAGTCTACAGAGCCGAAGCTTGGACTTTTGTATGTCGTGAGACTAGCTCAAGTTATCAAAAAGTAATATCATACCAATTCGATCATCAGACATAGGTCTTAGTCTACTAAAGGCTTGTGGCCTAATGATCGAAATAAATGACCAATCTTTTTGTTACTTTGATTTATGTGTGTAAGTTTTAACGTGTACAATTTTCTTAACTGACTAAAAAGTAATAACTGTTATAGTTTCATTTTTAATCACACAATTTTTATAAGTTTAAACAATTTTTTTGTCACGTCAAATAGTAATTTTAGTTCAAGAAATGTCTAAAAATTCATTTAGCCCAACGATCAATAACACTCATGGCATGGAAGTAGAAACTAAGCTGCTTCTTTCTGCTAATAATTTCAATTAAGTTCACTCACAAGTCAAGAAAAGACGCAATAGAAAGGGAAATTCCTTACCAGGTTTACCTGAAGCGCCACACGGACAGACTCTTTGGAAAAAGAAATAAAAAACAAAATTTTCGCGTACTTTGTCAATACTGCTCATTTCGTACTTTGTCAATATTAGAAAATATATTTCTAAATGTGCAAATGTTTCTGCTTAGCTATTATTTAGTTTCGTAACATGGTTTGGTTGTTAGAATTGTATTGTTATGTACTTTGTTCCGAACAAAAGTACACACATATACAGCTTTTGCAGCCAAACCGTATTACGAATAGTGATGTACCGGACTCACTATCCGGGTCCGAGTCCGGCTTGATATTGCCATTTTTGTCTGATATCCGGATCCGGCCGGATTCTAATTTGAAAAAAATGTCCGGATCTAGTTAGTAAAAAAGAGCATACTGAAAAGTATTTTTTCTAAATCAAGCCCTGCATAAATTAATAAGAGTCATTTTCGTCAGTTAAAACTAAACACCTACCGTGATTGGCTCATTTTGTTCACGTGACTAATTTACATTTGTTTACATTAAAATTATGATTTAAACATTTCAGAAATACAACTTTTTACATATGTTGTAAAATTGAAAACTTTGGAATGAATACTTGCATTATTTATTGTTTAAAGTAGAGCTCAGAGAATATTTAGAGTTAATTCGGTTGAATGTACGAGCCAATAAAAATCATATGACGAAATGTTTCAAACTAAATACTGATGCAACAAAACATCAGAACATGACAGGCAGTTTATATGTAAGCAGTTAGTTAGTTTGTTGTGCAGCTTGAAGCAACAAATATCTTGAAATTTTTTGTGAATGCTTATTTTAAGTAGTGTTTTGTTTTGAAAGTGAATACTTTAACTGGTGTTTAATTGTTTAAATATTTAAGCCAGGTTTATAGTTAAATAGATTTTTAAAAGTTTTACAGTTTCCTGTTTACTAAAAGTTTTATTTAATTTTTAGTTTATTGTTTTAAGTCTTTTGATATAGATTTAAAGAGCTTCCAGTTTTTAAAGTGTTACCAAAGTAATTAATAATTTTGTATATGCTAGTATTTCTTGTTGTGTTTTATATAAAAGATTCATCACTCAAAACTGTCGTGTCTGATTATAGAAAATAGTCTCAGTTAGAATTTAGTATTTGTTAGATATTAATTAAATAAGGTAGAATTTAAATATGATTGGTAGTACTAATAAGTTAAGCGTACCACAATCAGTCCACAACTTTACAACCAAATTGTCAACCTTTGCTAGCTGTTCCACTGATTATAAGATTAAAGTAATTTTTTCAGTTTTTAAAATATCATTCTGACTCAGGCTTGTTTATACTCACTCTAGATAGTTTTAATGACGTAAACAGTGGCAACCCTGCTAGTTTGAAATTTTTTGGGATTTTAGAAAATCTTAGACTGCCTCATGCTAGTTTAGTTTTTTATTAAAACTCAGGCTATTTTTCTTTTAGATTTTGAACGAGTTTGAGCTGATCCAGTTTTCAATATTTTGTAACTTTCTAGTGTATTTTGTTCAGAACTTGATTTCAGATTTTTAATTGTAAATAACACCTAAATTTGTAAACTTTGTGACTAGCTGTTCTACTTATTATTTGATTAAAGTTCTTTTTTTTCAGTTTTTAAAAACCTCATTCTGACTCAGGCTAGTTTATACTAGTGATGTACCGGACTCACTATCCGGGTCCGGCCGGATATTGCCATATTTGTCTAATATCCGGATCCGGCCGGACTCAAATTTAAAAAAAAACGTCCGGATCCGGTTTCGGCCGGATTCTAATTTTAAAAAAAATTCCGGATCCGGGTCCGGTACATCACTAATTACGAATCACTACTTTAGAAATTTTACTATACTTGTCTTATGTCTTACATTGTTGTTACTAAAACAAAACAGTTTTTTTGATATATGTGTCTAAATAGAAAAGTGTACAATATTTTAAAAACTTGCCTTATAAGTAATAGCTTTTATTTTTTTATTTTTAATCACACTATTTTTATAAGTTAAAAACAAATCGTTTGTACGTCAAATAATAATTTAGAAATAAAAAATAACTAAAAATTTGTTTAGCATCATGATTAACAACAGTTGGAAGTACAAACTAATCTGCTTTTTACTTTTGATATCTTTTGATATACTATCAACTTATGTTCACTCAGAAGTCGGGAAAGGACGAACGAGAAAAGAAAAATTTCAACCAGGAACGCCACACGTACCTGAAGCGCCACGCGGGCCGAAGTCTGGGGAAACCGAGTTCAAAACGGAATATTTGGCTTAGCTGACAATTACGCGCTGGTATCGAGCGTCGTCTACTGCTTGGGAATTGAAAACTGTTTCGTGGACGTGTACAAGATCATAGCGGGAAGCATGTATGCCCACAAACAAAACAACGACACTCACAGAAAACTTGCTTATTCTAAGGGGTTTTACGAAGGTTACAGGGAACAAATTAGGTGGAAGACCTCGACAGGGAAGTAGCGTGATTAGAACTAATCGGCCGTTTTGAACCACTTTGAAAGCGATAATCGGTTGGAGCTGCAGGAATTTGGGTTGAGATGGTGAATGGAAGAGCGCAGCAGATGAATGGTTTGCAGGGGAAGAAACTATTTTGGTCGATGGTCGCCTCTGTGCACAACTCGTTCAACGACGACAATTACAAAAAAAAATTGTCTGTCGACACAAACTCCAGAGAGCGAGTTCCAGAGCTTCTGCAAAGGCGACTCGGGCAGTCCGGTGGCTTGCAGCCAGTCGAAAAGTGTCCAGTTTGATAATTTGGTGCACAGTTTCGTGCGGAGGTTTTAACTTTCAAACAGCCGGTAGCATAGCCGTGCGTGGCAGCTAAGTCCTCAGCCCACGTAGAGCATATTGATGAAATGGTGAGAATACTTTCTCCAAACTTCTTTATCAAGAAGCGAGGATTAGACGCGAAAGTGGTGGATGCTCTTTAAATTTTATTTAAATATTTTCCTGATGGTGCAGGGATTCTAATGATGATTTTTGAAGTCTTATTGAGTTAAAATTTTTTAAAATCAAGATAAAATTTGTGGCCAACAGATATACAAAAATAAAACAACTTTAATAAAAATATTAAAGTACCATTAAATAATAAAAGAATACATTTCCAGGTGGTGTAGTTGTCTAATGACAATTTTCAAACTCTCTGAATTGAACTTTTCAATGTTTAAACCCAGTTGGTTGACACAAAAACAAATAATATAAATATTTTAGTACAAACACAACTTTATTATACAACACTACACAAAATATTCACACAACATTCTTATACACAACAAACTAAGTAAAATAAAAATTTAGTGATTATATTGGACATTTTTTAAGTTAAATTGTAATAACTAGTTCAAAAGCTAAACTTAATCAAAAGTTATTTACCCTAATTAAAAGTTATAATGGGAACTTAGAGCATCTTAGTAAAAAGTTTCCTAGAAAAATAGCTACTTTTACACTTTTTCCTATTATGACGTCGTAATTAAAATTTTATTTAAAATCTATTTCAGCAGGTCAAAAACGAGAATTTTGTTACTGGAACTTTTTAATCTGTCATTGTTATAAATTAAACATTCATTACTCAAAGTTTATCAAATAACCAAAACAAAGTCAATAAACGATATTGCTGATATTTTAAGAATGTTTTTTTTTCTTTTCTGTTTTTTACAGGGGGTTCACAGGAAACAGGAATCCAGTCAAAACACGCCCCTGGTAGAAATACATCTGGTTTTTAGTGTACTAAAAGAATAAAAAATTAAAAAAAAAATAAATTAAATGTAAAATCAATACAACACGCTCAAAAAAATTGAAACCTAATTTGATAATGCCAATTTGGAAAAAAGTTTGCAAAATTAATTCAATTTCTTTTTCATTTCAGTTATCATCATTTAAAAGTTTATTTTTAGAACATTGTTACTTAGTATACAAAAATAAGTGTTTCCAAGTTATTTATTTTTAATAGTTTCCATATAAAAATTTCATATGTCAATATAAATAGCTACAATTATTGACTTAAAGCTTAATTGAGAATTTAGCTAGACTCAGTAGGCTTAGACTTGTAATAAACTTAATCAAAATAGTATGAGAAAAAAAATTGAAAAATTGTCATTTTAAATTATAAATACTTAAAAATATTAAAATAGTAAAAAACGACTTTGGAAACATTATGTAAAAAAAACCACTTTAGTTATAAAGTCTTAGATGTAAGAAAAATATTCACAATAGTAAACCTATGAAAAATATTATTAAATAAAACTTAAATGTTAAATAGCTAGCTTGTGTTGAGACAAAAGTGTCATTATTGAAATAGTACTTCTCATATAATGATTAATTTCTATAAGTTCAACATTCAACAGATAAAATGTGGTAAGAAAGCAAAAGCTTTAATATATGTAACAGTTTTTTTTCAAGAACATATCAATTTGATATTTATTTCAAATCTTAGATTAGTTTAGACATGTTTTTATTAATCACTTGAGTTATTTTATGACACTTTTGCTTAGAGCTATGTTTTTATTTAAACCTTAGCTTATTGTTTTGTATTTATAAGTAATTTTACTTAAAAAAAAGTAGTTTTCAAAGCTTTTTGACAGTGTAGTTGTTTAAATTATTTTACAAACTGAAGACAACTTAAGCTAGATTGATAAACATCAGTCTAGTTTTAGTAAATCAAGTATTCTGTTTTGCCTCAAAGAATGGCAACAGTCTAGTATGAACGTTTGTTTTAAATAAGAACAAGTCAATTTCTAACCAAAAGCTTATAATTATTAAAAAAGTAAAACAATTGATTCTAGATATAAAAAATATTAAACTTACTTGCACCTAACCTGTAGAGCACTGTTTTTAAAAATAACTTTCCTTAAATTTTATAACAATAAAAATTTAATAAATGTTTAGTAAATCAAAGCCTAAATGAAAATCAAACCTGTGAAAATTAATAAAAGAAGGTTTCTATAAAAAACAACACTATTAGCAAATATTTAAAGATGTAAACTATTCACTATCTTGATATTTAGTTTTGTTTCAGTTATGATTAATCTATCTTTAAGTTGTATCACGTTACTTAATTTATTGTTTATATTTAATTTATATGTAGAAAATTTTTTTTATTACATAGAATTTATAAATAAGCTGTATTAAATAGGGTTTTCACATTTTTTAGCATGTTATGTTATTTTTTCTGCCCTGTTTTTATTTTTACTTTAAAATTTTGTTCATTTAAATCACTAAAAGTAGAGGCGAGTCTCAAGTCTGAGTCTTTAACTGGGGTAGTACATCCTAAATATCTTTAGATAACAAAATAATTTTGTACTAGCTTTTAATAAAATACTTTTAAATATTTTGTTGGGGCCAATTAACTTAAAGGTAATATATTTTTAAAAGTTGTTTTTACACATTTCTAGTTTATAACATAAACTTCAATAATAGAGAAATTATATTAATATTTAGATTTTTGTGTTAGTGTACTTTTAGTCTCACTTATGTTTTACTTTTTATGCATGTAGTATGAGCCACTATAGAACTGTTTACTGATGTATGTACCGCCCTTAAAAAAGGAGAGAAATAAATACTCTACATACTTGACTGTCTTTTAACTTTTACACTTGTTAAAGCTTGTGCTTATTTACTAGTATTTATTTTTTAATTAATGACTTTAAAAATGTAAACAAGGTAAAAAGAATCATATAAATGATAAAAAGACTGTCTTACTTTTAAGTTACTTTGAATAATTCAATTTTTTTTAAATCTTAGGTAACTTAGGCTTGTTTAGAAAAACTCAGGATTTTTTGATAAATTTTTGAAAAACTCAGGCTGGTTTGGATATTTTTATATGAAATTTGTGTTTTATAACTTTAAGTATTTGTTTTCCTTGAACATTATGTTTCTTCTAAGATCCTTGACCTTGTGAACTTTAATTACAATTTAGTTTTCTTTATACTTCATGAACAGAAGTTTTTAAGTATAAGACTTATAATATATTTATTCAAACTTTTTCATAAGTTCAAGCTAACTCTTACTAGATTAATGTAACTCGTTCTAAGCTTTGGTTATTAATGCTGGCTGGTTTTCTATTTAAAAAATTGCAACCCTGTATTAGGAGCACATTAAAAGTACAATTTTATTTGTTCTTTGGTAACTATGTTGTTGCAGTTAATTTATAAATTATTAAAAGTTATTTAAAGGAAAACTTAAACTAAATTGCAGAATATAATTTAAGTTTGTATAGTGGTTAGCCAAAACAGATTTTTAAAATTGTTTTAACATGTTGTACTTTTTTCTTTGTTTTTTTTTACCTTTGAGATTTTAAATGTTTAAATTTTATTAAACCAAGAAGCTGTTCTACTGTCTAGTTTTTTTAATCAAGTAGAGTTTTTTTTTGTTAAAAAATAAGATATTCTAATAACAACTTTAAATAAAGTCCTTTAAGTCTAAAATTATTAAATTTTTTAATAACTCAGGCTAACTCAAGTTGTTTTAATAATTTGTTGCAAAACTTAAGATAATTTGGAAAATTTTTAAGCATTAGGCTTTATTTTATGATTTAAATGTTTTTCTTCAAATTTATGTTTCCATAGTTCTTATATTTTTATTGTAACAATTTGGTTACTTTTTTGAATTATTTGGTGTTCATACTTGATCAGAAGTAGATATTCAACTTTTTATTTATTTAGTTGTTTTAATTATTGTACATATTGAAAACACCTCAGGCTAAATTAATACCACTTAATTTAGTTTTCATAAATCAAATATTATATTATGCCTTAAAAATGGCAACCTTGTGGTAGGAGCAACTATTTTAAACCATAATAAGACAACTTTAAACATAAAATTTATAAACTGTTAGCAGTATAAAACAGTTAACTCTGGAATAAAAATGTCTTGTTATACTTACCTGCTCTTAACCTTTAGAGCTCTTATTCTAAAAAATAGATTACTTTTATAGTTATAACAACTAAATTGTAACAAATTCATTGTAAATTTAAGCCTATAAGAAAATTAATTATGCAATGGTTCACAAAAAAAAGTTTTTCAAGAGTAAAAATACTTTATGTAAACCAGGGTTTCCCAAACTTTTTATTTTGTACTTGCAAAAATATAGGTACTTAAAGGTATTTTGATATTCTTATTAAAACTTAAACACATATGGATTTTAAAAAATGTTCATGTTAATTTAAAAGTATTTTATTTTGAATTTAAGGCTATTTTATAATTTTCATTAAGAACCTTTTTTGCCATAAAATAAATGTTTCAAATAACCTTTCTGTTATAATTATGATATTTCAGGTAACTAAAAAGGTTGCCACAAATTAAGAATAATCCTGGATACTTTGTAACTTTTTAAAATCTCAGTATGACACAGGATAACTGAATAAGTTTTAAATTTGTTTTTAAAACTCTGGTTTGCTCAGAGAGGTTATTTTATCTCAATATAGATTAAGATTTCAAGTCAGTTTTTTCTACCTTTTAATAGAGATATAGTTGGTTTAGTTTCAATATCTATTACTTTGTGGTAATTTTTGTTGAAGAGCTTGGTTTTTCTTGCCTTTGAAAAAAAAAAAAAATTCAAGAAGGAAAAGAATCCTGGGTGACTATAGCTCAGTTCAAATTCATTCAAGACAGTTTCTAATCAATCAGAACAGTTTTGACTGAAAGGATTACAACACTGTCAAACTTTATTAACAAACTTTACTTTCAATGTTTGAATTAATAATAAAAACATTTTTCTTTGTTGATAATACAACTAGATTTATTATTATTTCAAATTATTAGATTGTCATTTTAATTTTTTGTTTTGTATTTTAATTTTTTTAATTACTAGATTTCTGATTTTTATCTAACTTCTTTTATTAAACTAAGCTAAAATCAAAAATCAACATATTATCAAGTTTTAAATATTTACAGTAAGATATCCTGAATTACTGTAGAATACCAATCTTTAGTAGTCAGATAGCAGCACAATTATTGATATTTGTTGATATTAATTATACTAGATTATAAAGCAATAATGAAACTTGGTTGTTTAAGAAACAGAGTTTTCACACACTCAAACAACTCAGGATAACTTTAATGCTATTTTAAAAGTTCGGAGACTTAGGCACAGTAATTTTTTTTTGAAAAACTTATGCTGACACATATTTGTTTGAATATTATTGAAAAATTTAGACTAGGTTGATATTTTTTTGAATGTTATACTATTTTTTCTATTGATTATTTGTTGTTGATGTTAGATTAATTAAACCTTTATAAGTTTGTTATTAAGTTTTTGGCCAACATAAATATATTATTCAAGTTTAAATTAGCTTAAAGAATTACAAACTGGTTTTTGGTCAATCAGGATTGATTTTTTACCTGAAAGAGTGACAAACTCTAAACTAAATTACTAAGCCAAGTTGAAATCTTAAAATACAGTACATACTTATTTGTAACAAACTTCATAAGAAAGTATAGTTAAAATTTCAGTTTTTATTTTTTTTACCGGAAAAAAGTGACAATCAGTTACAACCCTGAACTTATTTTGAAATGCAAAAATTCAGTCTATGGAAAGAAATTTCAGCATTAAAATTTAGAGATAAAAAGATATATATCATTTTGAATTTAGCTGTTTTTAATTCGTTTTTTTTTGTTCTCATTTTTCTATTTGTTTAATATCATTTGTAATATGATAATACTGACAAAGTAAAAAATAAAAAATTAGTTTAAGTATGTATTTAATATTAATAAACTTTTTTCAGAATACTGTACTGGGGATTTTGTAGTGATTGCAACATGTGCTGAATTATTAAGTATGTAAGACAATGCCATATAACTAAAATACCATTGTAAAAAAAGGTAAAACAACTAAAAAGGTTCATTAAATTTAGGATGAAATATTAAATTTCAGCTTGTGTTATCAAAAGGTATGCATGCAAATATAAACTTAGTTATGATATTTTAGGGCTGTTAGTGGATTCCATTTACTAATAAAAGTGATCACGTAGTCCTACTACTAGCAGCGCTTTTTAAAATAATATCTTGAGGTGTGCGGATTTTAATTTTTGTAGTTTAGTGTACAGAGATTCTGATTAGCTTGAAGACCACTGCTGACTTAATGTATAAATAAATAGCTAAGTAAAGTTTTAATATTTATATGACTAGCTTTTTATAATAAAAAAACAGAAAAAAATTATTTAAAACTTCTATACATACTAATCTTACATCCATCTTGCAGAGCATTTTACCATTAAACACTTGGGGACATAAACAGAGTATAAAATATTTTTAGAAAACTATGCATTTTTTTACCTTACTTCAAAAAAAAGTACAGCTTTAAGCTATGAAGCAAACTAGACTAAAAGTTTTGTCAACAAATATGACATTAGAAGTTTTGTTATGATATTTGACAAAATAATTTATTTTATAATTTTTAGTAAGTTATCAGAAATTTTGTACGTTAAATTCTTATTAGTATTCTTAAAAGGTAAACTTATAAGTATTTATTTATCATTTGAAACAGATTTTAAAATTTTAAAATATTAAATTAAAAGTAATAATGGAGTACGAATGTTGTATATGCCTGGATAAGTTATTCAAAGTAGACACAGAAGTATCTGTCACACCGTGTGGTCATACTTTTCACAAAGGCTGCATATCAAACGTAATAAAAGGTGAGATTAAGACATGTCCAATTTGTAGACAAGAATTACAGGAAGAAAAAATAGTTAAAGTTCACTTTAGTGTGAATAAAGAACTTGACTACAGTGATTATTCAAATGATACTTTGAGCTTCTTTGATAAAGTTGTTGAGTATGAAGCAAACAAAAGGATGACCATGGTAAAAATCATTAAGAAGTTAGATAAAGAAAATACCCGTCTAAAGGAAACTTACAAAACCAACTGTAAAGGCTACAGCTTGTGTAAGGTGTTCTTGAGAGGTTTCCAGAAAGAAATTAAAAACTTACATGAAAAAATCAGTAAGTTAAACTTAACAAAGTGCCAGTTGAAAAGGAAAAGAAGATTGCTTAATGAAAAAGAAGAAACTATTGAAGAGCAAAAGTTAGAAGTTAAAGAAAACGAAATCGATGTAAATACTTGTGAAGATGCTATCAACAATATTGAAGCAGTAATTAGTAAAGGTTTGTTTATTTGCTATTGATTAAATAACTTAATTATATATGTTGAACTTATAGTTTTAAGTATAACCAGCATCCATACGGATCATCAATTTATAATAAGGTCCAGATAAATAAGTTTGAAATTATCAAAGTTTAAAAGTCTATGTTGTGAGATATTATCATTAAATCAAATGCAAAACAACCTCTGATAATACATAGATCAAAGAAAACTATAAATAAGTTTACAGTTTTAGATACTTTTACAAACAAAATTGACAATCTTCTCATTATTTTTAAAGCTTTAAAAAACTAGTTAAAAAAATAAAAAATATTTTTTTTGCAGGACCCTCAATGTATAATTAATATGTCTTTATTTATATATTATATACCTTATTATTGTTACTGATTATTAAAATATGTTTATACAGTCGTTTTGCATGAAATATAAATATTTAGTTTCTCTTATAAATTTTTATGTTTTTTTCTATTCTTAAGACTACTAACTTAAACATTATTTATTTAACACTCTGTAACAAATTTTATGAAGTTGTAAACTAATTAGTCATATTACTTGTTTAATTTGTTAATAAATTAAAAAATTATATTTCTAAAACACGTACTAGGATTTCATTTTATAGGTGCACTACTTATTTAGTTCTGACAATTAGTAATTTGACAATTTTTGTTCTAAAAACTAAATCTAATTCTTCAAAATTTAGTTATTGTTTTTTTCAATACTTCTGTTAAATTATTTATTATTGTATTAATATGTAACTTTGAAATGTTTTTTTTTTAATTTTCTCTTCTTTTTTACTAATATAGTCTTTTTAATTATGCCTACATCCGAATATTGTTTTATTTCAGACTTTTTGAGATGTATCGCCTTGTTTTTAATTATAAGTTTAAATTTTAAACGCATATTTAATCGAAAATAGCCTAAGATACTTTAAATTACCTTAATTGTTTTCAACAAGTTAAAATTTATTTAAACGACACCTGGAAACTGTCGATTCTTAATTTAAAATATATAAAGTTTATTTTTGTTAGCGAGTCTTAAAGTTCAGTAGGTATTGATTAGAAATCGTTATAAAAAATTTAAATATTAGTTTTGTCGAGTAGAAATAGTTCTCAGTATAAATATTTTAAATTAATTTTGTTATGGTTTTTAGTTTTATTTTATCTTTAAAATCGGAATTTTTTGAAGGGACTGCCAATAAAAAAGTAAATGAAGTTTTTAGTGGAAATAAGAAGACTTTAGATTACAACATGAAAATATGGTTGAATAAAAATTTACTTCTTAAAGGGCTTTTAAATAAAATTGAAAACAATATGAAAAAACTACACGTAATCAATGAAAAAATGAGTGATTTAATATTGATGAAATCTGTCGAACTTGAAGTTGAAAACAAGGCGTTGCAAGAAAACAACAAAGAAATAACTAAATACCTTGAAATTTTGGAAAATTCGCTAAGACAGGCTCAGAACAAAGCAAAGTGCTTGGAAAAAGATTACAAAAATTTAAAGTCAGAAGATAACGATTTGTTGGCTGATTTGATATCTACCAAACGGATAAAAACTAATATTAAAATGTTATCAAGAAACGCAGCCGAAAAATCAGATGATAATATTAACGATGATCAGATCACAAACTGCGATTTAATTAAAGGTAAATATTAAAATTTTCTTTATTTCTAAAATTTTTACAACTTTTTAATACCTAAGATTGAGTTCTTTTATTGCAACTTAAAAATTTAATCATCAAACCAAAGCTCTCAGCAGATACAGGTTTTGTTTTAATTACTAAAAGCTTTCGCCCGATAATTTTGTTTTTAGTTAATTTCTAGTATTTTACGATAAGTTATAGTCAAGGCTCTAGATCTGATGTCTAATATCGATGTTTTCTTTTTAAATGTAGATTTTTATTCCGTGTTTATAAAGACTTGCTTAACTGTTGTATACTTCATTTTATTCTTTAGGTGCAGAAAATAATAAAGTTAAAAATTATATATACATTAGCGGAGGAAAATCAGATGAGACAACTTACGAAAACAGAGTTTTAAAAATGGACACAAAAATTGGTAAATGGTATCAATTTAAAACTTTCGTTACACGTAGACGTCGCCATCAATCCATAATAAAAGGAGATCAAATGTATTTGATAGGCGGATATAACGGATCAGACTACGTTGAATCAGCTGAAAATGAGACCATATCTCTTAACGAGGAATTAGCTACCAAAACGTTTCCTTTCATGCACAACAAACGGCAAGACTTTGGAATGTGTTCTTTAGCAGAATGTGTTTTTGTCGGAGGAGGATTTGAAAACTCTTCTGAAGATTTAGACAAATGCGAAGTCTACAGTTTTGAAACTTGTGAATGGACTGAAGTTTCTAGTATGAACAATAAAAGATGCGAATTTACTCTGACTTATTTTCAAGGAAAAGTCTGGGCTATTGGCGGTTTTAACGACTCAAATGACACAGATACATGGCTGGACAGTATAGAGACCTTCGATATTACACAAAACAAATGGAAAACAAGACATTTGAGGCTCCTAACTGAACGGTCTGGGCATAGCACTGTTGCTTACGACAAAAAACTCTTTGTTGTTGGTGGCGAAAACAAAGACTCCTTTTTAGCTTCGGTTGAAGTTTATTCATGCGAAACAAATCAGTTTAGTTTTGTTGCTTCAATGAATATTCCACGTATTGGTTTTGGATGCTGCGTTGTAAATTCAAGTTTGTATGTGATTGGGGGATGTAGTTTAGATTACGACACTCCTACAGATGAAGTTGAGATATACGATATTGAAAGAGATGAATGGAGTAGAGGTCCGAGTTTGCCTTTAAAATTGGCTGATTTTTCTTGCTGTGAAACTTTTTGAATTCTGCTCATTTCATAAGTATCTGCTAGTTGTAAATTAATTTATAATTTTTAGTTTCAACGTTGTTTTCAAAAAAGTTTAAATTTTCTTAGCTCTAAATAAAAGTTTGTACCGTTTTAACTTTATTTTTACAATTAGCAATATTACTTTGTTTTACAAGTATACTATCTTTATTAACTATAAACAAATTGAAGTGATTGACGAAGCAGAATTTTCTTGTTTTCAATAAAGGTGTTTGTGTACAACACAATTATTTTTGTTTCAATAATTTTCTTTTCAAACGAAAACCTTTTACTTAGAATGAAAATAACTTTTTTGAATAAAATATCCATATAACGCTAAAAATTAACACAGTAAGTGTTTTTCCATTACAATGTCCTACACATATTAAATTGACTTAATGGTTTATTTTACTATGTGTATGTTCATTTAGTTTTTTTTTTTTGTTTGTTTTTACTGTCAAAAATTTCAAACCAAGCAACTTGTTTTAACCTCATCCAAGTATGTGTAAATAACCCTTCTAAAAAATAAACTACCTACCGCATTTATTGAAAGAAAAATAATTTCTTATAGTGCTTTGAATTCCAAGTTGAACAAATGCACATGTCATTTTAAAATAATATAAGGAAGTATTTGCACCTGAGTTGATTGATTGTTAAAAAGATTAATAAAAATTTTTAAATCAAGTAACTTTGGTTATATGTTAACTGCGAATATATATATCTTAGTGCTTGAAAAATAGTTTGTGTAAAACTCTAGTATAACATTTAGTATAACTATCTTTTCATTTAAGAGTTATCATACTATATACTAAAAATGAGAAAAATTTGAAACTTTATCAATAGAAAGCAAATTTTTATATAATAAATCAGTAACTTCTTGAAAAGAAACGTAATGATTGATATTATTAGTAAAAGCTGCGACTACTTTAAAACTATTCTGTATATAAGGGATGGGCAACGATTTTAGTCGGCGAACTAGGTGTGGAAAAATTAATTTGTGTATATTCTAAAGCGTTTAAGTTGCATTCACAAAAATAACTCAGTTATTCAGCGACAAATGATAATTTTAGATCACCATTCTATTTTATATCTGAAATAAATTTTAAATTTTTTACAAGTTTTACTTAAGCTTGTTTTTATTCTCTTTATTTAACTATCAAAATATTAAGAATAAGTTTGAAAATTTGGTTTGGCGGGCCAGATTTACAACTTTGCGGGCCGCAGTTATATTTCTTTCAAGCTGGATTCTATTCAGATATTCTAAATGTTGGCGGGTTGCTAGTTTTCGTTCTGCATTTTTCAGTTATAGCCATCATCGTTGCAAAAATACACTCGAAATTATCGCTAAATTGGATTTATTTATATTGATACTATTTTTATCAAACAATAAAATATTCAATAAAAGCAAGAAAGTGGTTAAAATTTATTTTAGTGTAAATAAGTTATTTGAATTAAAGGTCAAAAATCTAAATTCAAAACTTAATAGTTACATTATTTCAAAAAAACTAACAACGGAGCCAGTAAGTTTGATCAGACCAATTTAATTAAATCAACCAATGGTGGTTACTGTTTTGTCTGCATATTTTTAGCTGTTATTAAAATTTAATTTTACTTTTCTATTTGATGTTTACAAAGAAAAGACAAGTGCAGTAGTTGTTTATCAATCTTTTGTTCTTACAGAGCAGGGTCAATGAGATTTTATGAAGAACAACCAAATTCACCATATATATTATAAAAGGCTATTCGCGGGCCACGATGTTTTGAAAAGTTTAGTTTTAAAATGAATTTTAAATACAACAGCGAATAATAAATAAAATAAACATTATTTAGGCAGCAGTTTACTGACAAGAAGGTTTTTTTTTCATTATCAATTAGCACCAATTGCTTTTTTTTTTATTTGATTTTTTTAAGTAAACGGCATGCCAATTATTTATTAAGGTCATATTTTACCAAACAATTTATGTTTAAACTCAAAGTAAATTATTCAAATTTTATCAGCAAGCTTTAGTATATTTACTGAAATTAAATAACAAATACAAATAACTTGTAGAAACTTTTACAACTTTTTTTACTATAAAAGTTCTAGATTTTAATTAGTTTCACGATTTGTTTTAAGCTAAAAAAATACGTTTTCTGTTCAGCTCCGCCTATAGGACATAGTTCTCATACCCCTTATTTAAGTAAAATCTTTGTTTAAGTATAAATTTGTAATATAATCTAAATAGTTTAAATTATTCAGATCAAGTCTTATCTACATTTTTTTTTAATGCGATTCCGGTAGATCACTAAAAAAAATTTAGTTAAAGTTAAACCAAACTTTATCAAATCAAATAAATAAATACTAAGTTGAACACTGACTATTGCTTATGTGCAAACATAGTTTATGCCTAGGCAATGATAAATTCAAAAGAGGCCAATAAAAACCAGTTTATTTTTCAATTATGCTATAATTAGTCGGCCGTGTTTATTTCGTTTGTTCTTCTTAATATTTTACTTTTATAAATTTTATAAACAGCTAATTTAGGTTAACTTTACAAACCAACGAACTTCACGAGTCTTTCTTGTCCATTCATATGTGGTGATGATATGTAGAAAAATATCTCCCTGTCTGTTTAAACCTTTACGAAGTTTACTTTATATGCTGATAATATCTTGAAACGAAAGTTTTCATTACATTATTTTCACTAATGTCATTATGAATTTTTAGTTTATATAATTACCCGTTCAGAGCATTTATAAGATCTTACACAAGGTTCCAAGGGGGGAATCTAGAGTTTGCGCCATCTCCTGGTTTCTCCAATTTTTTATGAAAACAGTGTCATCAGACAGTCTTTTGTAATAAAGACAGTCTACAGACCCAAAGTTTGGACTTTAGTATGCCGTTAGAATAGTTCAAGTTATCAAAAGTTTTATCATACCAATTCGATCATCAGACATAGGTCTCAGTCTACCAAAGGCTTGTTGTCTGATGATCGAATTGAAATGATCAATCTTTTTGTGACTTTTATTTTTGTGTTAAATTAATATCTGTACAATTTTCTTAACTTACTAAAAGTAATAGCTGTTATGGTTTTATCTTCAATATCAAACTTTTTATAAGTTAAAGGGAGTTTGTCTAGTCAAATAGTAATTTTTGTACAAAAAAAATGTCTAAAAATTCAGTCAGTACAACGATTAACAACACGCATGGCATGGAAGTAGAAACTAAGCTGCTTCTTTCTGCTAATAATTTCAATTAAGTACACTCACAAGTCAAGAAAAGACGCAATAGAAAGGGAAATTCCTTACCAGGTTTACCTGAAGCGCCACACGGACAGACTATTTGTAAAACGAGTTAAAAATCAAAATTTTTGCGTACTTTGTCAATACTACTCATTTCGTATTTTGTCAATATTAGAAAATATATTTTTAAATGTGCAAATGTTTCTGCTTAGTTATTACTTAGCTTCGTAATATGGTTTGGTTGTTATAATTGTATTATTATGTTTTTTTAAGGTGTTTTTGATATTTAGTCCTCAGCAAAGAAAAATTAGCAATACAAACAAAAGTACATACAAATACAATTCTAACAACCAACCATATTACGAATCACTACTTTAGAATTTTCAGATCAGAACTATTCGATTAACTCAACCAATGGTGGCTAATGTTATGTCTGCATATTTTTAGCTGCTATAAAAACTTAATTTTACTTTTCTATTTGATGTTTACAAATAAAATACAAGTGCAGTAGTTATTTATCACTCTTTTGTCTATACAGAGCAGGATCAGCAAACTTTCATGTGTAACAACCAAATTCACTATAAAACGCTATTTGCGGGCCACAGATGTTTTTGAAAGTTTTAATTTTGAAATAAGTAACAAATACAACAGCGAATAATTAATAAAATAAACATTAATTAGGCATCAGTTTACTGACAAGAAGGTATTTTTATAATTTATAAATTAGCACCATATTTTTTTTCATTTGAACATTTTTTAAGTAAACGGCATGCCAATAGTTTTTGAGAGTCATATTTTACCAAAAGAATTATGTTTAAACTCAAAACAAATTATTCAAGTTTTATCAACAAACTTCAGTATATTTACTGAAATTAAATAACAAAAACAAATAATTTGTAGAAATTAATAAAACCTTTTTTACTATAAAAGTTCTAGATTTTAATTAGTATTACGATTTGTTTAGAGCTAAAAAATATTTACAGTAACCTCTCGTTTATTTACGCACATTGTGTCCACAGAAAAAGTGCGTAAAGATATGAGAGATCGTAAAGATACGAGAGGTACCAAATATACTTACTATAATGGCTGTTTTTTGATATTGCTTCTAGTTAAAGCAGACTGGGAACTTATCCACTTTTTAAAATTTGTTTAACTTGTTTATTAATAAAATAAAACAAAAGATAAAACTATACATATATTGAAAAAGATTTAAATTTATATAAAATAATAATACTTGTTAAAAAATGTTACTAATTTTAATAATAGTTAGATTTTATCTTTATATATAAATAACTTATTTGATACTTAACATTTATATTCTATTGTACTTAGCAAATTCAATTTATAAATAAGCATTTGTGTTAAGTGTAAGCTCTATATTTACTAAATATCACTGCTACTTTTTGCTAGGAATTTTTATTAGATTTCTTTTTTAGATGTTTGTTCATATATAGGGCAAAAGTCCTGTACTATTTGTTTGTGTTTTAAGCTCTCATTATTTCATTATACTTATATTGTTTAACACAGTCATATTTCTTGAGGAATTTTAATTTAAACTCTTATTGTTAACAAAATTTCTGATATACTGAGGTATAACTTAATGTTTATCAATTAGCCAAGGAAGATAAATTTACAAAGTCTAAAGATATAGTGAGGTGAATTAGCATTTAAAAACATATTTTACATTAAAAATAAAAAATAAACCTAATTTGTGTAATATTAAAAAAAATAAAAATTTCGATGTTTTTAGAATTCTAAAATGCGTAACTAAACGAGAGTGCGTAACGTCACGAGTGCGTAAAGATGCGAGAGGTTACTGTAGTTTAAAATCATATCAAACTATTACCAATATAAATAAAAGGAATTTAAGTTGAGCAATGATTTTAGCTTGTGTGCCAATATAGTTTATTTATAAGCAATGAAAAATTCAAAAGAGGCCACTAAAAACCAGTTTATTTTTCGAAAATGCTATAACTAGTCGCCTGCGTTTATTTCGTTTGTTATCCTTAATAGTTTTCCTTTTATAAATTTTATAAACAGCTAATTCTAGGTTAACTTTACAAACCAACGGACCTCATGAGTCTTTCTTGTCCATTCATATGTGTGGTGATATGAAGAAAAATTAGCTCCCTGTCTGTTTAAACCTTTACAAAGTTTACTTTATAAGCTGATAAAATCTTAAAACGAAAAATTTTCATTACATTATTTACACCAGGGGTCGGCAAACTGCGGCCCGCGGGCCAATTGCGGCCCGCGAAGGATAAATCTGCGGCCCGCGAGCACGTTATTTTTTTGAATGGAATGCGGTCCGCGAAAGAAATTTTTGTGGCCCGCGAGCATGTAAATGTGGCCCGCTGAGCAAAAATATATTTCAAATTAATTTTTTTTCGGTAATTCGACTCAATTTGATTAGCTTGGTTTTAAGTCTCTGTAAAACATTTCAAAATATTTAGAAGAAATCACTGCTTTAGTTTAAAAATGTGAAAAAGACAGATTAGCATTCTAACAGGATTTTTTTCTATATTTCATAATAAGTTCTTATTTACAACAGCAAGCAGTTATCTGAAAAATGAGTGTAAAGAGTGCTTGGGATTAATAAGTTAGTTACATAATATCTATTTATTAAACAAACTAAATGCAAGTGTTTTCAATGTTGTACAAAAGTAATGCACAGTAATTAACTGAAGTGTCATTTCTTTGTATCTTAGATATTCTTTTTCAATATTATTATACATAAGTTTCTTTTGTAGATATTTTATTTGTAAATGTTATATTTTAGTGTAAAAACATATAAAAAAAAAACATAGTAATAAGAAATAAGGTTTATTTGATTTATGTTTAGACACATTTTAATTTTTTAGAAGTTTTTTTGCACTTTAAATTAATTTCTATGCACACCAACTTAAAAAGATGCTCATATTTTAAACCACTTTTTATTTAATATTTTAATATTAGTTAGTTTAAGTCTAGTTTATGCATAATTTTCTACATTGTTGTTTCTACATGTAATATCTAAATTTGTACACACACATTTAAAAATATATATTACATAAATTAATATAGTTTTTTTTGTATACATTTTAATTTTTCAAACATTGTTTTTGTCAAACTAAGTTAATTTTAGTGCCTTGCATATCAATTATTATTATTATTATTATTATATTGTTTATTGTGCAATGTTGGACTCAGGCATCAAAACCTGA
This sequence comes from Thalia democratica, assembly GCF_965202585.1. Lineage (NCBI taxonomy): Eukaryota > Metazoa > Chordata > Thaliacea > Salpida > Salpidae > Thalia > Thalia democratica. The sequence goes on from NC_139169.1 coordinate 18,216,371, forward strand.
GCCACTTAAACAGGACACACAAAAAGAGAAAAAGAAAATAAACTTATATTCAAAACTTTAAGATAAATTATACATATATATATATACAAACATAATTTAAATGGAAACTTAAAGTTAAACACAATATGATAAACAAATGAACTAAATTGAAAATTCAGTTCAAAAAATTCAAATTTATATATTACTTAGTACACACAGTAAAGAAGTTTGTCTAAAATCATGGCTTATAAAACAATATTCATAACTACAAAATATATAAGTAAACTAATAGTTTGTAGGGGGGAGGCGTAGGGAAACGAATATTTTTCCTTTTGTTACAGTGGAAAATTAGTTAATTTTACTGGTATTTATCGTATTTAAGTCAAATCTTTTTAGCTTTAAACGAAATTGTTCTACCCTCTCACAAGATACTATATCCTGAGGTAGTCTGTTCCACATAGCTTTTGCTCTGTGAAAAAATGCGCCTTGCCACTGACTGTTTTGAAAATCATGTTTACATTTTATTTTCAAATTATTTCCTCTTAGTTGATATTTATTTTGGGAAAAATTAAAAAACTGGTCAAAAAAACTTTTATATTTGCCATTGATAATTTTGTAAAGAATTAATAAATCAAATTCCCATCTTCTATATTCCAGTGATTTCAATCCAAATTTAATCATTCTATCATTATATGACGTGTAAGATATGTTGCAACGATTACAAATATGACGGGTAAAACTCCTTTGCACAGATTCAATTTTGTTAATATCCTTTTTTAAATGGGGTGACCACATTTGGGTACTAAACTCAAGTTTAGGGCGAACGTATGTTTTAAATAGTTTTGTCAGAATTGAAGCAGAATTAGTTTTAAAACTTTTCAATATTTGATAACATGTAGTTTTTGCAATCTTATATAAATAGTTGATATGTTCATTCCATTTCAAATCTTTGGAAATATAAATTCCTAAATCTTTAAAAACTTTAATTTCTGGTAACTTGATGTTATTGATTAAGAGGTCAGTTGGAGAAGATTCTTTTTTGTTAATGGTTAGAATTTTACATTTGCTAGGATTTAAGTTTAGTTTTCTTGTTTTTAACCATATGTAAATATTATCTAAAGATAGTTGTAATGAAGTATTTGACTGACTAAAGATTTTGGCATCATCTGCAAATAAGCTTAACTCACTTTTAATATCAATGTTTGAACAAATATCATTAATATAAATTAAAAAGAGAAGGGGACCAACTACACCACCTTGTGGTACTCCACTGTAGATTGTTAAAGAGTCAGAAAGCGTATTATTGATGAGTACTCTTTGTGATCTATTATTTAAAAAATTATCAAACCAATCAATTAAGCTTTCATGTAGCCCATACTGATTTAAAATTTTTAATAATCTTTTGTGTGATACTGAATCAAAGGCTTTTTGAATATCCGTATAAACTACTTTAGTAAATTCATTTTTGAGATAAGGAACTAACCAAGAATGTAAGCATGTTAACAGTTGAATGGTTGATGAGCGGTTTGGAACAAAACCAAATTGTTTGTTAGTTAATAATTTGTTATCAAAGAGGTGATTGAGAATTTTTACAGATACAATATGTTCATAAATTCTTGAAAAGCCACTTGTTAGAGATATTGGTCTGTAATTTAATGCATCGTGTATATTACCTTTCTTATGCACAGGAATAATAAAAGATGTTTTCCATTGTTTAGGAACATCAGATAGTTCTAGAGAGCAATTAAATATTAATGAAAGTGGAAATATTATTGATTGGATAACATGCTTGATATAATAGGGTGGAATGTTTTCTGGCGTTCTTATGATTTTATCTTTTAAGTGGTTAATTGAACTTATAATGTCTTCATAGGTTATGAAAAAATTTTGCATCTTACTACAATTCTTTTGGGGTAGCTTAAAAGACTGGTAACTCTCGTCTTTTTTAAAAATTTTTTGAAAATTTATGTTAAAAAGTGTTGCTATTTCAAAATCTGAGGTTACTGTTTTGTTTTTATCATTATCATATAAGAGATGTATGGAATTATTTAACTTAAGTTTAGATTTCACGTAGCTATAAAACTTTTTTAAATTTGGGTTTTTGCAGAGTTTGTTTTCATATTCAAAGTTGTATTTTTTAACAGCTAATTGATATTCTTTAGACTTGTTTTTGTATTTTATCAAAAGTGATTTATTTGTCTTACTTTTTTTGTATAGATTCGCTTTTTCTTTTAATAACTTTTTAATATGAGATGGATATTTTTTACTTTTGTTATTTTTAGAAAAAATTGGAACAAAACGTTTAGTTGAGATTTGGATTGAGCTGATGAATTGATCGTAGAAATGCTGGAGATTTTCTGAATTTTTAAATAAAGAGGTCCAATTAATTTTTGACAGGAAATCATTGATGCTTTCAAAATCTGCTTTTTTATAGTCATATGAGACTTCTTTAGCAATAGGTACTATTTTATTTTCAATTTTAATTTTTAGTGAAAGCAAGTTATGGTCACAAGTGTTTGTTAATGGAAAATTAGTTGAGTGTGATATGATTCTATCTAGACCAAAATGATTGCAAATTATGAGATCAAGAATGTTACCATTCTTATGGGTTGGATTTTCAATTACTTGGGTTAAAAAATTGTCTGTACAAAAATTAAGAAAACACTCATGGGGTTTATTGAAATCTGTGCTAGGAATCCTCCAATCTATATTTGGCATATTAAAATCACCAAGAACATAAAAAGAACACTCTTTTGGAAAAACCATTTTAATCATTTTGATTACATTTTGAACAGTCAGTGCGCATCTAGCAGACAGTGGAGGAAGGTAGACACAACAAAATCTTAATTTCATCTTTTTAAAAATTACATCTACACATAGGTATTCAAAATTGATGTTGCTAGTAGAGATAGAATCGTTTTTAACTTTAATAACTTTAAGCGAATTTTTGAAAAGGATAGCAACACCTCCACCCCTACTAGACCTATCACTTCGGTAAATGTTATAGTTAAAAGGACACACTGTGGCATCGTTGACCTTATTAGTCAACCATGTTTCAGTCAAAAAAAATAAATCAATGTTATTCAAATTTATATAGTTCTCTAAAATATAAAATTTATTTAAAACAGATCTTATATTAGTGTAACAAACTTTTAAATAGTTGTTGTTACAATTTATATAGGAAAACTTGTTAGTGTTAAAATTAATCCTATCACTTAATAAGTTTATACCCGTTGACTCACGATTTCCTCCACTAATCCCAGATGTCCTGGGAGCGGTAACGAAAGGGCTGTTTTGTCAGTTCAACTATCTTGTTGCTCCTTATAACATATTTTATGTCCAATTTATTCTCATCAGCGATGGCTTGCTTTATTTTAACTTCTTTTCTCAATTTTCTGAAAGCTTCAATTTCCAAGAGAGTTCTGTCAGGGTTGATGTAGACTTTTGATTCAATTTCACCATTAAACATTTTCAAATCTCTCAGTCTTAACAGTCTGTGTTTGGATGCTAAATTATTTAATTTGACTATAATTGGTCTGATTTTGTTAGCTGCAATTTTACCAACTCGATAAAGTGACTTAAATTCTTCTTTTTTCATTTTATTTTCTCCTAATACTTGTTGAATTATTTTTAGATCATTTTTGCAACTTTCTAGTGCATTATGAGTTGGATTTTTACTTTCTGGAATGTTAAATATTATTACATTTAAAGCCTTCTTTTCTTTCAGTTTTTGTTCATTTTCAGCATCTATTTTTTCTGCTACTAAATTTAATTTGGTACTAATGTTTGTGATAAATTCTGTTGGTTCACTTTTCTGCATAGCATCAGCATATTTGGAGAATTTAGCTTCAAACTTGTTAAATTTAGAAGAAAAATCAGACTTAAATTCTGAGAAACTTTTTTGTAATTCTGTAATTCTATTTTCTATATTGTCTATTCTCTTACTGCTGGATTCATCTTTTTGAATCTGATCAATGTTATTTTCAATAATTCTACTTTTTTCATTATAATCTTTCTTCAATTTAAGCATCTCAGCTTGAAAACAACTAAATTCATTGTCCTTCTTGCTTCCAATGGCAATCAGTTTTTCTTTCAGCTGTTTCCCAATTTTGGAGGACTCAACTAATGCTTTAATTTCAGCTTCAATAGACATTTACTTTTTTATATTACAAAACCTTATTCAATATTTGAATATTCACACAATTGCTGTTTTTTGGAGCTATCTATTTTATATAAACTAGATTTAGGGATGGTAAATTTATTCAGTTTGTACAATTTTAATCAAAATAGTTCAAATTCAAGCAAATAAACAATTTAACATTGCCACACACTCAGACTATCACTACTTGAAGACTACAAATCTCAGGCCAACTAAGTCATTTTTAAGTTTTTGACTAGAAATTTTTTGTATACAAAAATATCAGGAAAGTTTTTGTTGACTCAGGCTGGCTTTTTTGCTTAAAAGAATGGCAAATTAAACTTATGATGTATGTTTTTTTCAATCCACAGTGTTAGTTTGAGTTGTAATATATGTTAAATTTTAAGTTTTACAGCTAATATAATTCAACATATTGTTTATATTATTGTGTACATTTAAGTGTGAACAATCAGTGTTGCCAAAAAATTTGAATCCCGGAAAAGCTTTGAATTTGAAAATTTATGTTAAAATTTTTGGAAAAAAAATTGAAATGGAGAATTTTTGAAAAACCTGGAATTTCAAACAACTTTTACATGTAAAGTAATAAAATTTTGATTTGACAAAAAAAATTATCAAATGAATTTTTTTTTATTAAAACATATATTAAAGTAACTAAACAGTATTGTTTAATATAGATATATTTTTTAAGACATTTTTTGAAACTTTAGTTAAACGTTTTACTAAAAATAAAAGAAGGAATTGTACTTCCAAAAACTTTGTATTGGTGCTTTTCACCTTTATTTGTAAAATTTCACCGATTGTTGTGCTTCGTGTTGGAACTAAACCAAGAAATTCTACTAAAATGTCAAAGTTAGTAAAAACATCTCTAATTAACATTCTAAGATGAGCAATAGTTTTTCTATCAGTGCTCCCATGTTGACAGATTGATTAAAGTCCTAATTTGATTAATGCGACTTTATAACCTTAATGAATTTCCTAAACACCACTTCTTATTGTAATTAAAGAAATAAACAAAAGTTTTCCTTACCGCCAACATTAATTCTTTAAAAAGTTTTCAACTATAAACGGTATCTCATTTGAAGTAATAAATTTTGCTACTATATAACTTAACAATTTTTTCTGATCATTCTGTAGTTACTGAAGGTAATCATGTGCTTTGTTGGAACTGACTTTGGTGATTTGATTTAAATTTTTCTCGCAATAACTCCAAACTTATTTTATTTTAAGCTCGTCTTATATTTTACAATTGCTATTTTTAAATGAAATATTTATATTGCAGATAAAGAATTGCTATAATGTTTAATAAAAAATAAGTTTTTCTACTTCGCTAATGACTCAATAAAGTTTTATACTTTTGTTAAATTTGTTTAAGAAACTTAATTATCCATTCCAGCTAACTTATATTTTTTTTTGGTAAGTAATTTATCTACTGTTAATAACCTTTGTTATTTCTATATGTTGTGAACTTTTTTTTAATTTGGTTGCTACACAAACAGGCTGTTATAAAACCTTAGAATCTCAGATGTTTGTGAAACTTTTATTTCAAACACTTTAAGAAAATCTTTCAATTCTCAGAATAGTTTTTATGACTGTAGTGTAGCTTACTAGTTGTGTTTTTTTCTTGTTTTCTTACACTTAATGTACTTTTTGATAATGATGATATTTTAACTAGGTATTTTAGCTTGATAACAACTATTTATTAGCTTTTTTAACTTTTAATAAACTTAGGCTGGTTTGATAGAAGTCAGACGTTTTTGCTTTTTAAATGGCAACTATTTAAAAGACTAATTACTAATAAAATATTTTATCAAAGTATTAGAGAATTATTTATTTTGAAGAATTTTTTTTTAACTTTCTGGAATACAAACAGGTATTAATGACATTAGTTAACTGATCACTAAATTTTTAGTAAGTGTAAATTATTTAACACGCAAAAATTTTTTTAAGTTAATATTCTTGAAAAACGGTTGATAATGTAACAAATGTATAAAAGTAAACCATAAATTGTCTTACAAGTTAGGTTTTTATAGAGAGTTAGGTTGTAAGTAAGATTACAAAAATATTAAGTTTAACTTATTAAGTGCTTCTGAAAGTACATAGTTTATTAACACTCAAGTTTATTAGTCAATGTAAATTCTAATCTAATAAATATTAATTTAAATAGGCATTCTATGTATAGCTAAAAGTCATTTAAAACAATAAGTTGAATAAAAGTAAAACTTTTCTCTAGTGTGACTAAGACTAAAACCAAACGAGTATTCAAATGTCACTAAAACTAAAACTGCGGCCCGCGAAGACTTTGGAAACTTGAAATTTGGCCCGCGACCACCAACTGCCTGCCGACCCCTGATTTACACTAATGTCATTAAAAGTTTTAAATTCATGTAATTACCCGTTCAGAACATTTAAGTGATCTTACACGAGGTTCCAAGGGGGGAATTTAGAGTTTGCGCCATCTCATGATTTATCTAAACCTTTTTTTGGAATACAGTACCATCAGACATTCTTTTGGAATAAAGCGTTCGATTTTTTAGTTTCATAGTTGTAGAAATATTTTTGTTTACTTTTCTTTTCTTTTTAAAACTCACTCCGGCTATCTTTAAATGTATTAAAAAATGTTTTATGTCGTCTGCAAGTTAAGTACTAAACAATATTTTCCTCTAATTAAAATTTGCTGTAGACGTGTATAAAATCGGTTTAAGTTTTTCAAAATTCATATCGTATCTAATTTATCAATAAGTAAAGTCTATGAGATACAAATTTATTTATAAATATTTAGAAGAATATTCTAAATATGCAGGATTTTCTACAAAAGAATTTGTCTTAAAAATATTTTAAGACAAGTGTTTTGACTAGTTTCCTGTTTCCAGTGCAACCCCGGGAAATACTGGAATAAACAAAATAAAAAAAAGATTTAACATGGTTTTCATTTAAGATGTTTTACTAAAAGTTCATAACTGTTTAAATGTTTAATGTTTACGTTTAATGTTTTAAAGACCTACATCGAAAATGACGAATGTTTATAATTTGTTTTAGTAAAAAATAATGTAAAAGCTATACAAAAATCTTATAACAACGTAAGTCGAAAAATTTAATAAAGAAAACTTTTCATCATTATCAGCCAATTGAAGGTGTTTAAAAAAAATTGTCAACCATTTTTACCTCGAAGGGCTTTATTTTATACTATATAAAGAGTTTATTTATACTAGTTTGTTCTACTATTCTAAAAACTATAGATAAAAAGAAGAACAAAAATTTTACACAAAAACAACTAACGTGTTCTTTATATCTTTTTACTGTCCTTTCATTTTTGAAAAACTTCAGTGCTTTTTTTTGATTGTTTATAATTTTAGTGTACCAAAATTAAATTTTTCTAATTCGCTTAGTGTATCAATATTATTTTACATTTCGTACTTTGTCATTATTCGAAAGTATTTTATAAAAATATGCAAGTGTTTCTGCTTTGCCATTTTTTATCTTCGTAATGTGGTTTGGTTGTTAGAGTTGTAACTGTAGGTGTGTTTTTTTCGAAGTGTTTCGATATTTAGTCGTCAGCGAGCAAAAACTTACGATCCAAACAAAAGTACATACAAATAAAATTCTGACAACTAAACCATATTACGAATCACTACTGAAGAATTTTTACTATAACTGTGTCATGTCTTATATTTTAGTTATTAAACAAAACTACTTTCTTAGATTTATGTGTTTAAGTTTTGATGTGTACAATTTTAATAAAAACTTTCCAAAAAAGTGATAGCTGTTATGTTTTTATTTTTAATCACACAATTTTTATAAGTTAAAAACAAATCGTCTGTTACGTCAAATAATAATTTTGGTACAAAAAAATGCTATAAGTTTAATTAGCATCATGATTAACAACAGTTGGAAGTAGAAACTAAGCTGCTTCTTTATGTTGATATCTACAACTTGTGTTTACTCACAAGTCAAGAAAGGCTTACGAGAAAAGAATTTTCCCTACCAGGTATACCTTTTACTGCTTGGAAATATAAAAAAACATTAAAGTCTACGTGTACAAGATCACGGCGGGAAGCATATATGCCCACAAACAAAACAACGACACTCACACTAACTCAGAAAACTTGCTTAATCTAGGGGGGTTTTACGAAGGTTACAGGGATAGAAAACAAATATGGGCGGAGAAAAGGTCGGACATGGGCTTCACCTCGACAGGGAAATAGCGTTATTGTATCCAAGCGGCCGTCTTGAACCACTTTGAAAGTGATAATCGGTTGGGTCTACAGGAATTCGGGTTGGAGATGGTGAACTGAAGAGCGCAGCAAGCGAAGCCAGATGTTTTGCAGACATTTTTTGGTCGATGGTCTGTTACGTGCACAACTCTTTAAACTAAAACAATTATAAAAAAATTGTTTGCCGACACAAACTTCATTTTCGAGTTTCAGAGCTCCTGCAAAGGCGACTCGGGCGGTCCGGTGGCTTGCAGGCAGTCGAAAAGTATCAACTTCGATAATTTAGTGCACAGTTTCATGCGGAGGTTTTAACTTTTAAACTACCGGTAGCATTAGACAGCCGTGCGTAGCAGCTAAGCTCTTGGCCCACGTAAAGCAGGTTGATGAAAAGGTGAGAATAGTTTCTCCAAACTTGTTTATTATGAAGCGAGGATCGGACGAGAGAGTGGGGGACGCTCTTTATAACGCTCCTTATTTCAACAAAGTACAACAACAAAAAAGATTATATTATAGCTTGTCAAGGCACCATAATCAGAGAAAGATTGGTTCGAACCACAGCGAGTTACTTTAACTATTATCCGTTGCAGCACACAGAAGTACCGTTCAATTTCTAAGAAGAATCAAAAGATCTTGAACTAAGCCGGGTTGCACCACAGGGTTAGCATGCAGTTGAGAATTTCAAATGATTTTTTTTCCAACACGAAGACTATGTATGATAAAAACAACATTTCGTTGATAATTCTTCTCAGTGAAGTTGATTTTTTAGCTGAGTTTATCAAGCCGTTGAAAATTATTACTGGTCGCAGTGTGAAAGATTGCAAAGTGTTTAGATGGAAAGATGATTGTGAAAAAGAAGCTACAGTAGACGAAAATCCTCTGCTAGTATGGAATTTAGGTATTTTAGATGGAAAAAGGTGCAACTATCTCATGTAAAACCCAAGTGCTCTGCAGTTGCTTTATGATCATCATGTTTGTCATGAAAAAGAATTTGGTAGACCTACCATCAGTGTTGAAGCAGGAACTACTTTAATTTTCAAAGATTATATACATAAACACCATGTAGTTAACGAATTCGCATCTTTCAGAGGATACCTCCGCACGAAACTGTTCACAAAATTATCGAACTGGACACTTTTCGAATGCCTGCAAGCCACCTGACCGTCCGAGTTTACAGGAGCTCTGGAACTTGAAAGTGGACTTTCGGCATTCTTGTCGTTGTTCGGATTTACACATATATATCAAAAAAACTGTTTTGTTTTAGTAACAACAATGTAAGACATAAGACAAGTATAGTAAAATTACTAAAGTAGTGATTCGTAATACGGTTTGGCTGTAAGAATTGTATTTGTATGTACTTTTGTTCAGATTTTTAATTTTTCTTTACTGAGGACTAAATATGAAAAACACCTAAAACAAAAGTACATAATAATACAATTCTAAAAACCAAACCATATTTCGAAGCTAAATAATAGCTAAGCTGAAACATTTGCATATTTAGAAATATCTTTTCAAATATTGACAAAGTACGAAATGAGTAGTATTGACAAAATCGCAAAAATTTTGTTTTTTAACTTATAAAAATTCTGTGATTTAAAATAAAACCATAACAGCTTTTACTTTTTAGTCAGTTAAGAAAATGGTACACATTAAAATTTACCAACATAATTTCAAAGTAAGAAAAGGATTGATCTTTTCAATTCGATTATCAGACCACAAGTCTTTGGTAGACTGAGACCTATGTCTGATGATCGATTTGTTATGATAAAAATTTTTGATAACTTGAAGTATTCTCACGACATACAAATATTTTCAAAAAATTAGTGACCACATTAACTACAATAAAAATAAAAATTAGTAGCAATGCAAATAATCTTTTTGCATTCATTCTTAGTGATCTTTATTATTAAGAAAGGTCTGTATTAAAATTCCAAGTTTCCATAGTCAAAGATTTATTGAAGTTATGTTTTTTTTCTAAATAAGGTTACCGAAAGATTCTTTTTTTTTTGCTCTTGTGAAAACAAACCTTTTACTTTGTTTTAATCTTTTTTAATTTTCCATTTTATTCAAAAATCTAAAACTTAAAATATTTTAAACTGTTTAAGGAATATTTCCCTAAAGTTTACAAAAGAACTCAAAAAAAATTTTGTTTTACTTTCAGATAAAAATGACAAAAACAGCTGTGCTCTATGTTATTGTGTTGGAAACTTTTTACAAAAACCTTCTTAAGATATTTTAATTTATTTTATACTTTAAGCTTGTAGTTTATACGTAAAGCTTTGATGTAATTGTACAGTGCATACAAAATCTTTAGAAATTATAGGCCTTAGTTAACACAAAGTTGCCACACACTGAGGCTAGTTTGAATTTTATAAAAGGATTTTTTTTTAAATCAGGCTGGCTCATTATGTTCTGTGGTTTTTTTGTAAATCTCAGGCTAATAAGGTATGCTTTTCAATAGATTTCTAGCTAATTATATTTATAAATAAAAAAAATTTAAAACTTTGTTCTTGAAAATTATCTTTATTTCAACCTATTTTAATCTGTTGTTCTAACAAAAAAAGACTACTGTTTATTTTCGTGTTTTAATTTGTCTTATAATTATTTTTTTTATTTTCTCTTGTTGATTAGGATGACTAGAATAATTTGATGTAACTCGAATAGATTTTTTTTACTCTCAACAAACATTTTTTCTCTAAAATGTTGAAAACCTTTTAGATACCAGTTTAAGGTATTAGTATGATTTAGAGTTGTCACACACTCAGCCTAGTTAAACTTTTCTTAAAAATGCAGTCTTACTAATTTTTTTTCTTACAAAAAGTAGTCTAGTTTTGGAATTTTTTTTAAATTTCTTAATACAATACAGATGAAAAACATCATTAAATATGGATTTTCGTAAAAACTCTACGTTAGTTTTATATTATCAGAGATTTGTTTATTTTTAAAATCTTTAAAGAAGTTTAGTAGAGTTTTTAATACTACAGAATACATTTAATTACACCTCAAATTAAAACCTGGAAGAAATTTGTACAAAACTAGTGACCACTTTCTACAATATAAATAAGTAGCAATGCAAATAGTATTTTTGCATTCAATTGTTAGTGATCTTTATTGTTAAGAAAGGTTTGTATTAAAGTTCCAAGTTTCCATGGTAAAAGATTCATTGAAGTTATGTTTTTTTTTTCTAAATGAGCTTACCAGAAGATTTATTGTTTTTTGCTTTTGTGAAAACAAACCTTTTACTTTGTTTTTTATCTATTTTTATTTTCCATTATATTCAAAAATCTAAAACTAAAAAAATGTTTTAAACTATTTAAAGAATATTTCTCTGAAGTTTACAGACTAGCTAAAAAAATGTTTTCTTTTAGTTCAGAGAAAAATGACAAAAAAATTTGTGCTCTATGTTTTTGTATTAGAAACTTTTTATAAAAAACCTCTAAAGTTTATTTAGTTTGTTTTATTCTTTAAACTTATAGTTTATACTTAAAGCTTTCATACAATTGAATAGAGCATACAACACATATAAAAGTTACAGGCTAGTTTGAATTTTATAAAGGTTTTTTTCAAAAATCAGGCTGGCTCATTATATTCTGGGGTTCTTTTGTAAATCTAATTAGCTATTTTTTTAAATAGATTTATAGTTACTTAAATTTATTAGTTTTAAAATTTTAAAACGTTGTTCTTGAAAATTATCTTTATTATCTACCTAACTAAAAAAAACTGTTTATTTTCGAGCTTTAATTTGTTTTTTTTTTTCAATTTCTTTCATTAATTAGGATGACTAGAGTAATTAGATGTAATTCGGGATAGATTTTTTTTACTCTTAGCAAAGATTTTTGCTCTAAAATATTGAAAACCTTTTAGATACCAATTTAAGGTATCAGTATGATTCAGAGTTGTCACACACTCAGCCTAGTTAGACTTTTCTCAAAAATACAGTCTTACTAGGCTTTTTTTTTCTCGAAAAGTAGCCTAGTTTTGGAACTTCTTTTAAATTTCTTAATACATTAGGTAAATTCTTTTTTGAACAGTATGATTTTTTTTATGATATTATTTTTTTTAATCATAATGTTACTTTAACTACACTAGTACATACTTTTTAGCCTTTGCTTTCTCTTTTTTATTTTAAACTTAAGCTAACCCGCAATAGTTTGTTGTAATTCATGCAGAGTCACACACACTTAGAACAACTCAGGACAGTACAAATCCTTTAAAATTCTCAAGATAGTTTGAAAAATTTTTGAACCTTATTTCAATGCTTTTTTTTTTATCGAATGTAATTTATTTGTTTTAGTTACAATTTTATGTTTTTTTTCTTTAGTTTTAATTTTGTTGAATAACTTAATTTTCTTATTTTGAAATTCAATTATTTCAAATGTTTTTTTATGAGTTTTATATAAATAATTAAAAATTTAAAGCTCAGGATATTTTTTGACTCAAAGAGTAACAACCCTGCTTATACTTGTTACTCAGGCTGGTTTTGTTTTAGTTTTAAAAAAAGCAAACTTGACAATTATTATTGAACTGCCAACTAGAGATCTAAGTTCTTTTATTTCTGAAATATATAAAGGCAGCAATTTCAATAATTTTATTTTAATATTTATAGTAGGTGATTTAAAAGATGATATAACTTCATTTAACAAAAACTTTTAAAAAAGATAAAAAGTTTGTTTTGTGTTTTATTAATATATAATTTTTCATTAACAATTAAAAATCTAGTGTTGGTGAAACATTAAGTTATTTCTTTCTGTTTTAATTAGACTAGGGGTGAGCAACGTACAGCCCGCGGACCAGGATCCGGCCCACAGGGTGAAAATGACCGGCCCCCGACCGTTTTTTAAACTCAAATGGGATCCGGCACGCTAATAAAAATGATCGGCCCGCTAGCGAATCCACAGGCCCGCAAAGGGTTAATATTACAACTTTGTTATAAAACTTTGTATCATATTATTACTAAGCAAGACTGTTTGAATTTGACTTCAAAAATATGCTTAAAAGTTATTTAATAAGTTAATGTGTACTAATAAATACACCATTTTGTCCTAATACTTTGTTGTTGTTCTAACTTAAATAGAGTATCTTTTTGTAAAATTACCACGAGCAAAATGTTTTTTTAAGTACGATATTTTACATACGTACCTTTGTCAACTACAATGTCAATTCTATTTATAGACATTATTAAAACTTCTGAAATATCTTAATCTACATCTTATATTGTTAGGTTTGAGATTTTTTATTAATTTGAAGGATTTAAAAAAGTGATCAACTGTATCGATAAATTTAGATTGCGGCGGGATCCGCAACTTTTATTTATATTAGATTCCGACGGGATCCGTATCTCGACTTAAAGTTAGTTTCCAGTCGGATTCAGATCTAAATAGTCATTTTTCGGCTGGATCCAGCTACTGGATGCGGTAAATCACTAATTCAAAGTGCTCCGGCCCGCAAAAAACTAAATTTTTCCTGATCCGGCCTGTTGATAGAAAAACGTTGCCAATCTTAAACTAGACTCAATTAAAATTTTAATTTAACGTTTTAAATGTTTTAAAATATATTACAGTTCCTCAGCTGTTTCACATTACTTAAGCTTTAAAAAAACTGTTAATTGATATATTTTTCAGTGTTTTTATTAGGTAATTACAAAAAATGTAGTTAAAGGTATTTTGATATTCTAATAAAGACTTAAACAAATGTGTTATTTTTAATGTTCATGTTAGTTCAGATTTTTTTTTACTGAACTTAAGGTTTTTTTTGAGTTTTAGTTAACATCCCCTTTTGCCTTAAAATAAATGTTTCAAATAATCTGATTATTATAACTATGATTTTTCAGGTAACTAAAAATGTTGCCACAAATTTATAATAATCCTGGACACTTTGTAACTTTTCAAAATCTCAGTATGACACAGGTTGACTCAAGAATTTTTTTCTAAACTCCGCTGGCTCAAATAGTTTTATATCTCAATATAGTTTTGAGATTTCAGGTCAGTTTTTCTCTACCTTTTAATTGAGATATAGTTGATTAAAATTCAATTGTTTATTACTTTTTGATAATTTTTGTTGAAAATTTTGATATTTCTTGCCTTTGGAAAGTTTTAAATTAAAAAAATAAATAGATCCCTGATTGACTACAGGTCAATTGAAAGTCGTTCAAGACAGTTTCTAATCAATCAGAACAGTTTTGACTAATATGATTACAACCCTGTCAAACTTTATTAACAATTTTTACTTTAAATGTTTAACTTAATAATAATAAAAAATTGTTTGGTGCACAAATTGATTTATATTTATTTCAAATTATTAGTAGTCATTTCAACATTTTTTTTGTATATTACATTCTTTAATTACTAGATCTCTCAGTTTACTTTTACAGTACCAATTATAAAAGTCAGCATAATTATTAATATTGATTAAACTAGACTAGAAAGCAATAATAAAACTTAGTTGTTTGAAAAACAGAGTTTTTACTCAAACTACTTAGGATAACTTTAATGCTATTTCAAAAGTTTAGAGACTTAAGCACAGGAATTTTTTTTGAAAAACTTATGCTGACACATATTTGATCGAATATTATTGGAAAACTTAGACTAGGTTGATATTTTTCTGAATATTAGACTATTTTTTCAATTGATTATTTGTTGAGTTAATTGATTTTAGATTAATTTAACCTTTGTTAAATTCTTATTAAGTTTTTGGCCAGCATGTTTATATTTTTCTAGTCCAAACTAACTTTAAGATTTACGAACTGGTTTTTGGTCAATCAGGATTGATTTTTCACTTAAAAGAGTGACAAACTCTAAACTAAATTACTAAGCCAAGTTAAAATCTTTAAGACAGTACATACTTATTTTTAACAAACTTCATAGGAAATTATAGTTAAATTTTCAGTTTTTAATTTTTTACCAGAAAGAAGTGACAATCAATTAAAACCCTGAACTTATTTTGAAATGCAAAAATTCAGTCTATGAAAGAAAAATTTCAGCATTAAATGTACGGAGATAAAAAGATATACATTATTTTGAATTTAGCTGTTTTTAAATGTGTTTTTTTTTTTTGTTTTCATTTTTCTATTTTTTTAATATCATTTGTAATAAGATAATATTCACAAAGTAAAAGATAAACAATTAGTTTAAGTATGTATTTTGTATTAAAATTTTTTTTTAGAATACTGTACTGGGGATTTTGTAGTGATTGCGAATATGTGTTCAATTAATAACTATGTAATACAAAGCCATGTAACTAAAATATCATTGTGAAAATAAGGTAAACCATAAAAAAGGTTCTTTAGAACTAAGATGAAATACTAAATTTCAGCTTGTGTTATCAAAAGGTTTTCATGTAAATGTAAACTTAGTAATGATAAATTAGCAACGCTAGGGGGTTCCATGAAAACATATCTCATTAACAAAAAGCTTCAAATATATCTTATTAAAATGAAATATACTAATAAAAGTGTTTACGTAGTCCTACCACTAGCGGCACTTTTTAAAATAATATCTTGGGGACCCAATTTATGTTTTGCAGTTTTGTGTACACAGGTTCTGATTAGCTTGAAGATCACTGGCTTAATGTATATATCACTAGCTCAGTACATTTTAAATATTTGTTCTGATTAAATTTTTATAGTAAAATAATAAGAACAAAAGTTATTTAAAACTTATTTGCACAATAAAATACATTCTATGCATACTAGTATTACAACCATCTTGCAGAGAATTAATGTGAATAAAGAACTTGACTACAGTGATTGTTCAAATGATATTTTGAGCTTCTTTGATAAAGTTGTTGAGTATGAAGCATATAAAAGGATGACCATGGTAAAAAACATTAAGATGTTAGATAAAGAAAATACCCGTCTAAAGGAAACTTACAAAACCAACCGTAAAGGCTACAGCTTGTGTAAGGTGTTCTTGAGAGGTTTCCAGAAAGAAATTAAAAACTTGAATAAAAAAATCAGTAAGTTAAACTTAACAAAGTGCCGGTTGAAAAGGAAAAGAAAATTGCTAAATGCTAAAGAAGAAACTATTGTAGAGCAAAAGTTAGAAGTTAAAGAAAATGAAATCGATTTAGATACTTGTGAAGATGCTATCAACAATATTGAAGCAGTAATTAGTAAAGGTTTGTTTATATGCTATTGATTAAATAACTTAATTATATATGTTGAACTTATAGTTTTAAGTATAACCAGGATCCATATGGATCATCAATTTATAATAAGGTCCAGATAAATAAGTTTGAAATTATTAAAGTTTAAAACTCTATGTTGTGAGATATTATCATTAAATCAAATGCAAAACAACCTCTGATAATACATAGATCAAAGAAAACTATTAATCACTTTAAGTTTACAGTTTTAGATACTTTTACAAATAAAATTGACAATCTTCTCATAATTTTTAAAGATTTAAAAAACTAGTTACAATTTTTTTTTTTTTTTTTGCATGACCCTAAATGTATAATTAATATATATTTATTTATATATTATATACCTTATTATTGTCACTGATTATTAAAATATGTTTATACAGTCGTTTTGCATGAAATATAAATATTTAGTTTCTCTTATAAATTTTTATGTTTTTTTCTATTCTTAAGACTACTAACTTAAACATCCTTTGTTTAACACTCTGTAACAAATTTTATTAAGTTGTAAACTAATTAATCATATTACTTGTTTAATTTGTTAATAAATTAAAAAATTATATTTATAAGACATGTACTAGGATTTCATTTTATAGGTGCACTACTTATTTAGTTCTGACAATTAGTAATTTGACAATTTTTGTTGTAAAAACTAATTAAAATTTTTCAAAATTTAGTAATTGTTTTTTTCAATACTTTTGTTAAATTATTTATTATTGTATTTTTTAAAACTAAAAAAAAAGAAATTAATATGTAATTTTGAATTTTTTTTTTAATTTCCTCATTTTTTTACTACTATAATCTTTTTAATTATGCCTACATCCGAATATTGTTTGATTTCATACTTTTTGAGATGTTCGCCTTGTTTTTAATTATAAGTTTAGATTTTAAACGCATATTTAACCGAAAATAGCATAAGATACTTTAAATTACCTTAATTGTTTTCAACGAGTTGAAATTTATTTAAACGACACCTGGAAACTATCGATTCTTAATTTAAAATATACAAAGCTTATTTTTGTTAGCGAGTCTTAAAGTTCAGTAATTATTGATTAGAAATCGTTAAAAAAAATTTAAGTATTAGTTTTGTCGAGTAGAAATAGATCTCAGTATAATTATTTTAAATTAATTTTGTTATGGTTTTTAGTCTTATTTTATCTTTAAAATCGGAATTTTTTGAAGGGACTTACAATGAAAAAGTAAATGAAGTTTGTAGTGGAAATAAGAAAGCTTTAGATTACAACATGAAAATATGGTTGAATAAAAATTTACTTCAACAAGCTATTTTAAATAAAGTTTGAAACACGTAAACGATGAAAAAATGAGTGATTTAATACTGATGAAATCTGTCGAACTTGAAGTTGAAAACAAGGCGTTGCAAGAAAATAACAAAGTGATAACTAAAAACCTTGAAATTTTGGAAAAATCGCTAAGACAGACTCAGAACAAAGCAGAATTCTTGAAAAAAGATTACAAAAAGTTGAAGCGTGAAACTAACGATCTATTAGCTGATTTAAAAACAACAAAACGGATAAAAACTAAAATTAAAAGTTTATCAAGAAATGCAAGCGAAAAGCAAAATGATAACATTAGTGATGTTCAGAGAACAAACTGCTGTTCAACTAAAGGTACATTTATTTTTTTCTTTATTATTACTACACGTTTTACAACTTTATATTACTTTACTTATATATTGTATACGTAGTTCTTTTATTGCAATTTAAAGCTTTAATCATAAAACCAAAGCTCTTAGTAGACACAGGTTTCATTTTTATACAAAAAGATTTTGCTTGATATTTTACTAATATATAGTTTATTTTACGGTAATACAAACCCTGCTTTGATTATTATTACTGATGTTTTCTTTTTATTGTAATAACGTTATAAAGACTTGCTTCACTGTTGTATACTTATTTTTTATTTTCTAGGTGCAGAAACCAATGAAATTGAAAGTTATATATACATTAGCGGAGGAAAAAATGATGAAAAAAATTACGAAAACTGTGTTTTGAAAATGGACACAAAAATTGGAAAATGGGATCAATTTAAAACTTTGGGTACACGTAGATGTTGCCATCAATCCATTATAAAAGGAGATCAAATGTATTTGATAGGCGGATATAATGGATCAGACTACGTTGATTCAGCTGAAAATGAGATTGTATCTCTTAGTGAGGAATTAGCTACAAAAACGATTCCTTTTATGCACAACAAACGGATAAACTTTGGAATGTGTTCTTTAGCAGAATGTGTTTTTGTCGGAGGAGGATTTAAAATCTCTTCTGGAGATATAGACAAATGCAAAGTCTACAGTTTTAAAACTTGTGAATGGACTGAAGTTTCTAGTATGAACACTAAAAGAAGCGAATTTACTCTGACTCATTTTCAAGGAAAAGTCTGGGCTATTGGCGGTTTTAACCACTCAAATGACACAGATACATGGCTGGACACAATTGAAACATTCGATATTACAAAAACCAAATGGAAAACAAGAAAAGAATTAGTTAGTAGCTATCTTATAAAATCAGGGTCTTAAAATATTAGTTTAAATTTATTATCACATTCTAAAGTATTGATTAAGCCTAGTTCCACCTCTTTATAATTAGTGTACAGCACAAAAGTGAAAGTTATTTCTGCTTGCATTGAAAATCTAATCTTTGATACTGAATAAAGTTGTTTACATTGTTAATTTTAACATTTAAAATTTAGTAATATAGCACAATCAAATCTGTGAAATAAGTTACTTTTTTTTGTTAAACAACTATATAATTGAACAGCTAAGATTTTTTCTTCATTTTGAAAGCGTAGCACAGGTTCTTTTTGAGTTGTATGAACAGAGTAGGTGTCCAAAATGAGGGACACTTATGCATGAAGGGTCAAATATGCACGAAGACGCTATTGTACAAAGACACTTTGCACGGTTGAAAACTTTAAAGTTTTTTTTTTATTTAATCATTATTATATTTACTGTTATCCCTAACCCTTAACCTAAGTCGGTAATGTTATTTTATTATTTCATAACTTATTTTATATGATTCTTTTTGTTTTCTAGTTTTTTTTTTAAAACTATTGTTTATTTACTTTTAACCGCTAACCTTTACCTTCAGTCAGTAATGTGTTTTTATTTTTTCAAAATTTATTTTATAAGATTCTTTTAATTTTTTTAGTTTTTTTTTATTAAAATAATTTAAAAAAAATTTTTCTCACTGTTACCTCTAACCATTACTTTTTAGTCAGTAACTTTTTTTTTCTTTTATGATTTTAATTATTTTTTTTACTGTTTTTTTTTTCAATTAACTTTTTACCATTACTTTTACCTCTAAACTACTGTTGGGAACACAAAACTTTTAGGGCACATGAAACTCACGAAGTTTTTAGATAACACAAAAAAAGATTTTAGTCTTATTACTGTATTTATTTAGTTAAATGAACTTAGTTAAATGTTAATGTTGAATCTAGCCCTGGTGTTTAATTTAACTTTTAGTTTATTGTCCATTTTACTCTCATGATCTATTTCAGTATTAAATTATGGACATCATTCTTTATATAAATAATGAATTGAAGTCACAACCTACAGCTGATAAATGGAAAAGTGCAAAGTCCATTGACTTATGTGGAAGAAGCTGTCATCCAGCTAATATCATGATTACCACCAAATTAATAGGTTATTGTTTTCTGATTTACTATGAATATTACAGGGTTGCCAGTTTACCTGGAAAAACCTTGAATTTGACAATTTAGGCAAAAAAAAAGAAAAAACAATAAATACTAACAATTTTGACATGTTCAGTAGTAGAATTTGATTTGATTTAAAAAATTCTTAATATAAGTTTAAAAAATTTGTCGTCATCAAATTTATATATTAAAAAACAAAATTATAAATTTTACAATATGTTTTCAATGTTTTTTATGCTTTTAAACACAGTTTCTTACCTTAAACATAACTTTAAACTAAAAACAGACGTGAAAACCTGTATTTTTCAAACCTGGAAGAAATTTGGATAACCTGTAAAAAATTTTTTATAAACGAGTAGCAACCCTGATATTAGTAATTTATAACATTTCGCTTAATGTAGGAAGTTTTGTTTTTTTCATCAAAATTATTATTATTACCTACATTTTAAATTACAAAATTGTTCATATAAGGTTGTCCACTTGATAATGATGTTATTAGTTAAGTAATAATTAAAGTTAAAAACTATTTTCTATATTTACAGAAAAAATTAAGAACATTTATTTAATATAAAACTACTTTAATTGAGATAAAAACAATTAAGATATGGTGAAAAATTTCTTCAAATAGATACATGGTAGTAGTGGTGAATAAATTCTAGTAACAATCTTAAGTTTTTAATAACTCAAATTATACAATTATTATATTATTATATATCAATAATTAGATAGTGCATACAAACTCTATAAAAATTATAGGGTTTAGTTAATACTTAATTGCCACATACTGAGGCTAGTTTGAATTTTATAAAGGTTTTTTTTTTATCAGGCTGGCTCACTATATTCTGGGTTTTTTTTTGTAAATCTCAGGCTAAATAGCTATGATTTTATCAGATTTCTAGTTACTTTAATTTATTAGTTTTAAGATTTGAAAACTTAGTTCTTGAAAATTATTTTTATTTTCTACATGTTTTGTTCTGTTGTTCTAACAAAACAAATTAACTGTTTATTTTCGTGCTTTAATTTGTCTTATAAGTTCTTTTTTTCATTTATTTATATTAATCAGGATGATTAGAGTAATTTGATGTAACTCAGGATAGATTTTTTTTACTCTAAACAAAGACTTTTACTCTAAAAAGTTGCAAACCTTTTAATAACCAGTTTAAGTATCAGTATCATTTAGAGTTGTCAAACACTCAGCCTAGTTAAACTTTTTGTAAAAATGCAGTCTTACTAGGCATTTTTATTTTGCGAAAGGTAGTCTAGTTCTTGAATTTCTATTAAATTTCTAAAAAAATTATGTCAAATTTTATTTTGAACAGTATGAGTGTTTTTAGATTTTACTTTTTTAATCATAATAATATTTTAAGAATACTGCTACATACTTTTTGGCTTTTGCTCACTCTTTTCTATTTTAAACTTAAGTTGACTTAAACTAGTTTGTTGTAACTCTCGCAGAGTGACACACACTTGAAATAACTCAGAATGTTTTTTCTTTCATGGGATGTAATTTCTTTGTTATAGTTTGAATTTTATGTTTTTTTCGTTAAAGTTCCTTTTTTTTTTAGATATTTTAAGTTTTTTATTTTAAATTCATTTATTTCAAATATTTATGAATTATTTTCTTATAAATAACTAAAAACATTTAAGGCTCATGATAGATTTTTGACTCAAAGAGTAAAAACCCTGATTATACTTGTTACTCAGGCTGATTTTGTTTTATTTTTAACAAAAGCAAACTTAACAATTATTATTAAACTGCTTACTCGAGGTCTAATTTTTATTATTTAAAAAATATATAAATGCAGTAATTTCAATAGTTTAATTAAAAGATTTATAGTATGTGACTTAAAAGATAATGTAACTTTATGTTTGACAAACACTTTAAAAACGGCTGAAAAGTTTTTTTGTGTTTTGTTAATATATAATTTTACATACAGTTAAACGTTTAGTATTTGTGAAATATTACGTTATTATTTCTGTTTTAGTTAGATTCAAGTAAAAAATTAGTTTAACGTTTTAAATTTTTCTTTAGGGTTCTTTAGTTGTTTTGCAAAACTTAAGCTTTAAAAAACTGTTAATTGATATCCCTTTTAGTGTTTTTTTTTTAAATAATTAAAAAATAAAGGTAGTTAAAACGTATTTTGATATTCTTATCAAAACTGAAACAAAAAAGGATTTTTAAAAAAATACATGTTAGTTTAAAATTTTATTTCAAAAGAAAAGGCTACATTTTAATTTAAATTAACAACTCTTTTTGTCTAAAAATAAATGTTTTAAATAATCTGTTTCTTATAACTGTGATATAAAAGGTAACTAACAAGAGCGCAACAAATTCAGAATATTCATGGTTAATTTGTAACTTTTGAAAATCTCAGTATAACACATGATAACTCAAGAAATTTTAAATTTGTTTTCTAAACTCCGGCTGGCTCAGATAGTTTTTTTTTATCTCAATATAGTTTTTAAATTTCAGGTAGTGATTTTCAATTGACTATTTTTTTTTAATTGATGTTAGATTCATTTAAGCTTTTTAAATTTGTTATTAAGTTTTTAGCAAACATAAATATATTTCTTCTTATTTAGACTAGCTTAAAGAATTACAAATTGGTTTTTGGTCAATTAAGATTGTATTTTATACTTAAAAGAGTGACAAACTCAAAACTAAATTACTAAGCAATGCTAAAAACTTAAAATACAGTACTTATTTGTAACTAACTTCATAATAAAATATAGTTAAAATTTCAGTTTTTATTTTTTTACCAGAAAGAAACGACAATCAGTTACAACCCTGATTTTTTCTTGAAATGCAGAAATTCAGTCTACGAAAGAAAAAAATTTAGCATCAAATGTACAGAGATAAAAATGTATACATTATTTTAAATTTAGCTGTTTTTAATTCGTTTTTTTTTTTTCTCATTTTTCTATTTGTTTAATATTATTGTAATAAGATAATACTCACAAAGTAAAAGATAAAGAATTAGTTTAAGTATGTATTCAAAATTAAATAAAATAGTTTAAGAATACTATACTGGGGCTTTTGTGGTGATTGCGGATATGTGCTCAATTAATAAGTATGTAAGACAAAGCCATATAACTAAAATATCACTGTGAAAATAAGGTAAACCAATCAAAAAGGTTTTTTAAAATTAAAATGAAATATTAAATTTCAGCTTGTGTTATTAAAAAGTTTTCTTGTAAATATAAACTTAGTAATGATATATTAGCGCCGCTAGTGGGTTCCATGAAAACATATCTCATTAACATAAAGCTTCAAAAATATCTTTTTAAAAAGAAATATACTAATAAAAGTGTTTACCTAGTCCTACCACTAGCGGCGCTTTTTAAAATAGTATATTGGGGACCCAATTTATTTTTTGCAGTTTTGTGTACACAGATTCTTATTAGCTTGAAGATCACTGGCTTAATGTTTATATCACTAGCTAAATACATTTTAAATATTTATTTTGATTAAATTTATGTAGTAAAATAATAAAAACAAAAGTTATTAAAAACTTCTTTGCACAATAAAATACATCCTATGCATACTAGTATTACAACCATCTTGCAGAGCATTTTACTATTAAACACCTAGAGAAATAAGCAGATTCTAAAGTATTTTTAAAAAACTAGGCATTTTTTAACGTTACTTCAAAGAAAAGTACAGCTTTAAGCTATGAAGCAAACTAGACT
Source organism: Thalia democratica (assembly GCF_965202585.1). Lineage (NCBI taxonomy): Eukaryota > Metazoa > Chordata > Thaliacea > Salpida > Salpidae > Thalia > Thalia democratica. The sequence continues at coordinate 18,240,221 of NC_139169.1, forward strand.
AGACTTAAGGTTTTGACTTAAAATATGATATTGAGAATTTTGTTATAAAAATTAACCAAATTAATTTGTTTTATATTTTAGAGAAAAATTGTCAAAATTTTCATACGTTTTTTTCATTTTAGTATTATTATTACTTAAAAAGTAACTATAAAGTATTTAATAATCATTTTAAACAGATTTTAAAGTTTCAAAATATTAAAATTAAAAGTAATAATGGAGTACGAATGTTGTATATGCCTGGATAGGTTATTCAAAGTAGACACATAAGTATCTGTCACACCGTGTGGTCATACCTTTCACAAAGGCTGCATATCAAACGTAATAAAAGGTGAGAATAAGACATGTCCAATTTGTAGACAAGATTTACAGGAAGAAAAGATAGTTAAAGTTCACTTTAATGTGAATAAAGAACTTGACTACAGTGATTGTTCAAATGATATTTTGAGCTTCTTTGATAAAGTTGTTGAGTATGAAGCATATAAAAGGATGACCATGGTAAAAAACATTAAGATGTTAGATAAAGAAAATACCCGTCTAAAGGAAACTTACAAAACCAACCGTAAAGGCTACAGCTTGTGTAAGGTGTTCTTGAGAGGTTACCAGAAAGAAATAAAAAACTTGCATGAAAAAATCAGTAAGCTAAAACTAACAAAGGGTGGGTTGATTGCTGAGATAAGAAGATTGTTTAATGAAAAAGAAGAAATTATTGAAGAAGAAAAGTCACAGGTTAAAGAAAATGAAATTGATGTAAATACTTGTGAAGATGCTATCAACAATATTGAAGCAGTAATTAGTAAAGGTTTGTTTATTTGCTATTGTTTAATTAATTTGATTATTTATGTTGAACTTATAGTTTTATATAGAATCAGGATTCGACAGATCTTCAATTTATAATAAAGTCTAGATATATAAGTTTGAAAGTATTAAAGTTTTTAGGTCTATATAAAACGATATTATCATTAAATTCAATGCAAAATAACAACTGATAATACATAAGCTTAAAAAAACTATTAAGCACTTGAAATCTACAGATTTAATTACTTTTACTAATAAAATTAAAAATTTTCTTAACATTTTCTTATTGTTGTAAACGGTTTATCTAATTAAAAATTAAAAGTAAACTTATTCGCATAACCCGGTATGTAACATAAATATATCTTTATTTATGTCTTATATATATTATTACTGATTATTAAAATATATTTTTACAGTAATTTAACAAAAAATTTTAGACTTTGAATACTCGTTTAACCGAAATTTAGCCTAAGTTACTTTAAAATATCTTAACTATTCTTAACAGATTGCAATTTAATTAAACAACATCTGGAAATTGTCTATTATCAATTTTAAAAATCAAATTCTTTTTTAATTAGCGTGTCCTGTAGATCAGTAGTTTTTGTTTTTAAACTTTAAAAACTTATTTCAAATTGTGTCAAGTATAAATAACTCTCAATATAAAATTCTTAAATTTATTTTGTTATGGTTTTCAGTTTTATTCTAGCTTTAAAATCGGAATTTTTTGAAGGTATTGATAATGAAAAAGTGAATGAAGTTTTTAGTGGAAATGAGAAAGCTTTTGATTACAACATCAAAATATGTTTAATCAAAAATTTACTTCATGAGAGTCATTAAATAAAGTTAAAAACAATATGAAAGAACTACATGTAATCGATGAAAAAATGAGTGATTTAATATTGATGAAATCTGTCGAACTAGAAGTTGAAAACAAAGCTTTGCAGGAAAACAACAAAGAAATAACTAAATACCTTGAAATTTTGGAAAATTCGCTAAGACAGGCTCAGAACAAAGCAGAGTTCTTGAAAAAAGATTACGAAAAGTTGAAGTCTGAAAATATCGATCTGTTGGCTGATTTAGAAATTACAAAACGGATAAAAACTAATATTAAAAGGTTAACAAGAAATGCAAGCGAAAAGCAAAATGATAACATAAGTGATGTTCAAACTGCTATTCAACTAAAGGTACATTTATATTTTTCTTTATTATTACTATACGTTTTACAACTTTATATTAATTATTTATATATTGTATTTGTAGTTATTTTATTGCAATTTAAAGCTTTAATCATAAAACCAAAGCTCTCAGTAGACACAGATTTCATTTTTATACAAAAATATTTTGCCTGATTTTTTACTAATATATAGTTTATTTTACGGCAAATCAAACTCTGCTTTGATTACTATTACCGATGTTTTCTTTCTATTGAAATAAGGTTATAAAGACTTCATTAACTGTTGTATACTTATTTTTTTTTTAGGTGCAGAAACCAATGAAATTGCAAGTTATATATATATTAGCGGAGGAAAAAATTATGAAAAAACTCACGAAAACTGTGTTTTGAAAATGGATACAAACATGGGTAAATGGAATCATTATAAAACTATGGGTACACGTAGAAGTGAACATCAGTCCTTACTAAAAGGACATCAATTGTTTTTGATAGGCGGTTATAATGGATCAGACTACGTTGAATCAGCTGAAAATGAGACCGTATCTCTTAGTGAGGAATTAGCTACTAAAACGTTTCCTTTCATGCACAACAAACGGCTAAGCTTTGGAATGTGTTCTTTAGCAGAATGTGTTTTTGTCGGAGGAGGATTTGAAAACTCTTCTGAAGATTTAGACAAGTGTGAAGTCTACAGTTTTGAAACTTGTGAATGGACTGAAGTTTCTAGTATGAACACTAAAAGACACGAATTAACTCTGACTTATTTTGAAGGAAACGTCTGGGCTATTGGCGGTTTTAACCACTCAAATGACACAGATACAAGGCTGGACACAATAGAAACGTTCGATATTACAAAAAACAAATGGAAAACAAGCAATTTTAGGCTCCTAACTGAACGATCTGGACATAGCACTGTTGCTTACCACAGAAAACTCTTTGTTGTTGGTGGCTATAAAAAAGACTCATTTTTAGCTTCTGTTGAAGTTTATTCAAGCAAAACCAATCAGTTTAGTTTTGTTGCTTCAATGAATATCTCACGATGTTATTTTGGATGCTGCGTTGTAAATTCAAGTTTGTATGTGATTGGAGGTAGTTTAGATTACGGCATTCTAACAGATGAAGTTGAGATATACGACATTGAAAAAGATGAATGGAGAAGAGGTCCGAGTTTGCCTTTGAAATTGGCTTATTTTGCTTGCTCAAACACTTAACGACCAGTTCTCATTTTACAACTCTATAATTTTTTCTTGCTCTGAAACTTTATAATTTCTGCTCATATTATAAGAATGTGCTAGTTATATGTTATCTAATAATATTTTTAGTTTCATCTTGTTAATAAAAAAGTTTAAATTTGTCTAGCTCTAAATAAAAGCTTGTATAGTTTTAACAAGTATAAGATTTTTGTTAACTATAAAAACTTAAGTGATTGACTCACAATATTTTTCTTGTTTTCAATAAAGTTGTTAGTGTAAAACTCAACTATTTTTGTTTTAATAGGCTTTATCTATACAAAAAACTTTTATCTTAAAAAAAAATTTATTTTTAACAAAATATAAACTTAATAGTTAAAATGAACACCTTAATTTTTATTTATGAACACTCTATATCCTACACATATTGTTTTAATTTACTATGTGTATTTTCCTTTACTTGCATTTTTTTGTTTCGTTTGTTTTTTCTATATAAAATAAAAAAAAAACTACTTTTTTAATTGTGTCTAAGTATGTGTAAATAGTTCTAATAAAAAATAAACTAGCCATCGAATTTACTATAAGAAAAGTAATTTTTTATAGTCCTGTAAACTCCAAGCTGAAAAAATGCCCATATTATTATGAAAATAGTATAAAGAAATAAATGCACAAGAGTTTCCAGAGTGTTAAAATAGATTAATAAAACTTTTCTAAATTAAGTAATTTTTAGTTATGTCTTAACTTCAATTGTTTTTATTACTCTGACGCTTAAAAATATAAGCTTATGTAAAACTCCAATGTATTTTTTAGTATAATTATCTCTTCTTTTAGTAGTAAACATTTTGTTATTTATTTTAGTATGTAGTTTGCTATTCAAGAACTTACTCTTAGATTTTTAAATAAATTATTTTCTATAGATTAAGTTTTAATTTTTTGTTAATTTTAATATATAGCTTGAAAAATTGATCTATAGAAAGTAAGTTATTATATAATAAAACAGTAACTTCTTGAATAGGAACCTAATGATTGATATTAATAGTACAAATTGCGACAATGTTAAAACTATGCTGTATACAAGGGGTGGGCAACGATTTTAAATGAAGCGAGCCAGGTATGAAAAAATTAATTTTTTAATGTTTTAAAGCGTTTAAGTTGCATTCACGAAAATAACTCAATTATTCAGCGACAAATGATAATTTTAGGTGACCATTCTTTGTTATATACAATATAAACTTTAAATTTCTTTCAGGTTTTACTTAAGCTTGTTTTTTTCTCTTTATTTGAACATTCACAATTTTTACAATTAATTTCAAAATTTGGTTTAGCAGGCCAGATTTACAAGCTTGCGGACCGCAGTTATATTTCTTTCAAGCTGATCCTGTTTAAATATTCTAGATGTTGGCGGGTTGCTGATTTTTGCTCTACATTTTTTAATTATAGCTATCATCGTTGCAAACTTACACTAAAAATTATTGCTAAATCGGATTCGTTTATGTTAATACTCTTTTTATTAAACAATAAAAGTATACAATAAAATCAAGTAATTGGTGAAAATTCTTTTAGAGAAAATAAGTTATATAAATTAAAGCTACAAATAACTTAACTCGTTACGTAATGAATCTTTTCATACAATAAACTGGCAAAACGATCCAGTATGTTTGATAAGAACTTTCCAATTGAATTGACCAATGTTGGTTACTGTCTTGTCTGCATATTTTTAGCTGTTTTTAAAATTTAATTTTACATTTCTATTTGATGTTTACAAATAAAAGACAAGTGCAGTAGTTATTTATCAATCTCTTGTCTATACAGAGCAGGGTCAGCGATATTTCATGAGGAACAACCAAATTCACTATAAAAGGCTATTCGCGGGCCACAGGTGTTTTGAATAATTTTAATTTTAAAATAAGTTATAAATACAAGAGCAAATAATTCATGAAATAAAAATTAATTAGGCAGAAGTTTCAAACAAGAAGGTTTTTTTTTTCATTATAAATTAGCACCAATTTCATTTTTTTTTCATTTGAATTTTTTTAATTAAACGGCATGCCAATTGTTTTTGAAGGTCTTATTTTACCAAACAATTAATGTTTAAACTAAAAACAAAATATTAAAATTTTATTAACAAACTTTAGTATAATTACTGAAATTAAATAACAAATACAAATAGTTTGTAGAAATTTATTAAACTATTTTTACTATAAAAGTTTTAGATTTTATTTAGTTTCACGATTTGTTTTAAACTAAAAAAATATCTTGTTTAAAATCATACCAAACTATTATCAATATAAATTAAAATAATTTAAGTTGAACACTGATTTTAGCTCATGTGCAAATATAGTTTATGTATAAGCAACGAAAAATTCAAAAGAGGCCAATAAAAACCAGTTTAGCTGAAGCGCCACACGGACAGACTCTTTGTAAAACGAGTTGAAAAACAAAATTTTCGCGTTCTTTGTCAATACTACTCATTTCGTACTTTGTCAATATAAGGAAAGATATTTTTAATTGTGCAAATGTTTCTGCTTAGCTATTATTTGGCTTCATAATATAGTTTGGTTGTTAGAAATGTATTGTTATGTTCTTTTGTTTTAGGTGTTTTTGATATTTAGTCCTCAGCAAAGAAAAATCAGCAATCCAAACAAAAGTACATACAAATACAATTCTAACAACTAAACCGTATTACAATTCACTACTTTAGAAATTTTACTATACTTTTCTTATGTCTTTCATTGTTGTTATTTAAACAAAACAGTTTTTTGATTTATGTGTGTATGTAAATAAAAAAATGTACAATTTTTTATAAAAACTTGCCTTAAAATTAATAGCTGATATGTTTAAATTTTAATCACACAATTTTTATAAGTCATTAACAAATCGTTTGTTACGTCAAATAATAATTTTAGTATAAAAAATGCTATAAGTTTATTTAAAATTATGATAAACAACAGTTGGAAGTACAAACTAATCTGCTTCTTTCGGGAGCCGATCATTTCTAACACGCTATCATTTCTAACCCGATCACTTCTACCCCGATCATTTCTAACCCGATCATTTCTAACCCGATCATTTCTAACCCGATCACTTCTAACCCGATCACTTCTAACCCGATCACTTCTAACACGATCACTTCTAACCCGATCATTTCTAACCCGATCACTTCTAACCCGATCACTTCTAACCCGATCACTTCTAACCCGATCACTTCTAACACGGTCATTTCTAACCCGATCACTTTTAACCCGATCACTTCTAACACGATCATTTCTAACCCGATCACTTCTAACATGATCATTTCTAACCCGATCACTTCTAACCCGATCATTTCTAACAAGATCACTTCTAACCCAGTTTAGCCAGATCATTTCTAACCCGATCATTTCTAACCCGATCATTTCTAACCCGATCACTTCTAAGCCGATCACTTCTAACCTGATAACTTCTAGCCTAATCGTTTCTAGTCCGATCGTTTCTAACCTATTTTACTTGTTTATTTACATTTCTTTGTTTTAAAGATTTAATGCAAAAACCAACAAATCTTAATAAAGTAATTAAACCAATAAAAAAAATTTCAATTTTTAATTTTTTATATCATAATGATTTAATATGTTACGTAAAAAATAACTTTTGTATAATTTTTTATTTTAGTATTAACTTAACATAATATTAATTTACTTTGTTTACCTCATTTTTTGAGTTGTATAAACGAATCTATTAACTTATATTTAAAATTCATACATAATGATCGCTAAATAATATAAAATTTTTGTGTTTTTGGAAATCTGTAAAATAATATCTTTTAAGACATATCAAAAAAAAAATTAAAGAAGTTTTTACTATTTATCGTGTAAATTATTTTTGGAATTTTAAATTTCTAGAACTTTTAAATTTTTATTAAAAATGTAAATTTATTTTCTCTATATACAACATATTTTTAAAGAAATATGAAAAATCAAAATATTAAGTTTTCGAAACTTAACTTTTATGTTTAAGTGTTTATTATATAATATTTCTTATTTAATCTTTAGATATAATTTACCATTGGCTAAAAGAAAGAAAATCTAATTTAAGTTCTAGTAAATGACAGTGTCTATTTATATAAAAAAAAACGTTTACCTCTACCTTTTACTTTGTGCTATACAGTATACACTTTCGTTTTAAGAACTTATGATTTATGATAATAATTTTTAATTAAATTACCATACTAACTATGATTACTAAATTTTATTAACTGTATTATTTTAAGTTTCATATATACTCATACTAATACTCTTAAAAAATGGTATTTCGTTTAAATTTGCCCTAAATTTGAATGCAACTTGCCAGTCTGGTCTCCATACTTAAAATTTATACTAACCATATAGAATCTCTTCAAGAAAAAGTAAAGAATAGTCTTTAACCACTGCAATGCTCATTATATTTCTTACATTGACGACTATCAAAACTTAATATTTATTCTAAAGAATTCAGAAGACTTCTACTTTTCCTAATGCTTTTAAAACTAAAAACTACAGTTAATTTATAATCAGTTTTTGAACTCTATTAAAATTAATAATAACCACGAAAATTACCACAAAACCATAAATATCTTTCAGTTTAAATGTGGACTTAGCTTTTAAACAAAACTAATCTTTACATAAAGTTGAACAAATTTGATTAAAATAAGATAATTTATATTAGAAACTATCAGTAATTTAACAAATTTTGTACTTATGAACCATTGATTTAATATGTAGGATTTTGTTCATTCTTTAGTTTGATTTTATTGTAATTGCCTTTCCTATGTAAATAATAAATCATTTTCTAATGTTTCCGATAAATGTTTATTTAAACTGTATTATTAATGTGCTTTGGGCTTAAGGTTTTAAATTTCGTGGTTAGTCAATGTATTTAAATTGTTCGATTATGCTTTGCCAAAGCTACAAAAAATGATGAAAAAACAATGAAATACCAAACGGTTGCACAAATGAGCAGAACCTAATTCTAAAAGTCAGAATGTGAAAATCTGGTAGATATATAAACAAGAAGAAGTTTTATTCATAAGTTTTTGTAGTTTGTTTAAATTCTGACACTTTAGTATATTATAAATGAATTTCATAAAAGTAATACTGAACCTTATTTCAATGTAGAAGTGCTTGATTAAGACTACTTTGCTGATTGCTGAACTAAATTCATAGAATAAATTTACTAAATTGTCTCAATATGTATTGCTGAACTTTGCAGAGAAGGTTGTTTGTTGAAAAGAAATTAAATTTAATTCTAGAAAGAAAGGTTAAGCAGCTGTGTTTTGTTTTATTGCAACTTACTGATCGTTGAAAGAGTTGATATTTAAGTTGCTTATTATAAAATAAAAACTTAGTTTTTTTAAAAAAAATTTCCTCGAATAATAAGTAACTTAATTAGTCTTATACTAAGTGTTGATTTTTTTTGCTGTTAAAAAAAACTGTAGTTTTTGGTTTTAAGATATATAAATTTTTGTCTCTTTGTTATGTGCTATTTAGTTTAAGCTGCCCAGGTTATTATGTGTGGGTCTAGCGTATGAAAAAATAAATTTCCAATAACAATAAAAATCAAAAATTGAATTTTATTAAAGCTATCTAAACTTTAGGTTTTACACTAAACAAAATAAACTAAATTTCGATAAAAAAAAACTTTGTTGAGATTTTTTTGCTTTTAAAACAAATCTTTAATTTATTTCAATAATACATAAAAATATTAATACAGATCAAATTAATAATAGTTGGGTAAGAAACGATCAAGTTAGAAATGATCGGGTTAGAAATGATCGGGCTAGAAATGATAGTGTTAATTCGGGTTAGAAGTGATCGGGTTAGAAGTGATCGGGTTAGAAATGATCGGGTTAGAAATGATCGGGTTAGAAATTATCGGGTTAGAAGTGATCGGGTTAGAAGTGATCGGGTTAGAAGTGATCGGGTTAGAAATGATCGGGTTTGAAATGATCGTGTTAGAAGTGATCGGGTTAGAAATGATCGTGTTAGAAGTGATCGGGTTAGAAGTGATCGGGTTAGAAGTGATCGGGTTAGAAATGATCGTGTTAGAAGTGATCGGGTTAGAAGTGATCGGGTTAGAAATGATCGGGTTAGAAATGATCGGGTTAGAAATGATCGGGTTAGAATTGATCGGGTTAGAAATGATTGGGTTAGAAGTGATCGGGTTAGAAATGATCGGGTTAGAAATGATAGCGAGTTAGAAATGATAGTAAACCGCTTCTTTCTTTTGATATCTTTTGACATATTTCAACTTATGTTCACACAGAAGTCAGGAAAGGACGCACGGGAAAAGGAAACTTCCAACCAGGAGCGCCACACGGACAGAAGTCTGGGGAAACCGAGTTCAAACACAAAATATTTGCCTAGCTGACAACTACGCGCTGGTATTGAGCGCAGTCTACTGCTTGGGAACTGAAAATTTTTCGTGGACGTGTACAGATCACAGCAGGAAGCATGTATGCTCACAAAACAAACAACGACACTCGCAGAAAATTTGCTTACTCTAGGGGGTATTACGAAGGTTACAGGGACAGGAAACAAATTAGGTGGAAGAACTCGACAGGGAAGTAGCGTGATTTGAACTAATCGTCCGTTTTGAACCACTTTGAAAGTGATAATCGGTTGGAGCTGCAGGAATTCTGGTTGAGATGATGAATGGAAGAGCTCAGTTAATGAATGATTTGCAGGGGTAGAAATTATTTTGGTCGATGGTCGCCTCTGTGCACAACTCGTTCAACGACGACAGTTACAAACAATTTCTGCCGACACAAACTCCATTTTCGATTTCCAGAGCTCCTGCAAAGGTGACCCAGGAGGTCCGTTGGCTTGCAGGCAGTCTAAAAGTGGCCAGCTCGATAATTTAGTGCACAGTTTCATGAGGAGGTTTTAAATTTGAAACTACCGGTAGCATAGCCGTGCGTGGCAGCTAAGCCGTCGGCCCACGTAGAACAGATTGATGAAAATGTGAGAACAGTTTCTCTAAACTTGATTATTAAGCATAAAGGATCGACGCGAGAGTGGAGGACGCTTTTTATCACGCTCCTTATTTCAGCAAAGTACAGCAACAAAAAAGATTATAATGTTGTTTCTGATATATTATAGCTTGCCAAGGCGCCATCCTCAGCAAAATAACCGCAGTGAATTACTTTAAAAACTATTGTGCCAAAATAAAGACTATCAAAAGCTCAATGACAAGTATGATAAGCACAACATTGCGTTGATATTTCTCTGCGTTGAAATTGATTACAAAGTTGAGTTTGTCAAGCCGTTTAGAATGATTGTTGGTCACAATTTGAAAGAATGCAAAGTGTTTATATGGAAAGTTAATTATGACACGAATATAATATAGTCGTCTGCAAGTAAGGAAAGTAGGTATCTTAGATGAAAAAAGGTGCAGCTCTCTCATGAAAATCAAAGTGCTATGCAGTTGCTTTATGATCATCATGTTTGTACTGAACAAGAACTTGGGACACCTACCATCAGTGTTGAAGCAGTAACTAGTTTAATTTACAAATATTACCTACATACCATGGAATTTACGGAGTCGCATTTTTCAGTGGATACCTCCATACGAAACAACTCCGTTCACTAAATTATCGGCAAAAGTTTGTTATGTTAAATTGTCCAATTAATCACTTTTCGATTGCCTGCAAGCCATCGAACCGCCCAAGTCGCCTTTGCAGGAGCTCTGGAATTCGAAAATGGAGTTTGTGTCGGCAGAAAAACTTTTCGTAAATATCGTAGTTGAACGTGTCCAACACAGAAGCGATATCGTTTTCCCCTACAAAACATCCGGCTTCACTTGATCCTCCGTTTACCATTTCAACCCGAATTCCTACAGATCGAACCGATCATCACTTTCAAAGTGGTTCAAAACGGCCTGTTAGTTCCAATCACGCTACTTCCCTGTCAAGGTCCTCCAACTTGTTTGTTTCATGTCCCTGTACTCTGCGTAAAACCCCCAAATTTTCTGCGAGTGTCGTTGTTTTGTTCTAGGGCATACATGCTTCCCGCCGTGACCTCTATACGAAAATGTTTTTAATTCTTCCGCCCACATTTGTTTCCGATCCCTGTGACCTTCGTAAAAGCTCCTTGTAGGTTTCCTTTTCTCTCTTTCTCGTGCGTCGCGTCTTTTCTTGACTTCTAGTGAATATAAATTAAAAATATTAACAGAAATAAGCAGCTTAATTTGTATTTCCAACTGCAGTAAATCATGATGCTAAATAAACTTATAGTCATTTTTTTGTACCAAAATTATTATTTGACGTAACAAACAAAAAATTTTTCAAAAAGTTGGTTTCAACTAATAAAAATTTTGTGACTAAAAATAAAAATATAACAGCTATCAATTTTAAGACAAGTTTTTAAATTGTACACATTGAAATTTACACACATAAATCAGAAGAACTGTTTTGTTTAAATTACAACAATGTAAGACATAACACAATTATAGTAAAATTTCTAAAGTAGTGATTCGTAATATGGTTTGGTTGTAAGAATTATATTTGCATGTACTTTTGTTTAGATTCCTAATTTTTCTTTGCTGAGGACTAAATACCTAAAACACTTCAAAAAAAATGATAAGATAATCAGAAACATTTGCATACTTTGAAAACATGTTTTTGTATATTGACAAAATATAAGATGATAAAAAAAACTGTTGACGTACTAAGACGATTTAGAAACTAACAAAATATTAATTTATTACAGTAAGATTATAACAAATCAAAATAAAATACATTATTTTGATTGTTTTGATCAATGCTAATTTTAGACTAAAAAAGTTATTTACATTTAAAAACAACCTATTGTGTAGTTAAAACCAAATGAAATTAGTATTAACTAAAATAACTACTGCAGCCGGCGATATTTTCAATAACAGAAGTTTAGCACTTGAGGACCTGTTTATTTTCGACCTCTGATCAAAAAAATATATAAATGTTATCCTTTATTGGTCAAACTCAGACTCATACTCAGAGTACTCCGAAATAGTTTTAATTTTATTTTATCAGGCATTATTTTATTACTTTTTTTTCCTTGATTTTTATGTTTTTAAAGTGCCTTTTTAAATATTACGGCTTTTAGACAAATATAAACTGATAAGAAATAGTTTTTAATTTTTTGGCTTATACTAAATCATTTTGAATTGAATTATAAGTTCAAACTAACTCAGGCTAGATTTATAAATCAGCTTAGTTGTTGATCATTCAGGCTGACTGTTTTGTCATCAAGAATGTCATCCATGTATTGGAAGCCCCTTTAAATTTGAGATGGGTCAAACACGAACGAAAATACATTTGAACAACGTTCAAATATGCACAAAGAGTCAATTTTTAGGGAGTAAAAAATAATAATAAACAGACCAAAGGTAAAAGTTACACTTATGGGTAACAGTCTAAGTAATAGAAAATTAAATTGAAATAAAAAAAATTAAACAAAAAAGAAGACCAAGGGTAAGGGTTTGGGGTAACAGTAAAAGTAAAAAAAAAAGTAAATTTAAAATAATATTTACAAGAAAAGTATAACCAGCCTAGGGTAAAGATTAGGGTTAACAGTAATTGTATATAATAATAATTTAAAAGAAAATTAAACCAGTTCAAAAGTTTCTTCATTAATAAAAAAGTCACTTCTCGCAAAAGTCACTTGTGCAAGCGTGACGCCGTGCAAAAGTGGCTTCTAGCAAAAGTGCTTAAAATTATTTTTTAAACATGCAACTTTAAATTCACACTACCTTTCATAACTTTTCAAATTTATTAACTGATTATATCGAAGCAAGTTCTTTCACTTAATTTATTTTTTTAAATGTTTTTTTTTTAAGTTTACTAAGATCCAGATGTGCTTCTACTCTTTAAACTTAATTTTAAATAAAGTAGTAAAAATTTCTCCTGTTAAAAAAATAGTGCATTTTAACAATAATTTTTAGTAAATTATTTCAATAGAAAAGTAAAGTTTTTAAATTTTATGGCTAACCAAGGCTTGTTTGATATTTATTTCAAAACTTAGATTAGTTCAAGTTTGTTTTTATAAATACATGAGTTGTTTTATGACACTTTTGCTAAGAAATATGTTTTATTATAACCTTTGGTTATTTTTTTGTATTTCTAAGTAATTTTAGGTAAATAATAGTTGTTTTTCAAGCTTTTATACAGTATAGTTATTTAAATTATTTTACAAGCTGAAGATAACTCAGGCTTGATTGATAAACATCAGTCTAATTCTTTGTCCATCAAGTATTCTGTTTTACTTAAAAGAATGGCATCAGTGTAGTATAAACAGTTATTTCAACCAACATATTTCAACTATATATATTAAACTTTCATTTTAAGCTTTGGTTTTTCAAGCTGGCTGTTTTTTCTCAAAAAATGACAACCCTGTATTAGGACCACCTTAAAATTGCATGTACTTAACCTTTTATTCTAAGTTAACTATGTTGTTGCAATGAGTTTATAAATCATTATAACTTATTAAAATGAAAACGTGTACTACTTTGCTTAAAAATATTAAAGTTTAATATTAAAATTAAAACCAGTAGTAGTTAACCAAAACAGGTTTTTACACTTGTTTTCACATGTTTTACTTTTGTATTTATTTATTTTTCTTTGGTTTTTGTTTCTAAAGTTTACTCAAACCATGAGGCTTTTCTACTGTCTATCCTTATTATATCAAATAGAACTTTTTTTGTTAAATATTAATTTTTTTTTATAACAATTTTAAATTAAGTAATTCAAATCTAAAATTATTAAATTTATATACACTTCAGGCTAATTTAGGTTTTTTAATAGTTTGTTGCAAAACTTAAGTAATTTGGATATATTTTAAACATCAGGTCTTATTTTATAATTTATTTTTTTTATTTAAATATTTTTCACATGTTCTTGTAGTTTTTACTTTTATAATTTAGTCACTATTTTTAACTATTTAATAATTATACTTGGTCAGTAGTAATTTTTTAAACCTTTTGATAATACAGATGTTTTAATAATTTTACAACATGGAAAAAAAAAACTAAGGCTAAGTTAATAAAACTCAGTTCAGTTTTCGTAAATGAGTAATTCATTTGACTCAAATAATAGCAACTCTGTGGTAGGCAACTCTTTTAAACCGTAACAAGACAATTTTAAAAAGAGTTTATAGATTTCTAAATGTAAACAAAACACTTAATCTAGAAGTAAAATTGTCTTTTTATATTTACTTGCTCTTAACCTTAAAGCTCTTATTGTAAAAAATAAATTACTTTAGCCTATATGAAAATTAAATATGCAATGATTGACAAAAAATTTTAAATAAAAGCCTTTTTTAAACCAGGGTTTCCCAAACAATGTTACTCTCCGATAAGATTTATCTTAAAACTACCATTTAAAACATCCTAAGGCCCTTTTTTATGTTCTTCGTCATCAAATCCAGAACATCTAGTGTAAATATATAATTATGGCCTTTTGGCTCTTCCTTTTACAGTTTGTGGTCCCCTAGATTTACTAAAATTCTATCATAATAACTAGTTTAAGTTTCAGAACTACCATTGAACTGCCTAAAACCTGTTTTTATGTTCTTCATCTTAAATACCAGAATTTCTTGTGTAAATTTCAAATTATGACCTGATGGCTATCCTGTGGCCCCTTTGCAGCTCATACCCAACCCTAGATTATGATTCCCCCCCTTTGCTGCTTATGGCCGCCTGACTTTCTGTAATGGCCCCCAAGAGAGCCACTTGGCCCACTTAAGAAAATTCTTATGTAAACTAATTAAGAAGATGCACTATAGCCTATCTTAAAATTTCAACTTTGTTTCAATTATGTTAAATGTTTTCTAAAAGTTGTATAACTGCACTTGTTTATTTTTGTATAAAGCATTTATTAGTCAGCCTTATTCAAGTAGTATTTCACAGGGTTTTTACCATGATATACAGTATAGTTCATTTATCAACAAAAAAAAAAGCTCAAAATATTTTTTTCTAAGACTCATGGTAAAAAAAAACTTTTCATTATGGTTTATTTTATATTTTATTTTTTTAAAGTTTTTATTCATTTAGTTCATTAAAAATGAAAGGCTCCTGTCTTTGTACTTAAGTTAGTTAGTACATCTTATTTCTTTTAAAATGACAAAGTAAATTTGTACTAGCTTTTGAGAAAACACTTTTAAAAATATTTAAGGTTTAAACATTTATATATAATTTAATCAAACAAGTTTTATAAAAAAAATAGTAATTGGCCAAAATCTAAATAAAAAAACTTTAAACAAGTTTTAAGCTTTCAAACAAAATTTAAAAACATAGTTAACTTTATTAGTAGATTATAACTTATAGACAAAAAAACTGAAACTTGAATTTTCAGTTTGGAAAATAAAAATTTCAAAAATTAAAAAAAAAATGTGAATATGAAAAGTTTACTGGTTTTAGTATTGATAGTGATTAAATATATTTAAAATAAAAAAAAATTAAAACACTCCTGTTAAATGTCAATTTTAAGATAACATTGCAACTTTATTATAGATTATTATAAGTCAAGTAGATTAAATGAAATAGTCAATTTTTTTTTAGTTCAGTTTATAGTAACTTAATTAAACCTATAAACATTATATGCTTAAATATAACCTAATTTTCAATTAGTATATATTATAAATACATAAAACTTTTTCCTAATTTAAACTTTACAATTGATTTTTTTTCATGATTGTTAACTAAAAAACACATAGTTAATTTAAAGTGAAACTGTAATACCATTGTTCTTTAAAAGTTATGCAGAATCTTAAATTTGTAATTTTCACAAACATTATCAGATGAAAATTTTATGGGAACTAGTTAGTAACTTCATTATAAAATCAGGGTCTTAGAATATTGTTTTAAATTTATTATCACATTCTAAAGTATTAATCAAGACTAGTTCCACCTCTTTTTAATTAGTGGCAAGCACGAAAGTGAAAGTTATTTCTGCTTGCATTGAATATCTAATCTTTGTTACTGAACATAGTTGTTTACATTGTTAATTTTAACATTTAAAATTTAGTAATATAGCACAACCAAATATGTGAAATAAGTTACTTTGTATTTGTTAACCAACTGTATAATTGAACAGCTAAGATTTTTTCTTCATTTTGACAGCGTAGCACAGGTTCTCTTTGAGTTGTATGAACAGAGTAGGTGTCCAAAATGAGGGACACTTTTGCATGAAGGTTCAAATATGCACGAAGAGGCTATTGTACAAAGACACTTTGCACGGTTGAAAATTTTTCAAGTTTTTTTTATTTAATCATTATTATTTCTACTGTTATCCTTAACCCTTAACCTAAGTCGGTAATGTGTTTTTATTTTTTCATAACTTATTTTATATGATTCTTTTTATTTTCTAGTTTTTTTATTAAAATAATTTTTAAGATTTTTCTTTGTCACTGTTACCTCTAACCCTTACTTCCAGTCAGTAATTTTTTTTTCTTTTATGATTTTAATTAATTTTTTTACTGCTTTTTTTTCTCATTTTACTTTTTACCATTACTTTTACCTCTAACCTACTGTTGGGAACACAAAACTTTTAGGGCACACGAAGCTCACGAAAAATTTAGATAACACAAATAAATATTTTAGTCTTATTACTGTATTTATTTAGTTAAAGCAACTTAGTTTAATGTTAAAGTTTTAAAGTTGAATCTAGCCTTTGTGTTTAATTTAGCTTTTAGTTTATTGTCCATTTTACTCTCATTATCTATTTCAGTATTAAATTATAGACATCATTCTTTATATAAATACTGCATTGAAGACACAACCTACAGCTGAAAAATGGAAATGTGCAAAGTCCATTGACTTATGTGGAAGAAGCTGTCATTCAGCTACTATCATGATTTACCACCAAATTAATAGGTTATTGTTTTCTGATTTATTAAGAATATTACAGGGTTGCCAGTTTACCTGGAAAAACCTGGAATTTGACAATTTATGCGAAAAAAAATGAAAAAAACATTAAATATTAACAATTTTGACATGTTCAGTAGTAGAATTTGATTTGATTTAAAACATATATAATATGAATTTTAAAAATTTGTTGTCATCAAATTTTTTTATATTAAAAAACAAAATTATAAGTTTTACAGTATGGTTTCAATGTTTTTTTTGCTTTTTAACACAGTTTCTTACCTTAAACATAACTTTAAACTAAAAACAGACCTGAAAAAGTGTACTTTTTTAAACCTAAAAGAGATTCGGATAATCTTAAAAAAATATTTTAAACGAGTAGCAACCCTGATATTAGTAATTTATAGCATTTCGCTTAATGTAGAAAGTTTTGTTTTTTTCATCAAAATTATTATTACTACCTACTTTTTAAATTACAAAATTGTTCATATAAGGTTGTTCACTTGATAATGATGTTATTAATTAACTAATAATTAAAGTTTAAAACTATTTTATATATTTACAGAAAAAAAAATAGAAAATTTATTTAATAAATAAATACTTTAATTGAGACAAAAACAATTGAAATATGGTTAAAATTTTCTTTAAATAGATACATGGTATGGTAGTAGTGATGAACAAATTTTAGTAACAATTTTTAGTTTAAATAAGTAAAATTATACAAATATTATATTATTATAAATCCATAATTGAATAGTGCATACAAACTCTATAAAAATCATATGGTGTATTTAATATTTAGTTGCCACATACTTAGGCTAGTTTGAATTTTATAAGGGTTTTTTGAAACAATCAGGCTGGCTCATTATATTCTGGGGTTCATTTGTAAATCTCAGGCTAATTAGCTATGTTTTTTAAAAGATTTCTAGTTAATTAAATTTATTAGTTTTAAGATTTGAAACCTTAGTTCTTGAAAGTTATCTGTATTTTCTAACTGTTTTGTTCTGTTGTACTAACAAAAAAAAATTAGCTGTTTATTTTCGTGTTTTAATTTGTCTTATAAGTTCTTTTTTCATTTATTTATACTAATCAGGATGATTAGAGTAAATTGATGTAACTCAAGATAGATTTTTTTTTACTTAAACAAAGATTTCTATTCTAAAAAGTTGCAAACCTTTTAATAACCAGTTTAATTATCAGTGTCATTTAGAGTTGGTATCAAACACTCAGCCTAGTTAAACTTTTCTAAAAATTACAGTCTTACTAGGCATTTTATTCTTGCGAAAAGTAGTCTAGTTCTGGAATTTCTGTTAAATTTCTGAATAAATTGTGGAAATTTTTTTTAACAGTATGAATTTTTTTAGATCTTATTTTTTCAATCATAATGTTACTTTAAGTATAATGCTACATACTTTTTAGCTTTTGCTTTCTCTTTTCTATTTTAAATTTGAGTTGACTCAACATAGTTTGTTGTAACTATCGCAGAGTGTCACCACTTAGAATAACTCAGAACAATGAAAATCCCTTAAAGTTTCAAGGATAGTTTAAAAAATTGAATCTTATTTCAATGTTTTTTCTTTCATGGAATGTAATTTCTTCGTTATAGTTTGAACTTTATGTTTTTTTCGTTAAAGTTCCTATTTTTTTAGATTTTAAAAAATTTTTATTTTAATGTTCATTTATTTCAAATGTTTATCTATGATTTTTTTATAAATAACTAAAAACATTTAAGGCTCAGGATAGTTTTTTGACTCAAATAGTAAAAACCCTGCTTATACTTAGTACTCAGGCTGATTTTTTTTATAGTTTTATCAAAAGCAAACTTAACAATTATTATTGAACTGCTTACTCGAGGTCTAATTTTTTATTAAAATAATATATAAAGGCAATAATTTTAACAGTTTAATTAAAAGATTTATAGTATGTGATTTAAAAGATGGTGTAACTTTATGTTTAACAAACACTTTAAAAAAGGCTGAAAAGTTTTTTTGTGTTTTGTGTATGTATAATTTTACATACAATTAACCGTTTAGTATTTGTGAAATATTACATTATTAATCCTGTTTTAGTTAGACTCAAGTAAAAAATCAGTTTAACGTTTTAATTTTTTCTTAAGGGTTCTTTAGTTGTTTTGCAATATTTAACCTTCTAAAAACAGTTAATTGGTATCCCTTTTAGTGTTTTTATTATATAGATACAAAAATAAAAGTAGTTAAAAGGTATTTTGATATTCTTACCAAAACTTAAACAAAAATTAACTTTTAAAAATGTTCATGTTAGATTACAATTTTATTTCTAAAGCTAAGGCTACATTTTAATTTAAATTACCAACTCTTTTTGTCTTAAATAAATGTTTCAAGCAATCTGTTTCTGATAACTATGATATTTAAGGTAACTAACAAGATCGCCACAAATTCAGAATATTCCTGGTTACTTTGTAACTTTTCAAAATCTCAGTATAACTCATGATTCTTTTTTTTTCTAAACTCTGGCTGACTCAGTAGTTTTTTTTTTATCTCAATATAGTTTTAATATTTCAGGTAGTTTTTTCTACCTTTAAAATGAGATATAGTTGATTTAGTTTCAACATTTTTTACTTTGTGGTAATTTTTGTTGAAGAGCTTGATTTATCTTGCCTTTGAAAAGTTTAAAATCTAAAAAAAAAAATCCTGGGTGACTGCAGTTCAGTTCAAAATCATTCAAGACAGTTTCTAATCATACAGATCAGTTTTGACTAAAAAGATTACAACCCTGTCAAACTTTATTAACAACATTTACATTCAATGTTTGACTTAATAATTTAAAACAAATTCTTTGGTGTTGCAATAACTAGGTTTATTTTTATTTCAAATTATCAATAGTCATTTTAACTGATCTAACTTCTTTTGTTAAACTAAACTAAAATCAAAAGTTAACACAATATCAAGTATTAAATGTTTACAGTAAAATATTTGATTTACTGTATAATACCAATCTTAATAGTCAGAACAATTATTGATATTTTTTGATATTGATTAAACTAGATTATTAAGCAAAAATGACATTTAGCTGTTTAAAAAACAGAGTTTTCATACACTCAAATTACTCGGAATAACTTTAATGCTATTTTAAAAGTTTAGAGACTGAGGCACAGGAATTTTTTTTGAAAAACTTATGCTGACACATGTTTGAATGATTATTTATTGAAAAATTCAGACTAGATTGATATTTTTCTGAATGTTAGACTATTTTTTGTATTGAATATTTTTTATTAGTTGATGTTAGATTCATTTAAGCTTTGTTAATTTGTTATTAAGTTTTTAGCAATCATAAATATATTTCTTTTTATTTAAACTAGCTTAAAGAATTACAAACTGGTTTTTGGTCAATTAAGGTTGTTTTTATACTTGAAAGAATGACATACTCAAAACTTAATTACTAAGCTATGCTAAAATCTTAAAATACAGTACTTATTTGTAACTAACTTCATAAGATAATATAGTTAAAATTTAAGTTTTTAGTTTTTTACCAGAAAGAAGTGACAATCAATTACAACCCTGAATTTTTCTTGAAATGCAGAAATTTAGTCTATTAAAGGAAAAATTTCAGCATCAAATGTACAGAGATAAAAATATATAAATTATTTTGAATGAAACTGTTTTTAATTTGTTTTTTTTTATTCTCATTTTTCTATTTGTTTAATATCATTTGTTATAAGATAATACTCACAAAGTAAAAGATAAAGTATTAGTTTAAGTATGTAATTAATATTAATAACCTTTTTTTAGAATACTGTAATGAGGATTTTGTAGTGATTGCGGATATGTGCTCAATTAATAAGTATGTAAGACAAAGCCATATAACTAAATTATCACTGTGAAAATAAGGTAAACCAAATAAAAAGGTTCTTTAAAACTAAGATGAAATATTAAATTTCAGCTTGTGTTATCAAAAGGTTTTCATGTAAATATAAACTTAGTAATGATATATTAGCGCCGCTAGTGGGTTCCATGAAAACATATCTCATTAACATAAAGCTTCAAAAATATCTTTTTAAAATGAAATATACTAATAAAAGTGTTTACGTTGTCCTACCACTAGCGGCGCTTTTTAAAATAGTGTATTGGGGACCCAATTTATGTTTTGCAGTTTTGTGTACACACATTCTGATTAGCTTGAAGATCTGGCTTAATGTATATATCACTAGCTAAGTAAATTTTAAATATTTGTTCTGATTAAATTTTCATTGTAAAATAAGAAAAAAAAAAGTTATTAAAAACTTCTTTGCACAACAAAGTACATTCTATGCATACTAGTATTACAACCATCTTGCAGAGCATTTAACTATTAAACACTTAGAGAAATAAGCAAATTGTTAAGTATTTTTAAAAGACTAGGCATTTTTTTACGTTACTTCAAAGAAAATTACAGCTTTAAGCTATGAAGCAAACTAGACTAGACTTTTAGAACTAGGTTTTGACTTAAAATATGATATTGAGAGTTTTGTTATAAAATTTAACAAAATTAATTTGTTTCATATTTTTTAAATAAAATCGTTAAAATTTTCATACGTTTCTTACATTTTAGTATTATTTAAACTCAAAAAGTAAACTTGAAAGTATCTATTTATCATTTCAAAAAGATTTTAAAGTTTTATAATATTAAAATTAAAAATAATAATGGAGTACGAATGTTGTATATGCTTGGATAGGTTATTCAAAGTAGACACAGAATTATCTGTCACACCGTGTGGTCATACCTTTCACAAAGACTGCATATCAAACGTAATGAAAGGTGAGAATAAGAAATGTCCAATTTATAGACAAGATTTACAGGAAGAAAAAATAGTTAAAGTTCACTTTAATGTGAATAAAGAACTTGACTACAGTGATTGTTCAAATGATACTTTGAGCTTCTTTGATAAAGTTGTTGAATATGAAGCAAACAAAAGGATGACCATGGTAAAAATCATTAAGAAGTTAGATAAAGAAAATACTCGTCTAAAGGAAACTTACAAAACCAACTGTAAAGGCTACAGCTTGTGTAAGGTGTTCTTGAGAGGTTTCCAGAAAGAAATTAAAAACTTGAATGAAAAAATCAGTAAGTTAAACTTAACAAAGGGTGGGTTGAAAAGGAAAAGAAGATTGCTTAATGATAAAAAAGAATTTATTGAAGAGCAAAAGTTAGAAGTTAATGAAAACGAAATTGATGTAAATACTTGTGAAGATGCTATCAACAATGTTGAAGCAGTAATTAGTAAAGGTTTGTTTATTTGCTATTGTCTAAATAACTTAATTATATATGTTGAACTTATAGTTTTAAGTATAACCAGGATCCATACGGATCATCTATTTATAATAAGGTCCAGATAAATAAGTTTGAAATTATCAAAGTTTAAAACTCTATGTTGTGAGATATTATCATTAAATCAAATGCAAAATAACCTCTGATAATACATAGATCAAAGAAAACTTTAAATCACTTTAAGTTTACAGTTTTAGATACTTCTAGAAATAAAATTGACAATCTTCTCATTATTTTTAAAGCTTTAAATTTCTAGCTAAGAAATTAATTTTAGTTTATTACATGACCCTAAATGTATAATTAATTTATCTTTGTTTATATCTTATATACCTTATTATTATTACTGATTATTAAAATATGTTTATACAGTCGTTTTGCATGAAAATTAAATATTTATTTTCTCTTATAAATTTTTATGTTTTTTTCTATTCATAAGACTACTAACTTAAACATTTTTTGTTTAAACTCTGTAACAAATTTTATGAAGTTGTAAACTAATTAATCATATTACTTGTTTAATTTGTTAATAAATTAAAAACTTATGTTTAAAAAACACGTACTAGGATTTCATTTTATAGGTGCACTACTTATTTAGTTCTGACAATTAGTAATTTGACAATTTTTGTTCCAAAACCTAATCCTAATTCTTCAAAATTTAGTAATTGTTTTTTTAATACTTTTGTTAAATTATTTATTATTGTATTTTTGAAAACTAAAAAAAAAGAAATTAATATGTAATTTTGAAATGTTTTTTTTTTTAATTTTCTCTTCTTTTTTACTACTATAGTCTTTTTAATTATGCCTACATCCGAGTATTATTTTATATCATACTTTTTGAGATGTATCGCCTTGTTTTTAATTATAAGTTTATATTTTAAACGCATATTTAACCGAAAATAGCCTAAGATAATTTAAATTACCTTAATTGTTTTCACAAGTTGAAATTTGTTTAAACGACACCTGGAAACTGTCGATTCTTAATTTAAAATATCCAAAGTTTATTTTTGTTAGCAAGTCTTGAAGTTCAGTAGTTATTGGTTAGAAAATTTAAATATTAGTTATGTCAAGTAAAAATAGTTTTCAGTATAGAATTTTTAAATTAATTTTGTTATGGTTTTTAGTTTTATTTTATCTTTAAAATCTGAATTTTTTGAAGGGACTGACAATGAAAAAGTAAATGAAGTTTTTAGTGGAAATAAGAAAGCTTTAGATTACAACATGAACATATGTTTAAATAAAAATTTATTTCATGAAGGGTTTTTAAATGAAGTTGAAAACAATATGAAAGAACTACACGTAAACGATGAAAAAATAAGTGATTTAATATTGATAAAATCTGTCGAACTAGAAGTTGAAAACAAGGCATTGCAGGAAAACAACAAAGTAGTAAATAAATACCGTGAAATTTTGGAAAATTCGCTCAGACAGGCGCAAAACAAAGCAGAGTTTTTGAAAAAAGATTACAAAAAATTAAAATCTGAAAATAACAATCTGTTGGCTGGTTTAAAAGCTACAAAACAGAAAAAAACTAATAGTATTAAGGATCAATTATCAAGAAATGCAAGCAAAAAATCAGATGATAATATTAACGATGTTCGGATCACAAACTGCTATTCAATTAAAGGTACAATAATAAAATTTTCTTTATTTCTAGAAATTTTACAACTTTTCAATACCTAAGATTGTGTTCTTTTATTGCAACTTAAAACTTTAATCATCAAACCAAAGCTCTCAGCAGATGCAGGTTTTGTTTTAATTACTAAAAGCTTTCGCCCGATAATTTTGTTTTTAGTTAATTTTTAGTATTTTACGATAAATTATGGTCAAGGCTCTAGCTCTGATGTCTAATGTCGATGTTTTATTTTTAAATGTTGATTTTTATTTGGTGTTTATAAAGACTCGCTTAACTATTGTATACTTCATTTTATTTTTTAGGTGCAGAAAACAATGAGGTTGAAAATTATATATACATTAGCGGAGGAAAATCAGATGAGACAACTTACGAAAACTGTGTTTTAAAAATGGACACAAAAATTGGTAAATGGTATCAATTTAAAACCTTCGTTACACGTAGACGTCGCCATCAATCCATAATAAAAGGAGATCAAATGTATTTGATAGGCGGATATAATGGATCAGACTACGTTGAATCAGCTGAAAATAAGACCATATCTCTTAACGAGGAATTAGCTACAAAATCGTTTCCTTTCATGCACAACAAACGGCTAAGCTTTGGAATGTGTTCTTTAGCAGAATGTGTTTTTGTCGGAGGAGGATTTGAAAACTCTTCTGAAGATTTAGACAAATGCGAAGTCTACAGTTTTGAAACTTGTGAATGGACTGAAGTTTCTAGTATGAACACTAAAAGAAGCGAATTTACTCTGACTTATTTTCAAGGAAAAGTCTGGGCTATTAGCGGTTTTAACGACTCAAATGACACAGATACATGGCTGGACAGTATAGAGACATTCGATATTACACAAAACAAATGGAAAACAAGCAATTTGAGGCTCCTAACTGAACGGTCTGGGCATAGCACTGTTGCTTACGACAAAAAACTCTTTGTTGTTGGTGGCGAAAACAAAGACTCCTTTTTAGCTTCGGTTGAAGTTTATTCAAGTGAAACAAATCAGTTTAGCTTCGTTGCTTCAATGAATATTCCACGTATTAGTTTTGGATGCTGCGTTGTAAATTCAAGTTTGTATGTGATTGGGGGATGTAGTTTAGATTACGACACTCCTACAGATGAAGTTGAGATATACGATATTGAAAGAGATGAATGGAGAAGAGGTCCGAGTTTGCCTTTAAAATTGGCTGATTTTTCTTGCTGTGAAACTTTATGAATTCTGCTCATTTCATAAGTATCTGCTAGTTGTATATTATTTAATAACTTTTAGTTTTAACGTTGTTTTCAAAAAAGTTTAAATTTTCTTAGCTCTAAATAAAAGTTTGTACCGTTTTAACCTTATTTTCACAATTAGCAATATTACTTTGTTTTAACAAGTATACTATCTTTATTAACTATAACAAATTGAAGTGATTGACGAAGCAGAATTTTCTTGTTCAATAAAGGTGTTTGTGTACAACACAATTATTTTTGTTTCAGTAATTTTCTTTTCAAACGAAAAACCTTTATCTTAGAATTAAAATAACTTTTTTGATTAAAATATCCATATAACGCTAAAAATTAACACAGTAAGTGTTTTTCCATTACAATGTCCTACACATATTAAGTTTAATTAATGGTTTATTTTACTATGTGTATGTTCATTTAGTTTCTTTTTTTTTTGTTAGTTTTTACTGTCTAAAATTTCAAACCAAGCAACTTGTTTTAATTTCATCTAAGTATGTGTAAATAACCCTTCTAAAAAATAAACTACCTACTGCATTTATTGAAAGAAAAATAATTTCTTATAGTGCTTTGTATTCCAAGTTGAACAAATGCACATGTCATTAAAAAAATAATATAAGGAAGTATTTGCACCTGAGTTGACTGAGTGTTAAAAAGATTAATAAAAATTTTTAAATCAAGTAATTTTGGTTATATGTTAACTGCGAATATATTTATCTTAGTGCTTGAAAATAGTTTGTGTAAAACTCTAGTGTAACATTTAGTATAACTATCTTTTCATATAAGAGTTATCATACTACATACTAAAAGTGAGAAAAATTTGAAACTTTATCAATAGAATGCAAATTTTTATATAATAAATCAGTAACTTCTTGAAAAGAAACGTAATGATTGATATTAATAGTACAAGTTGCGACTACTTTAAAACTTCCTGTATACAAGGGATGGGCAACGATTTTAGTTGGCGAGCTAGGTGTGAAAAAATTAATTTGTGTATATTCTAAAGCGTTTAAGTTGCATTCACAAAAATTACTCAATTATTCAGCGACAAATGATAATTTTAGATCACCATTCTATTTTATATCTGAAATAAATTTTAAATTTTTTACAAGTTTTACTTAAGCTTGTTTTTATTCTCTTTATTTTAACTATCAAAATATTAAGAATTAGTTTCAAAATTTGGTTTTGCGGGCGAGATTTACAAGCTTGCGGGCCGCACTTATATTTCTTTCAAGCTGGATTCTATTTAGATATTCTAAATGTTTGCGGGTTGCTAGTATTCGCTCTGCATTTTTTTAATTATAGCCATCATCATTGCAAAAATACATTCGAAATTATTGCTAAATTGGATTTGTTTATATCGATACTATTTTTATCAAACAATAAAATATACAATAAAAGCAAGGAAGTGGTTAAAATTTTTTTTAGAGTAAATAAGTTATTTGAATTAAAAGTCAAGAAAGTAAATTCGAAACTTAATAATTACATTATTACAATAAAAACTAAAAACGGAGCAAATAAGTTTGATCAGACCTATTCAGTTAAATCAACCAATGGTGGTTACTGTTTTGTCTGCATATTTTTTGCTGTTATTAAAATCTAATTTTACTTTTCTATTTGATGTTTACAAAGAAAAGACATGTGCAGTAATAATTTATCAATCTTCTGTCCTTACAGAGAAGGGTCAGCAACATTTATGAGGAACAACTGAATTTACTTAAAAGGCTATTCGCGGGCCACGATGTTTTGAAAACTTTTAGTTTTAAAATAAATGTCAAATACAACTGCGAATAATTAATAAAATAAACATTATTTAGGCAGCAGTTTACTGACAAGAAGTTTTTTTTTTCATTATCAATTAGCACCAATTGCTTTTTTTTTTCATTTGAATCTTTTTTAAGTAAACGGCATGCCAATTATTTTTTAAGGTCATATTTCACCAAACAATTAATGTTTAAACTCAAAACAAATTATTCAAATTTTATTAACAAACTTTAGTATAATTACTAAAATTAAATAACAAATACAAATAACTTGTGGAAATTTATTTAACTATTTAAACTATAAAAGTTTTAGACTTTAATTAGTTTCACGATTTATTTAAGCTAAAAAAATACGTTTTCTGTTAAGCCCCGCCTATAGGACGTAGTTCTCATACCCCAGGTCTAAATAAAAATTTTATTTAATTTTAAGTTTTTATATAATCTAAATAGTTAAAACTGTGCAGACCAAGTCTTATCTACGTTTTTTTTTAATGCGATTCCGGTAGATAACTAATCTAAAAAAATATTTAGTTTAAAATCAAACCTAACTATGATCAATATAAAGTAAAAGAATTTAAGGTGAACAATGATTTTAGCTTATGCGCAAATATAGTTTGTGTATAGGCAATGAAAAAATTTAAAAAGGCAAATAAAAACAAATTTTTCCTTCAATAATACTATAACTAGTCGGCCGTGTTTGTTTCGTTTGTTATCCTTAATAGTTTAATTTTATAAACTTTATAAAAAGCTAATTCTAGGTTAACTTTAAAAACCAACGGACCTCATGAGTCTTTCTTGTCCATTCATATGTGTGGTGATATGAAGAAAAATTAGCTCCCTGTCTGTTTAAACCTTTACGAAGTTTACTTTATAAGCTGATAAAATCTTAAAGGGAAAGTTTTTGATTACGTTATTTTCACTAATGTCACTATAAATTTTAAATTTATATAATTACCCGTTCAAAACATTTATGTGATCTTACACGAGGTTTCAAGGGGGGAATCTAGAGTTTGCGCCATCTCCTGGTTTCTCCAAACTCTTTTATTATTAAACACTGACATCAGACAGTCTTTTGAAATAAAGACAGTCTACAGAGCCGAAGCTTGGACTTTTGTATGTCGTAAGACTAGCTCAGATTATCAAAAAGTTGTATCATACCGATTCGATCATCAGACATAGGTCTCAGCCTACCAAAGGCTTGTGGTCTGATGATCGAATTGAAATGATCAATCCTTTTGTTACTTTGAACTATGTGTGTAAGTTTTAATGTGTACAGTTTTCTTAACTGACTAAAAAATAATAGCTGTTTAGGTTTTATTTTTAAGCACATAATTTTTTCAGTTAGAATAGTTTTTTTGTCACGTCAAATAGTAATTTTGGTTCAAAAATGTCTAAAAATTCATTCAGCCAAACGATTAATAACACTCATGGCATGGAAGTAAAATTAGCTATTATTTAGCTTCGTAATATGGTTTGGTTGTTGGAATTGTATTGTTATGTACTTTTGTTTTAGGTGTCTTTGATATTTAGTCCTCAGCAAAGAAAAATTAGCAATCCAAACAAAAGTACACAGAAGTTAAATTTCTAACAACCAAACCATCTTACGAATCACTACTTTACTGTAATTGTGTTAAGTCTTACATTGGTGTTATTTAAGCAAAACAGTTTTTTGATTTACGTGTGTAAATAGAAAAGTGTACAATTTTTAAAAAAACTTGCCTTAAAAGTAATAGCTGTTATGTTTTTATATTTTTTCACAAAATTTTTATAAGTTAAAAACAAATCGTTTGTTACGTCAAATAACAATTTTGTATAAAAAAATGCTATAAGTTTAATTAGCATCATGATTAACAACAGTTGGAAGTACAAACTAATCTGCTTCTTTCTTTTGATATCTTTTGGTATATTTTCAACTTATGTTCACTCAGAAGTCGGGAAAGGACGCACGAGAAAAGGAAAACGAGAAAAGAGAAGTGCCACACGGGCAGAAGTCTGGGGAAACCGAGTTCAAACACGAAATATTTGGCTTAACTGACAATTACGCGCTGGTATTGAACGCCATCTACTGCTTGGTAATTGAAAACATTTTCGTGGACAAGGCCACAGCGGGAAGCATGTATGCCCCAAAACAAAACAACGACACTCGCAGAAAATTTGCTTACTCTAGAGGTATTACGAAGGTTACAGGGACAGGAAACAAACTAGTTGGAAGACCTCGACAGGGAAGTAGCGTGAATTGAACTAATTGGCCGTTAGAACCACTTTGAAAGTGATAATCGGTTGAAGCTGCAGGACTTCGGGTTGAGATGGTGAACGGAAGAGCGCAGCAAGTGAAGCCGAATATTTTGCAGGGAAAGAAATTATTTTGGTCGATGGCCGCTTCTGTGCACAATTCGTTTAACGACGATAATTACGAAAAAAAATTCTTTCAACACAAACTCCATTTTCGAATTCCAGAGCTCTAGCAAAGGCGACTCCGGAGGTCCGGTGGCTTGCAGGCAGTTTAAAAGTGTCAAGTTCGATAATTTGGTGCACATTTTCATGCGGAGGTTTTAAATTTTCAAACTACCGGTAGCATTGGACAGACGTATGTGACAGCTAAGTCTTCGGCCCACGTAGAGCGGATTGATGAAAAGGTGAGAACAGTTTCTCCAAACTTGATTGTTAAGAAGCATAAAGGATCGACGCGGGAGAGGGGGACGCTCTGCATCATGTTCCTTATTTCAGCAACAAAAAACATTATAATATAGCTTGTTAAGGCGCCATCCTCAGCAAAAGATGGGTTCCAACTGCAGCAAGTTGCTTTAAAAAATTTTCTTTGCAGCACACGGAAGGACCGTTCAATTTCCAAGAAGACCGGAGAGATCTTGAACAAAGCCGGGTTGCACCACAGGGGTAGCTTGCAGGTGAAAATTTCAAATGATTTGTGCCAACACGAAGACTATCAAAATGACAAGTATGATAAGCAGAACATTGCAATGATATTTCTTTTCGGTGATTTCTAAGCTGAGTTTGATAAGCCGTTGACAATGATTACTGATCGCAGTGTGAAAGACTGCAAAGTGTTTAGATGGAAAGATAATTGTGAAACTGAAACTACAGAAGACGAAAATCCTCTGCAAGTGAGGAAAGTAGATATTTTAGATGATAAAAGGTGCAGCTCTCTCATGTTAAACCCAACTGCTATTAAGTTGCTTTATGGTCATCATGTTTTTACTGAACAACAATCTTGTAGACCATCAGTGTTGAAGCAGAAACCAGTTTAATTTACAATGATTATATACATGAAAACCATGGAGTTAACGAAGTCGCATCTTTCAGAGGATACCTCCGCATGAAACCGTTCACCAATTTACTGACCTGGACACTTTTCGAATGCCTGTAAGCCACCGGACCGTCCGAATCTACAGGATCTGAAAATCGAAACTGGAGTTTGTCGGCATTCTTGTCGTTGAACGAGTCGTACAAGTAGTCGACCGTAGACCAAAAGCATGTCTTCTCCTGCAAAACATCCGAAATTACTCTATAAATTAAACTTGTTCTTGCTTAAACACAAATGGTTGATCTTTTTAATTTTTTTTTCAGTAGAAACATTATGATCATAAAGTAACTGCATAACACTTTGATTTTCATGAAAGAGCTGCACCTTTTATCACCTAAGATACCTACTTTGCTTGCATTGGATTTTCGTACTTTTTAGTTCAGTTTCACAATTATCTTCCAATTTAAAAACTTTGCAGTCTTTCACATTGCGACCAATAATCATCTCAACGGCTTGACAAACTCAGCTTTTAAATAAAATTCATCGCGGAGAATTACCAACGCAATGTTGTACTTATATATGTAGGCACAATAGTTGTTAAAGTAACTCGATGTGGTTGGAACCTATCTTTTGCTGATGATGGCTCCTTGGCAAGCTATAATAAAATCTTTTTTGTTTCTATGTTTTGCTGAAATAAGGAGCGCGATAAAGAGGGTCCCCCACTCTCGCGTCCGATTCTTGCTTCTTAATAATCAAGTTTGGAGAAACTATTCTTACCTTTAAATCAATCCGTTATACGTATGCCGAGAGCTTAGCTGCCACGCACGGCTGTTTGAAATTTAAAACTTCCGCATGAAATTTTGCACCAAAATAAAAAACTAAAATTTTATTAATTTGAAATTTAACACTTTCGTTTAATATTTCAAACTAGCATGTTAATGTTATTTGTATTTGAGAACAACTAGAAATAATTTAGAAAAGGTCAAATATGCACGAAGACACTTTTGCACGAGGAGTCATTCTTACACAAAAACATTTTTGCACCAAGGGTCATTTATGCATAAGACTTAAAAAAAAATTGTAAACAAAACAGAAAATAATAATATAAATCAATAAAAAAAAGATACCGACCGAGGATAAGGATTAAGGATAACCGTGAAAAAAAAAATTAAAAATATTAATAAAAATACTATACAAAAACTAGAAAATAAAAGAATAGATAAAACCTCAATTAGTATAAATAGAAAAAAAAGAAGAAAAAACAATAACTGACCGACGAAAAGGGTTGTAAATAATAACAGTGGTAGTAATAGTTAAATAAATGAAAATTGAAACCATTAAAGTTAGTTAAAAAAGAATTAGTTAAGAAAAAATTCAACCCGTGCAAAAGTAATCCCTCGTGCAAAAGTTCCATCGTGCAAAAATTTCCATTCGTGCAAAAATTTCTATTCGTGCAAAAGTGTTACCTTTGTACATTTTTGACACCTACCCACTATGTTTATACATATTTCTCAATGCACTTTTATTAAACTCTATAAAGCGGGCTCAGTAACCACTAGATATTTCAAAAGTTACACTAACTTATTAACATAAAATCACCAATTACCC
The DNA here is from genome assembly GCF_965202585.1 of Thalia democratica. NCBI lineage: Eukaryota > Metazoa > Chordata > Thaliacea > Salpida > Salpidae > Thalia > Thalia democratica. Next base: position 18,271,995 of record NC_139169.1, read on the forward strand.
AATATATTAAAAGAAGCTTTGCACCTGTGTATCTTAACGTAAAAATAAACTCACCCAAAATTCAGTGTCAACCAAAACGGAATATTGAATATTAGGTACAGGGATAGTATTTTTTATTTTAAAGGTAGACTATCTAGAAGCGCTAGTCAAAAGTCGTTTTAAGTTTTATTTAAGCGCTGGAAACGAACAAAAAAAAACAAATAATAATTTTTTTTTTGTTATTAACTCAAGACCGCCATATTGGTTAGCAGTTGAGACGAAAATTTGTAAACGGTTTTTGAAATGGTTAGCTGTATTTTGATATTTCGTACTCTTGTATGCCTAACAATAAGAACTAAATAGTTTTATAAACTGTTGTTTAACAACTACTTCTTTACTAAACTCAAATAAAAAATTAAAGCTTGTATTATTAAAAAGTCTCATGGTGAGACAAAAATCAAATTTGACTTAGAATACATATGTACTTTTTGTAATAGTTGTTATGTAGAATTTAAAAAAAGTAATCAATCAACAGTTGGCATTAAATAAAAGTGTTTTTCACTGTTGTTTTGAAAGTAGTTTTTGATTTAAACCATTTCAGTGTGTCTGCTAAAATTTTTAAGATTTCTTTACTTGTGCCTGTAAAAAACTATTTCTAAATCGTATGTTTTGTTATATTAGCAAACCGATGAAGATTTGACTTATTTTTGAAAACTATTGAAACGGTCTTTTAGATAAACATAACACTTTACATCAACTCTCTTAATCATCTAAATTGCTTTTTAAGTTCATAGGTAATAAAATAACTATATATATGATTAAGTGTTAAACTTAACTTGACAGTTCTCAATACTCTATTAATAAAAAAAGTTTGTACTTTAAAATAAAAATAAAGACTGTTTTCTAACTAATAAGTTTCCGCAAATTACTACTTAATTATATCCATACAGATTTTTACCTTACAATTTTGAAAGAATCTTGGCAAACAACATTTCTACAATCAAATAAAAGTATATTAACAGTAAGCCTATTCAACTAAGTAATTAAATCTAAGTTTGAGTCCTACATCTTAATACTAACAATTTTAATGCAAGTTATTTATCGTTTTGCAACAATTCCTTGTTTCCTAATAAGATTTAATTCAATGTACAGTTAAGTATTTTATTTATTCTTTCAAAAATTTATTTTACAAACTAAGTTTCGGTCAAAGACCTCGTCAGTGCTTAAATAAATCTAAAAAAAGATATGTGACAGTCATGGAAAATAGTATTTAAGTTAAGCATACAGTTAAGCATCTCAAAAATTTCAAAAGCTAGAAACATTTTCTTTTTAAAGTAGTAAAAATATTTGAATTCTATTCATGAAATTTTATAATGAACTTAAGAAATTGTTTATTTCTAGTACCTTTTTAACTTTAAGTGTAAATACTCTATACATATCTAGAATGATAAGTACATTTTAAGTCAGTCTGAGCTTAAAAAAGCTGAGTCCGGAATATTTTTCAATTTTTTTTTTTTATTATACCCTGTTCCCTAACTCGCCTTAATCAAATTGGTCAAAACAAAGCATAAAGTTTAAATTACTTAAACTAAAAATAGCATGAATTAAAACTTATTTTTATGCTGACTAGCTTTTTTTCAGCGTTTTTAAGCTTAGACTGACCTTAAGGTTAGTAGAACTTAAATTACGAGTTTGAGGAATATTTAGAATGTGATTATAAAATTGTCATGTTTTATTACATTTTAATAGTTAATATGACATCAGCTAATACAGCGATCAGCAAATTGCGGATCAAATTTAGCCCTCAAAGACAAACATTGCGGCCGTAATAAATATGTGGTTTTTGGTTTCGCTAATTGTTTTGTCAGCAGGCCTGTCAACACAAATGGTACACCTTGGAGCTAGTACTTCATCAAACAATTCTTTCAGTCTTTCTGAAGTAAAAAAGTAAGCTGCTTTTTCGTACCTCTTAGAACAGCCTTGTTCTAACAAATTTAACAGCCTTGTGTTTGTTAAGCTAGAAAAAGGTAACAGTTTATCAGATATTATAACTTTATCGAGCTCAGCAATACAAATTGGACAACTGTACTCTTTCGAAAGTAGTCGCATCTTCATTGAACACTTCATGCAAAGTGTGTGATTACATTTAGAAATGGCGTACTGTTGTATTTCATCACTGCATATAACACAGATGTTGTCAGATTCATCAAAAACAACATGATGTTGATTTACATCTTCTGCTTTACTTTCTACGTGAGTTTTTCTGCTGAAGCCACCTCTTTCAAATCCTTGAAATGCTTCGTGATCATTACGCGGGCGCCCAGCAATATCTCCAAAGTTTTTAGTCTTAGAGCTTTTTTCATACTGCTCATGACTAGTAGAGGTGTTTTCTGCTGTTCTGCATGAGGTTTTACAATCAGTCATTTTTAGTAACTACAAAAAATGCTGGTAAAATATTGAAGTTAATTGTTTTTTTAAGGTTAAAAATGTCATTTATTTTGAATAGATATTTTATATAACTAGTTTAAAAGCTTTTAACTATAATATTACTACAACATTCCTAGTTTTACTAAACAAAAACAAGTTCTTTTTATTCATACAGTAGAACTAAGATTTTATGGAGAGATTTGTTTAAATAAACGTCTTGTTATTATATATATAAAAAACATACATGCAAGCAAATTCAAAAAAAAAATTTAAATTTAGAATTATCAAATTTCTGTAGATAGTATTCCAATCAACTGTTTTCTTCTACTTAATGCCATAAATCAGAGTTGCTTTATATATACTAACTTGTGCAATATTTTTATAATTTTTTTCTAAAATATTTATAATTAGCTTTAAATTTAAGCATTTTAAGTAGTGTATTGTCTTGAAAAAGGGAGAAGCACAGTAAAAACTACAAGTTTGTTTACAGAAAACAATTTTGTACTAAAATACATTATAGTTGAAGAAGTTAAAAGTTTATTAGAAAAATTATCCAACCAAAAAATTTTTGAAATTTTATTTTAAAGCTAACCTGCTGTTAACTTTAAACTAAAGGGTTGTCAATCAAACAAATCTAGACCAGTTTGCACAGATTGCCTTGAAGACCACTGAACAATATGCCACTAAAAAACATCAAGTCAATAGTTTTCAATTTTTTCATGGTTTAATCTTTTCTTTTTGTACTGTTGAGATTTTCAGAAATTTTAGAGGAGCCTTTTTAACTGTGTGCATACAAATCTTTCAGTTTTACCTACTGAGTCTTTTGAGCAAAAACTTTAAGTGATTTAAAACCAACTACAAATACATAAACACACAAGCTTTTATGATAAATAGCAGAAAGCAATAATAGTAAGAGCTAACACTAAAATTAATCAAGCTAAAATATCTTAAAGTATTACTAAGTCCGTACAAGCTTGAACTTTATATAAAAACTTTTAAAAGGCAAAGTCAGTCTGATTTTATTAAATATTTTTAGTAAGTTCAACGAGCTTGAGTTAGCTTAAATTTTTAAAGCATTTGAAAATAGCTTGAATAGAAGCCTGAGTGAGTGGCAGTTTTGAACTGCTTTAGTTATAATAATAAAAGTAAATTGCATATATTTAAATTAAATCTTTTTGCTGAAGATTGCATTTAAAAGTGATTATACTTGATATTCAGTTATTTTAGTATATACTTAGATACTTTTAAATAAAAACTGAAGAACAAAATGAAATTTTGTTCACATACATTCAAAATAGGCATGCCACTCTTCAAGTCAAAAAAGTTTTTAAGTGAACAAAAACTTTTCTAAGTAAATTTATACTGTTGAGTTTTTTAAAATCCTTAAAAAAAGTATCACATTTTAAAACTAATTAAAAATAAGTTCTTCAACAAAATTGGTTTAAAAGAACAAAACATTGTAAATAAATCAACTAAACCTTGTTTTTTCATACATTAACAACCCTCACTCAAAGTTCAAGTTTTCATTTAACTTTTTTTGATTATTTTTGCTTTCAACCAAATTGCAAAATTTTTGAAAGTTGGAGGACATTTTTTGCTAAATTAAAACAACAACACTAATGTGATAACTGTTCAAAAATAATAATTTAACAAATAATTATAAATTTTCAACAGTTATCACATTATAATATAAAATGAAATAATAAACTGAATTAAAAAAATTTAATTCCTTTATTTTTATCACATAAATTGTTCAGAGACACAAAATGTTAGAAACTATAAAAACTTTATTGTACTTAAAACATTAACTATACAAAGGGTTGCCACTGGTAACGTAAAAAAAAATTCCAGAGTGACTAAAAACTGTTCTGAGTAGTCTACAGCATATTAAAACTTTATCTTCTAAATCTCGTTCATAATTTAGAAAACAGGTTTGAAATTTTAAGAAATCTACAAATATCTTGATTATTTCAAAACAATAAAATATAAACTGGCCTGAGTTGTCATGAGTGTGTGGCAACCCTGATAGTTTTTATTATAGACAGTATTTAGATCAATATAGATATATATTAAAAAAAACTCAATTTTTTTTTTAATTTACTTATATTTTAATAATTTTTTACTTAAATGTCTTCATTTTTTTTCATTTTATTTTAAATATTATCTGATTTGTTTTGTTTTTGAGCTTACTAGTGTCGAATGTCAACTATTTTTAACTTTCTTCAAACTTAATTAACAAATTATAATTACAGGGTTGCCACTTGTTTTTTGAAAAAATTTTTAGGTTTTTCAAATTTCTTCCAGGTTTTTAAAAATACACAGTTTTGGGTCTAAATTTAGTTTAAAGTTAAAAGTAAGGTATGAAACTGTGTTAAACAGTATAAAAACATTAAAAAGATACTGTTGAGCTACTTTAAAAATGTTTTTTGATAGAATTTTTTTTTTGATATGTGGACTTTTTGAGTCAAATTGAAATTTTACTACTGAACATGAGAAAATTGTTACAATTCCAGGTTCTTTTTGCCTAAATTGTCAAATTCTAAGTTTTCACAGGATTCCAGGAAAAGTAGTAACTCTGAATTAACTAGATATTTTTTAAAAATAGGTTTGAAATTTTAAGAAATCTACAACTTTCTTGATCATTTCAAAAAAATAAAATATAAACTGGTTTGTGTTGTCATGAGTGTGTGGCAACCCTGATAGTTTTTATTTATAGACAGTATTCAGATCAATATAGATATATATTAAAAAACGACTCAATTTTTTTTTAATTTACTTATATTATTTAGTAAATAGTCATGCTAATAAACTCCTATTTACAGATTGTATTAAATATATTTCATAATATTTCTTAAGTAAGAGACAGGACATATATACAGTTTACGTATACTTCATCTATAGAGTATAAGTGTTTTGTAACCCAAATGACTGCTAACTTTATTTAATTGGGTTGTCTTCACTAAGTCTTTTTAACATGCTTGCAGAAAACAAAATGGTTTAATTTCAAACAACAAATTTAAACAATAGTGAGTAAAATGAAAGTAAGAAGCTTTAAGATTTAAATTTTTTTAGACATAGAATAGAAAATAGCATACAACAAAAATATATTTACAAGCATCTATTTTATACTAACGGCGTTTTTTGCTCTTTTTTTTATAAGTAAGATAATTTATTTTAGATATTGACTGTTTTAAAAAAACATAAACTTTAAGGACCATTATAACATGACGATATACAACGGATTATAATAAGTATTTTATAAGCTATTTATTTATTTTCTGCGTGCTGGATTGCAAAATCGTTTAAAGCAATATATCTGAATACTGAGTAAATGTTTGTTTGATTTAACTTAAATTTTAAAGCACGAACAATTTTTGACAGTACGCTTACCGTCAATATGACATATAGTTTGTTATCCACACCAACACACGCTGTTTAAACTTTTTAAAAGATAAGTGCTATTTGATTTTGACACATTTTTTTACTTGTTATTTCACATAGTGTTTTTTTTTTGGTTTTTTTCAGAAGATCTAAAACAAATTAAAATATTTGAGGTTTTATTATTTTAAACTTTTACAAAATTTAGTAATTCAAACACTCTTAAGAATTTTAATTAGTGAGAAATTTCTTTATCTTTCATTTAAAAATTATATCATAGTTTAAAACACAAGTTTTAAAGTTTATTTGTATACTCTTATTACATCTTTTTCCTAGTTGGGCACCTACAAAATTTTTCTCTGATTTTTTTAGTTTTGAACATTGAACAAAAATTAAAGCTTTTTTAAATAAATAAATACATAATATGAAAAATGTTTACTAATTTCATACGCAGCCTTATTGTTATTTTTTAAAGCTGCCTTTGTAACTAAGTGTTTTTGTGTATTTATTAGGTTTTTATTTGATATATTTTTTGATAAATTAGGAAAAATAAGTTGAAGAAAAAACATTTTTATAGTAATCTATTTTTTTTATATATTTAGTGCTTTAATTAAAACAGCTCAGAATGTTGGTTGTAGTTTTAAGATTTTTGAAATGTCTTCATTCATAATATTGTTACAGCAAATGAGGTATTTTTTTTAAATGTAGAATAACATCAGAAGAATTCACTCTCCCCTCTGCAACTATAAAAGTTTTCTGAAGATCAAGTGAGTTTGAGCTCATCACGCATTATCCCACCTGCCCTATCTTTTAACTTATCAATTAAAAATTTTACCTTTTAATTAAAAAAATAAAACTAAATCTATCTATAAACAAAAAAAAAGTAGCTTTTAACTAACCAAATAAAAAATAAAAAAAACCAATACTAACCTTATATTGAAAAAACCCCTGGTGACACTTCGTTTGGCCAACACTCACAAGGTTAAAATCTCAACATTAAAAACCACATAATGTAAAAAAAATCCTGAAGCTCAAATCAAATGATAAATCAGGAGAACTTTAAGAACATCTATACCCATATCACCATTTTTTTTAAATCTTCAACTTTATCCATAACCCACTTTACCCAAGCATATAAAAATAAACCAAATAAAAAAGATTCATTACCTAAAACTTAAAAAAAATAAGTAATATATTAGCCAATCAGAAGCAATCTTAGAACTGCATCCCTCAGAATCTGTTACAATATATATGGTGTGAGGCTCAATGACTCCAAGGTTTTTCTCCACATCAATCCATTGACCATAAGTGTGAGGTTTCACACTTTTTTTCTCTCTTTCAAGATATATCTTATCAGCCTACAGATTGATTCATTTCTGTTTCAATTTATAAATGAACACCTTTAGAAACTTTTCTTTTAAAAGTTAATTTAGTTACTACAATTTTTTTATGTTTCAGTCAATGGTTTCAATCTTGCTAAGTTCAACTCAGAGAGTTTTTAAAGCCATCATTAGGACCCCTACACCATCAGGCAAGGCTATTTAGCTTCGCTGTAAACTTACATAAGCAAAAGTCTATAGTTCGCAAAAACTATTTAATAGACAAATGTTTTTTAAATTAAACTACAACTATCAAAACTTAGTTGACACTACTTATACTTAAAATGATTTAACAAAAAATATATGTCTCTTTTCTTCACAAGTTTTTCTGCTTACTAGACCTTTACTTAGCTAGTAGTTGGTTTTAAAATACAAAGCTTAAAATTAGTTTTGATAAATAAAAGTACAGATTTGGAGAGTTCAATAGGTCCATTTTGGAAGGACAAAAGTAAGGGGAAAATAAAATTATTGTATCAAAAAATTATCATTTTATCTTCCATTTACAGTAGTTGTGAGTACATGTTTCTTTCTTTTAAAAGTTAAAAAGCTAAAATTATTCTGTATTTATTAGGATCAAACAACTATGTATATATTTATACTATTAGTTAATGTATTAAATAAAAGCCTGTATCATAATTAATGATTTCATTAACAAATAAAATTTGTTGTTGTCTTTATACAGGGTTGCCACATGCTTAGGAAAACTAAGGAAAGTTTGAAATTTTTGAAAATATAAGTATAACACAAAATAGTGTAATATTTTGTTAAACTCAGGATGACCCAAGTTAGTTATTTTTATATAAAAACCTCATGGCAGTTTCAAAATTTCTCAACATCTCAGGACAGTTTTTTACTAATTTTTAAAGAGATTTAGTTTCATTGTTTGGTTAGTTCATAACCATTTTTGTTAATCAACTTGATTTTTATTGATTTTGATAAAAAAATGAGGATTTAAAAAGACTCTGTATGACTCAAGACTGTTTACGGTCACTCAGGACAGTTTTTTGGCCCAAAAATTAGCAACCCTGTGTAAAGTACTAAACCTTAGTAATGCAACATTTTGAAATGCGTCAAAATATTATTAAGAACTTTTTTCTCATAAATTAAATTTTGCTTTAAAATATCATAAATAATCAATTGGGTTATATTAAAACAGATCTCTGCTCACATTTTATATTTTGTTATATAGTAACATATAGTTATGTTAAATATATAGTATGTTCTTAAAGATTTATAACTTTTAACAGTTTAAGGTTCTGAAATATTTTGAAAATACTGCATTACAAATATCTGTTAAATTTAAAACTAAATAAAAATACGCAGTTTTTTGTAAATTTTTACATAAAACTTATCATGTTTAAAATTTTGCAAGTTTGCATTGACACAAAGCTAAATATTTTTGAATAGCTAAAAATGTTGTAAAATACACTCAAGTTCAACTTTAGAAACTTCATTTAAAATCTAAATGTTTTCATCATTATAAAGACTGCATTTTTGTCTATAAAAATTAATAAATTCAATAAATTTGAATATTATTTTTGTGACCCAAAAGTATAACTATATTTATACATTCATGGCATATTTCAATATTACAACATGGAATTTTATAAAACAGGTTATACCTATGGTTTTTAAGTAAAATTAAATGTTTAAGAAAAATATTTGTTTTTTAAGAGAGGTTATGAAAATTTAAATTTTAGAAAAAATTTCAAGTTGATTTAAAACATTTTAGTTTAAAATAATATTAAAAGTATGCATAAATACTAAACAGCTAACATTTTTGTTTGTTAAAATTTTGATAAACAGGATGGCCTTTTTATCTGGAAAACTGTAACTTGAAAATTTAGTTGCAAGGACATAGTTGCAAGAAATTTCAAAAACGTAAGACGAGAGAGATTTTAGTGATATAGTCTTTTTTTGCAGCTTAGTTTGCACCTCCCATAGGAAACCTATTGTACTCTTTGGCTTTAGCCGACTATATCTCAGAAACTAGTTTGAATTTCAAAACCCTTAAAAATGAACTTCTAGCTTAGCGGAAACGTTACAAATCAACATAAAGTTGTTAAATAAGTGACTGATCTTAAGTAATTTTTAAGGTAATTAGATTAAAAATAGTAACTATGCCAGTGTATATTTCTTTGATACACTACATACAACTTGAACTAAATAAAAAAGTTGAATTTCTTTTTCTGTCTAAATATTGCACATAACAATATTTTCAAAAATATTTATAAAACCTATTCTAAAAACTGAACTATAGTTTTTTAACAGTTAATTTTACACCAATATCACAGAAAAAAAACTAAAATTATATTTGAACTCAAGCTATTAAACTGTTTAGACAAGCTTATATTTAGATTAATTTGTCTTTCAACAAGAGAGCAATTTTAGTTGGAAAATCCTAGATTTAAATTATTATTGAAAAACATAAAAATTTTGGAATATCAGATGAAAAACATCATAAAATATGGATTTTTGAAACAATTTTATGTTTAAAATTTTATACTCTGAAAGTTTTATTTATTTTTCAAACCTTTAAAGAAGTTTAGTAGTGTTTTTTATACTACAGAATACATTTAACTACACCTCAAATTAAAACCTGGAAGAAATTTGTACAAAACTAATGACCACTTCCACTACAATAAAAATATAAATTAGTAGCAATGCAAATAGTCTTTTTGAATTCAATTGTAAGTGATCTTTGTTGTTAAGAAAGATCTATATTAAAATTCCAAGTTTCCATTGTCAAAGATTCATTGAAGTAATTTTTTTTTATAAATCAGGTTAACAGAAGATTTATTTTTTTTTGATTTTGTGAAAACAAACCATTTACTTTGTTTTTTACCTATTTTAATTTTCCATTATATTTTAAATTTTAAAACTAAAAATATTTTAAACTATTTAAAGTAGTAAACTATTATTGTTTCCCTGAAGTTTACAGACTAGCTCAAAAAATGTTTTTTTTTTTTAGTTTCAGAGAAAAAAGACAAAAAAAGTTGTGCTCTTTGTCTATTTGTATTATAGTTATATTAGAAAATTTTTACAAAAAAACCTCTATAGTTAATTTAATTAATTTTATTCTTTAAACTTATAGTTTATAATTAAAGCTTTCATATAATCTAAGCTAGAAGTTCATTTTTAAGGGTTTTGAAATTCAAACTAGTTTCTGAGATATAGTCGGTTAAAGCCAAAGAGTACAATAGGTTTCCTATGGGAGGTGCAAACTAAGCTGCAAAAAAAGACTATATCACTAAAATCTCTCTCGTCTTACGTTTTTGAAATTTCTTGCAACTATGTCCTTGCAACTAAATTTTCAAGTTACAGTTTTCCAGATAAAAAGGCCATCCTGTTTATCAAAATTTTAACAAACAAAAATGTTAGCTGTTTAGTATTTATGCATACTTTTAATATTATTTTAAACTAAAATGTTTTAAATCAACTTGAAATTTTTTCTAAAATTTAAATTTTCATAACCTCTCTTAAAAAACAAATATTTTTCTTAAACATTTAATTTTACTTAAAAACCATAGGTATAACCTGTTTTATAAAATTCCATGTTGTAATATTGAAATATGCCATGAATGTATAAATATAGTTATACTTTTGGGTCACAAAAATAATATTCAAATTTATTGAATTTATTAATTTTTATAGACAAAAATGCAGTCTTTATAATGATGAAAACATTTAGATTTTAAATGAAGTTTCTAAAGTTGAACTTGAGTGTATTTTACAACATTTTTAGCTATTCAAAAATATTTAGCTTTGTGTCAATGCAAACTTGCAAAATTTTAAACATGATAAGTTTTATGTAAAAATTTACAAAAAACTGCGTATTTTTATTTAGTTTTAAATTTAACAGATATTTGTAATGCAGTATTTTCAAAATATTTCAGAACCTTAAACTGTTAAAAGTTATAAATCTTTAAGAACATACTATATATTTAACATAACTATATGTTACTATATAACAAAATATAAAATGTGAGCAGAGATCTGTTTTAATATAACCCAATTGATTATTTATGATATTTTAAAGCAAAATTTAATTTATGAGAAAAAAGTTCTTAATAATATTTTGACGCATTTCAAAATGTTGCATTACTAAGGTTTAGTACTTTACACAGGGTTGCTAATTTTTGGGCCAAAAAACTGTCCTGAGTGACCGTAAACAGTCTTGAGTCATACAGAGTCTTTTTAAATCCTCATTTTTTTATCAAAATCAATAAAAATCAAGTTGATTAACAAAAATGGTTATGAACTAACCAAACAATGAAACTAAATCTCTTTAAAAATTAGTAAAAAACTGTCCTGAGATGTTGAGAAATTTTGAAACTGCCATGAGGTTTTTATATAAAAATAACTAACTTGGGTCATCCTGAGTTTAACAAAATATTACACTATTTTGTGTTATACTTATATTTTCAAAAATTTCAAACTTTCCTTAGTTTTCTTAAGCATGTGGCAACCCTGTATAAAGACAACAACAAATTTTATTTGTTAATGAAATCATTAATTATGATACAGGCTTTTATTTAATACATTAACTAATAGTATAAATATATACATAGTTGTTTGATCCTAATAAATACAGAATAATTTTAGCTTTTTAACTTTTAAAAGAAAGAAACATGTACTCACAACTACTGTAAATGGAAGATAAAATGATAATTTTTTGATACAATAATTTTATTTTCCCCTTACTTTTGTCCTTCCAAAATGGACCTATTGAACTCTCCAAATCTGTACTTTTATTTATCAAAACTAATTTTAAGCTTTGTATTTTAAAACCAACTACTAGCTAAGTAAAGGTCTAGTAAGCAGAAAAACTTGTGAAGAAAAGAGACATATATTTTTTGTTAAATCATTTTAAGTATAAGTAGTGTCAACTAAGTTTTGATAGTTGTAGTTTAATTTAAAAAACATTTGTCTATTAAATAGTTTTTGCGAACTATAGACTTTTGCTTATGTAAGTTTACAGCGAAGCTAAATAGCCTTGCCTGATGGTGTAGGGGTCCTAATGATGGCTTTAAAAACTCTCTGAGTTGAACTTAGCAAGATTGAAACCATTGACTGAAACATAAAAAAATTGTAGTAACTAAATTAACTTTTAAAAGAAAAGTTTCTAAAGGTGTTCATTTATAAATTGAAACAGAAATGAATCAATCTGTAGGCTGATAAGATATATCTTGAAAGAGAGAAAAAAAGTGTGAAACCTCACACTTATGGTCAATGGATTGATGTGGAGAAAAACCTTGGAGTCATTGAGCCTCACACCATATATATTGTAACAGATTCTGAGGGATGCAGTTCTAAGATTGCTTCTGATTGGCTAATATATTACTTATTTTTTTTAAGTTTTAGGTAATGAATCTTTTTTATTTGGTTTATTTTTATATGCTTGGGTAAAGTGGGTTATGGATAAAGTTGAAGATTTAAAAAAAATGGTGATATGGGTATAGATGTTCTTAAAGTTCTCCTGATTTATCATTTGATTTGAGCTTCAGGATTTTTTTTACATTATGTGGTTTTTAATGTTGAGATTTTAACCTTGTGAGTGTTGGCCAAACGAAGTGTCACCAGGGGTTTTTTCAATATAAGGTTAGTATTGGTTTTTTTTATTTTTTATTTGGTTAGTTAAAAGCTACTTTTTTTTTGTTTATAGATAGATTTAGTTTTATTTTTTTAATTAAAAGCTAAAATTTTTAATTGATAAGTTAAAAGATAGGGCAGGTGGGATAATGCGTGATGAGCTCAAACTCACTTGATCTTCAGAAAACTTTTATAGTTGCAGAGGGGAGAGTGAATTCTTCTGATGTTATTCTACATTTAAAAAAAATACCTCATTTGCTGTAACAATATTATGAATGAAGACATTTCAAAAATCTTAAAACTACAACCAACATTCTGAGCTGTTTTAATTAAAGCACTAAATATATAAAAAAAATAGATTACTATAAAAATGTTTTTTCTTCAACTTATTTTTCCTAATTTATCAAAAAATATATCAAATAAAAACCTAATAAATACACAAAAACACTTAGTTACAAAGGCAGCTTTAAAAAATAACAATAAGGCTGCGTATGAAATTAGTAAACATTTTTCATATTATGTATTTATTTATTTAAAAAAGCTTTAATTTTTGTTCAATGTTCAAAACTAAAAAAATCAGAGAAAAATTTTGTAGGTGCCCAACTAGGAAAAAGATGTAATAAGAGTATACAAATAAACTTTAAAACTTGTGTTTTAAACTATGATATAATTTTTAAATGAAAGATAAAGAAATTTCTCACTAATTAAAATTCTTAAGAGTGTTTGAATTACTAAATTTTGTAAAAGTTTAAAATAATAAAACCTCAAATATTTTAATTTGTTTTAGATCTTCTGAAAAAAACCAAAAAAAAAACACTATGTGAAATAACAAGTAAAAAAATGTGTCAAAATCAAATAGCACTTATCTTTTAAAAAGTTTAAACAGCGTGTGTTGGTGTGGATAACAAACTATATGTCATATTGACGGTAAGCGTACTGTCAAAAATTGTTCGTGCTTTAAAATTTAAGTTAAATCAAACAAACATTTACTCAGTATTCAGATATATTGCTTTAAACGATTTTGCAATCCAGCACGCAGAAAATAAATAAATAGCTTATAAAATACTTATTATAATCCGTTGTATATCGTCATGTTATAATGGTCCTTAAAGTTTATGTTTTTTTAAAACAGTCAATATCTAAAATAAATTATCTTACTTATAAAAAAAAGAGCAAAAAACGCCGTTAGTATAAAATAGATGCTTGTAAATATATTTTTGTTGTATGCTATTTTCTATTCTATGTCTAAAAAAATTTAAATCTTAAAGCTTCTTACTTTCATTTTACTCACTATTGTTTAAATTTGTTGTTTGAAATTAAACCATTTTGTTTTCTGCAAGCATGTTAAAAAGACTTAGTGAAGACAACCCAATTAAATAAAGTTAGCAGTCATTTGGGTTACAAAACACTTATACTCTATAGATGAAGTATACGTAAACTGTATATATGTCCTGTCTCTTACTTAAGAAATATTATGAAATATATTTAATACAATCTGTAAATAGGAGTTTATTAGCATGACTATTTACTAAATAATATAAGTAAATTAAAAAAAAATTGAGTCGTTTTTTAATATATATCTATATTGATCTGAATACTGTCTATAAATAAAAACTATCAGGGTTGCCACACACTCATGACAACACAAACCAGTTTATATTTTATTTTTTTGAAATGATCAAGAAAGTTGTAGATTTCTTAAAATTTCAAACCTATTTTTAAAAAATATCTAGTTAATTCAGAGTTACTACTTTTCCTGGAATCCTGTGAAAACTTAGAATTTGACAATTTAGGCAAAAAGAACCTGGAATTGTAACAATTTTCTCATGTTCAGTAGTAAAATTTCAATTTGACTCAAAAAGTCCACATATCAAAAAAAAAATTCTATCAAAAAACATTTTTAAAAAAGCTCAACAGTATCTTTTTAATGTTTTTATACTGTTTAACACAGTTTCATACCTTACTTTTAACTTTAAACTAAATTTAGACCCAAAACTGTGTATTTTTAAAAACCTGGAAGAAATTTGAAAAACCTAAAAATTTTTTCAAAAAACAAGTGGCAACCCTGTAATTATAATTTGTTAATTAAGTTTGAAGAAAGTTAAAAATAGTTGACATTCGACACTAGTAAGCTCAAAAACAAAACAAATCAGATAATATTTAAAATAAAATGAAAAAAAATGAAGACATTTAAGTAAAAAATTATTAAAATATAAGTAAATTAAAAAAAAAATTGAGTTTTTTTTAATATATATCTATATTGATCTAAATACTGTCTATAATAAAAACTATCAGGGTTGCCACACACTCATGACAACTCAGGCCAGTTTATATTTTATTGTTTTGAAATAATCAAGATATTTGTAGATTTCTTAAAATTTCAAACCTGTTTTCTAAATTATGAACGAGATTTAGAAGATAAAGTTTTAATATGCTGTAGACTACTCAGAACAGTTTTTAGTCACTCTGGAATTTTTTTTTACGTTACCAGTGGCAACCCTTTGTATAGTTAATGTTTTAAGTACAATAAAGTTTTTATAGTTTCTAACATTTTGTGTCTCTGAACAATTTATGTGATAAAAATAAAGGAATTAAATTTTTTTAATTCAGTTTATTATTTCATTTTATATTATAATGTGATAACTGTTGAAAATTTATAATTATTTGTTAAATTATTATTTTTGAACAGTTATCACATTAGTGTTGTTGTTTTAATTTAGCAAAAAATGTCCTCCAACTTTCAAAAATTTTGCAATTTGGTTGAAAGCAAAAATAATCAAAAAAAGTTAAATGAAAACTTGAACTTTGAGTGAGGGTTGTTAATGTATGAAAAAACAAGGTTTAGTTGATTTATTTACAATGTTTTGTTCTTTTAAACCAATTTTGTTGAAGAACTTATTTTTAATTAGTTTTAAAATGTGATACTTTTTTTAAGGATTTTAAAAAACTCAACAGTATAAATTTACTTAGAAAAGTTTTTGTTCACTTAAAAACTTTTTTGACTTGAAGAGTGGCATGCCTATTTTGAATGTATGTGAACAAAATTTCATTTTGTTCTTCAGTTTTTATTTAAAAGTATCTAAGTATATACTAAAATAACTGAATATCAAGTATAATCACTTTTAAATGCAATCTTCAGCAAAAAGATTTAATTTAAATATATGCAATTTACTTTTATTATTATAACTAAAGCAGTTCAAAACTGCCACTCACTCAGGCTTCTATTCAAGCTATTTTCAAATGCTTTAAAAATTTAAGCTAACTCAAGCTCGTTGAACTTACTAAAAATATTTAATAAAATCAGACTGACTTTGCCTTTTAAAAGTTTTTATATAAAGTTCAAGCTTGTACGGACTTAGTAATACTTTAAGATATTTTAGCTTGATTAATTTTAGTGTTAGCTCTTACTATTATTGCTTTCTGCTATTTATCATAAAAGCTTGTGTGTTTATGTATTTGTAGTTGGTTTTAAATCACTTAAAGTTTTTGCTCAAAAGACTCAGTAGGTAAAACTGAAAGATTTGTATGCACACAGTTAAAAAGGCTCCTCTAAAATTTCTGAAAATCTCAACAGTACAAAAAGAAAAGATTAAACCATGAAAAAATTGAAAACTATTGACTTGATGTTTTTTAGTGGCATATTGTTCAGTGGTCTTCAAGGCAATCTGTGCAAACTGGTCTAGATTTGTTTGATTGACAACCCTTTAGTTTAAAGTTAACAGCAGGTTAGCTTTAAAATAAAATTTCAAAAATTTTTTGGTTGGATAATTTTTCTAATAAACTTTTAACTTCTTCAACTATAATGTATTTTAGTACAAAATTGTTTTCTGTAAACAAACTTGTAGTTTTTACTGTGCTTCTCCCTTTTTCAAGACAATACACTACTTAAAATGCTTAAATTTAAAGCTAATTATAAATATTTTAGAAAAAAATTATAAAAATATTGCACAAGTTAGTATATATAAAGCAACTCTGATTTATGGCATTAAGTAGAAGAAAACAGTTGATTGGAATACTATCTACAGAAATTTGATAATTCTAAATTTAAATTTTTTTTTTGAATATGCTTGCATGTATGTTTTTTATATATATAATAACAAGACGTTTATTTAAACAAATCTCTCCATAAAATCTTAGTTCTACTGTATGAATAAAAAGAACTTGTTTTTGTTTAGTAAAACTAGGAATGTTGTAGTAATATTATAGTTAAAAGCTTTTAAACTAGTTATATAAAATATCTATTCAAAATAAATGACATTTTTAACCTTAAAAAAACAATTAACTTCAATATTTTACCAGCATTTTTTGTAGTTACTAAAAATGACTGATTGTAAAACCTCATGCAGAACAGCAGAAAACACCTCTACTAGTCATGAGCAGTATGAAAAAAGCTCTAAGACTAAAAACTTTGGAGATATTGCTGGGCGCCCGCGTAATGATCACGAAGCATTTCAAGGATTTGAAAGAGGTGGCTTCAGCAGAAAAACTCACGTAGAAAGTAAAGCAGAAGATGTAAATCAACATCATGTTGTTTTTGATGAATCTGACAACATCTGTGTTATATGCAGTGATGAAATACAACAGTACGCCATTTCTAAATGTAATCACACACTTTGCATGAAGTGTTCAATGAAGATGCGACTACTTTCGAAAGAGTACAGTTGTCCAATTTGTATTGCTGAGCTCGATAAAGTTATAATATCTGATAAACTGTTACCTTTTTCTAGCTTAACAAACACAAGGCTGTTAAATTTGTTAGAACAAGGCTGTTCTAAGAGGTACGAAAAAGCAGCTTACTTTTTTACTTCAGAAAGACTGAAAGAATTGTTTGATCGTTTAACTGTATGTAAAATTATATATTAACAAAACACAAAAAAACTTTGTTAAACATAAAGTTACATCATCTAAAAAGTCACATACTATAAATCTTTTAATTAAACTATTGAAATTACTGCAATTATATATTTTTTAAATAAAAAACTTAGACCTCGAGTAAGCGGTTTAATAATAATTGTTAAGTTTGCTTTTGTTAAAACTAAAACAAAATCAGCCTGAGTAACAAGTATAATCAGGGTTGTTAGTCTTTGAGTCAAAATTCTATCATGAGCCTTAAATGTTTTAAGTTATTTATAAAAAAATAATTAATAAATATTTGAAATAAATGAACTTTAAAATAAAAAAAATTAAAATATCTAAAAAAATAGGAACTTTAACGAAAAAAACATGAAATTCAAACTATAACAAAGAAGTTACATTCCACGAAAGAAAAAACATTGAAATAAAATTCAATTTTTTTTTAAAACTATCCTTGAAACTTTAAGAAATTTATACTGTTCTGAGTTATTCTAAGTGTGTGTCACTCTGCGAGATTTACAATAAACTAGTTTGAGTCAACTTAAGTTTAAAATATAAAAGAGAGAGCAAAAGCTAAAAAGTATGTAGCAGTATTCTTAAAGTAACATTATGATTAAAAAAGTAAAATCTAAAACATTCATACTGTTCAAAAAAAAGTTTGACATAATTTATTCAGAAATTTAACAGAAATTCCAGAACTAGACTACCTTTCGCAAGAAAAAAATGCCTAGTAAGACTGTATTTTTAAGAAAAGTTTAACTAGGCTGAGTGTTCGACAACTCTAAATGATACTGATACTTAAACTGGTTATTAAAGGTTTGCAACTTTTTAGAGTAAAAGTCTTTGTTTAGAGTAAAAAAATCTATCCTGAGTTACATCAAATTACTCTAATCATCCTGATTAATACAAATAAATGAAAAAAGAACTTATAAGACAAATTAAAACACGAAAATAAACAGTTAATTTTTTTTTTGTTAGAACAACAGAACAAAACAGGTAGAAATTAAAGATAATTTTCAAAAACTAAGTTTTTAAATCTTAAAACTAATAAATTAAAGTAACTAGAAATCTATTAAAATCATAGCTAATTAGCCTGAGATTTACAAAACAACCCCAGAATATAATGAGCCAGCCTGATTTTTTCAAAAAACCTTCATAATATTTAAACTAGCCTCAGTATGTGGCAACTAAGTATTAACTAAACCCTATAATTTTTATAGAGTTTGTATGCACTATTCAATTATGGATATATAATAATATAAAAATTGTAAAATTTGAATTATTAAAAACTTAAAATTGTTACTAAAATTTATTCACTACTACTACCATGTATCTATTTGAAGAAAATTTTTACCATATTTTAATTATTTTTATTTCAATTAAAGTATTTTTTATTAAATAAATGTTCTTAATTTTTTCTGTAAATATAGAAAATAGTTTTAAACTTTAATTATAACTTAACTAATAACATCATTATCAAGTGCACAACCGTATATGAACAATTTTGTAATTTTAAAAGTAGGTAATAATAATAATGTTGATGAAAAAAACAAAACTTTTTACATTAAGCGAAATGCTATAAATTACTAATATCAGGGTTGCTATTCGTTTAAAAAAATTTTTTACAGGTTATCCAAATTTCTTCCAGGTTTAAAAAACTACACTTTTTCAAGTCTGTTTTAAGTTTAAAGTTATGTTTAAAGTAAGAAACTGTGTTAAAAAGCATAAAAAACATTGAAAACATACTGTAAAACTTATAATTTTGTTTTTTAATATAAAAAAATTTGATGACGACAAACTTTTTAAATTTATATTATGAATTTTTTAAATCAAATCAAATTCTACTACTGAACATGTCAAAGTTGTTAGTATTTAATTTTTTTCTTTTTTTTGCCTAAATTGTCAAATTCCAGGTTTTTCCAGGTAAACTGGCAACCTTGTAATATTCATAGTAAATCAGAAAACAATAATCTATTAATTTGGTGGTAAATCATGATATTAGCTGGATGACAGCTTCTTCCATATAAGTCAATGGACTTTGCACATTTCGATTTTTCAGCTTTAGGTTGTGACTTCAATTCATTATTTATATAAAGAATGATGTCCATAATTAAATACTGAAATAGATAATGAGAGTAAAATGGACAATAAACTAAAAGCTAAATTAAATACCAGGGCTAGATTCAACTTTAACATTAAACTAAGTTGCTTTACTTAAATAAATACAGTAATAAGACTAAAATATTTTTTCGTGTTATCTAAAAATTTCGTGAGTTTCGTGTGCCCTAAAAGTTTTGTGTTCCCAACAGTAGGTTAGAGATAAAAGTAATGGTAAAAAGTTAAATGAGAAAAGAAACAGTAAAAAACTAATTAAAATCATAAAAGAAAAAAAAAAGTTACTGACTGAAAGTAAGGGTTAGAGGTAACAGTGACAAAAAAAAATCTATTAATTATTTTAATTAAAAAAACTAGAAAATGAAAAGAATCATATAAAATAAGTTATGAAAAAATATAAATACATTACTGACTAAAAGTAAGGGTTAGAGGTAACAGTGACAAAAAAAAATCTTATAAATTATTATAATAAAAAAACTAGAAAATGAAAAGCATCATATAAAATAAGTTATGAAAAAATAAAAACACATTACTGACTGAAAGTAAGGGTTAGAGGTAACAGTGACTAAAAAAATAAACTTAAACACTTTTTCAATAAAAAAATCTTGAAAATAAAAAGAATCATATAAAATAAGTTATGAAAAAATAAAAACACATTACCGACTTAGGTTAAGGGTTAGGGATAACAGTAACAATAATAATAATTAATTAAAATTAAATAAAAATGTTGAAAAATTTTCAACTGTGCAAAGTGTCTTTGTACAATAGCATCTCGTGCATATTTAAACCTTCATGCAAAAGTGTCGCTCATTTTGGACACCTACTCTGTTCATACAACTCAAAAAGAACCTGTGCTACGCTGTCAAAATGAAGAAAAAAATCTTAGCTGTTCAATTATATAGTTGTTTAACAAAAAAAGTAACTTATTTCACATATTTTATTGTGCTATATTACTAAATTTAAAATGTTAAAATTAACAACCTAAACAACTATGTTCAGTAACAAAGATTAGATATTCAATGCAAGCAGAAATAACTTTCACTTTTGTGCTGTACACTAATTAAAAAGAGGTGGAACTAGTCTTAATTAATACTTCAGAATGTGATAATAAACTTAAAACAATATTTTAAGACTCTGATTTTATAAAGAAGCTACTAACTAATTCCCATAAAATTTTTATCTGAAAATGTTTGTGTTAATTACAAATTTAAGATTCTGCATAATTTTTAAAGAACATATGTATAACAGTTTTACTTTAAATTAACTATGTATTTATTAGTTAACAATCATGAAAAATAGTTATTTGTAAAGTTTAAATTAGGAATAATTTTATGTATTTATAATATATACTAATTGAAAATTAGGTTATATTTAAGCATATATTATTTTTACGTTTAATCAAGTTATTTTAACTTAACTAAAAATAAATTGACTATTTCATTTAATCTACTTGACCGCGACATTAGTATAATAAAGTTGCAATGTTGTCTTAAAATTGACATTTAACAGGAGTATTTTAAATTGTTTTTGATTTGAATATATTTAATCACTGTCAATATTAAAACCAGTAAACTTTTCATAGTCAGATTTTATTTTAAATTGTTAAATTTTTATTTTCCAAACTAAAAATTCAACTTTAAATTTTTTTGTCTATAAGTTATAATCTATTAATAAAGTTAACTATATTTTTAAATTTTGTTTTAAAGCTTTTAACTTGTTTAAAGTTTTTTATTCAGATTTCAGCCAATTACTTTTTTTTCTAAAACTTGTTCGATTAAATTATATATAAATGTTTAAACACTTGAGTATTTTTAAAATTTTTTTGTTAAAAGCTAGTACAATTTAACTTTGTTATTTTAAAATAAATAAGATGTACCAACTAACTTAAAAACAGAGACAGGAGCCTTTTATTTTTAATGAACTAAATAAATAAAAACTTTTAAAAAATAAAATATAAAATAACCCATAATGAATAGTTTTTTCATACCATGATTCTTAGAAAAAATATTTTAAGCCTTTTTTTGTTGATAAATGAACTATACTATATAACATGGTAAAAACTCTGTGATACACTATTTTAATAAAGCTGACTAATAAATGCTTTATACAAAAATAAACAAGAAATTTTCTGCATTTTTCTTTCAGCAAGTAAACAAGTGTAGTTATACAACTTTTAGATACCATTTAACATTATTGAAACAAAGTTGAAATTTTAAGATAGGAAATAGTGCATCTTCTTAATTTGTTTAAATCAGAATTTTCTAACGTTAGCCAAGTGGCTTTCTTGGGGGTCATTACAGAAAGTTAGGCCGCTATAAGCAGCAAAGGGGGAAATCATAATCTAGGGTTGGGTATGAGCTGTAAAGACCAAAGGGTACTTAAGATAGCCATGAGGTCATAATTTAAAATTTACACAATATATTCTGGTATTTAAGATGAAGAGAAAAAAAAAACAGGTTTTAGGTAGTTCAATAGTAGTTCTGAAACTTAAACTAGATATTATGGGAAAAGTTTAGTAAATCTAGGGGGCCACAAACTGTAAAAGAAAAAGCCGCCATAATAAGATATTTACACTAGATGATCTGGATTTGATGAGAAGAGCATAAAAAAAAGGCCTTAGGTGTTTTCATTGGTAGTTCTTGAAGTAAACTTGTCGGAGAGGGACATTGTTTGGTAAACCCTAGTTTAAAAATGCCTTTTATTTAAAACTTTTTTTTGTGAATCATTGCATATTTAATTTTACTATAGGCTGAAGTAATTTATTTTTTACAATAAGGCTTCAAGGTTAACAGCAAGTAAATATAAAAGACAATTATACTTCTAGATTAAGTGTTTTAATTACATATAGAAATTTTTAAACTCTTTTTAAAATTGTCTTGTAATGGTTTGAAAGAGTTGCTATAATTTGAGTCAAAATGAATTATTGATTTACGAAAACTAAACTGAGTTTTATTAACTTAGCCTTTGTTTTTTTTTCACATTTTGTAAAAAAATTAAATCATTTGTATTATCAACAAGTTTTAAAAATTACTACTGACCAAGTATGATTATAAATAGTTAAAAATATCGACTAAATTAAAAAAGTAAAAAATACAAGAACATGTAAAAAAATATCAAATAAAAAAAAATAATTTTTAAATAAGACCTGATGTTTTAAAAAGTATCCAAATTACTTAAGTTTCGCAACAAACTATTAAACAAACCTGAATTAGCCTGAAGTGTAAATAAATTTAATAATTTTAGATTTAAATTACTTAATTTAAAGTTGTTAAAAAAGTATTATTATTTAACAAAAAAAGTTCTACTTGATATAATAAGGCTAGACAGTAGAAAAGCCTCATGGTTTAAGTAAATTTTAGATACAAAAACCAAAAAAAAATAAATAAATACAAAAGTAAAACATATGAAAACAAGTGTAAAATCCTGTTTTGGTTAACTACTATACAAACTTAAAAAATAAATATTTGGCAAAGTAGTACACGTTTTCATTTTAATAAGTTTTAATTATTTGTAAACTCATTGGACAACATATTTAACTTATATTAAAAGGTTAAGTACTTGTACTTTTAAGGTGGTCCTAATGCAGGGTTGTCATTTTTTGAGAAAAAACAGCCAGCTTGAAAAACCAAAGCTCAAAATAAAAGTTTAATATATGTTAGTTGAAATAAACGTTGGTTGAAATAACTGTTTATACTACACTGATGCCATTCTTTCAAGTAAAACAGAATACTTGATTGACAAAAAATTAGACTGATGTTTATCAATCAAGCCTGAGTTATCTTCAGCTTGTAAAATTATTTAAATAACTATACTATAAAAAAGCTTGAACAACTACTGTTATTTAATTAAAATTACTTAGAAATACAAAACAATAACCAAAGGTTTTAATAAAAAAATGGTTCTTAGCAAAAGTGTCATAAAATAATTCATGTATTTATAAAAACAAATTTTAAGTAATCTAAGTTTTTAAATGAATATCAAACAAGCCTTGGTTAGCCATAAAATTTAAAAACTTTACTTTTCTATTCAAATAATTTACTAAAGATTATTGTTAAAATGAACTATTTTTAACAAGAGAAATTTTTGCTACTTTAATTAAAATAAGTTTAAAGAGTAGAAGCACCTCTGAATCTTAGTAAACTTAAAAGAAAAAAAAAACATTTAAAAAAAAATAAATTTAGTGAATGAACTTGCTTTGATATAATCAGTTTATAAATTTAAAAAATTATGAAAGGTAGTGTGAATTTGAAGTTGCATGTTTAAAAAATAATTTTAATCACTTTTGCTAGAAGCCACTTTTGCACGGCGTCACGCTTGCACAAGTAACTTTTGCGAGAAGTGACTTCTTTATTAATGAAGAAACTTTTGAACTGGTTCAAGTTTTTTTCATCATCTTGTATTTTATCAATATACAAAAGTATGTTTCCAAAGTATGCAAGTGTTTCTGATTAACTTATTAATTTTTTTGAAGTGTTTTCGGTATTTAGTTCTCAGCGAACAAAAATTAGAATTTAAACAAAAGTACATTAAATACAATTTTAAAAACCGGTTTATCGTTTTATCTGAACACTTTGCAGTCTTTCACATTGCGACCAGTAAACATTATCAACGGTTTGACAAACTCAGCTTCGTAATCAACTTTACCGCGGAGAGTTATCAACGCAATGTTGAGCTGCAAAGTGTTTTGATGGGAAGATAATAGTGAAACTGAAACTACAGAAGACGACAATCCTCTGCAAGCAAGGAACGTAGATATTTTAGATGGTATAAGGTACAGGTCTCCCGTGTTAAAACCAAGTTGCAATTGCTTTTTTTTTTATCATATCTTTACTGAACAAGAACTAGGAAGACCAACCATTAGTGTTGAAGCAAGAAAAAGTTTAATTTGTAGAGTAGTTTCGGATGTTTTGAAGGAGAAGACATTCTTTTGGTCTGCGGTCGACTACTTGTACTACTCGTTCAACGACAAAAATGCCACCACAAACTCCAGTTTCGAGTTTCAGAGCTCCTGTAAACTCGGACGGTCCATCGGCTTACAGGCATTCGAAAAATGTAGTTCGGTAATTTGGTGAACGGTTTCGTGTGGAGGTATCCTCTGAAAGATGCGACTTCGTTAATTGATGGTCTTCATGTATATAATCTTTGTAAATTAAACTAGTTCCTGATTCAACACTGGTTGTAGGTCTCCAAGTTCTTGTTCAGTACAAACATGATGTATATAAAGCAGTCACATAATACTTTGATTTTCATGAGAGAGCTGTACCTTTTATCATCTAAGATACCTACTTTGCTTACTTGCAGAGAGTTTTCGTCTTCTGTAGTTTCAGTTTCACAATTATCTTCCCATCTAAACACTTTGCAGTCTTTCACATCGCTACCAGTAATCATTGTCAACGGTTTGATAATCTCAGTTTTGTAATCAACTTTACCGAGGAGAAATATCACTGCAATGTTGTGCTTATCATGCTTGTCATTTTGATGGTCTTCGTGTTGGCAAATTATTCACAAATTATTTGAAATTTCACCTGCAAGCTATCCCTGTGGTGCAACCCGGCTTTGTTCAAGATCTTTCGTGCCTTCTTGGAAATTAAACTTTAAACTTCTCTGAAATTAAACTTCAGTGTGCTGCAAAAGAATGTTGTTAAAGCAACTCGCTGCAGTTGGAACCCATCTTTTGCGGAGGATGGCGCCTTGGCAAGCTATAATATAATGTTTTTTGTTGCTGAAATAAGGAGCGTGATAAAGAGCGTCCCCTACTTTTGCATATAATCCTCGCTTCTTAATAAACAAGTTTGGAGAAACTACTCTTACCTTTTTATAAATATCCTCTACGTGGGCCGAGTACTTAGCTGCCACGCACGGCTATGCTACCGGTAGTTTTAATTTTAAAACCCCCGCACGAAATTTTGTACCAGGTTATCCAACTGATCATTTTTAGACTGCTTGCAACCGCTTGCAACCGAGTCGCCTTTGCAGGAGCTCTGGAACTCGAAACTTGAGTTTGTGTCGGCAGATTTTTTTTTGTAGTTGTTGTCGTTGAACGAATTGTGCACAGAGGCGACCATCGACCAAAATAATTTCTTCCCCTGCAAAACATTCATTTGCTGCGCTCTTCCGTTCACCATCTTAACCCGAGTTCCTGCAGTTCCAACCGATTATCTATTTCAAAGTGGTTCAAAACGGCCGATTAGTTCCAATCACGTTACTTTCCTGTCGAGGTCTTCCACTTAGTTTGTTTCCTGACCCTGTAACCTTCATAATACCCCATAGAGTAAGCTAGTTTTCAGCGAGTGTCGTTGTTTTGTTTGTGGGCATACATGCTTCCCGCCGTGAATTTAGACACGTCAACAAAAAAGTTTTAAATTGCCAAGCAGTAGACGGCGCTCAATACCAGCGCGTAATTGTCAGTTAAGCCAAATATTTCGTGTTTAAACTCGGTTTCCTCAGACTTCTGCCCATGTAGCACTTCAAAGATACCTGGTAGGGATTTTTCTTTTCTCGTTTGTCCTTTACCGTCTTCTGAGTGATCATAAGGTGAAAATACATCAAAAGATATCAATAAAAAGAAGCAGATTAGTTTGTTCTTCCTACTGTTGTTTATCATGATGCTAATCAAACTTGAATCATTTTTTTGTATTAAAATTATTATTTAACGTAACAAATGATTTTTTTTAACTTATAATATTGTGTGATTAAAAATAAAAACCAAACAGTTATTACTTTTGAGGCAAGTTTTTATAAAAATTATGTTTTTTTCTATTCACACACATAAATCAAAAAAACTGTTTTGTTTAAATAACAACAATGAAAGACATAAGACAAGTATGGTAAAAATTCGAAAGTAGTGATTCGTAATACGGTTTGGCTGTTAGAATTTTATTTGTATGTACCTTTGTTTGGATTGCTATTTTTTCTTTGTTGAGGACTAAATATCAAAAACATAACATTAGAACATAACAATACAATTCTAACAATCAAACCATATTACGAAGCTAAATAATAGCTAAACAAAAACATTTGCACATTAAAAAATATCTTTTATAATATTGACAAAGTACGAAATGAGCAGTATTGACAAAGTACGCGAAAATTTTGTTTTTTAACTCGTTTTACAAAGAGTCAGTCCGTATGGCGCTTCAGGTAAACCTGGTAAGGAATTTCCCTTTCTATTGCGTCTTTTCTTGACTTGTGAGTGAACTTAGTTGAAATTATGAGCAGAAAGAAGCAGCTTAGTTTCTACTTCGATGCCATGCGTGTTATTAATCGTTGGGCTGAATGAATATAAAGACATTTTTTGTGTACCAAAACTACTATTTAACGTGACAAAAAAAAATTTTGACTTATAAAAATTGTGTGATTAAAAATAAAACCATAACAGCTATTACTTTTTAGTCAGTTAAGAAAATTGTACACATTAAAATTTACACACATAAATCAAAGTAACAAAAAGATCGATCATTTCAACTCGATCATCAGACCACAAGCCTTTTGTAGACTGAGACCTATGTCTGATGATCGAATTGGTATGATAATACGTTTTGATAACTTCAAATATTCTCACGACATACAAAAGTCCAAGTTTCGGCTCTGTAGACTGTCTTTATTTCAAAAGACTGTCTGATGACAATGTTAAAAAAAAAAAAGTTTGGAGAAACCAGGAGATGGCGCAAACTCTAGATTCCCCCCTTGGAACCTCGTTTAAGATCTTATAAATGTTCTGAACGGGTTATTTTATAAATGTAAAATTTATAATGACATTAGTGAAAATAATGTAATGAAAACTTTTCGTTTCAAGATTTTATTAGCTAATAAGTAAACTTTGTAGATGATTAAACAGAAAGGGAGCTAATTTTTCTTTAGATTATCCCCCATATGAATGGACAAGAAAGACCCGTGAGGTCCGTTGGTTTGTAAAGTAACCTAGAATTAGCTGTTTATAAAATTTATAAAAGTAAACTATTAAGAAGAACAAACGAAATAAACACGGCCGACTAGTTATAGTATTATTCAAGGAAAACCAGGTTTTTATTAGCCTCTTTTGAATTTTTTATTGCCTATACATAAACTATATTTGCACATAAGCTAAAATCAGTGTTCAACTTAAATTCTTTCACTTCATATTGATAATAGTTTGGTATGATATTAAACTAAATAGTTTTTAGCTTAAAACAAATCGAGAAACTAATTAAAATCTAGAACTCTTATAATAAAAAAGTTTTATAAATTTTTACAAATTATTTGTTTTGTTATTCCATTTCAGTAAATATACTAAAGTTTGTTGATAAAATTTGAATAATTTCTTTTGAGTTTAAAAATAAGTTATTTGGTAAAATATGACCGTCAAAAACAATTGGAATGCCGTTTACTTAAAAAATTTCAAATGAAAATAAAAAGAAATTTTGCTAATTTATAATGAAAAAAAACCTTCTTTGTAGTAAACTGCTGCCTAGTTAATGTTTATTTTGTTAATTATTCGCTATTGTATTTATTACACATTTTAAAATTAAAACTTTTCAAAACAACTGTGACCCGCAAACAGCCTTTTATAGTGAATTTGGTTGTTCCGCATAAAACTTTGCTGATCCTGCTCTGTATAAACAAAAGAGTGATAAATAACTACTGCAATTTTCTTTTATTTGTAAACATCAAATAGAAAACTAAAATTAAATTTTAATAACAGCTAAAATTATGCAGACAAAACAGTAACCACAATTGGTTGATTTAATTACATAGGTCTGATCAAACATACTAGATCTTTTTGCCAGTTTTTTGTAAAGATCGATTCATTACGTTACGAGTTAAGTTATTTGCAGCTTTAATTTAAATATATTTTTTTCTCTAAAGAAATTTTCACCAATTTCTTGATTATATTGTATACTTTTATTGTTGAATAAAAAGAGTATTAGTACCAACAAATCCAATTTAGCGATAATTCCATATGTTAATTTGCAAAGATTATTGCTTTAACAAAAAAAAATGCAGAGCGAAAATCACCGACCTGCTGACATATAGAATACTTAAACAGGATCCAGCCTGAAAAAGATATAACTGCGGCCCGCAAGCTTATAAATCTGGCCCGCTAAACCAAATTTTCAAACTAATTGTAAATATTGTGAATGTTCAAATAAAGAGAAAAAAACAAGCTTGATTAACAGTTGTAAGAAATTTTTAGTTTATATTAGATATAAAAAGAATGGTCACCTAAAATTATTATTTGTCGCTGAATAACTGAGTATATTTCTTGAATGCAACTTAAACGCTTTAGAATATACGGAAATTAATTTTTCACACCTGGCTCGCAAACTAAAATCGCTGCTAACCCCTTATATACAGCATGGTTTAAGCATTGTCGCAATTTGTACTATCAATATCAATCATTACGTTCCTATTCAAGAATTTACTGTTTTATTATATAATAACTTATTTTCTATAGATAAAGTTTTCAAGCTATATATTTAAATTAACATAAGCTTATATTTTTAAGCGCCAAGAGTAATAAAAACAATTGCAGTTAAGACATAACTAAAAATTACTTAATTTAGAAATTTTTTATTAATGTTTTTTAACACTCTGGAAACTCTTGTGCAAATATTTCTTTTAACTATTTTATTAACGACATGTGCATTTATTCAACTAGAAATTCAAAGGATAACAAAAAATTACTTTTCTGATACTAATTTGGATGAGCAGATTAATTTTTATTAGAATTTTTTACACATACTTTGATAAAATTAAAACAATTCTTTTTTTTTTTTGAAATTTTATGTAGAAGAAACATACTAAAAAAATGAGAAACTAAAGGAAAATACACATAGTAAATTAAAACAGTTTAGTAAACTTAATATATGTAGGATATTGTAAAAAAAAACACATAATGTGTTTATTTTAAACGTTATATAATTATTTTAAATGAAAATAAAAAAAAAATTCTAAGATAAAACTTTTCCGTCAAAACGAAAATTATTGAAACAAAAATAATTGTGTTTCACACAAACAACTTTTTTCAAAACTATAAAATTCTGCTGCATCAGTTAATTAAATTTGTTTATTTTATTGTTAATAAAGATATTTTACTTGTTAAAACTGAGTAATATTGCAAGTTGTGAAAATAAAGTTTAAACGGTACAAACTTTTGTTTAGAGCTTATAAAATTAGATTTTTTTGTAAACAACATTGGTAGTAAAAAATTATTAAATAAAATCTAACTAACAGATATTTATAAAATGAGCAGAAATCATTAAGTTTCACAGCAAGAAAAATCAGCCAATTTCAAAGGCAAACTCGGACCTCTTCTCCATTCATCTCTTTCAATGTCGTATATCTCAACTTCATCTGTAAGAGTGGCGTAATTTAAACTATATCCTCCCATCACATACAAACTAGAATTTACAACGCAGCATCCAAATCTAATACGTGGAATATTCATTGAAGCAACAAAACTAAACTGATTGGTTTCGCTTGAATAAACTTCAACCGAAGCTAAAAAGGAGTCTTTGTTTTCGCCACCAACAACAAAGAGTTTTTTGTCGTGAGCAACAACGCTATGCCCAGATCGTTGAGTTAGGAGTCTCAAATTGCTTGTTTTCCAGTTATTTTTGTAATATCGAATGTCTCTATACTGTCCAGCTATGTGTCTGTCCAGTCATTTGAGTCCTTGATACCGCCAATAGCCCAGATTTTTCCTTGAAAATAAGTCAAAGTAAGGTCGGATCTTTTAGTGTTCATACTAGAAACTTCAGTCCATTCACAAGTTTCAAAACTGTAGACTTCGCACTTGTCTAAATCTCCATAATAGTTTTTATACCCTCCTCCGACAAAAACTCATTCTGCAAAAGAACACATTCCAAAGTCTTGCCGTATGTTATGCATTTTTGGAAACGTTTTGGTAGCTAGTTCCTCGTTAAGAGACACAATCTCATTTTCAGCTGAATAAACATAGTCTGATCCATTATATTCGCCTATCAAATACATTTGATCTCCTTTTATTATGGATTGATGGCGACGTCTATGTGTACCGAAAGTTTTAAATTGATCCCATTTACCAATGTTTGTGTCCATTTTTAAAACACAGTTTTCGTAAGTTGTCTCATCTGATTTTCCTCCGCTAACGTATATATAATTTTCAACTTCATTGTTTTCTGCACCTAAAAAATAAAATTAAGTATACAACAGTTAAGCAAGTTTTTATAAACACCAAATAAAAATCAACATTTAAAAAGAAAACATCGACATTAGACATCAGAGCTAGAGCCTTGACTATAGTTTATCGTAAAATACTAGAAATTAACTAAAAAGAAAATTATCGCGCAAAAGCTTTTAGTAATTAAAACAAAACCTGCATCTGCTGAGAGCTTTGGTTTGATGATTTAAGTTTTAAGTTGCAATAAAAGAACACAATCTTAGGTATTAAAAAGTTGTAAAAATTCTAGAAATAAAGAAAGTTTTATTATTGTACCTTTAATTGAATAGCAGTTTGAGATCTGAACATCGTTAATGTTATCATCTGATTTTTCGGCTGCGTTTCTTGATAACATTTTAATATTAGTTTTTATCCGTTTTGTAGTTTTTAAATCAGCCGACAAATCGTTATTTTCGGACTTCAAATTTTTGTAATGTTTTTTCAAGCACTCTGCTTTGTTCTGAGCCTGTCTTAGCGAATTTTCCAAAATTTCAAGGTATTTAGTTATTTCTTTGTTGTTTTCTTGCAACGCCTTGTTTTCAACTTCAAGTTCGACAGATTTCATCAATATTAAATCACTCATTTTTTCATTGACTACGTGTAGTTCTTTCATATTGTTTTCAACTGTATTTAAAAGCCTTTCATGCAGTAAATTTATATTCAACCATATTTTCATGTTGTAATCTAAAGCTTTCTTATTTCCATTAAAAACTTCATTTACTTTTTCATTGTCAGTACCTTCAAAAAATTCCGATTTTAAAGATAAAATAAAACTAAAAACCATAACAAATTTTATTTAAAATATTTATACTGAGAACTACTTCTACTCGACAAAACTAATATTTAAATTTTTAATAACGATTTCTAATCAATAACTACTGAACTTCAAAACTCGCTAACAAAAATAAACTTTGGATATTTTAAATTTAGATTCGACAGTTTCCAGGTTTTGTTTAATAAATTTCAACTTGTTGAAAACAATTAAAGTAATTTAAAGTATCTTAGGCTATTTTCGGTTAAATATGCGTTTAAAATCTAAACTTATAATTAAAAACAAGGCGATACATCTCAAAAAGTATGAAATAAAACAACATTCGGATGTAGGCATAATTAAAAAGACTGTATTAGTAAAAAAGAAGAGAAAATTAAAAAAAAATTTAAAACATACATATTAATTTCTTTTTTTTTAGTTTTCAAAAATACAATAATAAATAATTTAACATAAGTATTAAAAAAAACAATTACTAAATTTTGAGAAATTAGAATTAGTTTTTAGAACAAAAATAGTCAAATTACTAATTGTCAGAACTAAATAAGTAGTGCACCTATAAAAAAAAATCCTAGTATGTGTTTTATAAAAATAATATTTTAGTTTATTAACAAATTAAACAAGTAATATGATTAATTAGTTTACAACTTCATAAAATTTGTTACAGAGTGTTAAACAAAGAATGTTTAAGTTAGTAGTCTTAAGAATATAAAAAAACATAAACATTTATAAGAGAAAATAAATATTTATTTTTCATGCAAAACGACTTTATAAACATATTTTAATAATCTGTAATAATAATAAGGTATATAAAATGTAAATAAAGATATATTAATCATACATTTAGGGTCATGCAAAAAAAAATAATTTTTATTATTTTAACTAGTTTTTTAAAGCTTTAAAAACAATGAGAAGATTGTCAATTTTATTTGTAAAAGTATCTAAAACTGAAAACTGAAAGTGATTTATAGTTTACTTTGATCTAAGTATTACCAGAGGTTGTTTTGCATTTGATTTAATGATAATATCTCACAACATAGAGTTTTAAACTTTGATAATTTCAAACTTATTTATCTAGACCTTATTACAAGTTGATGATCCGTATGGATCCTGGTTATACTTAAAACTATAAGTTCAACATAAATAATTAAGTTATTTAAACAATAGCAAATAAACAAACCATACTAATTATTGCTTTAATATTGTTGATAGCATCTTCACAAGTATTTACACCAATTTCATTTTCTTTAACATCAAACTTTTGCTCTTCAATAGTTTCTTCTTTTTCATTAAGCAATCTTCTTTTCCTTTTCAACCCACCCTTTGTAAAGTTTAACTTACTGATTTTTTCATTCAAGTTTTTTATTTCTTTCTTGAAACCTCTCAATAACACCTTATACAAGCTGTAGCCTTTACAGTTGGTTTTGTAAGTTTCCTTTAGACGGGTATTTTCTTTATCTAACTTCTTAATGATTTTTACCATGGTCATCCTTTTGTTTGCTTCATACTCAACGACTTTATCTAAGAAGCTCAAAGTATCATTTAAACAATCACTATAGTCAAGTTCTTTATTCACATTAAAGTGAACTTTAACTAATTTTTCTTCCTGTAATTCTTCTCTACAAATTGAACATGTCTTATTCTCACCTTTTATTACGTTTGATATGCAGTCTTTGTGAAAGGTATGACCACACGGTGTGACAGATACTTCTGTGTCTACTTTGAATAATCTATCCAAGCATATACAGCATTCGTGTTCCATTATTACTTTAAATTTTAATATCTTAAAACTTTAAAATCTGTTTAAAATGATTATTAAATACTTTCAAGTTTACTTTTTAAGTAATAATAATACTAAAATGAAAGAAACACATGAAAATTTTGACGATTTTATTTAAAAAATATAAAACAAATTAATTTTGTTAAATTTTATAACAAAACTCTCAATATCATATTTTAAGTCAAAACCTTAAGTCTAGTCTAGTTTGCTTCATAGCTTAAAGCTGTTGAAGTAACGTAAAAAATACCTAGTTTTTTAAAAACACTTTAGAATCTGCTTATTTTTATAGGTGTTTAATAGTAAAATTCTCTGCAAGATTAATTTAATTACATCCAATTAATTATTTTCGAGTTTTAATTTGTCTTATAATTAATTTTTTATTTTCTTTCATTAATTAGGATGACTAGAGTAATTTGATGTAACTTGGGATAGATTTTTGCTCTAAAATATTGTAAACCTTTTAATAACCAGTTTAAGGTATCAGTATGATTTAGAGTTGTCACACACTCAGCCTAGTTAAACTTTTCTTAAAAATACAGTCTTACTAAGCTTTTTTTCTCTCGAAAAGTAGTCTAGTTTTGGAATTTCTTTTAAATTTGTTAATACATTAGGTCAAATTTTTTTTGAACAGTATAATATTTTTTTTTGATATTATTTTTTTAAATATAATGTCACTTTAACTATACTAGTACATACTTTTAAGCTTTTGCTTTCTCTTTTCTATTTTAAACAAAAGCTGACCGACAATAGTTTGTTGTAAATTATGCAAAGTCACTTACAATTAGAATAACTCAGGACAGTATAAATCCTTTAAAATTCTTAGGATAGTTTGAAAATTTTTTGAACCTTATTTCAATGCTTTTTTTCATTGCATGTAATTTATTTGTCTAATTTCTTTTATTAAACTAAGCTAAAATCAAAAATCAACACATAATCAAGTTTTAAATATTTACAGTAATATATCAGATTTACTGTATAATACCATAATTAATAGTCAGCACAATTAATTTTATTTCTTGATAATAATTAAACTATATTAGAAATCAATAACGAAACTTAGTTGTTTAAGAAACAGAGTTTTCACTCAAACTACTCAGGATAACTTTAATGTTATTTTATAAGTTTGGAGACTTAGAAACAGGAACTTTTTTTGTAAAACTTATGCTGACACATGTTTGTTTGAATATTATTGAAAAATTTAGACAAGGTTGATATTTTTCTGAATGTTACACTTTTTTTTTAATTGACTATTTGTTGATTAGTTGATGTTAGATTAATTTAAGCTTTATTAATTTGTTATTTTGTTTTTGGCCAACAAAATTATATTTTTCTAATTTAAACTAGCTAAAAGAATTACAAACTGGTTTTTGGCCAATCAGGATTGCATTTTTACTTAAAAGAGTGACCAACTCAAAATTAAATTACTAAGCCAAGGAAAAATCTTAAAATACAGTAGTTATATGGAACAAACTTTATAAGAAAATATAATTAAAGTTTCAGTATTTATTTCATTACCAGAAAGAATTGACAATCAGTTACAACCTTGAATTTTTGTTGAAACGCAAAAATTCAATTTATGAAAAAAACTATGCCAGTATCAACTGTACAGAAATAAAAATATATACATTATTTTGAATTTAGCTGTTTTTAATTCGTTTTTTTTTCTCATTTTTCTATTTGTTTAATATCATTTGTAATAAGATAATACTCACAAAGTAAAAGATAAAGAATTAGTTCAAGTATGTAGTTAATATTAATAAACTTTTTTTAGAATACTGTGGATTTTGTGGTGATTGCAGATATGTGCTCAATTAATAAGTATGTAAGACAAAGCTATATAACTAAAATACCACTGTGAAAATGAGGTAAACCAAATAAAAAGGTTCTTTAAAACTAAGATGAAATATTAAATTTCAGCTTGTGTTATCAAAAGGATTTCATGTAAATATAAACTTAGTAATGATATATTAGCACCGCTAGTGGGTTCCATGAAAACATATCTCATTAACATAAAACTTCAAAAATATTTTTTTAAAGAAATATACTAATAAAAATGTTTACGTAGTCCTACCACTAGCGGCACTTTTTAAAATGGTATCTTCGTGACCCAATTTATCTTTTGCAGTTTTGTGTACACAGATTCTGATTAGCTTTAAGATCACTGGCTTAATATATTTATCACTAGCTAAGTACATTTTAATATTTGTTCTGATTAAATTTTTGTAGTTAAATAAGAAAAAAGAAAGTTATTAAAAACTTCTTTGCACAATAAAATACATTTTATGCATACTAGTATTACAACCATCTTGCAGAGAATTTTACTATTAAACACCTATAAAAATAAGCAGATTCTAAAGTGTTTTTAAAAAACTAGGTATTTTTTACGTTACTTCAACAGCTTTAAGCTATGAAGCAAACTAGACTAGACTTAAGGTTTTGACTTAAAATATGATATTGAGAGTTTTGTTATAAAATTTAACAAAATTAATTTGTTTTATATTTTTTAAATAAAATCGTCAAAATTTTCATGTGTTTCTTTCATTTTAGTATTATTATTACTTAAAAAGTAAACTTGAAAGTATTTAATAATCATTTTAAACAGATTTTAAAGTTTTAAGATATTAAAATTTAAAGTAATAATGGAACACGAATGCTGTATATGCTTGGATAGATTATTCAAAGTAGACACAGAAGTATCTGTCACACCGTGTGGTCATACCTTTCACAAAGACTGCATATCAAACGTAATAAAAGGTGAGAATAAGACATGTTCAATTTGTAGAGAAGAATTACAGGAAGAAAAATTAGTTAAAGTTCACTTTAATGTGAATAAAGAACTTGACTATAGTGATTGTTTAAATGATACTTTGAGCTTCTTAGATAAAGTCGTTGAGTATGAAGCAAACAAAAGGATGACCATGGTAAAAATCATTAAGAAGTTAGATAAAGAAAATACCCGTCTAAAGGAAACTTACAAAACCAACTGTAAAGGCTACAGCTTGTATAAGGTGTTATTGAGAGGTTTCAAGAAAGAAATAAAAAACTTGAATGAAAAAATCAGTAAGTTAAACTTTACAAAGGGTGGGTTGAAAAGGAAAAGAAGATTGCTTAATGAAAAAGAAGAAACTATTGAAGAGCAAAAGTTTGATGTTAAAGAAAATGAAATTGGTGTAAATACTTGTGAAGATGCTATCAACAATATTAAAGCAATAATTAGTATGGTTTGTTTATTTGCTATTGTTTAAATAACTTAATTATTTATGTTGAACTTATAGTTTTAAGTATAACCAGGATCCATACGGATCATCAACTTGTAATAAGGTCTAGATAAATAAGTTTGAAATTATCAAAGTTTAAAACTCTATGTTGTGAGATATTATCATTAAATCAAATGCAAAACAACCTCTGGTAATACTTAGATCAAAGTAAACTATAAATCACTTTCAGTTTTCAGTTTTAGATACTTTTACAAATAAAATTGACAATCTTCTCATTGTTTTTAAAGCTTTAAAAAACTAGTTAAAATAATAAAAATTATTTTTTTTTGCATGACCCTAAATGTATGATTAATATATCTTTATTTACATTTTATATACCTTATTATTATTACAGATTATTAAAATATGTTTATAAAGTCGTTTTGCATGAAAAATAAATATTTATTTTCTCTTATAAATGTTTATGTTTTTTTATATTCTTAAGACTACTAACTTAAACATTCTTTGTTTAACACTCTGTAACAAATTTTATGAAGTTGTAAACTAATTAATCATATTACTTGTTTAATTTGTTAATAAACTAAAATATTATTTTTATAAAACACATACTAGGATTTTTTTTTATAGGTGCACTACTTATTTAGTTCTGACAATTAGTAATTTGACTATTTTGTTCTAAAAACTAATTCTAATTTCTCAAAATTTAGTAATTGTTTTTTTTAATACTTATGTTAAATTATTTATTATTGTATTTTTGAAAACTAAAAAA
The DNA here is from genome assembly GCF_965202585.1 of Thalia democratica. Lineage (NCBI taxonomy): Eukaryota > Metazoa > Chordata > Thaliacea > Salpida > Salpidae > Thalia > Thalia democratica. Next base: position 18,309,434 of record NC_139169.1, read on the forward strand.
AAAGAAATTAATATGTATGTTTTAAATTTTTTTTTAATTTTCTCTTCTTTTTTACTAATACAGTCTTTTTAATTATGCCTACATCCGAATGTTGTTTTATTTCATACTTTTTGAGATGTATCGCCTTGTTTTTAATTATAAGTTTAGATTTTAAACGCATATTTAACCGAAAATAGCCTAAGATACTTTAAATTACTTTAATTGTTTTCAACAAGTTGAAATTTATTAAACAAAACCTGGAAACTGTCGAATCTAAATTTAAAATATCCAAAGTTTATTTTTGTTAGCGAGTTTTGAAGTTCAGTAGTTATTGATTAGAAATCGTTATTAAAAATTTAAATATTAGTTTTGTCGAGTAGAAGTAGTTCTCAGTATAAATATTTTAAATAAAATTTGTTATGGTTTTTAGTTTTATTTTATCTTTAAAATCGGAATTTTTTGAAGGTACTGACAATGAAAAAGTAAATGAAGTTTTTAATGGAAATAAGAAAGCTTTAGATTACAACATGAAAATATGGTTGAATATAAATTTACTGCATGAAAGGCTTTTAAATACAGTTGAAAACAATATGAAAGAACTACACGTAGTCAATGAAAAAATGAGTGATTTAATATTGATGAAATCTGTCGAACTTGAAGTTGAAAACAAGGCGTTGCAAGAAAACAACAAAGAAATAACTAAATACCTTGAAATTTTGGAAAATTCGCTAAGACAGGCTCAGAACAAAGCAGAGTGCTTGAAAAAACATTACAAAAATTTGAAGTCCGAAAATAACGATTTGTTGGCTGATTTAAAAACTACAAAACGGATAAAAACTAATATTAAAATGTTATCAAGAAACGCAGCCGAAAAATCAGATGATAACATTAACGATGTTCAGATCTCAAACTGCTATTCAATTAAAGGTACAATAATAAAACTTTCTTTATTTCTAGAATTTTTACAACTTTTTAATACCTAAGATTGTGTTCTTTTATTGCAACTTAAAACTTAAATCATCAAACCAAAGCTCTCAGCAGATGCAGGTTTTGTTTTAATTACTAAAAGCTTTTGCCCGATAATTTTCTTTTTAGTTAATTTCTAGTATTTTACGATAAACTATAGTCAAGGCTCTAGCTCTGATGTCTAATGTCGATGTTTTCTTTTTAAATGTTGATTTTTATTTGGTGTTTATAAAAACTTGCTTAACTGTTGTATACTTAATTTTATTTTTTAGGTGTAGAAAACAATGAAGTTGAAAATTATATATACGTTAGCGGAGGAAAATCAGATGAGACAACTTACGAAAACTGTGTTTTAAAAATGGACACAAACATTGGTAAATGGGATCAATTTAAAACTTTCGGTACACATAGACGTCGCCATCAATCCATAATAAAAGGAGATCAAATGTATTTGATAGGCGAATATAATGGATCAGACTATGTTTATTCAGCTGAAAATGAGATTGTGTCTCTTAACGAGGAACTAGCTACCAAAACGTTTCCAAAAATGCATAACATACGGCAAGACTTTGGAATGTGTTCTTTTGCAGAATGAGTTTTTGTCGGAGGAGGGTATAAAAACTATTATGGAGATTTAGACAAGTGCGAAGTCTACAGTTTTGAAACTTGTGAATGGACTGAAGTTTCTAGTATGAACACTAAAAGATCCGACCTTACTTTGACTTATTTTCAAGGAAAAATCTGGGCTATTGGCGGTATCAAGGACTCAAATGACTGGACAGACACATAGCTGGACAGTATAGAGACATTCGATATTACAAAAATAACTGGAAAACAAGCAATTTGAGACTCCTAACTCAACGATCTGGGCATAGCGTTGTTGCTCACGACAAAAAACTCTTTGTTGTTGGTGGCGAAAACAAAGACTCCTTTTTAGCTTCGGTTGAAGTTTATTCAAGCGAAACCAATCAGTTTAGTTTTGTTGCTTCAATGAATATCCCACGATGTTATTTTGGATGCTGCGTTGTAAATTCTAGTTTGTATGTGATGGGAGGATATAGTTTAAATTACGCCACTCTTACAGATGAAGTTGAGATATACGACATTGAAAGAGATGAATGGAGAAGAGGTCCGAGTTTGCCTTTGAAATTGGCTGATTTTTCTTGCTGTGAAACTTAATGATTTCTGCTCATTTTATAAATATCTGTTAGTTAGATTTTATTTAATAATTTTTTACTACCAATGTTGTTTACAAAAAAATCTAATTTTATAAGCTCTAAACAAAAGTTTGTACCGTTTAAACTTTATTTTCACAACTTGCAATATTACTCAGTTTTAACAAGTAAAATATCTTTATTAACAATAAAATAAACAAATTTAATTAACTGATGCAGCAGAATTTTATAGTTTTGAAAAAAGTTGTTTGTGTGAAACACAATTATTTTTGTTTCAATAATTTTCGTTTTGACGGAAAAGTTTTATCTTAGAATTTTTTTTTTATTTTCATTTAAAATAATTATATAACGTTTAAAATAAACACATTATGTGTTTTTTTTTACAATATCCTACATATATTAAGTTTACTAAACTGTTTTAATTTACTATGTGTATTTTCCTTTAGTTTCTCATTTTTTTAGTATGTTTCTTCTACATAAAATTTCAAAAAAAAAAAAGAATTGTTTTAATTTTATCAAAGTATGTGTAAAAAATTCTAATAAAAATTAATCTGCTCATCCAAATTAGTATCAGAAAAGTAATTTTTTGTTATCCTTTGAATTTCTAGTTGAATAAATGCACATGTCGTTAATAAAATAGTTAAAAGAAATATTTGCACAAGAGTTTCCAGAGTGTTAAAAAACATTAATAAAAAATTTCTAAATTAAGTAATTTTTAGTTATGTCTTAACTGCAATTGTTTTTATTACTCTTGGCGCTTAAAAATATAAGCTTATGTTAATTTAAATATATAGCTTGAAAACTTTATCTATAGAAAATAAGTTATTATATAATAAAACAGTAAATTCTTGAATAGGAACGTAATGATTGATATTGATAGTACAAATTGCGACAATGCTTAAACCATGCTGTATATAAGGGGTTAGCAGCGATTTTAGTTTGCGAGCCAGGTGTGAAAAATTAATTTCCGTATATTCTAAAGCGTTTAAGTTGCATTCAAGAAATATACTCAGTTATTCAGCGACAAATAATAATTTTAGGTGACCATTCTTTTTATATCTAATATAAACTAAAAATTTCTTACAACTGTTAATCAAGCTTGTTTTTTTCTCTTTATTTGAACATTCACAATATTTACAATTAGTTTGAAAATTTGGTTTAGCGGGCCAGATTTATAAGCTTGCGGGCCGCAGTTATATCTTTTTCAGGCTGGATCCTGTTTAAGTATTCTATATGTCAGCAGGTCGGTGATTTTCGCTCTGCATTTTTTTTTGTTAAAGCAATAATCTTTGCAAATTAACATATGGAATTATCGCTAAATTGGATTTGTTGGTACTAATACTCTTTTTATTCAACAATAAAAGTATACAATATAATCAAGAAATTGGTGAAAATTTCTTTAGAGAAAAAAATATATTTAAATTAAAGCTGCAAATAACTTAACTCGTAACGTAATGAATCGATCTTTACAAAAAACTGGCAAAAAGATCTAGTATGTTTGATCAGACCTATGTAATTAAATCAACCAATTGTGGTTACTGTTTTGTCTGCATAATTTTAGCTGTTATTAAAATTTAATTTTAGTTTTCTATTTGATGTTTACAAATAAAAGAAAATTGCAGTAGTTATTTATCACTCTTTTGTTTATACAGAGCAGGATCAGCAAAGTTTTATGCGGAACAACCAAATTCACTATAAAAGGCTGTTTGCGGGTCACAGTTGTTTTGAAAAGTTTTAATTTTAAAATGTGTAATAAATACAATAGCGAATAATTAACAAAATAAACATTAACTAGGCAGCAGTTTACTACAAAGAAGGTTTTTTTTCATTATAAATTAGCAAAATTTCTTTTTATTTTCATTTGAAATTTTTTAAGTAAACGGCATTCCAATTGTTTTTGACGGTCATATTTTACCAAATAACTTATTTTTAAACTCAAAAGAAATTATTCAAATTTTATCAACAAACTTTAGTATATTTACTGAAATGGAATAACAAAACAAATAATTTGTAAAAATTTATAAAACTTTTTTATTATAAGAGTTCTAGATTTTAATTAGTTTCTCGATTTGTTTTAAGCTAAAAACTATTTAGTTTAATATCATACCAAACTATTATCAATATGAAGTGAAAGAATTTAAGTTGAACACTGATTTTAGCTTATGTGCAAATATAGTTTATGTATAGGCAATAAAAAATTCAAAAGAGGCTAATAAAAACCTGGTTTTCCTTGAATAATACTATAACTAGTCGGCCGTGTTTATTTCGTTTGTTCTTCTTAATAGTTTACTTTTATAAATTTTATAAACAGCTAATTCTAGGTTACTTTACAAACCAACGGACCTCACGGGTCTTTCTTGTCCATTCATATGGGGGATAATCTAAAGAAAAATTAGCTCCCTTTCTGTTTAATCATCTACAAAGTTTACTTATTAGCTAATAAAATCTTGAAACGAAAAGTTTTCATTACATTATTTTCACTAATGTCATTATAAATTTTACATTTATAAAATAACCCGTTCAGAACATTTATAAGATCTTAAACGAGGTTCCAAGGGGGGAATCTAGAGTTTGCGCCATCTCCTGGTTTCTCCAAACTTTTTTTTTTTTAACATTGTCATCAGACAGTCTTTTGAAATAAAGACAGTCTACAGAGCCGAAACTTGGACTTTTGTATGTCGTGAGAATATTTGAAGTTATCAAAACGTATTATCATACCAATTCGATCATCAGACATAGGTCTCAGTCTACAAAAGGCTTGTGGTCTGATGATCGAGTTGAAATGATCGATCTTTTTGTTACTTTGATTTATGTGTGTAAATTTTAATGTGTACAATTTTCTTAACTGACTAAAAAGTAATAGCTGTTATGGTTTTATTTTTAATCACACAATTTTTATAAGTCAAAATTTTTTTTTGTCACGTTAAATAGTAGTTTTGGTACACAAAAAATGTCTTTATATTCATTCAGCCCAACGATCAATAACACTCATGGCAAGGAAGTAGAAACTAAGCTGCTTCTTTCTGCTCATAATTTCAACTAAGTTCACTCACAAGTCAAGAAAAGACGCAATAGAAAGGGAAATTCCTTACCAGGTTTACCTGAAGCGCCATACGGACTGACTCTTTGTAAAACGAGTTAAAAAACAAAATTTTCGCGTACTTTGTCAATACTGCTCATTTCGTACTTTGTCAATATTATAAAAGATATTTTTTAATGTGCAAATGTTTTTGTTTAGCTATTATTTAGCTTCGTAATATGGTTTGATTGTTAGAATTGTATTGTTATGTTCTAATGTTATGTTTTTGATATTTAGTCCTCAACAAAGAAAAAATAGCAATCCAAACAAAGGTACATACAAATAAAATTCTAACAGCCAAACCGTATTACGAATCACTACTTTCGAATTTTTACCATACTTGTCTTATGTCTTTCATTGTTGTTATTTAAACAAAACAGTTTTTTTGATTTATGTGTGTGAATAGAAAAAAACATAATTTTTATAAAAACTTGCCTCAAAAGTAATAACTGTTTGGTTTTTATTTTTAATCACACAATATTATAAGTTAAAAAAAATCATTTGTTACGTTAAATAATAATTTTAATACAAAAAAATGATTCAAGTTTGATTAGCATCATGATAAACAACAGTAGGAAGAACAAACTAATCTGCTTCTTTTTATTGATATCTTTTGATGTATTTTCACCTTATGATCACTCAGAAGACGGTAAAGGACAAACGAGAAAAGAAAAATCCCTACCAGGTATCTTTGAAGTGCTACATGGGCAGAAGTCTGAGGAAACCGAGTTTAAACACGAAATATTTGGCTTAACTGACAATTACGCGCTGGTATTGAGCGCCGTCTACTGCTTGGCAATTTAAAACTTTTTTGTTGACGTGTCTAAATTCACGGCGGGAAGCATGTATGCCCACAAACAAAACAACGACACTCGCTGAAAACTAGCTTACTCTATGGGGTATTATGAAGGTTACAGGGTCAGGAAACAAACTAAGTGGAAGACCTCGACAGGAAAGTAACGTGATTGGAACTAATCGGCCGTTTTGAACCACTTTGAAATAGATAATCGGTTGGAACTGCAGGAACTCGGGTTAAGATGGTGAACGGAAGAGCGCAGCAAATGAATGTTTTGCAGGGGAAGAAATTATTTTGGTCGATGGTCGCCTCTGTGCACAATTCGTTCAACGACAACAACTACAAAAAAAAATCTGCTGACACAAACTCAAGTTTCGAGTTCCAGAGCTCCTGCAAAGGCGACTCGGTTGCAAGCGGTTGCAAGCAGTCTAAAAATGATCAGTTGGATAACCTGGTACAAAATTTCGTGCGGGGGTTTTAAAATTAAAACTACCGGTAGCATAGCCGTGCGTGGCAGCTAAGTACTCGGCCCACGTAGAGGATATTTATAAAAAGGTAAGAGTAGTTTCTCCAAACTTGTTTATTAAGAAGCGAGGATTATATGCAAAAGTAGGGGACGCTCTTTATCACGCTCCTTATTTCAGCAACAAAAAACATTATATTATAGCTTGCCAAGGCGCCATCCTCCGCAAAAGATGGGTTCCAACTGCAGCGAGTTGCTTTAACAACATTCTTTTGCAGCACACTGAAGTTTAATTTCAGAGAAGTTTAAAGTTTAATTTCCAAGAAGGCACGAAAGATCTTGAACAAAGCCGGGTTGCACCACAGGGATAGCTTGCAGGTGAAATTTCAAATAATTTGTGAATAATTTGCCAACACGAAGACCATCAAAATGACAAGCATGATAAGCACAACATTGCAGTGATATTTCTCCTCGGTAAAGTTGATTACAAAACTGAGATTATCAAACCGTTGACAATGATTACTGGTAGCGATGTGAAAGACTGCAAAGTGTTTAGATGGGAAGATAATTGTGAAACTGAAACTACAGAAGACGAAAACTCTCTGCAAGTAAGCAAAGTAGGTATCTTAGATGATAAAAGGTACAGCTCTCTCATTAAAATCAAAGTATTATGTGACTGCTTTATATACATCATGTTTGTACTGAACAAGAACTTGGAGACCTACAACCAGTGTTGAATCAGGAACTAGTTTAATTTACAAAGATTATATACATGAAGACCATCAATTAACGAAGTCGCATCTTTCAGAGGATACCTCCACACGAAACCGTTCACCAAATTACCGAACTACATTTTTCGAATGCCTGTAAGCCGATGGACCGTCCGAGTTTACAGGAGCTCTGAAACTCGAAACTGGAGTTTGTGGTGGCATTTTTGTCGTTGAACGAGTAGTACAAGTAGTCGACCGCAGACCAAAAGAATGTCTTCTCCTTCAAAACATCCGAAACTACTCTACAAATTAAACTTTTTCTTGCTTCAACACTAATGGTTGGTCTTCCTAGTTCTTGTTCAGTAAAGATATGATAAAAAAAAAGCAATTGCAACTTGGTTTTAACACGGGAGACCTGTACCTTATACCATCTAAAATATCTACGTTCCTTGCTTGCAGAGGATTGTCGTCTTCTGTAGTTTCAGTTTCACTATTATCTTCCCATCAAAACACTTTGCAGCTCAACATTGCGTTGATAACTCTCCGCGGTAAATTTGATTACGAAGCTGAGTTTGTCAAACCGTTGATAATGTTTACTGGTCGCAATGTGAAAGACTGCAAAGTGTTCAGATAAAACGATAAACCGGTTTTTAAAATTGTATTTAATGTACTTTTGTTTAAATTCTAATTTTTGTTCGCTGAGAACTAAATACCGAAAACACTTCAAAAAAATTAATAAGTTAATCAGAAACACTTGCATACTTTGGAAACATACTTTTGTATATTGATAAAATACAAGATGATGAAAAAAACTTGAACCAGTTCAAAAGTTTCTTCATTAATAAAGAAGTCACTTCTCGCAAAAGTTACTTGTGCAAGCGTGACGCCGTGCAAAAGTGGCTTCTAGCAAAAGTGATTAAAATTATTTTTTAAACATGCAACTTCAAATTCACACTACCTTTCATAATTTTTTAAATTTATAAACTGATTATATCAAAGCAAGTTCATTCACTAAATTTATTTTTTTTTAAATGTTTTTTTTTTCTTTTAAGTTTACTAAGATTCAGAGGTGCTTCTACTCTTTAAACTTATTTTAATTAAAGTAGCAAAAATTTCTCTTGTTAAAAATAGTTCATTTTAACAATAATCTTTAGTAAATTATTTGAATAGAAAAGTAAAGTTTTTAAATTTTATGGCTAACCAAGGCTTGTTTGATATTCATTTAAAAACTTAGATTACTTAAAATTTGTTTTTATAAATACATGAATTATTTTATGACACTTTTGCTAAGAACCATTTTTTTATTAAAACCTTTGGTTATTGTTTTGTATTTCTAAGTAATTTTAATTAAATAACAGTAGTTGTTCAAGCTTTTTTATAGTATAGTTATTTAAATAATTTTACAAGCTGAAGATAACTCAGGCTTGATTGATAAACATCAGTCTAATTTTTTGTCAATCAAGTATTCTGTTTTACTTGAAAGAATGGCATCAGTGTAGTATAAACAGTTATTTCAACCAACGTTTATTTCAACTAACATATATTAAACTTTCATTTTGAGCTTTGGTTTTTCAAGCTGGCTGTTTTTTCTCAAAAAATGACAACCCTGCATTAGGACCACCTTAAAAGTACAAGTACTTAACCTTTTAATATAAGTTAAATATGTTGTCCAATGAGTTTACGAATAATTAAAACTTATTAAAATGAAAACGTGTACTACTTTGCCAAATATTTATTTTTTAAGTTTGTATAGTAGTTAACCAAAACAGGATTTTACACTTGTTTTCATATGTTTTACTTTTGTATTTATTTATTTTTTTTTGGTTTTTGTATCTAAAATTTACTTAAACCATGAGGCTTTTCTACTGTCTAGCCTTATTATATCAAGTAGAACTTTTTTTGTTAAATAATAATACTTTTTTAACAACTTTAAATTAAGTAATTTAAATCTAAAATTATTAAATTTATTTACACTTCAGGCTAATTCAGGTTTGTTTAATAGTTTGTTGCGAAACTTAAGTAATTTGGATACTTTTTAAAACATCAGGTCTTATTTAAAAATTATTTTTTTTTATTTGATATTTTTTTACATGTTCTTGTATTTTTTACTTTTTTAATTTAGTCGATATTTTTAACTATTTATAATCATACTTGGTCAGTAGTAATTTTTAAAACTTGTTGATAATACAAATGATTTAATTTTTTTACAAAATGTGAAAAAAAAACAAAGGCTAAGTTAATAAAACTCAGTTTAGTTTTCGTAAATCAATAATTCATTTTGACTCAAATTATAGCAACTCTTTCAAACCATTACAAGACAATTTTAAAAAGAGTTTAAAAATTTCTATATGTAATTAAAACACTTAATCTAGAAGTATAATTGTCTTTTATATTTACTTGCTGTTAACCTTGAAGCCTTATTGTAAAAAATAAATTACTTCAGCCTATAGTAAAATTAAATATGCAATGATTCACAAAAAAAAGTTTTAAATAAAAGGCATTTTTAAACTAGGGTTTACCAAACAATGTCCCTCTCCGACAAGTTTACTTCAAGAACTACCAATGAAAACACCTAAGGCCTTTTTTTTATGCTCTTCTCATCAAATCCAGATCATCTAGTGTAAATATCTTATTATGGCGGCTTTTTCTTTTACAGTTTGTGGCCCCCTAGATTTACTAAACTTTTCCCATAATATCTAGTTTAAGTTTCAGAACTACTATTGAACTACCTAAAACCTGTTTTTTTTTTCTCTTCATCTTAAATACCAGAATATATTGTGTAAATTTTAAATTATGACCTCATGGCTATCTTAAGGACCCTTTGGTCTTTACAGCTCATACCCAACCCTAGATTATGATTTCCCCCTTTGCTGCTTATAGCGGCCTAACTTTCTGTAATGACCCCCAAGAAAGCCACTTGGCTAACGTTAGAAAATTCTGATTTAAACAAATTAAGAAGATGCACTATTTCCTATCTTAAAATTTCAACTTTGTTTCAATAATGTTAAATGGTATCTAAAAGTTGTATAACTACACTTGTTTACTTGCTGAAAGAAAAATGCAGAAAATTTCTTGTTTATTTTTGTATAAAGCATTTATTAGTCAGCTTTATTAAAATAGTGTATCACAGAGTTTTTACCATGTTATATAGTATAGTTCATTTATCAACAAAAAAAGGCTTAAAATATTTTTTCTAAGAATCATGGTATGAAAAAACTATTCATTATGGGTTATTTTATATTTTATTTTTTAAAAGTTTTTATTTATTTAGTTCATTAAAAATAAAAGGCTCCTGTCTCTGTTTTTAAGTTAGTTGGTACATCTTATTTATTTTAAAATAACAAAGTTAAATTGTACTAGCTTTTAACAAAAAAATTTTAAAAATACTCAAGTGTTTAAACATTTATATATAATTTAATCAAACAAGTTTTAGAAAAAAAAGTAATTGGCTGAAATCTGAATAAAAAACTTTAAACAAGTTAAAAGCTTTAAAACAAAATTTAAAAATATAGTTAACTTTATTAATAGATTATAACTTATAGACAAAAAAATTTAAAGTTGAATTTTTAGTTTGGAAAATAAAAATTTAACAATTTAAAATAAAATCTGACTATGAAAAGTTTACTGGTTTTAATATTGACAGTGATTAAATATATTCAAATCAAAAACAATTTAAAATACTCCTGTTAAATGTCAATTTTAAGACAACATTGCAACTTTATTATACTAATGTCGCGGTCAAGTAGATTAAATGAAATAGTCAATTTATTTTTAGTTAAGTTAAAATAACTTGATTAAACGTAAAAATAATATATGCTTAAATATAACCTAATTTTCAATTAGTATATATTATAAATACATAAAATTATTCCTAATTTAAACTTTACAAATAACTATTTTTCATGATTGTTAACTAATAAATACATAGTTAATTTAAAGTAAAACTGTTATACATATGTTCTTTAAAAATTATGCAGAATCTTAAATTTGTAATTAACACAAACATTTTCAGATAAAAATTTTATGGGAATTAGTTAGTAGCTTCTTTATAAAATCAGAGTCTTAAAATATTGTTTTAAGTTTATTATCACATTCTGAAGTATTAATTAAGACTAGTTCCACCTCTTTTTAATTAGTGTACAGCACAAAAGTGAAAGTTATTTCTGCTTGCATTGAATATCTAATCTTTGTTACTGAACATAGTTGTTTAGGTTGTTAATTTTAACATTTTAAATTTAGTAATATAGCACAATAAAATATGTGAAATAAGTTACTTTTTTTGTTAAACAACTATATAATTGAACAGCTAAGATTTTTTTCTTCATTTTGACAGCGTAGCACAGGTTCTTTTTGAGTTGTATGAACAGAGTAGGTGTCCAAAATGAGCGACACTTTTGCATGAAGGTTTAAATATGCACGAGATGCTATTGTACAAAGACACTTTGCACAGTTGAAAATTTTTCAACATTTTTATTTAATTTTAATTAATTATTATTATTGTTACTGTTATCCCTAACCCTTAACCTAAGTCGGTAATGTGTTTTTATTTTTTCATAACTTATTTTTTATGATTCTTTTTATTTTCAAGATTTTTTTATTGAAAAAGTGTTTAAGTTTATTTTTTTAGTCACTGTTACCTCTTACCCTTACTTTCAGTCAGTAATGTGTTTTTATTTTTTCATAACTTATTTTATATGATGCTTTTCATTTTCTAGTTTTTTTATTATAATAATTTATAAGATTTTTTTTTGTCACTGTTACCTCTAACCCTTACTTTTAGTCAGTAATGTATTTATATTTTTTCATAACTTATTTTATATGATTCTTTTCATTTTCTAGTTTTTTTAATTAAAATAATTAATAGATTTTTTTTTGTCACTGTTACCTCTAACCCTTACTTTCAGTCAGTAACTTTTTTTTTTCTTTTATGATTTTAATTAGTTTTTTACTGTTTCTTTTCTCATTTAACTTTTTACCATTACTTTTATCTCTAACCTACTGTTGGGAACACAAAACTTTTAGGGCACACGAAACTCACGAAATTTTTAGATAACACGAAAAAATATTTTAGTCTTATTACTGTATTTATTTAAGTAAAGCAACTTAGTTTAATGTTAAAGTTGAATCTAGCCCTGGTATTTAATTTAGCTTTTAGTTTATTGTCCATTTTACTCTCATTATCTATTTCAGTATTAAATTATGGACATCATTCTTTATATAAATAATGAATTGAAGTCACAACCTAAAGCTGAAAAATCGAAATGTGCAAAGTCCATTGACTTATATGGAAGAAGCTGTCATCCAGCTAATATCATGATTTACCACCAAATTAATAGATTATTGTTTTCTGATTTACTATGAATATTACAAGGTTGCCAGTTTACCTGGAAAAACCTGGAATTTGACAATTTAGGCAAAAAAAAGAAAAAAATTAAATACTAACAACTTTGACATGTTCAGTAGTAGAATTTGATTTGATTTAAAAAATTCATAATATAAATTTAAAAAGTTTGTCGTCATCAAATTAATTTTTTTATATTAAAAAACAAAATTATAAGTTTTACAGTATGTTTTCAATGTTTTTGATGCTTTTTAACACAGTTTCTTACTTTAAACATAACTTTAAACTTAAAACAGACTTGAAAAAGTGTAGTTTTTTAAACCTGGAAGAAATTTGGATAACCTGTAAAAAATTTTTTTAAACGAATAGCAACCCTGATATTAGTAATTTATAGCATTTCGCTTAATGTAAAAAGTTTTGTTTTTTTCATCAACATTATTATTATTACCTACTTTTAAAATTACAAAATTGTTCATATACGGTTGTGCACTTGATAATGATGTTATTAGTTAAGTTATAATTAAAGTTTAAAACTATTTTCTATATTTACAGAAAAAATTAAGAACATTTATTTAATAAAAAATACTTTAATTGAAATAAAAATAATTAAAATATGGTAAAAATTTTCTTCAAATAGATACATGGTAGTAGTAGTGAATAAATTTTAGTAACAATTTTAAGTTTTTAATAATTCAAATTTTACAATTTTTATATTATTATATATCCATAATTGAATAGTGCATACAAACTCTATAAAAATTATAGGGTTTAGTTAATACTTAGTTGCCACATACTGAGGCTAGTTTAAATATTATGAAGGTTTTTTGAAAAAATCAGGCTGGCTCATTATATTCTGGGGTTGTTTTGTAAATCTCAGGCTAATTAGCTATGATTTTAATAGATTTCTAGTTACTTTAATTTATTAGTTTTAAGATTTAAAAACTTAGTTTTTGAAAATTATCTTTAATTTCTACCTGTTTTGTTCTGTTGTTCTAACAAAAAAAAAATTAACTGTTTATTTTCGTGTTTTAATTTGTCTTATAAGTTCTTTTTTCATTTATTTGTATTAATCAGGATGATTAGAGTAATTTGATGTAACTCAGGATAGATTTTTTTACTCTAAACAAAGACTTTTACTCTAAAAAGTTGCAAACCTTTAATAACCAGTTTAAGTATCAGTATCATTTAGAGTTGTCGAACACTCAGCCTAGTTAAACTTTTCTTAAAAATACAGTCTTACTAGGCATTTTTTTCTTGCGAAAGGTAGTCTAGTTCTGGAATTTCTGTTAAATTTCTGAATAAATTATGTCAAACTTTTTTTTGAACAGTATGAATGTTTTAGATTTTACTTTTTTAATCATAATGTTACTTTAAGAATACTGCTACATACTTTTTAGCTTTTGCTCTCTCTTTTATATTTTAAACTTAAGTTGACTCAAACTAGTTTATTGTAAATCTCGCAGAGTGACACACACTTAGAATAACTCAGAACAGTATAAATTTCTTAAAGTTTCAAGGATAGTTTTAAAAAAAAATTGAATTTTATTTCAATGTTTTTTCTTTCGTGGAATGTAACTTCTTTGTTATAGTTTGAATTTCATGTTTTTTTCGTTAAAGTTCCTATTTTTTTAGATATTTTAATTTTTTTTATTTTAAAGTTCATTTATTTCAAATATTTATTAATTATTTTTTTATAAATAACTTAAAACATTTAAGGCTCATGATAGAATTTTGACTCAAAGACTAACAACCCTGATTATACTTGTTACTCAGGCTGATTTTGTTTTAGTTTTAACAAAAGCAAACTTAACAATTATTATTAAACCGCTTACTCGAGGTCTAAGTTTTTTATTTAAAAAATATATAATTGCAGTAATTTCAATAGTTTAATTAAAAGATTTATAGTATGTGACTTTTTAGATGATGTAACTTTATGTTTAACAAAGTTTTTTTGTGTTTTGTTAATATATAATTTTACATACAGTTAAACGATTAGTATTTGTGAAATATTACGTTATTATTTCTGTTTTAGTTAGACTCAAGTAAAATATCAGTTTAACGTTTTAAATTTTTCTTTAGGGTTCTTTAATTGTTTTGCAATACTTAAGCTTTGAAAAACTGTTAATTTATATCCCTTTTAGTGTTTTTTTTATATAATTACAAAAATAAAGGTAGTTAAAAGGTACTTTGATATTCTTATTAAAACTTAAACATAAAAAGATTTTTAAAAATGTTCATGTTAGTTTTCAATTTTATTTCTAAAGCTAAGGCTACATTTTAATTAAAATTATTAACTCTTTTTGTCTTAAAATAAATGTTTCAAATAATCTGTTTCTTATAACTATGATACTTCAGATAGTTAAAAAGGTTGCCACAAATTCAGAATATTCCTGGTTACTTTGTAATTTTTGAAAATCTCAGTATAACACATGATAACTCAAGAAATTTTAAATTTGTTTTCTAAACTCCGGCTGGCTAAGATAGTATTTTTTTTTATCTCAAAGTTTTGAGATTTGAGGTCAGTTTTTTCTACCTTTAAAGTGAGATATAGTTGATTTAGTTTCAATATTTTTTACTTTGTGGTAATTTTTGTTGAAGAGCTTCATTTATCTTGGCTTTGAAAAAGTTAAAAATCCTGTATGACTGCAGTTTAGTTCAAAATCATTCAAGACAGGTTTTAATCATACAGATCAGCTTTGACTAAAAAAGATTACAACCTTGTCAAACATTATTAACAATATTTACTTTCAATCTTTGACTTAATAATTTAAAACAAATTCTTTGGTGTTAGTATAACTAGGTTTATTTTTATTTCAAATTATTAATAGTAATTTTAACTGATCTAACTTCTTTTATTAAACTAAGCTAAAATCAAAAGTTAACACAATATAAAGTATTAAATGTTTACCGTAAAATATTTGATTTACTATATAATACCAATCTTAATAGTCAGCAAAATTATTGGTATTTTTTGATATTGATTAAACTAGAGTATAAATCATAAATGACATTTAGCAGTTTAAAAAACAGAGTTTTCATACACTTAAACTACTCGGAATAACTTTAATGCTATTTTAAAAGTTTGGAGACTTAGGCCTGGAATTTATTTTGAAAAACTTATGCTGACACATGCTTGATTAATTATTTATTGAAAAATTCAGACTAGATTGATATTTTTCTGAATGTTTGACTATTTTTTATATTGATTATTTTTTAATTAATTGATGATAGATTCATTTAAGCTTTGTTAATTTGTTATTAAGTTTTTAGCAAACATAAATATATTTATTCTTATTTAGATTAGCTTAAAGAATTACAAACTGGTTTTTGGTCAATTAATATTGTTTTTATACAAACTCAAAACTAAATTACTAAGCCATGCTAAAATCTTAAAATACAGTACTTATTTGTAACTAACTTCATAAGACAATATGGTTAAAATTTAAGTTTTTAGTTTTTAACCAAAAAGAAGTGACAATCAGTTACAACCCGGAATTTTCTTGAAATGCAGAAATTCAGCCTATGAAAGAAAAAAATTCAGCATCAAATGTACAGAGATAAAAAGATATACATTATTTTGAATTTAGCTGTTTTTAATTCGTTTTTTTTTGTTCTCATTTTTCTATTTGTTTAACATCATTTGTAATAAGATAATACTCACAAAGTAAAAGATAAAGAATTAGTTTAAGTATGTATTTAATATTAATAAACTTTTTTTAGAATACTGTACTGTGGATTTTGTAGTGATTGCGGATATGTGCTCAATTAATAAGTATGTAAGACAAAGCCAAATAACTAAAATATCACTGTGAAAATAAGGTAAACCTAATAAAAAGGTTCATTAAAACTAAGATGTAACATTAAATTTCAGCTTGTGTTATCAAAAGGTTTTCATGTAAATATAAACTTAGTAATGATATATTAGCTCCGCAAGTGGGTTCTATGAAAACATATCTCATTAACATAAAGCTTCAAAAATATTTTTTTTTTAAAGAAATATACTAATAAAAGTGTTTACGTAGTCTTACCATTAGCGGCGCTTTTTAAAATAGTAAATTAGGGACCAAATTTATGTTTTGCAGTTTTGTGTACACAGATTCTAATTACCTTGAAGATCACTGGCTTAATGTATATTTTTATCACTAGCTAAGTACATTTTAAATATTTATTCTGATCAAATTTTTATAGTAAAATAAGAAAAACAAAAATTATTAAAAACTTCTTTGCACAATAAAATACATTTTATGCATACTAGTATTACAACCATCTTGCAAAGCATTTTACTATTAAACACCTATAAAAATAAGCAGATTCTAAATTGTTTTTAAAAAACTAGGCAT
Organism: Thalia democratica; assembly: GCF_965202585.1. Taxonomy (NCBI): domain Eukaryota; kingdom Metazoa; phylum Chordata; class Thaliacea; order Salpida; family Salpidae; genus Thalia; species Thalia democratica. Next base: position 18,326,283 of record NC_139169.1, read on the forward strand.
TTTTACGTTACTTCAAAGAAAAGTACAGCTTTGTGCTATGAGGCAAACTAGACTAGACTTAAGGTTTTGACTTAAACAATGATAATGAGAGTTTTGTTATAAAATTTAACAAAATTGATTTTTTTTATATTTTTTAAATAAAATCGTCAAAATTTTCATACGTTTCTTCTATTTTAGTATTATTATAACTTAAAAAGTAAACTTGAAAGTATTTAATAATCATTTTAAACAGATTTTAAAGATTTAATATATTAAAATTTATAATGGAACACGAATGTTGTATATGCCTGGATAGGTTATTCAAAGTAGACACAGAAGTATCTGTCACACCGTGTGGTCATACCTTTCACAAAGGCTGCATATCAAACGTAATAAAAGGTGAGAATAAAAATTGTCCCATATGTAGAGAAGAATTACAGGAAGAAGAAATAATTAAAGTTCACTTAAATGTGAATAAAGAACTTGACTACAGTGATTGTTCAAATGAAACTTTGAGCTTCTTTGATAAAGTTGTTGAGTATGAAGCAAACAAAAGGATGACCATGGTAAAAATCATTAAGAAATTGGATAAAGAAAATACCCGTCTAAAGGAAACTTACAAAACCAACTGTAAAGGCTACAGTTTGTGTAAAGTGTTCTTGAGAGGTTTCCAGCAAGAAATTAAAAACTTGAATGAAAAAATCAGAAAGCTAAAACTAACAAAGGTTGAGTTAATTGCTGAGATAACAAGGTTGTTTAATGAAAAAGAAGAAACTATTGAAGAGGAAAACCAAGATGTTAATGAAAATGAAATTGATGTGAATATTTGTGAAGATGCTTTCAACAATATTGAAGCAGTAATTAGTAAAGGTTTGTTTACTTTCTATTGTTTAAATAATTGGATTGTTTATGTTGAACTTATAGTTTTAGCTAGAATCAGGATCCAGACAGATCTTCAATTCATAAAAAAGTCGAGATGAATAAGTTTGAAAGTTTAAAAATTTTCAAATCTTTATAAAAGATATTATCATTCAATCAAATGCAAAGAACGACTGATAATACAATAGCTAAAAAAAATATAAAACGCTTAAAATCTACAGTTTCAACCACTTTTACTAATAAAATTGACAATTTTGTTATCATTATCTTATTTTTGTAAATCTTTAAAAGCTAATTAAGGAAATTAAAAATAAACTTACTCGCTTAACCCTAAATGTATCATTAATATATTTTTTTTATGTCTTATATATGTTATTATAAATGATTGTTAAAGTATATTTTTACAATAATTTAACTAGAATTTTATACTTTAAATACTCATTTAACCGAAATTTAGCCTAAGTTTCATTAAAAAATCTAAACTGTTCTTAACCGTTAGCAATTTAATTAAACAACTTCTGAAAACATACGATTATAAATTTAAAATTCAAATTCTATTTTAACTAGTGTATCCTGTAGATCAATATTTTTGTTTTAAACTTTTATAAAAGTTTAAATTTCTGATTGTGTCAATCAGAAATAATTCTCAACATAGAATTCTTAAATTATTTTTAATGTATTTATTATATCTTTAAAATCGAAATTTTTTGAAGGGATTGGCACTGAAAAAGTAAATGAAGTTTTTAGTGGAAATAAGAAAGCTTTAGATTACAACATAAATATATGTTTAAATAAAAATCTACTTCATGAAGGGCTTTTAAATAAAGTTGAAAACAATATGAAAGAACTACACGTAATCAATGAAAAAATGAGTGATTTAATATTGATGAAATCTGTCGAACTAGAAGTTGAAAACAAGGCGTTGCAAGAAAACAACAAAGAAATAACTAAATACCTTGAAATTTTGGAAAATTCGCTCAGACAGGCTCAGAACAAAGCGGAGTGCTTGATAAAAGATTAAGAAAATTTAAAGTCCAAAAACAATGATCTATTGGCTGATCTAAAAACAACAAAACGGATAAAAAGTAATATTAAAAGTTTATCAAGAAATGCAAGCAAAAAGGAAAATGATAACATTAATGATGTTCAAAGAACAAACTGCTATTTAATTAAAGGTATTTTTTTTTTATTACTACACGTTTTACAACTTTATATTACTTTACTTATATATTGTATACGTAGTTATTTTAAAGCAATTTAAAGCTTTAATCATAAAACCAAATCTCTCAGTTGACGCAGATTTCGTTTTCATTGCAAAAAGATTCTGCTTAATATTTTACTAATTTATAGTTTATTTTACGACAAATCAAACCCTGCACTGATTACTATTGCCGACGTTTTCTTTTTATTGTAATAACGTTATAAAGACTTGCTTAACTGTTGTGTACTTATTTTTATTTTCTAGGTGCAGAAAACAATGAAGTTAAGAATTATATATATATTAGCGGAGGAAAATCAGATGAGACAACTCACGAAAACTGTGTTTTGAAAATGGACACAAACATTGGTAAATGGAATCATTTTAAAACTATGGGTACACGTAGAAGTGAACATCAATCCTTAATAAAAGGAGATCAATTGTATTTGATAGGCGGATATAATGGATCAGATTACGTTGATTCAGTTGAAAATGAGACCATATCTCTTAACGAGGAGTTAGCTACTAAAACGTTTCCTTTCATGCACAACAAACGGCTAAGCTTTGGAATGTGTTCTTTTGCAGAATGTGTTTTTGTCGGCGGAGGGTATCGAGAAGAAAGCGAAACCTTAGACAAATGCGAAGTCTACAGTTTTGAAACTTGTGAATGGACTGAAGTTTCAAGTATGAACACTAAAAGATGCGAATTCACTTTGACTTATTTTCAAGGAAAAATCTGGGCTATTGGCGGTTTTAATGACACAGACACATGGCTGGACACTTTAGAAACATTCGATATTATACAAAACAAATGGACAACAAGCAATTTGAGACTCCTAACTGAACGATGTGGACATAGCACTGTTGCTTACGACAAAAAACTCTTAGTTATTGGTGGCGTTAAAAGAGAGCGTATTTTGTCGTCGGTTGAAGTTTATTCAAGCGAAACCAATCAGTTTAGTTTTGTTGCTTCAATGAATATTCCACGATGTAATTTCGGATGCTGCGTTGTAAATTCAAGTTTGTATGTGATTGGAGGTAGTTTAGATTACGACACTCTAACAGATGAAGTTGAGATATACGACATTGAAAAAGATGAATGGAGAAGAGGTCCGAGTTTGCCTTTAAAACTGGCTGAACTTGCTTGCTCAAACATTTAATGACCAGTTCTCATTTTACAACTCTGTAATTTTTTTTTGCTCGGAAACTTTATAATTTCTGCTTTTATTATAAGAATCTGCTAGTTATATGTTATCTAATAATATTTTTAGTTCCATGTTGTTAATAAAAAAGTTTAAATTTTTCTAGCCTTAAACAAAAGCTTGTACAGTTTTAACAAGTTTAATATCTTTGTTAACTATATACAAACTTAAGTGATTGACTAAACAATATTTTTCTTGTTTTCAATAAAGTTGTTAGTGTAAAACTCAACTAATTTTGTTTTAATAGGCTTTATCTATAAAAAAAACTTTTATCAAAAAAAAAAATATTTTTAATAAAATATAAATTTAATAGTTAAAATGAACACCTTAAATTTTATTTTATTACTATATCCTACACATATTGTTTTAATTTACTATGTGTATTTTCCTTTACTTTCTTTTTTTTTTGTTTCGTTTGTTTTTTCTATATAAAATTGAAAAAAATTACTTTTTTAATTGTATCTAAGTGTGTGTAAATAATCCTAATAAAAAATAAACTAGCCATCGAATTTACTATAAGAAAAGTAATTTTTTATAGTCCTTCAAATTCAAACCTGAAAAAATGCCCATATTATTATAAAAATAGTATAAAGAAATAATAGCACCAGAGTTTCTAGAGTGTTAAAATAGATTAATTAAACATTTCTAAAATAATTATTTTTTAGTTGTGTCTTAACGTCAATTGTTTCTATTACTCTTGGCGCTTAGAAATATAAGCTTTTGTAAAACTCTAGTGTATGGTTTAGTATAATTAACTTTTCATTTAGTAGTAAACATTTTTTTGTTAATTTTAGTATATAGCTTGCTATTCAAGAATTTACTTTTTTTATATTAAAATAACTTTTTTTCTATAGATTAAGTTTTTATTTTTTTCTTAATTTTAATATACATCTTTAAAACTTGATCTATAGAAAGTAAGTTAATTTAAATAAATAAGTAACTTCTTGAAAAGGAACGTAATAATTGATATTAATAGTACAAATTGCGACAATGTTAAAACTATGCTGTATATAAGGGATAGGCAACGATTTTAGTCGGCGAGCCAGGTGTGAAAAAATTAATTTGTGTATATTCTAAAGCTTTTAAGTTGCATTCACAAAAATTACTTAATTGTTCTGCAACAAATTATAATTTTAGGTGACCATTCCTTTTATATTTAACATAAACTTTAAATTTCTTACAAATTTTACTTAAGCTTGTTTTTTTATCTTTATTCAAACTTTTATAATTTTAACAATAAGTTTCAAAGTTTAGTTAGCAGGCCAGGTTTAAATGCTTGCAGGTTATATTTCTTTCAAGCTAGACCCTGTTTAAATATTCTTTATGTTGGCGGGTTGCTAATTTTTACTCTGCATTACATTAGCTATAGCCATCATTGTTGCAAACTTATACTAGAAATTATCCCTAAATTGGTTTTATTTATATTAATATTCTTTTTATTCAACAATAAAAATATACCATAAAATCAAGAAACTAGTGAAAATCACTTTAGAGAAAATAAATTATTTAAACTAAAGTTACAAATAACTTAATTCGTAACGTAATGAATCTAATCATACAAAAAAACTGGCAATTAGATCCAGTATGTTTGATAAGAACTTTTCAATTTAATTAACCAATGGCGGTTACTGTTTTGTCTGCATATTTTTAGCTGTTATTAGAATTTAATTATATTTTTCTATTTGATGTTTACAAGTAAAAAGACAAGTGCAGTAGTTATTTATCACTCTCTTGTCTATACAGAGCAGGGTCGTCGATATCTTATGAGGAACAACCAAATTCACTATAAAAGACTATTATCGGGCCACGATGTTTTGAAAAGTTTTAATTTTAAAATAAGTAATAAATAAAATAACGAATAATTCATTAAAAAAATATTAATTAGGCAGCATTTTAGTGACAAGAAATTTTTTTTTAGATTAGCACCAATTTATTTTTTTTTTTCATTCGAATTTTTTTAAGTAAACGGCATGCCAATTGTTTTTGAAGTTTATATTTTACCAAACAATTTATGTTTAAACTCAAAACAAATTATTCAAACTTTATCAACAAACTTTAGTATAATTACTGAAATTAAATAACAAATACAAATAACTTGTAGAAATTAATAAAACTTTTTTTACTATAAAAGTTCTAGATTTTAGTTTGTTTCACGATTTGTTTTAAAATAAAAAAAATAATTAGTTTAAAATCATACCAAACTACTATCAATATAAATTGAAAAAATTTAAGTTGAACAATGATTTTAGCTTCTGTGCAAATATAGTTTATGCGTAGGCAATGATAAATTCAAAAGAGGCCAATAAAAACAATTTTTTCCTTCAATAATACTATAACTAGTCGGCCGTGTTTATTTCGTTTGTTCTTCTTAATAGTCTACTTTTATAAACTTTATAAAAAGTTAACTCTAAGTTAACTTTACAAACCAACGGGCCTCACGAGTCTTTCTCGTCCATTCATATGTGGCGTGAGATAAAGAAAAATTAGCTCCCTGTCTGTCCTAAACCTTCACGAAGTTTACTTTATATGCTGATAAAATCTTGAAACGAAATTTTTCATTACATTATTTTCACTAATGTCATTATAAATTTTAGATTTATACAATTACCCGTTCAGAGCATTTGTGTGTTCTTACACGAGGTTCCAAGGGGGGGGAATCTAGAGTTTGCGCCATCTCCTGGTTTCTCCAATTATTTTTTTGAAAACATTGTCATCAGACAGTCTTTTGAAATAAAGACAGTCTACAGAGCCGAAGCTTGGACTTTTGTATGTCGTGAGACTAGCTCAAGTTATCAAAAAGTAATATCATACCAATTCGATCATCAGACATAGGTCTTAGTCTACTAAAGGCTTGTGGCCTGATGATCGAAATAAATGACCAATCTTTTTGTTACTTTGATTTATGTGTGTAAGTTTTAACGTGTACAATTTTCTTAACTGACTAAAAAGTAATAACTGTTATGGTTTCATTTTTAATCACACAATTTTTATAAGTTTAAACAATTTTTTGTCACGTCAAATAGTAATTTTAGTTCAAGAAATGTCTAAAAATTCATTTAGCCCAACGATCAATAACACTCATGGCAAGGAAGTAGAAACTAAGCTGCTTCTTTCTGCTAATAATTTCAATTAAGTTCACTCACAAGTCAAGAAAAGACGCAATAGAAAGGGAAATTCCTTACCAGGTTTACCTGAAGCGCCACACGGACAGACTCTTTGGAAAACAAAATAAAAAGCAAAATTTTCGCGTACTTTGTCAATACTACTCAATCCGTATTTTGTCAATATTAGGAAATATATTTCTAAATGTGCAAATGTTTCTGCTTAGCTATTATTTAATTTCGTAACATGGTTTGGTTGTTAGAATTGTATTGTTATGTACTTTGTTTTAGGTGTTTTTGATATTTAGTTCTCAGCAAAGAAAAATTAGAAATCCGAACAAAAGTACACACATATACAGTTTTTGCAGCCAAACCGTATTACGAATAGTGATGTACCGGACTCACTATCCGGGTCCGGGTCCGGCTTGATATTGCCATTTTTGTCTGATATCCGGATCCGGCCGGATTCTAATTTAAAAAAAATGTCCGGATCTAGTTAGTAAAAAAGAGCATACTGAAAAGTATTTTTTCTAAATCAAGCCCTACATAAATTAATAAGAGTCATTTTCGTCAGTTAAAACTAAACACCTACCGTGATTGGCTCATTTTGTACACGTGACTAATTTACATTTGTTTACATTTAAATTATGAAATAAACATTTCAGAAATACAACTTTTTACATATGTTGTGAAATTGAAAACTTTGGAATGAATACTTGCATTATTTATTGTTTAAAGTAGAGCTCAGAGAATATTTAGAGTTAATTCGGTTGAATGTACGAGTCAATAAAAATCATATGACGAAATGTTTCAAACTAAATACTGATGCAACAAAACATCAGAACATGACAGGCAGTTTATATGTAAGCAGTCAGTTAGTTTGGTGTGCAGCTTGAAGCAACAAAATATCTTGAAATTTTTTGTGAATGGTTATTGTAAGTAGTGTTTTGTTTTGAAAGTGAATATTTCAACTGGTGTTTAATTGTTTAAATATTTAAGACAGGTTTATAGTTAAATAGTTTTTTAAAAGTTTTACAGTTTCCTGTTTACTAAAAGTTTTATTTAATTTTTAGTTTGTTGTTTTAAGTCTTTTGATATAGATTTAAAGAGCTTCCAGTTTTTAAAGTGTTACCAAAGTAATTAATAATTTTGTATATGCTAGTATTTCTTGTTGTGTTTTATATAAAAGATTCATCACTCAAAACTGTCGTGTCTGATTATAATAAATAGTCTCAGTTAGAATTTAGTATTTGTTAGATATTAATTAAATAAGGTAGGATTTAAATATGATGGGTAGTACTAATAAGTTAAGTGTACCACAATCAGTCCACAACTTTACAACCAAATTGTCAACCTTTGCTAGCTGTTCTACTGATTATAAGATTAAAGTAATTTTTTCAGTTTTTAAAATATCATTCTGACTCAGGCTTGTTTATACTCACTCTAGATAGTTTTAATGACGTAAACAGTGGCAACCCTGCTAGTTTGAATTTTTTTGGGAATTTTAGAAAATCTTAGACTGCCTCATGCTAGTTTAGTTTTTTATTAAAACTCAGGCTAGTTTTCTTTTAGATTTTGAACGAGTTTGAGCTGATCCAGTTTTCAATATTTTGTAATTTTCTAGTGTATTTTGTTCAGAACTTGATTTCAGATTTTTAATTGTAAATAACACCTAAATTTGTAAACTTTGTGACTAGCTGTTCTACTTATTATTTGATTAAAGTTCTTTTTTTTCAGTTTTTAAAAACCTCATTCTGACTCAGGCTAGTTTATACTAGTGATGTACCGGACTCACTATCCGAGTCCGGCCGGATTCTAATTTGAAAAAAAATTCCGGATCCGGGTCCGGTACATCACTAATTACGAATCACTACTTTAAAAATTTTACTATACTTGTCTTATGTCTTACATTGTTGTTACTAAAACAAAACAGTTTTTTTGATATATGTTTGTAAATAGAAAAGTGTACAATATTTTAAAAACTTGCCTTATAAGTAATAGCTTTTATTTTTTTTATTTTTAATCACACTATTTTTATAAGTTAAAAACAAATCGTTTGTTACGTCAAATAATAATTTAGAAATAAAAAATAACTAAAAATTTGTTTAGCATCATGATTAACAAGAGTTGGAAGTACAAACTAATCTGCTTCTTTATTTTTATATTTTTTAATATATTTTCAGCTTTTGTTCACTCAGAAGTCGGGAAAAGGACGCACGAGAAAAGGAAACTTCCTACCAGGAGCGCCACACGTACCTGAAGCGCCACACGGGCAGAAGTCTGTGGAAACCGAGGTTCAGACACGAAATATTTGGCTTAACTGACAATTACGCGCTGGTATTGAGCGCCGTCTACTGTTTGGCAATTGAAAACGTTTTCGTGGACGTGTACAAGATCACAGCGGGAAGCATGTATTCCAAAAAACAAAACAACGACACTCGGTTTTTACGAAGTTACAGGGACAGAAAACAAATTAGGTGGAAGACCTCGACAGGGAAATAGCGTGATTGGAACTAGTCGGCCGTTTTGAACCACTTTGAAGGTGATAATCGGTTGGTACTGCAGGACTTCGGGTTGAGATGTGAACGGAATAGTGCAGCAAGTGAATGCTTTGCAGGGGAAGAAATTATTTTGGTCGATGGTCGCCTCTGTGCACAACTCGTTTAACTACGACAACTACAAAATTTTTTTTTGCCGACACAAACTCTATTTTCGAATTCCAGAGCTCCTTCAAAGGCGACTCGGGCGGTCCGGTGGCTCGCAGGCAGTCGAAAAGTGTCCAGTTCGATAATATGGTGCACAATTTCATGAGGAGGTTTTAAATTTAAAACTATCGGTAGCATTGGACAGCCGTGCGTGGCAGCTAAGCCGTCGGCCCACGTAGAACAGATTGATGAAAAGGTGAGAACAGTTTCTCTAAACTTGATTATTAAGCATAAAGGATCGACGCGAGAGTGGAGGACGCTTTTTATCACGCTCCTTATTTCAGCAAAGTACAGGAACAAAAAAGATTATAATGTTGTTTATGATGTATTATAGCTTGCAAAGGCGCCATCATCGGCAAAAGATTGGTTTCAACCGCAGTGAGTTACTTTAACAACTATTTTGCCAAAATAAAGACTATCAAAAGCTCAATGAAAAGTTTGATAAGCACAACATTGCGTTGTTGTTTCTCCGCGATCAAGTTGATTACGGAGTTAAGTTTGTCGAGTCGTTGAGAATGATTGTTGGTCACAATGAGAAAGACTGCGAAGTGTTTTTATGGGAAGGTAATGATGACACTGATATCATAGAGTACGAGAATCCTCTGCAAGTAAGCAAAGTAGGTATTTAGATGATAAAGGTGCAGAACTCTAATTCTAAACCAAAGTGCTCTGCAGTTGCTTTATGATCATCATGTTTGTACTGAACAAGAACTTGGGCCACCTACCATCAGTGTTGAAGCAGAAACTAGTTTAATTTACAAAGATTACCTACATACAATAGAATTTACGGAGTCGCATTTTTCAGTGGATACCTCCATACGAAACAACCCCTTTAACCAAATTATCGACCAAAGTTTGTTATATTAAATTATCGAACTGGACACTTTTCGACTGCCTGCAAGCCACCGGACTGCCCGAGACGCCTTTGCAGGAGCTCTGCAACTCGAAAGAGTTTGTGTCGGCAGAAAAAAAATTTCGTAATTGTCGTAGTTGAACGTGTCAAACACACAAGCATTATCGTAGATCACACACATGTGTTCTCTTACAAAACATCCGACTTCACTTGCTGCTTTGTTCACAATTCCTAGACCGAAGTTCTGCAGTTCCAACCGATTATCACTTTCAAAAAGGCTCAAAACCGTTGGTTGGATCCAACCACGCTATTTCCCTGTCGAGGTAGAGCTCAAATCGGATCTGTCTTCCACCCACATTTTTTTCTGATCCATGTGACCTTCGTAAAAACTCCTTGTAGTAGGTTTCCTTTTCTTCCATTCTCGTGCGTCGCGTCTTTTCTTGATTTCTGAGTGAATATAAATAAAAAATATAAACAGAAAGAAGCAGATTAGTTTGTACTTCCAACTGCTGTAAATCATGATGCTAAACAAATTTTTAGTATTATTTTATACCAAAATTATTATTTGAGGTAACAAAAATTGTTTTAAATCTATTAAAACTGTGTGATGAAAAATGAAAACATAACAGCTATTACTTTTGTTGTAGATGTTTATAAAAGTTGTACACATTACAATTTAGACACATAAAACAAAGAAAGTAGTTGTGTTTAATATACAACAATGTAAAACATAACACAACTGTTTTAAAATTTTTAAAGTAGTGATTCGTAATATGGTTTGGTTCTTAGAATTGTATTTAATGTACTTTTGTTTAGATTTCTAATTTTTGTTCGCTAAGGACTAAATATCGAAAACACTTCAAAAGAATAATCAGAAACATTTGCATACTTTGAAACATATTTTTGTATATTGACATAGTACAAGATAGTAAAAAAAAATATGTTGACGTACTAAGACGATTTAGAAACTAACAAAATATTATTTTATTACAGTAAGATTATAACAAATCAAAATAAAATACATTCTTATGAGTGTTTTAATCAATGCTAGTTTGAGACTAAAAAAGTTATTTACATTTAAAAAGAAACTTTTTTGTGTAGTTAAAACCAAATGAAATTAATATTAATTAAAACAAAAGCTGCAGCCGGCAATAGTTTTAATAACAGAAGTTTAGCACTTGAGGACCGGTTTATTTACGACCTCTGATCTAAACAAATTTATAAATGTTATCCTTTATTGGTCAAACTCAGACTCATACTCAGAGTACTCCGGAATAGTTTTATTTTTTTTATCAGGCATTATTTCATTACTTTATTTTCCTTGATTTTAATGTTTTTAAAGTGCCTTTTGAAATATTTCGGTTTTAGACAAATATAAACTGATAAATAATAGTTTTTAAGTTTTTGGCTTATGCTATTTCATATTGAATTATATTATATTTTTAATTTTAGACTAACTCAGGCTAGAAATATAGCTCAGCCCAGTTTTTATCATTCAGGCTGGCTGTTTTGTCATCAAGAATGTCATCCATTTATTGGAAGCCCCTTTAAATTTGAGATGGGTTAAACATGAACGAAAATACTTTTGAACAATGTTAAAATATGCACAAAGAGTCAATTTTTAGGGGGTAAAAAAATAATAAATCGACCAAAGGTAAAAGTTACACTTATGGGTAACAGTTTAAGTTTTAGAAAAATAAATTATATAAATAAAATTTAACAAAAAGGAAGACCAAGTTAAAGGGTTTGGGGTAACAGTAACAGTAAAAAAAATAAGTTTAAATTAATATTTACAAGAAAAATTTAACCACCCTAGGGTAAATGTTAGGGGTAACAGTAATTGTATATAATAATAATTAAAAAAAAATTTAACCAGTTCAAAAGTTTCTTCATTAATGAAAAAGTCACTTCTCGCAAAAGTTACTTGTGCAAGCGTGAGGCCGTGCAAAAGTTGCTTCTAGCAAAAATGCTAACAATTATTTTTTAAACATTCAACTTTAAATTTGCACTACCTTTCATAACTTTTCAAATTTATAAACTAATTATATCAAAGCAAGTTCTTTCACTTAATTTATTTTTTAAAAGTTTTTTTTTTTCTTTTAAGTTTACTAAGATCCAGAGGTGCTTTTACTCTTTAAACTTATTTTTAAAAAAAGTAGCTAAAATTTCTCCTGTTAAAAATAGTGAATTTTAAATAATAATTTTTAGTAAACTATTTGAATAGAAAATTAAAGTTTTTTAAATCTTATCGCTAACTAAGGCTTGTTTGATATTTATTTCAAAACTTAGATTACTTAAAATATGTTTTTATAAAGACATGAATTATTTTATGACACTTTTGCTAAGAACTATGTTTTTATTAAAACCTTTGGTTATTGTTTTGTTTTTATAAGTAATTTTAGTTAAATAATAGTAGTTTTTAAAGCTTTTTTACAGTATAGTTATTTAAATTATTTTACAAGCTGAAGTACTCAGACTTGATAGATAAACATCAGTCTAATTTTTTGTCAATCAAGTATTCTGTTTTACTTGAAAGAATGGCAACAGTGTAGTATAAACAGTTATTTCAACCAACATATAACAAACTTTCATTTTAAGCTTTGGTTTTTCAAACTGGCTGTTTTTTCTCAAAAAATGGCAACCCTGTATTAGGACCACCTTAAAAGTACATGTACTTAACCTTTTATTCTAAGTTAACTATGTTATTGCAATGAGTTTATAAATCATTAAAATGAAAACGTGTACTACTTTGCCAAATATTTATTTTTTAAGTTTGTATAGTAGTTAACTAAAACAGGTTTTTACACTTGTTTTCACATGTTTTACTTTTGTACTTATTTATTTTTTTGTTTTTGTTTCTAAAGTTTACTTAAACCATGAGGCTTTTCTACTGTCTAGCCTTATTATATCAAGTATAACTTTTTTGTTAAATATTATTATTTTTTATAACAACTATAAATTAACTAATAAAAATCTAAAATTGTTAAATTTATTTACACTTCAGGCTAATTCAGGTTTGTTTAATAGTTTGTTGCAAAACTTAAGTAATTTGGATACTTTTTTAAACATCAGGTTTTATTTTATAATTTATTTTTCTTATTTGAACTTTTTTTTACATGTTCTTGTATTTTTTACTTTTATAAAATAGTCACTATTTTTAACTTTTTAGTAATCATACTTGGTCAGTAGAAATTTTCTAAACTTTTTGATAATACAGATGTTTTAATTATTTTACAAAATGGAAAAAAAAACTAAGACTAAGTTAATAAAACTCAGTTTAGTTTTCGTAAATCAATAATTCATTTTGACTCAAATGTTAGCAACTCTGTGGTAGGCAACTCTTTTAAACAATAACAAGACAATTTTAAAAAGAGTTTATAAATATTTATTAGTAAATAAAACACTTAATCTAGAAGTAAAATTTCTTTTTATATTTAAAATTTATATCTAAAAGTTGTATAACTACACTTGTTTATTTGTTAAAAGAAAAATGCAAAAAAAATTCTCGTTTATTTTTGTATAAAGCATTTATTAGTCTGCCATATTAAAATAGTATATCACAGGGTTTTTACCATTTTATATATAGTTCATTTAACAACCAAAACAAAGCTCAAAGTATTTTTTAGGACCTGAAGTATGAAAAACTATTTTATTATCGATAATTTTATATATTTTTTTTTGCAAGATTTTATTTATTTAATTCAATAAAAATAAAAGGCTTCTGTCTCTGTTTTTAGGTTTAATAGCACATCTTATTTATTTTAAAAAATAAAGTTCACATGTTCTAGTTTTTAACAAAAAACTTTAAAAAATACTTAAGTGTCTACGAAAGTGTTTAAACATTTATATATAATTTAATCAAACAAGTTTTACAAAAAAATAGTTATTGGCTGAAATCTAAATAAAATCTTTAAACAAGTTAAAAGCTTTAAAACAAAATTTAAAAACATACTTATCTTTATTAGTAGATTATAACTTATAGACAAAAAAATTAAAACTTGAATTTTTAGTTTGGAAAATAATAATTTAACAATTTAAAATAAAATGTGACTATGAAAAGTTTACTGGCTTTAGTATTGATAGTGATTAAATATATTCAAAATCAAAAACAATTTAAAATAATCCTGTTAAATGTCAATTTTAAGACAACTTTATTATACTAATATCGCGGTCAAGTAAATTAAATGAAATAGTCAATTTTTTTTAGTTAAGTTAAAAAAACTTGATTAAACCTAAAAATAATATATGCTTAGATATAACCTAATTTTCAATTAGTATATATTATAAATACATACAGTTCTTCCTAATTAAAACTTCACAATTAATTATTTTTCATGATTGTTAACTAATAAATACATAGTTAATTTAAAGTAAAACTGTTATACCAATGTTCTTTAAAAATTATGCAGAATCTTAAATTTGTAATTAACACAAACATTTTCAGATGTAAATTTTATGGGAATTAGTTAGTAGCTTCCTTATAAAATCAGGATCATAAAATATTGTTTTAAGTTTATTATCACATTCTGAAGTATTAATTAAGACTATTTCCACCTTTTTCTAATCAGTGAACAGCACAAAAGTGAAAGTTATTTCTGCTTGCATTGAAAATCTATTCTTTGTTACTGAACATAGTTGTTTACATTGTTAATTTTAGCATTTAGAATTTAGTAATATAGCACAATTAAATATGTGAAATAAGTTACCTTTTTTTGTTAAACAACTATATAATTGAACAGCTAAGATTTCATTTTTCATTTTGACAGCGTAGCACAGGTTCTTTTTGAGTTGTATGAACAGAGTAGGTGTCCAAAATGAGGGACACTTATGCATGAATGTTTAAATATGCATGAAGACGCTATTGTACAAAGACACTTTGCACGGTTGAAAATCTTTCAAGTTTTTTTTATTTAATCATTATTATTTTTACGGTTATTCCTAACCCTTAACCTAAGTCGGTAATGTGTTTTTATTATTTCATTACTTATTTTATAGGGAACGGGTCTAAATTGCACGAAGACAAAATTGCACGAGGTTACTAAATTGCACGTGGGGACTAAATTACACGAGAACAAAGTTGCACGAGTGTAAAAAATTGCAAAAAGATACTTTTGCACGAAGACTAGTTTGCACGCGGGCACAAAACTGCACGAGGGGACAAAATTGCACGAAGACTATTTTGCACGGAAGCTCAATTTTGCACGAGTTACAATTTTGCACGGAAGGTCAGTTTTGCACGACAGACAGTTTTGCACGGAGGGTCAATTTCGCACAAAAAAATACTAACTTCAAATAAATGAAGAAAAAATATATAAAAACCTTTATATATTATAAGAAAAAATAGTAATCATGTATTAGTGTAATTAATTTAGTTTAATTGAGTTTAATTGATTTTATTAGTTTTTTTTTATTCTTTTAATTTTTATTTTAAATTGAAACTAAATTTTTTGTGTTTTAAAACTAATATAAATTTAAAATAAAGTTTTTAATAAAAATAAAACTAGTATTTTATTTAAATAGAAATATTCCTTGTTAAAGAATAAACATGTATTGATGTAAACTTGAATTAAATTAAAATTATAATAAACTTCAGTATGAAATAAAACAAGATTAAAAATAAAAATAATTAAATCATTTTTACATGGGTAGGTTTTAAAATTGCACGAGAGTACAAAGTTGCACGAAGGGACACACTTGCACGAAAATACTTTGCACAGAAAAAAACGAGTATGCAAAATAGTGAGACAATTAAATAAATTTAGAAAGGAGAAAATCCGTCTGATGAAATTTTTATTGTGCATTGTACAGAAAGTTCTGTTATGGCTGTGTACAAACTTCCATTAATTATGCTTAAAATTGTTTTTTTTTTTGAATTATATAAAAGTTTTAAACATAATTTATATATCATTTTTTTCTATTTGTCGAAACTTTATCTTAGTTGCATCACTTTTTGCAGGCGTTGTACTCTAATTAGCTCTTAAGTTTCTCCTGCTCTGTTTTTTCTCTTTATCTAACCCAGATTTGCAAAAAAGCACTGTAAGAAGCAATTTTCTTACATTTTTAGAAAAAAAAGAGATACAAGCTTTTGACTTATATGAAACAAACAAAATATTACAACAGCTACAATTAGTTACCTTCTGTTTTTAACAAAAAAAAATATTAATATAAACAAAACTCTATTTGGTTATTTTATTTTAACAACGGTCAAAATCTAATTTTATAATCTAGGTTTTATTTATAACTATTCAAAAATATATGTTTAATTATTTGCTAACAAAAGATCCTAGTGAAGTAACTTCTCTGGAATGTAAATAAAAACAAATTGTACAGTAATCTTCCTTTACATATGTTTGTTGTTTTGTTGTGTAATTTAGCTTACTTTACTTATTTTAGACTTAATAATCGAAAATATCATATAGTTTTATAACAGTCGGATTTAAAATTAATTATTTTACCTATTAATAACTATTATCTGTAGAAAATATTTCATTTTAAAGAAAACATGTATACACCTACTTTATTCTATGCTTCTATTCTTCCATTACAATAATAACTTTTTTACAGAACCCAATTGAAGTGTGTTGATTCGTTAACACACAGAAACATATGTTGGTACAATAAAGGAAGATTACTGTACAATTCGTTTTTATTTTTACTTATATAATTTTTTTTTGATTGATTTTTGGTTATTATTGAATTTGTTTATTAGTTTAACAGTTTTAATTATTTTTATTTATTTTAAATTTATTTAATCATTTATTTCATTTATTTTGACTTTTTTATTAATTTTATTAACTTTAGTTTTGGACTTTTGTTTAATGTACTTATTATTTAATTCATTAAGTTTTATAAATCTTATTAATTTAATTATTTATTATTTAGTTATTTTATTTTAAATTCTGACTTTTTCTTTTTTATTTTAATCTATTTAACATTTAATTTTTATTTCTTTCTTAAATTTTTTATCTTACTTAAAAATATTATATATTTTTTTTTATTTAGTTTTATTTTTTTTTACTACTAATTGATTTGTTATTTTTTACTTGTTATTTTTTTTTTACTTTAAAATGATTCGTTATTTTAAATTATTAAATTTTTTTTTTTTTTTCTATATAGTTATTAAATTATATAATTTAATTTTTTTTTAGTTTTTTAAATATATAACATTTTTTCCTATACTATTATTTAGTTTATAAATCTTTTAATTCCGATTTTTTATTTTTTAAATATTATTTTAGTTTTTTCGTGCAAAAGAGTCTTCACGTGCAATTTTGTCCCCTCGTGCAAAAATGTCTACGCGCAAATTTGACCCGTCCCTGGGAAGGAAACAAAACCCGTGCAAAATTGACCCTCCGTGCTAAATTGTCACTGGTGCAAAAATGACCCTTCGTGCAAACGTGTCTGCGTGCAAAATTGTCTAATCGTGCAATAATATAACCTCGTGCAAAAGTGAACCTTAGTGCAATTTTGTCTACGTGCAATTTTATCTTTGTGCAATTTTGTGCTCTCGTGCAAATTAGTCTTCGTGCAAAAGTATCTTCGTGCAATTTTGTGTTTTCGTGCAATTTTGTCCCCTCGCGCAATTTAGACAGCTACCCTATTTTATATGATTCTTTTTTATTTTCTTTTTTTTTTTTATTGAAAAAGTCTCTAAGTTTATTTTTATAGTCACTGTTACCTCTAACCCTTACTTTCAATCAGTAATGTGTTTTTATTTTTTCATAACTTATTTTATATGATTTTTTTCATTTTCTAGTTTTTTTATTAAAATAATTTATAAGATTTTTTTGTCACTGTTACCTCTAACCCTTACTTTCAGTCAGTAACTTTTTTTTCTTTTATGATTTTAATTAGTATTTTACTGTTTTTTATTCTCATTTATCTTTTTACCATTACTTTTACCTCTAACCTACTGTTGAGAACACAAAACTTTTAGGGCACACGAAACTCACGAAATTTTTAGATAACACAAAAAAAGATTTTAGTCTTGTTACCGTATTTATTTAATTAAACCAACTTAATTTAATGTTAAAGTTGAATCTAGCCCTGGTGTTTAATTTAGCTTTTAGTTTATTGTCCATTTTACTCTCATGATCTATTTCAGTATTAAACAATGGACATCATTATTTATATAAATAATGTATTGAAGTCACAACCTACAGCTGAAAAATGGAAATCTGCAAAGTCCATTGACTTATGTGGAAGAAGCTGTCATCCAGCTAATATCATGTCATGATTTACCACCAAATTAATAGGTTATTGTTTTCTGATTTACTATGAATATTACAGAGTTGCCAGTTCACCTGGAAAAACCTGGATTTGACAATTTAGGCAAAAAAAAGAAAAAACATTAAATACTAACAATCTTGACATGTTCAGTAGTAGAATTCGATTTTATTTAAAAAGTTCATAATATAAATTTAAAAAAATTGTCCTCATCAAATTTTTTTATATTAAAAAACAAATTTCTAAGTTTTACAGTATGTTTTCAATGTTTTTGATGCTTTTTAACACAGTTTCTTACCTTAAACATAACTTTAAACTAATAACAGACCTGAAAAAGTGTACTTTTTTAAACCTGGAAGAAATTTGGATAACCTGTAAAAAAATTTTTTAAACGAGTACTAACCCTGATATTAGTAATTTATAGCATTTCGCTTAATGTAGAAAGTTTTGTTTTTTTCATCAAAATTATTACTATTACCTACTTATTAAATTACAAAATTGTTCATATAAGGTTGTCCACTTGATAATGATGTTATTAGTTAAGTAATAATTAAAGTTTAAAACTATTCTCTATATTTACAGAAAAAAATTAGAACATTTATTTAATAAAAAAATACTTTAATTGAGATAAAAACAATTAAAATATAGTAGAAATTTTCTTCAAATAGATACATGGTAGTAGTGGTGAATAAATTTTAGTAACAATTTTAAGTTTTTAATAATTCAAATTATACAATTATTATATATTAATAATTAGATAGTGCATACAAACTCTTTAAAAATTATAGGGTTTAGTTAATACTCAGTTGCCACATACTGAGGCTAGTTTGAATTTTATAAAGGTTTTTTAAAAAATCAGGCTGGCTCATCATATTCTGGGGTTCTTTTTCTAATTCTCAGGCTAATTAACTATGTTTTTAATAAACTACTAGTTACTTTAATTTATTAGTTTTAAGATTTGAAAATTTAGTTCTTGAAAATTATCTTTATTTTCTATCTGTTTTGTTCTGTTGTTCTAACAAAAAAAATTAACTGTTTATTTTCGTGTTTTAATTTGTCTTATAAATTCTTTTTTCATTTTTTTATATTAATCAGGATGATTAGAGTAATTTGATGTAACTCAGGATAGATTTTTTTACTCTAAACAAAGATTTTTACTCTAAAAAGTTGCAAACCTTTTAATAACCAGTTTAAGTATCAGTATCATTTAGAGTTGTTAAACACTCAGCCTAGTTAAACTTTTCTTAAAAATACAGTCTTACTAAGCATTTTTTCTTGCGAAAGGTAGTCTAGTTGTGGAATTTCTGTTAAATTTCTGAATAAATTATGTCAAATTTTTTGAACGGTATGAATGTTTTTAGATCTTATTTTTTTAATCATAATGTTACTTTAAGAATACTGCTACATTCTTTTTAGCTTTTGCTTTCTCTTTTCTATTTTAAACTTAAGTTGACTCAAACTAGTTTGTTGTAACTCTCGCAGAGTGACACACACTTAGAATAACTCAGAACAGTATAAATTCCTCAAAGTTTCAAAGATACTTAAGAAAAAAATTGAATCTGATTTCAATGTTTTTTCTCTAATGAAATGTAATTTCTTTGTTATAGTTTGAATTTTATGTTTTTTTTATTAAAGTTCCTATTTTTTTTGATATTTTAAATTTTTTGTTTTAAAGTTCATTTATTTCAAATATTTATTTATGATTTTTTTATATATAACTAAAAAAATTTAAAGCTTATGATAGATTTTTGACTCAAAGAGTAACAACCCTGCTTATACTTGTTACTCAGGCTGATCTTGTTTTAGTTTTAACAAAAGCAAACTTAACAATTATTATTGAACTGCTTACTAGAGGTCTAAGTTTTTTATTTAAAAAATAAATAAATGCAGTAATTTCAATAGTTTCATTAATATTTATAGTATGTGATTTAAAAGATGGTGTAACTTTATGTTTAACAAACACTTTAAAAAAGGCTGAATTTTTTTTTTTGGGTTTTGTTAATATATAATAGTGATGTACCGGACCCACAATTTTGGGTCCGGCCGGACCCGGATCCGGACTTTTTTTTTTTTAATTAGGATCCGTCCGAAACCGGATCCGGACTTTTTTTTCATATCAAGATCTGGCCGGATCCGGATATCAGACAAAAATGGCAATATCCGGCCGGATCCGGACCCGGATAGTGAGTCCGGTACATCACTAATATATAATTTTACATACAGTTAAACGTTTAGTATTTGTGAAATATTACGTTATTATTTCTGTTTTAGATAGACTCAAGTAAAAAATCAGTTTAACATTTTAATTTTTTCTTAAGGGTTCTTTAGTTGTTTTGCAATACTTAACCTTCTAAAAACTGTTAATTTATATCCCTTTTAGTGTTTTTTTATATAATTACAAAAATAAAGGTAGTTAAAAGGTATTTTGATATTCTTATTAGAACTTAAACATAAAAGGATCTTAAAAAATGTTCATGTTAGTTTACAATTTTATTTCTAAAGCTAAGGCTACATTTTAATTAAATTTAACAACTCTTTTTGAATTAAAATAATTGTTTCAAATAATCTGTTTCTTATAACTATGATATTTAAGGTAACTAACAAGATCGCCACAAATTCAGAATATTCCTGGTTACTTTGTAACTTTTGAAAATCTCAGTATAACACATGATAACTCAAGAAATTTTAAATTTGTTTTCTAAACTCCGGCTGGCTCAGATAGTTTTTTTTTATCTCAATATAGTTTTAAAAGTTCAGGTAGTGAGATATAGTTGATTTAGTTTCAATATTTTTTACTTTGTGGTAATTTTTGTTGAAGAGCTTGATTTATCTTGCCTTTGAAAAGTTAAAAATTAAAAAAAAATCCTGGTTGACTGCAGTTCAGTTCAAAATCATTCAAGACAGTTTCTAATCATACAGATCAGTTTTGACTAAAAAGATTACAACCCTGTCAAACTTTATTAACAACATTTACTTTCAATGTTTGACTTAATAATTTAATACAAATTCTTTGGTGTTAGTATAACTAGGTTTGTTTTTATTTCAAATTATTAAAAGTAATTTTAACTGATCTAACTTCTTTTGTTAAACTAAGCTAAAATCAAAAGTTAACACAATATCAAGTATTAAATGTTTACAGTAAAATATTTGATTTACTGTATAATACCAATCTTAATAGTCAGCACAATTATTGATATTTTATGATATTAATTTAACTAGATTATAAAGCTGAAATGACATTTATCTGTTTAAAATACAGAGTTTTCATACACTCAAACTACTCGGAATAACTTTAATGCTATTTTAAAAGTTTGGAGACTTAGGCACAGGAATTTTTTTGAAAAACTTATGCTGACACATGTTTGATTGATTATTTATTGAAAAATTCAGACTAGATTGATATTTTTCTGAATGTTAGACTATTTTTTATATTGGCTATTTTTTGATTAATTGATGTTAGATTCATTTAAGCCTTGTTAATTTGTTATTAAGTTTTAGCAAACATAAATATATTTCTTCTTATTTAGACTAGCTTAAAAAATTACAAACTAGTTTTTGGTCAATTAAGATTGTTTTTATACTTAAAGGATAAACAAACTCGAAACTAAATTACTAAGCCATGCTAAAATCTTAAAATACAGTACTTATTTGTAACTAACTTCATAAGAAAATATAGTTAAAATTTAAGTTTTTAGTTTTATACCAGAAAGAAGTTACAATCAGTTACAACCCTGAATTTTTCTTGAAATGCAGAAATTCAATCTATGAAAGAAAAGAATTCAGCATCAAATGTACAGAGATAAAAATATATACATTATTTTGAATTTAGCTGTTTTTAATTCGTTTTTTTTTCTCATTTTTCTATTTGTTTAATATCATTTGTAATAAGATAAAGATTTAGTTTAAGTATGTATTTGATATTAATAATTTTTTTTAGAATACTGTACTGGCGATTTTGTAGTGATTGCGGATATGTGCTCAATTAATAAGTATGTAAGACAAAGCCATGTAACTAAAATATCACTGTGAAAATAAAGTAAACCAAATAAAAAGGTTCTTTAAAACTAAGATGAAATATAAAATTTCAGCTTGTGTTATGAAAAGGTTTTCATGTAAATATAAACTTAGTAACGATATATTAGCGCCGCTAGTGGGTTCCATGAAAACATATCTCATTAACATAAAGCTTCAAAAAAATTTTTTTAAAGAAATATACTAATTAAAGTGTTTACGTAGTCCTACCACTAGCGGCGCTTTTTAAAATAGTATATTGAGAACCCAATGTTTGTTTTGCAGTTTTGTGTACACAGATTCTGATTAGGTCAAAGATCACTGGCTTAATATATATATCACTAATTAAGTACATTTTAAATATTTGTTCTGATTAAATTTTCATAGTAAAATAAGAAAAACATAAATTATTAAAAACTTCTTTGCACAAAAAAATACATTCTATGCATACTAGTATTACAACCATCTTGCAGAGCATTTTACTATTAAACACCTAGAGCAATAAGCAGATTCTTAAGTATTTTTGAAAGACTTGGCATTTTTTTACGTTACTTCAAAGAAAAGTACAGCTTTAAGCTATGAAGCAAACTAGACTAGACTTAAGGTTTTGACTTAAAATATGATATTGGAAATTTTGTTATAAAATTTAACAAAATTAATTTGTTTTACATTTTTTAAATAAAATCGTCAACATTTTCATGTGTTTCTTTCATTTTAGTATTATTATTACTTAAAAAGTAAACTTGAAAGTATTTAATAATCATTTCAAACAGATTTTAAAGTTTTATAATATTAAAATTAAAAGTGATAATGGAGTACGAATGTTGTATATGCCTGGATAGGTTATTCAAAGTAGACACAGAAGTATCTGTCACACCGTGTGTTCATACCTTTCACAAAGGCTGCATATCAAACGTAATGAAAGGTGGCAATAAAAACTGTCCAATTTGTAGACAAGAACTACAGGAAGAAAAAGTAGTTAAAGTTTACTTTAATGTGAATAAAGAACTTGACTACAGTGATTGTTCAAATGATACTTTGAGCTTCTTTGACAAAGTTGTTGAGTATGAAGCAAACAAAAGGATAACCATGGTAAAAATCATTAAGAAGTTAGATAAAGAAAATACCCATCTAAAGGAAACTTACAAAACCAACTGTAAAGGCTACAGCTTGTGTAAGGTGTTCTTGAGAGGTTTCCAGAAAGAAATTAAAAACTTGAATGAAAAAATCAGTAAGTTAAACTTAACAAAGGGTGGGTTGAAAAGGAAAAGAAGATTGCTTAATGAAAAAGAAGAAACTATTGAAGAGCAAAAATTAGAAGTTAAAGAAAACGAAATCGATGTAAATACTTGTGAAGATGCTATTAACAATATTGAAGCAGTAATTAGTAAAGGTTTGTTTATATTATATATAATATATATCTAAATTTATAATTAGTAATTATATATTTAAACTTATTGTTTAAATAATTTGATTGTTTATGTTGAACTTATAGTTTTAAATATAACCAGGATCCATACGGATCATCAATTTATAATAACGTCCAGATAAATAAGTTTGAAATTATCAAAGTTTAAAACTCTATATTGTGAGATATTATCATTAAATCAAATGCAAAACAACCTCTGATAATACATATATGAAAGAAAACTCTAAATCACTTTAAGTTTACAGTTTTAGATACTTTTAAAAATAAAATTGACAATCTTCTCATTATTTTTGAAGCTTTAAAAAAATATTTAAAAAAAATAAAAATTAATTGTTTTTGCCTGACCCTAACTGTATGATTAATATATCTTTATTTATATCTTATATACCTTATTATTACTGATTATTAAAATATGTTTATACAGTCGTTTTGCATGAAAATTAAATATTTATTTTGTCTTATAAATTATTATGGTTTTTTCTATTCTTAAGACTACTAACTTGATCTTTGTTTAAAACTCTGTAACAAATTTTATGAAGTTGTAAACTAATTAATCATATTACTTGTTTAATTTGTTAATAAAATAAAAGTTTATATTTATAAAACACGTACTAGGATTTGATTTTATAGATGCACAACTTATTTAGTTCTGACAATTAGTAATGTGACAATTTTTGTTCTAAAAACTAATTCTAATTCTTCAAAATTTAGTAATTGTTTTTGTCAATACTTTTGTTAAATTATTTATTATTGTATTTTTTAAAACTAAAAAAAAGAAATTAATATGTAACTTTGAAATGTTTTTTTTTTAATTTTCTCTTCTTTTTTACTACTATAGCCTTTTTAATTATGCTTACATTCGAATATTGTTTTATTTCATACTTTTTGAGATGTATCGCCTTGTTTTTAATTATAAGTTTAGATTTTAAACGCATATTTAACCGAAAATAGCATAAGATACTTTAAATTACCTTAATTGTTTTCAACGAGTTGAAATTTATTTAAACGACACCTGGAAACAGTCGATTCTTAATTTAAAATATCCAAAGTCTATTTTTGTTAGCGAGTCTTAAAGTTCAGTAGTTATTGATTTGAAATCGTTATTAAAAATTTAAGTATTAGTTTTGTCGAGTAGAAATAGTTCTCAGTATAAATATTTTAAATTAATTTTGTTATGGTTTTTAGTTTTATTTTATCTTTAAAATCGGAACTTTTTGAAGGGACTAAAAATGAAAAAGTAAATGAAGTTTTTAGTAGAAATAAGAAAGCTTTAGATTACAACATGAAAATATGGTTGAATAAAAATTTACTTCAAGAAGGGCTTTTAAATAAAGTTGAAAACAATATGAAAGAACTACACGTAAACGATGAAAAAATAAGTGATTTAATACTGACGAAGTCTGTCGAACTAGAAATTGAAAACAAGGCGTTGCAAGAAAATAACAAAGTGATAACTAAAAACCTTGAAATTTTGGAAAAATCGCTAAGACAGGCTCAGAACAAAGCAGAATTTTTGAAAAAAGATTACGAAAATTTAAAGTCAGAAAACAACAATCTGTTGGCTGATTTAAAAACTACAAAACGGATAAAAACTAAAATTAAAATGTTATCAAGAAATGCAAGCGAAAAGCAAAATGATAACATTAATGATGTTTAGATAACAAACTGCTATTCAACTAAAGGTACTTTTATATTTTTCTTTGTTATTACTACACGTTTTACAACTTTATATTAGTTTATTTATATATTGTATACGTAGTTCTTTTATTGCAATTTAAGCTTTATTCATAAAACCAAAGCTCTCAGTAGACAAAAGTTTCATTTTTATACAAAAATATTTTGCCTGATTTTTTACTAATATATAGTTTATTTTACGGCAAATCAAACCCTGCTTTGTATACTATTACCGATGTTTTCTTTTTATTGTAATAACGTTATAAAGACTTCATTAACTGTTGTATGCTTATTTTTATTTTCTAGGTGCAGAAACCAATGAAATTGAAAGTTATATATACATTAGCGGAGGAAAAAATGATGAAAAAACTCACGAAAACTGTGTTTTGAAAATGGACACAAACATGGGTAAATGGAATCATTTTAAAACTATGAGTACACGTAGAAGTGAACATCAATCCTTACTAAAAGGAGATCAATTGTATTTGATAGGCGGATATAATGGATCAGACTACGTTGATTCAGCTGAAAATGAGATCATATCTCTTAACGAGGAATTAGCTACAAAAACGTTTCCTTTCATGCACAACAAACGGCTAGGCTTTGGAATGTGTTCTTTAGCAGAATGTGTTTTTGTCGGAAGAGGATATAAAAACTCTTCTGAAGATATAGACAAATGCGAAGTGTACAGTTTTGAAACTTGTGAATGGACTGAAGCTTCTAGTATGAACACTAAAAGAATACTGTACTGGGGCTTTTGTGGTGATCGCGGATATGTGCTCAATTAATAAGTATGTAAGACAAAGCCATATAACTAAAATATCACTGTGAAAATAAGGTAAACCAAATAAAAAGGTTCTTTAAATCTAAGATGAAATATAAAATTTCAGATTGTGGTATCTGAATGTTTTCATGTAAATATAAACTTAATAATGATATATTAGCGCCGCTAGTGGGTTCCATGAAAACATATCTCATTAACATAAAGCTTCAAAAATATTTTTTTTAAAGAAATATACTAATAAAAGTGTTTACGTAGTCCTACCACTAGCGGCACTTTTTAAAATAATATCTTGGGGACCCAATTTATGTTTTGCAGTTTTGTGTACACAGATTCTGATTAGCTTAAAGATCACTGGCTTAATGTATATATCACTAATTAAGTACATTTCAAATATTTTTTCTGATTAACTTTTTATAGTAAAATAAGAAAAACAAAAGTTATTTAAAACTTTTTTGCACAATAAAATACATTTTATGCATACTAGTGTTACAACCATCCTGCAGAGCATTTTACTATTAAACACCTAGAGCAATAAGCAGATTCTAAAGTATTTTTAAAAAACTAGGCATTTTTTTACGTTACTTCAAAGTAAATTACAGCTTTAAACTATGAAGAAAACTTGACTAGACTTAAGGTTTTGACTTAAAATATGATATTGAGAGTTTTGTTATAAAATTTAGTAAAATTAATTTGTTTTGTATTTTTTAAATAAAATTGTCAAAATTTTCATACGTTTCTTTCATTTTAGTATTATTATTACTTAAAAAGTAAACTTGAAAGTCTTAATAATAACTTTAAACAGATTTTAAAGTTTCAAAATATTAAAATTAAAAGTAATAATGGAGTACGAATGTTGTATATGCCTGGATAGGTTATTCAAAGTAGACACAGAAGTATCTGTCACACCGTGTGGTCATACCTTTCACAAAGGCTGCATATCAAACGTAATAAAAGGTGATATTAAGAAATGTCCAATTTGTAGACAAGATTTAAAGGAAGAAAAATTAATTAAAGTTCACTTTAATGTGAATAAAGAACTTGACTACAGTGATTGTTCAAATGATACTTTGAGCTTCTTTGATAAAGTTGTTGAGTATGAAGCAAACAAAAGGATGACCATGGTAAAAATCATTAAGAAGTTAGATAAAGAAAATACCCGTCTAAAGGAAACTTACAAAACCAACTGTAAAGGCTACAGCTTGTGTAAGGTGTTCTTGAGAGGTTTCCAGAAAGAAATTAAAAACTTGAATGAAAAAATCAGAAAGTTAAACTTAACAAAGTGCCGGTTGAAAAGGAAAAGAAGATTGCTTAATGAAAAAGAAGAAACTATTGAAGAGCTAAAGTTAGAAGTTAAAGAAAACAAAATCGATGTAAATACTTGTGAAGATGCTATCAACAGTATTGAAGCAGTAATTAGTAAAGGTTTGTTTATTTGCTATTGTTTAAATAACTTAATTATATATGTTGAACTTATAGTTTTAAGTATAACCAGGATCCATACGGATCATCAATTTATAATAAGGTCCAGATAAATAAGTTTAAAACTCTATGTTGTGAGATATTATCATTAAATCAAATGCAAAACAGCCTCTGATAATACATAGATCAAAGAAAACTATAAATCACTTTAAGTTTACAGTTTTAGATACTTTTACAAATAAAATTGACAATCTTCTCATTACTTTTAAAACTTTCAAAAACTAGTTAAAAAAATTAAAACTATTTTTTTTTTGCATGACCCTAAATGTGTGATTAATATATCTTAATTTGTATCTTATATACCTTATTATTATTACTAATCATTAAAATATGTTTATACAGTCGTTTTGCATGAAAATTAAATACTTATTTTCTCTTATAAACTTTTATGTTTTTTTCTATTCTTAAGACTACTAACTTAAACATTCTTTGTTTAACACTCTGTAACAAATTTTATGAAGTTGTAAACTAATTAATCATATTACTTGTATAATTTGTTAATAAATTAAAAATTTATATTTATAAAACACGTACTAGGATTTTATTTTATAGGTGCACTACTTATTTAGTTCTGACAATTAGTAATTTGACAATTTTTGTTCTAAAAACTAATTCTAATTCTTCAAAATTTATTACTTGATTTTTTCAATACTTTTTTTGTTAAATTATTTATTATTGTATTTTTGAAAACTAAAAAAAAAGAAATTAATATGTAATTTTGAATTTTTTTTTTTAATTTTCTCTTCTTTTTTACTACTATAGTCTTTTTAATTATGCTGACATCCGAATATTGCTTTATTTCATACTTTTTGAGATGTATCGCCTTGTTTTTAATTATAAGTTAAGATTTTAAACGCATATTTAACCGAAAATAGCCTAGATACTTTAAATAACCTTTATTGTTTTCAACCAGTTGAAATTTATTTAAACAACACCTGGAAACTGTAAATTCTTAATTTAAAATATCCAAAGTTTATTTTCGTTAGCGAGTATTGAAGTTCAGTAGTTATTGATTAGAAATCGTTATAAAAAATTTAAATACAGTGCTTCCTCGCTAATCCAGTCCTCGCTAATCCGGTTCCTCGCTAATCCGGCCGGTTTTAGTCGAGAAGTCGACATATTTACTTTAGCGTTTTTAGCGTTTAATTTCATTTTACTTCAAAAAAGTATTCAATTTACGTTTTATAAGTATGTAAGCAATATATCGTTACGTCATAATAAAGTATCATTTGTATAATCTTAAGTTTTTTTTCATACTTTTCCCGCTCAGTTGTAACAAACTTGTTTATTATTCATTTGCAATTTTTCTGTCTTTGCTAAGCAAGTTACACTTTAATATACTACAATCAACATATCTGGTTAAAAAATGGATAAGACAGCAAAGAAACGAAAACAAGTTAAAAGTTTGCGATATGGCAAACAATAATGTGCCTAAAGCTGTTATAATGAGTCAGTTTAACATTGGTAAGTCAACTTTAAATGACATTTTGAGAGGCGAAGAAAAGTTCAAAAAGTTTAAAGCCGAAAAGGAAGAGCTGGGACTAATTGGAGCTGCTAAAACGGCAAAAAAAGTAGAGGGAGGCAAAATCGTGTAGTTTTAAAAACTTTTAAAAACTTTAACTTTCGTTAAAGTGTTAACAGTGTAGTTTTTTTCCATTAATTTTGAACTTATAAAATTTTGTTTTGTTTAGTGTTGTCTGTTTTAATTCTTTTTTCTTTGAATAAAGTAAAATAAATTAAATTAACAGAAATTTTATAGTACGTTTTGTTATATACATTTATAATATAACTAAGGTAGATAATTTGTAAAAAAAGCGATATTTTGTTCTTATCCGGCCAAAGGCAAATCCGGCCGTATTTTCAAAAAAATTTGGCCCAACTTGGCGGAATTAGCGAGGAAGCACTGTATTAGTTTTGTCGAGTAAAAATAGTTCTCAGTATAATTATTTCAAATTAATTTTGTTATGGTTTTTAGTTTTATTTTATCTTTAAAATCTGAATTTTTTGAAGGGACTGACAATGAAAAAGTAAATGAAGTTTTTAGTGGAAATAAGAAAGCTTTAGATTACAACATGAAAATATGGTTGAATAAAAATTTACTTCTTGAAGGGCTTTTAAATAAAGTTGAAAACAGTATGAAAGAACTACACGTAATCAATGAAAAAATGAGTGATTTAATATTGATGAAATCTGTCGAACTTGAAGTTGAAAACAAGGCGTTGCAAGAAAACAACAAAGAAATAACTAAATACCTTGAAATATTGGAAAATTCGCTAAGACAGGCTCAGAACAAAGCAGAGTGCTTGAAAAAAGATAACGAAAATTTAAAGTCAGAAAATAACGATTTGTTGGCTGATTTAAAAACTACAAAACGGATAAAAACTAATATTAAAATGTTATCAAGAAACGCAGCCGAAAAATCAGATGATAACATTAACGATGTTCAGATCACAAACTGCTATTCAATTAAAGGTACAATAATAAAATTTTCTTTATTTCTAGAATTTTTACAACTTTTTAATACCTAAGATTGTGTTTTTTTCTTGCAACTTAAAACTTTAATCATCAAACCAAAGCTCTCAGCAGATGCAGGTTTTGTTTTAATTACTAAAAGCTTTCGCCCGATAATTTTGTTTTAAGTTAATTTCTAGTATTTTACGATAAATTATAGTCAAGGCTATAGCTCTGATGTCTAATGTCGATGTTTTCTTTTTAAATGTTGATTTTTATTTGGTGTTTATAAAGACTTGCTTAGCTGTTGTATACTTCATTTTATTTTTTATGTGCAGAAAACAATGAGGTTGAAAATTATATATACATTAGCGGAGAAAAATCAGATGAAAAAACTTACGACAACTATGTTTTAAAAATGGACACATTCATTGGTAAATGGGATCAACTTAAAACTTTCGGTACACGTAGACGTCGCCATCAATCCATAATTAAAGGAGATCAAATGTATTTGATAGGCGGATATAATGCATCAGACTACGTTGATTCCGCTGAAAATGACACCATATCTCTTAACGCGGAATTAGCTACAAAAACGTTTCCTTTCATGCACAACAAACGGCTAAGCTTTGGAATGTGTTCTTTTGCAGAATGTGTTTTTGTCGGAGGAGGATTTGAAAACTGTTCTGAAGATTTAGACAAATGCGAAGTCTACAGTTTTGAAACTTGTGAATGGACTGAAGTTTCTAGTATGAACACTAAAAGAAGCGTATTTACTCTGACTTATTTTCAAGGAAAAGTCTCGGCTATTGGCGGTTTTAACGACTCAAATGACCAAGATACATGGCTGGACAGTATAGAGACATTCGATATTACACAAAACAAATGGAAAACAAGAAATTTGAGGCTCCTAACTGAACGGTCTGGGCATAGAACTGTTGCTTACGACAAAAAACTCTTTGTTGTTGGTGGCGAAAACAAAGACTCCTTTTTAGCTTCGGTTGAAGTTTATTCATGCGAAACATATCAGTTTAGTTTTGTTGCTTCAATGAATATTCCACGTATTGGTTTTGGATGCTGCGTTGTAAATGCGCTGAGTTTGTATGTGATTGGGGGATGTAGTTTAGATTACGACACTCCTACAGATGAAGTTGAGATATACGATATTGAAAGAGATGAATGGAGAAGAGGTCCGAGTTTACCTTTAAAATTGGCTGATTTTTCTTGCTGTGAAACTTTATGAATTCTGCTCATTTCATAAGTATCTGCTAGTTGTATATTATTTAATAACTTTTAGTTCCAACGTTGTTTTCAAAAAATTTTAAATTTTCTTAGCTCTAAATAAAATTTTGTACCGTTTTAACTTTATTTTCACAATTAGCAATATTACTTTGTTTTAACAAGTATACTATCTTTATTAACTATAAACAAATTGAAGTGATTGACGAAGCAGAACTTTCTTGTTTTTAATAAAGGTGTTTGTGTACAACACAATTATTTTTGTTTCAATAATTTTCTTTTCAAACGAAAAACCTTTATCTTAGAATGAAAATAACTTTAATGAATAAAATATCCATATAACGCTAAAAATTAACACAGTAAATGTTTTTCAATTACAATGTCCTACACATATTAAATTGACTTAATGGTTTATTTTACTATGTGTATGTTCATTTAGTTTCTTTTTTTTTTGTTTGTTTTTACTGTCTAAAATTTCAAACTAAGTAACTTGTTTTAATTTTATCTAAGTATGTGTAAATAACCCTTCTAAATAATAAACTATCTACCGCATTTATTGAAAGAAAAATAATTTCTTATAGTGCTTTGTATTCCAAGTTGAACAAATGCACATGTCATTATAAAAATAATATAAGGAAGTATTTGCACCTGAGTTGACTGAGTGTTAAAAAGATTAATAAAAATTTTTAAATCAAGTAATTTTGGTTATATGTTAACTGCGAATATATTTATCTTAGTGCTTAAAAAATAGTTTGTGTAAAACTCTAGTGTAACATTTAGTATAACTATCTTTTCATTTAAGAGTTATCATACTACATACTAAAAGTGAGAAAAATTTTAAGCTTTATCAATAGAAAGCAAATTTTTATATAATAAATCAGTAACTTCTTGAAAAGAAACGTAATGATTGATATTAATAGTACAAGTTGCGACTACTTGAAAACTATCCTGTATATAAGGGATGGGCAACGATTTTAGTCGTCGAGCGAGGTGTGGAAAAATTAATTTGTGTATATTCTAAAGCGTTTAAGTTGCATTCAAGAAAATTACTCAGTTATTCAGCGACAAATGATAATTTTAGATCACCATTTTATTTTATATCTGAAACAAATTTTAAATTTTTTACAAGTTTTACTTAAGCTTGTTTTTATTCTCTTTATTTTAACTATCAAAATATTAAGAATAAGTTTCAAAATTTGGTTTGGCGGGCCAGATTTACAAGCTTGCGGGCCGCACTTATATTTCTTTCAAGCTGGATTCTGTTTAAATATTCTAAATGTTGGCGGGTTGCTAGTTTTCGTTCTGCATTTTTCAGTTATAGCCATCATCGTTGCAAAAATAGATTCGATTTTATCGTTAAATTTGATTTATTTATATTGATACTATTTTTATCAAACAATAAAATATGCAATAAAAGCAAGAAAGTGGTTAAAATTTATTTTAGAGTAAATAAGTTATTTGAATTAAAGGTCAAAAAACTAAATTCAAAACTTTATAATTACATTATTACAAAAAACTAACAACCGAGCCAGTAAGTTTGATCAGACCTATTCAATTAAATCAACCAATGGTGGTTACTGTTTTTTCTGCATATTATTAGCTGTTATTAAAATTTAATTTTACTTTTCTACTTAATTTTTACAAAGAAAAGACATATGCAGTAGTTATTTATCAATCTTTTGTCTATACAGAGCAGGGTCAATGAGATTTTATGAGGAACAACCAAATTCACTATAAAAGGCTATTCGCGGGCCACGATGTTTTGAAAAGTTTTAGTTTTAAAATAAGTGTTAAATACAACAGCGAATAATTAATAAATTAAACATTATTTAGGCAGCAGTTTACTGACAAGAAGGTTTTTTTTTTCATTATCAATTAGCACCAATTGCTTTTTTTTTATTTGATTTTTTTAAGTAAACGGCATGCCAATTATTTTTTAAGGTTTACCAAACAATTTATGTTTAAACTCAAAGTAAATTATTCAAATTTTATCAGCAAACATATTGAACACTGATTTTAGCTTATATGCAAACATAGTTTATGTGTAGACAATGAAAAATTCATAAGAGGCCAATGCAAACCAGTTTATTTTTCAATTATGCTATAACTAGTCGGCCGTGTTTATTTCGTTTGTTCTCCTTAATAGTTTACTTTTATGAACTCTATAAACAGCTAATTCTAGGTTAACTTTACAAACCAACGGACCTCACGAGTCTTTCTTGTCCATTCATATGTGGGGTGATCTGAAGAAAAATTAGCTCCCTGTTTGTTTAAACATTTACAAAGTTTACTTTATAAGCTGATAAAATCTTAAAGGGAAAATTTTTCATTACATTAATTTTATTAATGTCATTACAAATTTTAATTTAATATATTTATCCGTTCAGAGCATTTATGTGATCTTACACGAAGTTTCAAGTGAGGAATCTAAGTTTGCGCCATCTCCTGGTTTATCCCAACTTTTTTTTTGAATAAAGTAACATCGGACAGTCTTCTAAAATAAAGCATTTGAATTTTTTGTGTTTCACAAATGTAGAAAAAAAAATTGTCTACTTTTCTTTTCTTTTTAAAACTCACTCCCGCTATCTTTAAATTTATTAAAAAATGTTTTATGTCGTCTGCAAGTTAAGCACTAAACAATATTTTCTTTTAATTAAAATTTGCTGTAGACATGTATAAAATCAGTTTAAGTTTTTCAAAATTTATCTCGTAATTTATTTGTCAACAAGTAAAGTCTATGAGTTACAAATGTTTTGACTGGTTTCCTGTTTCCTGTGCAACCCCGGGAAATACTGGAATAAACAAAATAAAAAAACGATTTAACATGGTTTTCATTTAAGATGTTTTACTAAAAGTTCATAACTGTTTAAATGTTTGTGTTTACGTTTGATGTTTTATAGACCTACATCGAAAATGACTAATGTTTATAATTTGTTTTAGTAAAAAATATTGTTAAAGCTATATAAAAATCTTATAAGAACTAAAGTCGCAAAATTTGATAAAAAAAACTTTTCATCATTATCAGCCAATTGAAGGTGTTTAATGAAAATTTTTTATCATTTCTTACCTCGAAGGGCTTCATTTAATACTAATGTTAAGAGTTTATTTTAATAAGTTTGTTCTATTATTCTAAAAACAGTAACAAAAAGAAGTACAAAATTTTTCATGAAAACAGTTTACGTGTCCTTTATATGTTTTTACTGTCCTCTCATTTTTGTAAAGCTTCAGTGTTTTTTTTGATTGGTTATAATCTTACTGTAAGAAAATTATATTTTTTTAATTCGCTTAGTGTTTCAATATTATTTTACATTTCGTTCTTTGTCAATATTCAAAAAAAAAAATCTAAAAATATGCAAGTGTTTCTGCTTAGCCATTATTTATCTTTGTGTTATGTTTAGATTGTTAGAGTTGTGATTTTATGTACTTTTTTTTTCGAAGTTTTTCGATATTTAGTCGTCAGCGAGCAAAAACTTACGATCCGAACAAAAGTACAGACAAACAAATAAAATTCTAACAAATAAACCATATTTCGAATCACTATTAAAGAATTTTTACTATAGCTGTGTCATGTATTTTATTTTAATTATTTAAACAAAGCTACTTTCTTTGTTTTATGTGTTTAAATTTTGATATGTACATTTTTAATAAAAACTTGCCATAAAAGTGATAGCTGTGATGTTTTTGATATTAATCACACAATTTTTATAAGTTATAAACAATCTTTTTGTTACGTCAAATAGTATTTTTGTATAAAAAAATGCTATAAGTTTATTTAGCATCATGATAACAACACGCTTTAAATTACAAACTAAACTGCTTCTTTATGTTGATATTTTTAACTCATGTTCACCAACAAGTCAAGTAAGGACGTAGGAGAAAAGGAAACTTCCTAACATTTGTCCAATATTACATATGACCTGAAGCGCCACACGGGCAGAAGTCTGGGGAAACCGAGTTCAAACACGAAATATTTGCTAAACTGACAATGACAAATGACAATTACGCGCTGGTATTGAACGCCGTCTACTGCTTGGCAATTGAAAACTTTTTCGTGGACGTGTACAAGATCACAGCGGGAAGCATGTATGCCCACAAACAAAACAACGACACTCGAAGAAAACTTGCTTACTCTACGGGGTTATTACGAAGGTTACAGGGACAGGAAACAAAATAGATGGAGGACCTCGACAGGTAAGTAGCGTGATGGGAACTAATCGGCCGTTTTGAACCACTTTAAAATTGATAATCGGTTGAAGCTGCAGGAACTCGGGTTGAGATGGTGAACGGAAGAGCGCAGCAGATGAATGCTTTGCAGGGGAAGAAATTATTTTAGTCGATGGTCGCCTCTGTGCACAACTCGTTCAACGACGGCAATTACAAAAAAAAATCTGCCGACACAAACTCCAGTTTTGAGTTCCAGAGCTCCTGCAAAGGCGACTCGGGCGGTCCGGTGGCTTGCAGGCAGTCGAAAAGTGTCCAGTTCGTTAAATTTGATGCACAATTTCATGCGGAGGTTTTAACTTTCAAACTACCGGTAGCATTGGGCAGCCGTGCGTGGCACCTTTTCATCAAACCACGTAGAGCGGATTGATGATAAGGTGAGGACAGTTTCTCAAAACTTGATTGTTAAGAAGCATAAAGGATCGGACGCGGGAGTGGGGGACGCTCTTTATCATGCTCCTTATTTCAGCAACAAAAAACATTATATTATAGCTTGCCAAGGCACCATCCTCAGCAAAAGATGGGTTAGAACTGCCGCGAGTTGCTTTAACAACTATTGTGCCAACATATGATAAGCACAACATTGCTATTTCTCCGCAGCGAAGTCGATAACGAAGGTGAGTTTTTCAAACCGTTGAGAATAATTATTCGTCGCAGTGTGAAAGACTGCAAAGTGTTTAGATTGGAAGATGATTGTGGAACTGAACTAAGAAGTATGAAAATCCTCTGCAAGTAAGCAAAGTAGGTATCTTAGATGATAAAAGGTGCAGCTCTCTCATGAAAATCGAAGTGCTATGCAGTTGCTTTATGATCATCATGTTTGTACTGAACAAGAACTAGGAAGACCAACCATTAGTGTTGAAGCAAGAACAAGTTCAATTTTTAGAGTAATTTCGGATGTTTCGCAGGAGAAATATGATTTTGGTCTACGGTCGAGTACTTGTACGACTCGTTTAACGACAAGAATGCCGACAAACACCAGTTTCGAATTTCAGAGCTCCTGTAAACTCAGACGGTCCGGTGGCTTGCAGGCAGTCGAAAAGTGTCTAGTTCGATAATTTGATGAACGTAGTTGTTTCGTACGGAGATATCCACTGAAAGATGCGACTCCGTAAATTCAATAGTAAATTAAACATAATAATAATAATAATCTTTGTAAACTAAACTATTTATTGCTTTAACACTGATGGTAGGTATCCAAAATTCTTGTTCAGTACAAACATGATAACCATGAAGCAAATTAATAGCACTTGGGTTTAACATGAGAAAGCTGCACCTTTTATCATCTAAGATACCTAATTTTTTCACTTTGAGAGGATTTTCGTACTCTGTAGTTTCAGTTTCACAATTATCTTCCCATCTTAACACTTTGCAGTCTTTCACATCGCTACCAGTAATCATTCTCAACGGTTTGATAAACTCAGCTTCGTAATCAACTTTACTGCGGAGAAATATCAACGCAATGTTGAGCTTATCATACTTGTCATTGAGTTTTTGATAGTTTTCATTTTGGCACAATAGTTATTAAATTAACTCGCTGTGGTTGGAACCCATCTTTCTCTGAGTATAACGCCTTGGCAAGCTATAATATAATCTTGTTTGTTTCTATGTTTTGCTGAAATAAAGAGCGTGATGCAGAGCGTCCTCCACTCCCGCGTCGATCCTTTATGCTTGATAATCAAGTTTGGAGAAACTGTCCTCACCTTTTAATCAATCCGTTATACGTGGGCCAAGAGCTAAGCTGCCACGCACGGCTGTTTGAAATTTAAAACTTCCGCATAAACTTTTGCACCAAAATAAAAACTAAAAGTTTACTAATATGAAATTTAACACTTTCGTTTAATATTTCAAACTAGCATGTTAATGTTATTTGTATTAGAGAACAACTAGAAATAATTTAGAAAAGGTCAAATATGCACGAAGACACTTTTGCACGAGGAGTCATTCTTACACAAAAGCATTTTTGCACCAAGGGTCATTTATGCACGAGACTTAAAAAAAAATTGTAAACAAAACAGAAAATAATAATATAAATCAATAAAAAAAAAAGATACCGACCGAGGATAAGGATTAAGGATAACAGTGAAAAAAAAAATTAAAAATATTAATAAAATTACTATACAAAAACTAGAAAATAAAAGAATAGATAAAACCTCAATTAGTATAAATAGGAAAAAAGAAGAAAAAACAATAACTGACCGACGAAAAGGGTTGTAAATAATAACAGTGGTAGTAATAGTTAAATAAATGAAAATTGAAACCAATTAAGTTAGTTAAAAAAGAATTAGTTAAGAAAAATTTCAACCCTTGCAAAAGTAACCCCTCGTGCAAAAGTTTCATCGTGCAAAAATTTCCATTCGTGCAAAAATTTCCTTCGTGCATTTTTGACACCTACCCACTATATTTATACATATTTATCAATGCACTTTTATAAAACTCTATAAAGCGGGCTCAGTAGCCACTAGAGAATTAATAAGTTACATTAACTTATTAACACAAAACCGCCAATTACTCACTATATTAATAGAAGCTTTGCAACTGTGTATGCTAACGTAAAAATAAAATTACTCAAAATTCAGTGTCAACCAAAACGGAATATTGACAATTAGGTACAGGGATGGTATTTTTTATTTTGAAGGTAGACTATCTAGAAGCGCTAGTCAAAAGTCGTTTTAAGTTTTATTTAAGCGCTGGAAACGAACAAAAAAAACCAAATAATAATTTTTTTTTGTTATTAACTCAAGACCGCCATATTGGTTAACAGTTGAGACAAAAATATGTAAACGGTTTCTGAAATTTTTAGCTGTAGTTTGATATTTCGTACTCTTGTATGCATAACAATATGAACTAAATAGCTTTATAAATTGTTGTCTAACAACTACTTCTTAGTTAAACTCAAATAAAAAATTCAACCTTGTATTATTAAAATGTCTCATGGTGAGACAAAAATCAAATTTATCTTTGAATACATATGTACTCTTTGTAATAGTTGTCATGTAGTACTTAAAAAATAGTTAATCAAAAGTTAGCATTAAATAAAAGTGTTTTTCACTGTTGTTTTGAAAGTTCTTTTTAAATTTAAACCATTTCAGTGTGTCTGCTAAAATGTTTAAAAGTTCTTTCCTTGTGCCTGTAAAAAACTATTCTAAATCGTATGTTTTGTTTTATTAATAAACTGGTGAAGATCTGACTTATTATTGAAAACTAGTGAAACGGTCTTTTAGATAAACATAATAATTTACATCAACTCTCTTAATCATCTAAATTGCTTTTTTAGTTCATAGGTATTAAAATAACTATATATATGACTTAGTGTTAAACTTTAGTTAACAGTTCTCAATACTTTATAAAGTAAAAACTTTTATCGTTAAAACTAAAAATAGACACTGATTTTTATTTAATAAGTTTTCACAAATTACTACATGATTATATCCATACGGATTTTTACCTCAAACACTTTTAAAGAATCTTAGCAAACGACATTTCTACAATTAAATAAAACCTTATTAACAGCAAGCCTATTTAATTAAGTAATTAAATCTAAGTTTAAATCCTACATCATAATACTAGTAAATTTAATGCAAGTTGTTTATTGTTTTGCAATAATTCCTTGTTTCTTAATAAGATTTAATTCAATATACAGTTAAGTATCAAAAAAAAAATCAAAAGCTAGAAATATTTTCTTTTTAAAGTAGTAAAAATATTTGAATTCTATTTATGAAATTTTATAAAGAATTTAAGAAATTGTTTATTTCTAGTATCTTTTTAATTTTAAGTGTAAATACTTTATACATATCTAGAATGATAAGTACATTTTAAGTCAGTCTGAGCTTAAAAATGCTGAGTCAGGAATTTTTTTCATTTTTTTTTTTTTATACCTTGTTCCCTAACCCGCCTTAATCATATTGGTCAAAACAAAGCATAAAGTTTAAATTACAAAAACTAACAATAACATGAAAAAAAACTTATTTTTATGCTGACTAGCTTTATTCAGGGTTTTTCAGCTCAGACTGACCTTTAAGGTTAGTAGAACTTGAATTACAAGTTTGAGGAAAATTTAGAATGTGATTATAAGATTGTCATGTTTTATTACAATTTAGTAGTTAATATGACATGATCAGCTAATACAGCGATCAGCAAACTGTGGGTCAAACTCAGCCCTCAAAGACAAACATTGCGGCCGAAATATACTTTTCAACTAAAAACATACTTTTTTTAAAACAATACAAAAAGTACTTTTATGGTGAAACTTATAACTATCCTCTTAAACAATCACTTTTTATTGTTATATTTTTTGTTTTAATAGTATTTTTAAAACTGTTTTTTTTCCTTAAATGATGGAGCCAGAAATTCTAACAAGCTTTTTAAAAGTATTTGTTGTGGTTATCTGTACATATTTATTACTAAAAATTTTATAAAAATAATCATTGTTAATTGTTCATCATAAAATTACCGGATATAAATTTGTATATAATAATCAAGTATTAGCTTGGAAATAGTTTTTTACACTCTTTTTACATTAACTGATCAGAATTAACTAAGAAAATTTAAAGCTTAAGTATTTCTTCATTTTTTATAATGGTTTGATTAGTCTTTTTGTTTAATTTTCAGTTTTCATATTTTATACTAATTTTAACTTAAACTTAAATGTATATTATATTTTTGAAAGAGATCTAAACTACTAGAGAAAAAATAATGAATTTATTCTTTTAAGAATTTTTTTTTTCAACTGAGTTTTGGTCAAAGGCCTCGTCAGTGCTTAAATAAATCTAAAAAATATGTTACAATCATGGAAATGGCATTTAAACAATTTAATTAAAATAAAAGCAAATTTTTACTAGATGTTTTTACTTGAAAAACAAAACAAATTCAATTATTTAGTATTAAGATTGATTTTAAGTTAAAGTAAAAACTTAGTTAAATGTATATTTTCAAATAATAATATCAACATAAAAACAAGCATATCAAAGTATGCCTTAATCAAGGTTTAGTTTTATTGAAAATAACATTTAGTTGTCTATTGGCTTTTAATATATAAAAAAATGTTTTCAAAGATCATGCGCATACTAAAATCTTCATACACTTAGAAAATACATAATACTATTTCAGTTCTATATTGTCACAATTTGTTAAGAACTTCAATCAAGTTTAGTAACATATATCAGTCATAAAATTAAGTTTATAGATGAATTAAAAACCTTTGAAATTGGTATTAACTAATCATACTATGTTAAAAAAAAGAAATACGGCTTTGAGCTAGTTTTAACAAAAAATATCAAATAATTGGAGGTGTAAGGAATGAGAAATTTTACTTTTAAATTTAAAAATTAAATAGATCAATGTGAGGTTCTTTACAGTTCTAATAAATAATTTCATTAGTATTCAAAGAAAAGTTTGTATAATCTATCTTTTTTACCAAGCATTGTTTTTGCGACAAGGTTGGTGGTTCCCACTTAATGTGTTCATGCTTCTTACATCCTTCTTATATTGAAGCACTATAGCTCCTGGAGGGGGTTCGATTCTCCTTGGGGGTTCATTTACACGAAGCGTTGAAGGTTTCGGTTTACAACTTTTCGGTCTTTTATTACCAGGAATGATTCTTCTACCGTTCCTATGCAAAGGATTTTTCGCAGGTGGGGGAGATAATGTGTGGAAGCTAGGTTCAGGTTTAGCAACTTTCTTTGATGCAGTGACTTTAGACCCAGCTACTTGTATTGGTTCGGCAGCCTGACTGTAAGGTGGGTTTCTAGGGTTGTTACATTGAGCTGTTTTTGCTGGTTTTGCTTCAGACCCAGCTACTTGATTTGGTTTGGCAGCCTGTTTGTAAGGTGTGTTTCCAGGGTTGTTACATGGAGCTGTTTTTATTGGTTTTGCTTTAGACCCAGCTACTTGTTTTGGTTTGGCAGCCTGTTTGTAAGGTGTGTTTCCAGGATGGTTATGTTGAGCTGTTTTTATTGGTTTTGCTTCAGACCCTGCTACTTGTATTGGTTTGGCCGCCTGATTATTTTTATTTCTAGAGTAATTACTATAATCTGTTTTTCTTCCATCTTCTTTTGGTTTGACCTTTTGACTGCCCCTGGTGTTTCCACCACCAAACATATTTTTAAACGAAGGCTCTGCGCTTTCCAGAACTGGAAAGTCATTAAGATTTTTTGAAGGTTGAATATTTGGCTCAGTCATCCATTTCGGATTTAGTGGGAGTTGAGGTTTAGGAGTATTTGTTTCTTGGTTTAATCCAGGATAATTTTGTGTACTGTTAATTTCAGGAACTGGTGCAGGAGTTTCATTGTGTTCTATTCTCTGATTTTCCATCTTGCGTCTTCTTGGAGCTTCTAATTGAATCATTCTTTCTTCTCTCTGTTTTTGTTTACTCATACTACTCTTGTGGTATTTCAGGTTGTGAACTTGCAAGTCAAATTGCGATGCAAAAGCATTAGTGAACTTATCATATTTACAGCTGTCTTTTTCACATACAAAATGGTTTTCCTCGAAGTGCGTGCGAAGATCTTCGTATTTTATAAAGTAGTAGTTGCTCTCTTTAATAGCTTCAATATCATCTCGTCTATCACAAATGTGACAAAAGAAGTGGTCTTTGCGCCGATGTTTGTACAAATGATCTTTGTCATAAAAGCGATGCCAACATAACTGGCACTGAGGATGTCCCTTATGAGATGTGTTTTTACCTTCACCTACACTTTTGTGGATGTCTAGTTGTTTATCGGTATAATAACTGAACTCACTGTAGAATTGGTGATCATGGGTTAAACACAAGCCACAATATTGTACATTATGTTGTTCTCTCATGTGTTTTTTGGTTTCGCTAATTGTTTTGTCAGCAGGCCTGTCAACACAAATGGGACACCTTGGAGCTGGTACTTCATTAAACAATTCTTTTAGTCTTTCTGAAGTAAAAAAGTAAGCTGCTTTTTCGTACTTCTTAGAACAGCCTTGTTCTAACAAAGTTAACAGCCTTGTGTTTGTTAAGCTAGAAAAAGGTAACAGTTTATCAGATATTATAACTTTATCGAGCTCAGCCTTACAAATTGGACAACTGTACTCTTTTGAAAGTACACGCATCTTCATTGAACACTTCATGCTAAGTGTGTGATTGCATTTAGAAATGGCGTACTACTGTATTTCATCACTGCATATAACGCAGATGTTGTCAGAGTCATCAAAATCAGCCTGATGTTGATTTACATCTTCTGCTTTACTTTCTACGTGAGTTTTTCTGCTGAAGCCACCTCTTTCAAACCCTTGATTTGCTTCGTGATCATTACGCGGGCGTCCAGCAATATCTCCAAAGTTTTTAGTCTTAGAGCTTTTTTCATACTGCTCATGACTAGTAGAGGTTTTATCTGCTGTTCTGCTTGAGGTTTTACAGTCAGTCATTTTTAATTACTACAAAATTTGCTGGTAAAATATTGAAGTTAATTGTTTGTTTTAGGTTAAAAATGACATTTATTTAAAAGAAATTTTAGCTAAGTAAATTTAAATATTTTAATAATATTGTAACTACAACATTCCTAGTTTCATTAAACAAAAACAATTCTTACTTATTCATACAGTAGAACTTAGATTTTAAGGAGAGATTTGTTTAAAAAAACGTCTTGTTATTATATACATAAAAAACACACATGCAAGCATATTCATAAAATAAATTTGAATTTAGAATTATTAGATTTATGTAGATACTATTCCAATCAACTGTTTTCTTCTACTGAATGCCATAAATCAGAGTTGCTTTATATGTACTAACTTGTGAAATATTTTTATAATTTTTCTTTTCAAAAACATTTATAATTAGCTTTAAATTTAAGCACTTTAAGTCGTATATCGTTTTGAAAAAGAGAGAAGCAAAATAAGACTAAAAAATTGTTTACAGAAAAACGATATAATACTAAAATACAATATAATTTAAGAATTTATTATAAAAATTATCAAATAAATTATTTTTGATATTTTTATTTTAAAGCTAGCTTGCTGTTAACTTAAAACTAAATGGTTGTCAATCAAACAAATATAGTCTAGTTTGCACAGATTTCAATTACCTTGAAGACCACTGAACAATATGCAACTAAAAAACATTAAATTAAAAGTTTTCCATTTTTTCATGATTTCATCTTTTATTTTTGTATTATTGAGATCTTCAGTTTTAAACTATAGAGAAGCCTTTTTAACAGTGGGCATACAAATCTTTAAGATTTACCCACTGAGTCTTTTAAGCAAAAACTTTAAGTGTCTTAAAACAACTTACATAAACAAGCAAGCTTTTAAGAGAAAGTTAAGCAAAAATAGTAAAAGCAAAAACAATCAAGCTAAAATACCTTAAATTATTTTAATAAGCATTTAAAGACTTAGTAACTAGTAAAACACTAAATTAAAAATTTTGTTGTAAACACCTACCTTAACTTAATTTTAAGAAAAACTTTCGTACAGCCCTGAACTCTATATAAAAACTTTAAAAAGGCAAAGTTAGTCTAATTATATTAAATATTTTTAGAGAGTTCAACTAACTTGAGTTGGTCTAAATCTTTAAAGCATTTGAAAATAGCTTGAAGGGAAGTCTGAGTGGATAGCAATTTTGAACTGCTTTAGTT
Organism: Thalia democratica; assembly: GCF_965202585.1. Taxonomy (NCBI): domain Eukaryota; kingdom Metazoa; phylum Chordata; class Thaliacea; order Salpida; family Salpidae; genus Thalia; species Thalia democratica. Next base: position 18,370,314 of record NC_139169.1, read on the forward strand.
ATATTAATAAAAGTAAAGTCCATGTATTTAAATAAAATCTATTTAGATTTTACTTGTTATTCAGTTTTCTAGTATTTACTTCGATACTTTAAAATTAAAACTGCAGTATAAGGTGAATTTTTGCTTACATACATTCATAATAAGCATCCCAATCTTTAAGTCAAAAAAGTCTTAAGTGACTAAAAACTGTCCTAAGTAAACTTAAACTGTCCTTAAACATCTTGAGTTTTTTCAAATCCTTAAAAAAAATTTAATTTTAAAATCAATTAAAAATAAGTTTTTCATCAAAATTGGTTACAAAAGAACAAAATATTGAAACTAAATTAATTAAACCTTATTTTTAAACATTTTAAAAACTGTCCTGAAATTTTAACACTATCTAAGTTTACAAAATTATACAATAACAAAACGTGAGTTAGTCTGAGTTTTAATAAAACATTTTCTGTTTTGAGTCACCCAATATATTCAAAAGTTTTCAAATTATCCTGAGTGTTTGGCAACCATGTCATAGCAAATGAGAAAAGCATTTATTATTTGATAGACACCTTGTACCTATTTACTAAAATAGAAATATGTGCAATTAATTGCTAATTGTCAACAATTTTTTTTTATACATTAACAACCCCTCCCTCAAAATTCTAGTTTTTAATTTAAATATTTTTCACTAGTTTTACCTTCAATTAAACTGTAAAATTTTTGAAAGTTGAAGGACATTATGTGTTAGTAACTTTTATCTGCCATATTTAAACAACAACACTAATGTGATAACTACTGAAAAATAATAATTTGACAAATTGACAAAAATATTTTAACTGAATTAAAAAATATTGAATTGTTCAGTGATACAAATGTTAGTAACTATAAAAACTTTATTGTACTTAAAATATAACTACACACAAGGTTGCCACTGGTGAAAAAAAATTTCAGAGTGACTAAAAATTGTTCTGAGTAATCTGGAACTTTTCAAATTTATTGAAAATAAACTTTTTTAAATCAATAAAAATTAAATTTATTAGCCAAATTGTTTATAAAATTACAACAAATTTAAACAATATCTTCTAAATGTCATTCAAAATCTAGAAAACTGGTATGAAATTTTAAGAAACCTACAATTGTTTTGAATATTTCAAAAAAAACTGGCCTGAGTTTTCATGAGTGTGTGGCAACCCTGATAGTTTTTTATATAGACAGTATTTAGATCAATATAGACTGTATATTATAAAAAACAACTATTAAATTTTATTTTTATTTATCTATATTTTACTTATTTTTAACTTAAATGTTTTCTTTTTTTATTTAAAAATATCATCTAATTTAGTTTTTTTTTCGAGCTAACTAGTGTCAAAGTGTCAACTATTTGAAACTTTCTACAAACTATACTTACAGGGTAGTCAAACGTTTATAGTTAATTTTTTCGAGGTTTTCAAAAATTAATCCAGGTTTTAAACAGTATACAGATTATAGTCTATGTTTACTTTAAAGTGAAGTTTTAGTTAAAAAACTGTGTTAGATAGTATAAAAACATTCAATGATACTGTAAAGCTACTTCAAATGTGTTTTTTAATAAAAAATGTTGATGATGACAAAAAAATGTTATCTACATGTTAGGTATTTTGTGTCAAATTATAATTCCTCTACTTAACATGTAAAAATTGTTTAAGACTCCACCTTTTTCCAATCTTTTTTTAGAAAATTTCTCAAATTCCAGGTTTTTCAAGGTTTTCAAGTTTTTTGGCAACCCTGTAATTATTAGCTTTTTTAGAAAAGTTTGGTTACCAGCTTTTCGAGGAAAAAGAAGCTTAAGTATAGATGAAATCTATTTTTTTAAGAAGTAAAAATAAAAGCGGTAATATATAATTAAAATTTGAGTAAAAACACAGACCAATTTTTAATTAAAACTAAACTTATGATGAAAATAATATTTTAAAGATGTAAAACCTTACTAAAAATACATTCTGAAATCTATTAACAATTTTCCGACCATGTATTGACTATTACAAAGCATATTTATTTTATTAAATGAAGCCTGTATGTTTTAGAATTGAATGAAGTTATTTCAATAACGATTCTGATGCAAAGCTCTAGATAGAAACTGTTTCATAAACAATTATGCATAAGGGTCAAAGTCTAAGTAAAGATTTATTGACAAACACATAATAAAATAAAATTTAATGTACAGGTATAAACATCAAAAAACAATTTTTGATAGAAAATTTTAAAAGTTTCATTAGCTTGGCAGTTTTTTTTTTATTGAAATCTATGAAAGTAAAATTAAGTTGTCTAATATACAATTTCTTTTTAACATTTCTTTTTTATTAATTTAACCTGATGTTTTAATTATCGGTTAGACAAAACTTATATCTAACATAAGAGGTTATTAATTTTTAATTAATAGTTTCTGATACTTTCTGAATATCAAATATTTGTATCAACTGCTTACTAAAAATATAAAAAAAAAACATTTTATGGCATAACATAAACATTATTTTTCATTCCCTTATTATAAATATTTTCACCTCTAAACATTTATCATACTTTTACCATTAATTTTAGTAATTAAGTTTAGGTAAACTATGTTAAGTGGAAGAGTAGTAAAAAAGTTGTATTTAGAAACAAAGCAAGAAAAGAGTTCAAGATGTATGCTGTATAAAGTGAGGGTTTTAATATATAATTAGGTGATAAAGTGTAACATATCCACAATGAAATTAACAGGGTTGTCACTTGTTTTTTCAAAAAAATTTCCAGGGATTTTAAATTTTTTCCAGGTTTTTAAAAGTACACATTTTTGGGTCTATTTTTAGTTTCTAACCTGAGAAAATTAATAAAATTCCAGGTTTTTCCAAATTTTAAAAGTGATTTTTGTTCAAAATTCCAGGTGTTTCCAGGTTTTTTTTTCAAATTTTCCCAAATTCCAGGTTTTTTCAGGTTCTTTTTGCCTAAGTTGTCAAATTCCAGGTTTTTCCAGTTAAAAATTGCAACATTAAATTAATTAATTAAATATTTTATAAAATTAATTAAGATTTTTCATGATTCATTTCTATCAAATTTAAAAAAAAGTAACAAATATGTTTAGCAAAACCTCAAGCTTTTAATTATTTAGTAAATAGTCATGCTAATAAATTCCTATTTACAGATTTTATTAAATATATTTCATAACATGTCTTAAGTAAGAGACAGGACGTATATACAGTCTACATATACTTCATCTATAGAGTATAAGTGTTTTGTAACTCAAATGACAGCTAACTTTATTCAATTGGGTTGTCTTCACAAAGTTTTTTAACATGCTTGCAGAAAACAAAATGGTTTAATTTCAAAGAACAAATTTAAACAATAATGAGTAAAATGAAAGTAAGAAGCTTTGAGATTTAAATTTTTTCAGACATAGAATAGAAAATAGCCTACAATAAAAATATATTTACAAGCATTTATTTTATACTAACGGCGTTTTTTGCTTTTTTATTAAAGTAAGAATATTTACTTTAGTTAGATATTGACTGTTTCAAAATAAAAACATAAACTTTAAGGACCATTAAAGATCGACAACCGATCATAAAAAGTTTGATATATTTACTATGAGCTGGATTGCAAAATCATTTAAAACAAGAAATCTGAATACTGAGTAAATGTTAGTTTAATTTAACTTGAATTTTAAAGCACGAACAATTTTTGACAGTACGTTTATCGTCACTATGACATATAATTTGTTCTCAACACCATTACACGCTGTTTAAACTTTTTAGAAGATTAAGTGTTATTCGTTTAAATTTTTTGGTTGACACATTTTTTTACTTGTTATAACAAATAGTGTTTTTTTTTTGGTATTTTTCATAAGATCTAAAACAAATTAAAATAATTAATTTGGTAATATTTTAAACTTTCACAAATTTAAATATATCAAACACTCATAAGTATTATAATTAGTAATTTTTTTTAATCTTTTATTTAAAATTTATATTATAGTTTAAAAAATAAGTTTTAAAGTTTATTTGTATATTCTTATTACATCTTTTTCCTAGTTGGGCATCTACAAAATTTTTCTCTGACTCTTTTAGTTTTGAACATTGAACAAATAGTATTAATTTCAGCAGCAGACACAAGCCGTGTGTATAATATTAAAAAAAAATTATAAACTTTGCTTTTTCAAATAAATAAAAAATAATATCAAAAATTTTCACTAATTTAACACACAGCTTTATTGTTATTTTATAAAGCTGCCGTTTTAAATAACTCTTTTTATAAACATTAGGTTTTTAATTAATATTTTAATTAATATTAAATTGGGAAAAATAAATTGAAGAAAAAACATTTTTATAATAATCTATAATAGTATTTTTTTTGGTATATATTTACTACTTTTATTAAAACAGCTCAGAATGTTGGCTGTAGTTGTAAGATTTTGGAAATGTCTTCATTCATTATATTGTTATAGCAAATGAGGTTTTTTTTCAAGGTAGAATAACATCAGAAGAACTTACTCTCCCCTCTGCAACTATAAAAGTTTTCTGAAGATCAAGTGAATATGAGCTCATCACGCATTATCCCACCTGCCCTATCTTTTAACTTATCAATTAAAAATTTTACATTTTAATTTAAAAAATTAAAATTAAATCTATCTATAAACAAAAAAAGTAGAGCTATTAACTAACCAAATTAAAAATAAAAAAAATAATCCTAATCCTTTATTGAAAAAACCACTGGTAACACGTTTTTTGGCAAACACTTACAAGGTTAAAATCTCAACATTAAAAACCACAAAGTGTAGAAAAATCCTAAAGCTCAAATCAAACAGGGTTGCCACTCGGTCAGGAAAAGTCAGATGATCAGGAAATATTTAAAAAAGTAACAAAAGTGAGGAAAAAATAGGGGGTTTTGAAAAAAAGTTAGGAAATTTGATAAAATTTTAAAAAAGTCACATTTTGTCAGTTTAAATTTACAAAATTCCTTGTTTTTCAAAGCCTTCAAATGGTAAAAATTAATTAAAAGTCGTTTAAAGTCAGAAAAAATTTCCAAAATTTTCTTAGAAACTTACAAAAATATTTAATTTTTTTTCCAATGCCTTCACCTGGTCTGAGTTAGTAAAATATCCTTTATAAAAATGCAAAAATTTTCTATTAACATATTGAACAAGTACCCTACTTGAACAAGCAGGTTTTGTAAGCTTTTTAGTATTGATGATCTTTAGCAAGGCACTTCCATAGTGAAACTGTGATATATACACAAAAGTTTATCTAGCATAATTTTAGAATCAAAGTGTTTTTGTTTAAATAATTTTGTTCTTTATTACTAGGCAGTTAGTTTAGTATTTTATGTAACAAGTTAATGTGAATACTTTACCTCTTTATAATTTTTTCAAAGCTGTTTAAATTTATAAATTAAGTTATAAGAGAGGTATATGCCAAGGTTAAGTTTACTTATTGTTTGTATTTTTTTAGAGTAACTTAAGTTTTTAAAGTAAATAGAGTATATTTATTTGTTACAAACTTTATACTAAATGATAGGAAATATTTTATACAACAGACATATAGTTTACTTTTTTATGTCTTTTTTTTACAGTTACTTAAATATATTCTTTTTGAATTGATTTTCAATTTAAGATTTTATATTGAATAAATTGGGTAGTGTTTTTTTAAACTAAGTGAACAATTTATATAAGTAAAACTGATTTAGAAAAGTCAGGAAAATTTTGGTAAAACGTCAGGAAAAGTCAAGAAATTTTTCTGAGCTTGATCAGTGGCAACCATGATCAAATGATAAATCAGCAGAACATTAAGAACATCTATACACTTACCTTTAACCCATTTCACCATTTTTATTAATCTTCACCCTTATCCCTAACCCTCTTTACCCAAGCATATAAAAATAAACCAAATAAAAAAGATCCATTACCTAAAACTTGAAAAAAATAAGTAAAATTTTAGCCAATCAGAAGCAGTCTTAGAACTGCATCCCTCAATGTGAGACTCAATGACTCAAAGGTTTTTCTCCACACCCATCCATTGACCATAAGTGTGAGGTTTCACACATTTTTTCTCTCTTTCAAGATATATCTTATCTGCACACAGACTAATTCATATCTGTTTCAATTCATAAATAAACACTTTTGAAAATTTTCTTTTAAAGTTAATTTCATTACTACAATTTTTTTATATTTCAGCCAATGGTTTCAATCTTGCTTAGTTCAACTCAGAGAGTATTCAAAGCCGTCATTAAGACCCCTAGTTCATCAGGCAACACTATTTTGCTTTGCTATAAACTTACATAAGCAAAAGTCTATAGTTTGCAAAAACCATTTAATAGAAAAACGTTTTTTTAATTAAACTACATCTATCAAAACTTTGTTGACACTACTAACTCTTAAAATGATTTAACCAAAAGGTTAAGGCTCTTTTCTTCACAAGTTTATCTGCTTTCAATACTTTTACATAGCTAGTAGCTGGTTTAAAAATACAAAGTTTAAAAATAGTTTGATAAATTAGAGCACAGATTTGGAGAGTTCAATAGGTCCATTATAGAAGGACTAAACTAAGGGGAAAATAAGGTTATTTTATCAAAAGTTTATCATTTTATCATTCATTTTCAGTAGTTGTGAAACAACATGTTTCTTTCCTTTAAAAGTTAAACAGCTAAAATTATTCTGTATTGATTAGGATAAAACAACTATGTATATATTTTTACTATTAGTTAATGTATTAAATAAAAGTCTGTATAATAATTAATGATTTCTTTAATAATTAAAAATTGTTGTTGTTTTTATACAGGGCTGCCACACACTTAGGAAAAATAAAGAAAGTTTGAAATTTTTGAAATATAAACATAATTTAAAAAAGTTTAATATTTTTTTAAACTCAGAATGACCCAAGTTAGTTTTTTTTATATAAAACACTCATGACAGTTTTAAGATTTCCCATCATCTCAGAACAGTTTTTTACTAGTTTTTAATGAAATTTAGTTTCATTGTTTGGTTAGTTCATAAACATTTTTTTTGCAACTTGATTTTATTGATTTTGATAAAAAAATGAGGATTTGAAAAGACTCTGTATGTCTCAAGACAGTTTATGGTCACTCAGGACAGTTTTTTGGCCCAAAGACTAGCAACCCTGTGTAAAGTACTAAACCTTAGTAATACAACATTTTGAGATGCATCAAAATATTATTAAGAACTTATTTCTCATAAATTAAATTTTGCTTTATAATATCGTAAATAATCAATTGGGTTATATTTAAACAGATTTCTGCTCACATTTTATATTTTGTTATATAGTAACATATAGTTATGTTAAATATATAGTATAATCTTCTTGTTTAAATTATTATTCTTAACAGTTTAAGGTTCTGAACTATTTTAAAATATCGTATTACAAATATCAGTTAAAATAAAGTTAAATAAAAATACGCAGTTTTTTGTAAATTTTTACATAAAACTTATCAGTATTTAAAATTTTGCAAATTTGCGTTGACACAAAGCGAAATGTTTTTAAATAGCTAAAAATGAGGTAAAATACACTCAAGTTCAACTTTAGAAACTTTATTTAAAATCTAAATGTTTTCATTATTATAAAGACTGCATTTTTGTCTATAAAAAATTATTAAATTCAATTAATTTGGATATTATTTTTGTGACCCAAAAGTATAACTATATTTATACATTCATTACATATTTCAGTATTACAACATGGACTTTTCCAAAACAGGTTCTATATATGTTTTTTAAGTAAAATTAAATGTTTAAGAAAAGTTTTTGTTTTTTAAGTTTGGCTATGAAACTTTAATTTTTAGAGAACATTCTAGGTTGATTTAAATATTTTTAGTTTTAGATAATATTAAAACGATACATAAATACTGAACAGCTAACATTTTTGTTTGTTAAAATTTTGACATGTTACAAACAACAGGATGGTCTTTTTATCTGGAACATTGTAATTTGAAATTTAAGTTGCAAGGACATTTCCTTAAAGTTTTAAGTAAGTATTTCAAAAACGTAGAAGGAGAGAGACTTTAGTGACATAGTCTTCTTTGCCGTTTAGTTTGCGCTTCCCATAGGAAACCTATTGTACTCTTTGGCTTCAACCTACTATATCTCAGAAACTAGTTTGAATTTTAAAACCCTTAAAAATGAACTTTTAGCTTAGCTGAAACTTTACAAATCAAGATAAAGTTGTTAAAAAAGTGATTGATGTTAAGTAATTTTTTTAAGGTAATTAGATTGAAAATAGTAACTATGCTAGTGTATATTTCTTTGATACACTACATATAACTTAAACTACATGTAAAAGTTGAATGTTTTTTTCCTGTCTAAATATTGCACATAATAATATTTTCAAAAATAGTTACAAAATATATTTTAAAAACTGAACTGAAGTTTTTTGACAATTAATTTTAAACCAATATCACAGAACAAAACTAAAATTTTATTTGAACTGTATCTATTAAGCTGTTTAGACAAGTTTATGTTTAAATTAACTGGTCTTTAAATAAGAGAGCCATTTTACTTGGAAAATCTTAAATTTAAGTTTTTATTGAAAAACATGAAAATCTTGAAATATTAGATGAAAAGCAACATAAAATATGGATTTTTGAAACAATTCTATGTGTAAAGTTTATATTATGAGAGATTTATTTATTTTTAAAATATTTATATTTAAAGAAGTTTAGTAGTATTTATTATACTACAGAATACATTTAACTACACCTCAAATTAAAACCTGGAAGAAATTTGTACAAAACTAGTGACCACTTCCACTATAATAAAAATATAAATTAGAAACAATGCAAATAGTCTTTTAGCATTTAATTATAAGTGGTGTTTATTGTCAAGAAAGGTCTGTATTATAATTCCAAGTTTCCATGGCCAAAGATTTATTTAAGTTAGGTTTTTTTGAATGCGTTACGAGAAGATTTTTTTTTGCTTTTGTGAAAACAAGCATTTTACTTTGTTTTTTATCTATTTGTATTTTCCATTATATTCAAAAATCTAAAACTAAAAAATATTTTAAGCTATTTAAAGAATATTTTCTAAAGTTTACAGACTACCCTTAAAAACAGTTTATTTTTAGTTTCAAAGAAAAATGACAAAAAAAAATTGTGCTCTCTGTTATTGTATTGAAAACTTTTTACAAAAAACCTCTTTAGTTATTTTAATTTATTATATTCTTTAAACTTATAGTTTATACTTAAAGCATACATATAATTGAATAGTGCATATAAAATCTTTAGAAATCATAGGCTTTAGTTAATACAGAGTTGCCACACACTGAGACTAGTTTGAATTTTAAAAAGATTTTTTTGAAAAAATCTGGCTGGCTCATTATATTCTGGGATTCTTTTGTAAATCTCAGCCTAATTAGGTATGCTTTTCAGAAGATTTCTAGTTACTTAAATTTATTTATTTTATAACTTTGTTGTTGAAATTTGTTTTTATTTTCTACCTACTTTGTTTTGTTGTTGTAACAAAAAAAATCAAACTGTTTGTTTTCGAGTTTTAATTTGTCTTATAATTTTTTTTTCATCTTTTTTCATAAATTGGGATTACTAGAGTAATTTGATGTAACTTAGGATAGATTTTTGTTACTCTCTACAAAGATTTTTGCTTTAAAAAGTTGAAACCATTTAATTACCAGTTTAGGTATCAGTATGATTCATGGTTGCCACATTCTCAGCCTAGTTAAACTTTTCTTAATAATACAGTCTTACTAAGATTATTTTTCTTGCGAAAGGTAGTCTAGTTTTGGAATTTCTTTCAAATTTCTGAATACATTAGGTCAATTTTTTTTTCCAAAAGCATAATTTTTTTTTGATCTTGTTTTTTTAATCATAATGTTACTTTAAGTATACTAGTACATACTTTTTAGCTTTTGCTTTCTCATTTCTATTTTAAGCTGACCCAAACTAGTTTGTTGTAACTCATGCAGAGTCACACACACTTAGAATAACTCAGGACAGTATAAATCCTTTAAAATTATCAGGATAGTTTGAAAATTTTATGAAACTTATTTCAATGCTTTAATGCTTTTTCTTTCATTGTCTGTAATTTCTTTGTTATAGCTTCAATTTTATGTTTTTTTCGTTAAAATTCCAATTTTGTTGAACAACATGAATTTCTTATTTTAAAGTTTATTTATTTCAAGTATTTATTTTTATCAATTTATAATTTATTTAATATTTTTAGTATTTTTAATGTATTTTGTATCAAACTTACAAAATAATATAATAAATTAATAAGATATACAGAAATAAGCAATTTTATAGAAAATATTTTACATTTTTATCATATTTCTGTTGCGTAAATTGTTTTTAATATATTTTAAACATGATGTAACTCAATAAGAAACAAAATCATATTAAAACTGACATTTCTTAACTTTATTAAAAACTTTTCGTTTAAACATAATTAGAAACATAACAACCGATTCTAACTGACCTTTTTTGACCTATAAAAGTACTTTTTATTTAAATATAATAAGGAACATAAAAACTGATTAAAACTGACCTTTTTTGACCAAAAACAGTATTTTTAATTTTTGAGTTTAATAACCATTATATTAAAAAACAGGAGGGGATACTGGAGATTTCAAAAACCAATTTAAAGAGAAACACATTCTAAGTTTAAAATTTATTCGCAGACGACGTTTCGACTTTAAATCAGTCATTATTTTAATAATTTTTTTTTAACTTATTTTAATATGCTTTAATTAAACGTTTAATCCAATTTCAAATCAACAATTAACTAAGCCGGGTATTACCCGAATACTAAGAATTTTTGATTAGTTAGATATGTACTTGTTTAACAATGTGGAAATATTTATGTTGATGTGTGTTATTAGTACTTTGTTGTGAGCAGCAAAATGCATATATAACAACATATTTTAGAACCATAGTTTTAGAAAAAAAAATATTTAGTAGATATAACTGCCAATAGATCTTTTAAATGTTTAGTTAATGTTATTTTTAAAAAGGTAAATTGTTATTATGATTTTGATATGACAAGCCTAAAAATTTTTAAGCTGTTTGAAACAGTTAAACTACAAAAAATACAACGTTAGAAAAGAATTGTTTCAATTAACATTAAGATTACCACACATTCAGAATAACTCATGATGGTTGGAAAGTTAAAAATAAAACAGTTTTACTAATGAAAACTCATTCTAGTTTAAAACTAAAAAAAAAAAAACAGGGATTACTCGGCCAGCTTCGTTATTTTAAATTAAAAACATAAAAACTTAATTTTTTTTTAAACGCCGAACTTGTTTTATTCTAAATCTTTAACAAAAGTTAGTAGCTTCAGTTAAACTTTGATTTTTTATAACTAATTTTTAATAGTAAAATATTTATAAAAGCTTTTAACTTAAAAAGTTTATAATTCAAATAGTTATTATTTTGAGATTTTTTTAAGATTACATAAAAAAAACAACCTGAATTACTTATAAAACTTTAAGGTCGTTCATTGTAATTTTTTTTCTCTCAAAAAATGGTAACTTTGTTATATTTTTCTTAACTCAATAGTATGCTAAATAGGAATAGTCAAATTACTTATACTGATACTAACGAAAAATATTAATGTTAAGATTTTTTAAACATATTATTTCGGTCACATAGTGCAAAATAAATAGTAAATGCTTAATTTGAATAATAGTCATAAACAAAAGTCAAATTCTTTGTTCTTCAAGTTATAAATAATGGGTTCATGTGAATTTTAAATTTATTTAAATTTTGTAACACCACCTTGTAAATACTTTCAAATATATATTTTCAAGTTTCAAAAAACTTCATATTTATTTTTTTTTAATGTTTTACTTTAGCTGATTTTTTAACAAAATATTATAAATAATTAATTCATTTTAAAATTTATATCATTCTGTTTATTCTAGTTTTGGTAAGTAATAATAAAAATTGTGAAAACAGGCTAAAAATAATTTAATTATGAGTTTTCACAACCTTAGGCGAGTTTGAACTTAAAAAAATTAATATTTAAAAAGTTCAGGCAAGCAATTTTATTTTATGAACATTTAAGCTAGTTTGGTATTTTTCCATAAATTTTAAGCTAGATTATATAGCTTTGAAATCAGATTTTTTTAAAAAACTTTTGTTTTTTTACAGAATTGTCACAAAGCCTGAAATCCTCGAAAAGTCCAGGAATTTCATAGTGTAGTATACAAAACCCAGAATTAGGTAAATAAATTTTTTTACAATTTTTAAGTATTTTAATTTATTAAATATTTTTATATTATTTTTGTATTATATAGGTATTTTTTAATGATTTACTTTAGCTTATTTTTTCTTTAAAAATGTTGTCAATAATTAATTTATTATAAAGTTTATGTTGTTGTTTTTATTCTAGTTATAATGAGTAATGAAAAAATTGGGAAAATAGGCTTATATTAAAATGTAACAGAGTTTAAAAACCTTTAGCTAGCTCAAGCTTTTATATGTAATTATTTGGTCTTATTTAGACTGTTCAAGTTTTTTTTTTTATTTTCAGGCTTGTTTTAATCGCTCTAAAATTTTTTTTTTTTAATTTGTTTTTTTTTTTTTCATGGTTACAACAAAACAGGAATCTTTATAAAAAGCTTGAACTCGACAAATTAGTCTACAAAAACCAAGAGTTTGGGAAATTTTGAAAAAAAAAGTTTAAATTTCAAACAAAAATCACTAAAAAACCTGGAACTTTAAACAGATTATAAGTTTAGTAGTTAAATATTGATTTGACACGAGAATTATATCATTAAGCTAATAGGTTTTTGTCATAATTTTTAGTTTTCTTAATTATCTTAAAGAATTTCTTAATGTAGATAAAGTAAATCTACAGTAAACTTTGACTGTTGTTAAACTACTTAACACTGTTTTTAACCTTAATTTAATTTTAGAATTAAAAATAGATAGATAAATGTTTACTATCAAAAACCTGGAAAGGTTGAAGAAAACCTGAAAGAATATTGTAAAAAACCGTAATTGCTTTTTATACTATTTAATCAGACAGATTTTTAATATGAGAGCTAAATCACTTAGTTATAAACAAAGTTTTCTAACTATCTATCTATGATTTGAAAATTGCAATATATTTGATTAAAAGCTTACATTTAAAAATGAAGAGTAAATATATATATTTTGTACATGGCAAAGTTCTAGTTTGCATATTTTATGTCCAGTTAAAAAAAAATCTTTTTTTCTGGTGTTTTTACTTATAATTGTTAAACTAAACTTCATGAAGCATTTTTATTATGTTTGGGTAAAGTTGGTTAGTGATAAGGGTATGAGTTTAAAAAAAAATAATTAAAATTTTTAAAAAAAATTGATGAGTCAGCAAATACGTGAATCAGACTGAACTTTAAGTTTACTTTTCTGATAAAAGTACTTTAAACATATTTATGTGATTTTTGCAACGTATTGTTCATCTAAATATTTTATTTAATGAAAAAAACACAGACTTGTTTTGTTAAAATATATATTGCGATACACTATAAAAACAACTTTTTTACAACTTGATTTAAATTAGTTAAAAAAAGTAGATATTTTATTCTTGAGCACTTCTCTTATCAACTAATTATATATTTTTTTATACAATATTCATTTTCGTTTTGTTCTATGTTCACATTTTTATTGTCCTTATGAATAGGTAATTTTACTTTACTTAAACACAAAAGTATCATTCTTTTAAAACAATAGAATTAAGAAGTTATTGCTTGCTTAATTTAGAAAAACGATAAAAAGTTAATATATTTGTTTTATTATTTTTTAAACAAACAATCAGAAATATAATAGGATACTAAAATAAAGTTAAGTGCAGTTTTTTAGTTATGAAAAAAAATTATGTAAAGATATAAACTATGAAAAAAAAAAGTTTAACATCTAATTATTAATAGATTATAAAACTAAACTTTTTTTTTAGTATTTACAATAAATGAAACATTCGATTAAAAATACACGTTGTTAAATATCGAAAGAAAATATTTTTGAATAGTTTTTAAGGTATCAACAGCTCATAACTTTTCCGTCTTTATCCATTATGTACTATATTTTTATAAAGTGTTTTGTGTTTAATTTAAACGATATAGTTAAACATTTTATTAAAATCATCCCTAGTGTTTTATATTCCGTTTAATCTTATAGAAAATCTCATCATTTGACCAATTTGGTACTCTTTTAAAACCATTTAAGCTTTAGTATGAGTATTCTTTTCCAAGGTAAGTGGATTGGACTGATACAAAGTAAAATCTCAGTTTTTAGCAGCAAACATTAACTGGAACCAATAAAACCTAAAAGGTCTCTAACATGTTAGTTAATATTCTATTTTATTATTTTTAATAAAATTTCATGCAAATTATTTTTTTTTGCTAATAAACAGTAGAACTAGTTTTAAATGCAATAAGTAAAAAAATATAATGTTAGATAATTATAGTTTTTAGTAACATTAAGGTTGCCACACACTCAGGATAACTCATGACAGTTTGAAACTTAAAAAAACCCAGATAGGTATGCCAATACCATGACTAGTATGCCAGATAGAAAAATTCCAATAACTAAAAACAAAAAATACATATGTTAAACATTTTTCAAATGAATTATTTTGGTACCATAGTGTAAAATAAATAGTAATTTAATACTTTATTTCAATAATAGTCACAAATAAAAGTAAAATTCTTATATTTCAAGTTATATCTAATAGGTTACTGATAATCTTAGTTTTATTTAAATTATAATAACACTACCTTGTAAATACTTTTATATATTTTCAACTTTAAATTTGTTCTAATTGTTAATGTATTTTTTTAGCTCATTTTTTTAACAAAAATTATAAATAGTTTATTCATTTATAAAATTACACCATTCTGTTTATTATAATTTTAATAAGTAATGAAAAAAATTGGGAAAATAGGCTAGAAATAATTTAAATATGAGTTGTCACAACCTTAGGCTAGTTTGAACTTTAAAATTTTATTATTTAAAAAGTTTAGATAGGCAATTTTTTTTTGAACATACAAGCTGGTTTGGTATTTTTTTTATAAATTTTAAACTAGATTATAAAGCTTTAAAATCTGGTTTTCTTAAAAAACTTGTGTTTTTTTACAGGATTGTCACAAAACCTGGAATCTTTGGAAAAATTCTGGAATTCATAATGTTGGCTACAAAACCTATAAAACCTATAAATTGAAATAACAAAATATTTCACATTTAGTTTACTCTTTAATAATTGACTTACCTTATTTTTTTTTTAATATAATCAATAACTAATTCATTATAAAATTTATGTGGTTGATTTTATTCTGGTTTTAATGAATATTGAAAAAATGGAAAAATAGGCTTAAAATTAAAATAATACAGAGTTCAAAAACTTTTAGCTAGCTTGAGCTTTTAAATGTTGTTATTTAGTTTAATTTAGATTGTTCAAGTTTTTTTTTTTCATTTCAGGGTTGTTTAAATGGCTCTTAAATTTTTATTTTAAGTTTGTTTTTATTTCATGGTTACCACAAAACAGAAATCTTAGCTTTACAGGAAATGTAGCTTTACAGGGAACTTTGACTGTTGTTATACTACTTAACACCGTTTTAAACCTTAAGTTAATTTTAGAATTTAAAATAGATAGATAAACGTTTACTTTTAAAGACCTGGAAAAGTTAAAGAAATCCTGAAAGAAACTTCTTAAGAACTGTAAAAAACCCTGCCATTCATTTAGCTTTCAACTACTTTCATCAATACAATATTTTTTTTCAAGCTTTCAACTTTGATTAACTACTTTTTTTTGTTTTATTATATTAAAAAAAATTTTTCAAACTCTTTATGATTTATTTAAGCTATTTTTATGTGAGCGGTATAAATCATTTCAACCCTTACAATATCAAACTTCAATTATGAATTTAATTGAGCTCTATCACGCATTCAGAGTAGCTTGAAGTTTTCAAAATAAATCAGGCTGGTTAACCTGTTTTTTTTTTTAAACAGGTATCAACAGATCATAACTTTTTTGTCTTTATCCATTATGTAGTATATTTTTATTAAATGTTTTAGTGTTAAATATAAACGATATAGTTAAACATTTTTTTAAAATCATCCCTTGTGTTTTATTTTCCATTTAATCTAATAGATAATCTCATCATTTGACCACTTTGGTACTCTTTTAAAACCATTTAAGCTTTAGAATGAGTATTCTTTTCAAAGGTAAGTGAATGGACTGATAAGTAAAATCTCAGTTTTAAGCAGCAAACATTAACTGGAACCAAAAAAAACCTAAAAGGTATCTAACATGTTAGTTAATAATCTTTATAATTATTTTTGATAAAATTAAATAGAAGTTAATTTTTTTGCTATAAAACAGTTTAACTAGTTTTAAATGCAAAAAGTAAAAAAAAAACAATGGTAGAAATGTAAAGTTTAAGGAAGACATTAAGGCTGCTCTACACTCAGGATAACTCATGACAGTTTGAAATTAAAAAAAAAATTAGAATGGCTAAGGAAAACTCATGCTAGTTTGAAACTAGAAAAAAAAAACCAAAGATTACTCAGGTTTATTACGGGCCAGCTTGGTTATTTTAAATTAAAAACAGAACAATTAAAGAATGTTTTAAAACCACAACCTTGTTTTTTTTCTAAATATTGTACAAAAGTTAGTTGCTTCATTTAGATTTAGAATTTTTGTAACCAATTCTATAAGCTTTTTAAATATTCTAAATCCTAAATAAAAAAATGTATAAAAGCTTTTTATTTAAAAAGTTTATAATTTCAACATTTATTATTTTTAGATTTTTGAAAAATTATTAAAAAATCCTTAATTACTTAGTACATCTTAAGGTCGGTCTGTGTAGTTTTTTTTTCACTCAAAAAAATGCAGCCATGTAATATATGTAATGTAACCTTTATGTTAATACAATAGTGTGCTAGATAGGAAAAATCCAATTACTTTTTCAAATAGATTATTTTGGTTTCATAGTTAAAAATAAATAGTAATAAAAAAACTTAGTTTCACAAATAGTCATTAATAAAAGTTAAGTTCTTATACTTTATGTTAAAACTAATGGGTAGTTGTGAATTTTTAGTTTTATTTTAATTGTAATAACACTACCTTGTAAAAACTTTCAAACATATATTTTTAAGTTTTAAAAGACTTCACATTTAATGTACTATTTAATGTTATACTTTAGCTTATTTACTTAACAAAATATTATAAATAATTATTTTAATTTTAAATATAAAAATAATGATAGAAATTGGGAAAATAGGCTAGAAATAATTCTATTATGAATTGTCACAACCTTAGGCTAGTTTGAACTCTAAAATATTATTATTTGAAAACTTCAGATAGGATTTTTTTTGAGCATTCAACTAGTTTGGTTTTTTTTTCATAAATTTTAAGGTAGATTATATAGCTTTGAAATCTGGTTTTTTAAAAAACTTGTGTTTTTTTACCAGGATTGTCACAATACCTGGAATCTTTGGAAACATACTGGAATTTCATAGTTTAGGCTACAAAACCAGAAAAAAACCTATAAATTGAAGAATCATAAAAATTAATATTTAGTTTGTTTTTAAATTTATGACTTTGCTTTTTTTTCTATAAATAAATAATTAACCACTAATTCATTATAAAGTTTAGGTGATTGGTTTTATACTGGTTCTAATAAGTAACAAAAAAAAAAGGAAAAATAGGCTTAAAATTAAAATACTACAGAGTTGTAAAAATCTTAAGCTACCTAAGACTTTTAAATGTAATTTTTTGGTCTAATTTAGATGTTAAAGTCTTTTTTTTCATTTCAGTATTGTTTTAATGGCTTTTAAATTTTTATTTTTAATTTTTTTTTTATGGTTACCACAAAACAAAAATCCGTAGAAAAAGCTTGAACTAGACAAATTAGTCATTAGTCTACAAAAACCCAGAGTTTAAGAAATTTTGAAAAAAAAGCACCTAACAACCTATCTTTAAACAGATTTATATGTTCAGTAATTAAATGTTGTTTTGACATGAGAAATATATCTTTAGGCTAAAAGGTTTTTCTTCATCATTTTTAGTTTTCTAAATAAAAAAACAATTAAAGTAGCTCTACAGTAAACTTGAATATTGTTATACTACTTAACACCGTTTTTAACCTTAATTAAATTTTAGAACAATTAAAATAGATAGATATACATTTACTTTCAAATTCTAGAAAGGTTGAATTAAACTTAAAAGAAATTTGTTTAGAACCAGTAGAAACCCTGCTTTTCATTTTAACTTTCAAGTACTTTCATCAATACAATAATTTTTTTGAAGTTTTCAGTCTTCATTAACTACATAAAGTTATATTTTTTTGTTTTATTATATTTAAACATCTTTTCCAAACTCTTGATGATGTTTTAAGCTATTTTTTGTGAGTACATATTTTTGCGTATCTTTGAATTTCAAACTTAAATTATGGATATAATTGAGCTCTGTCATGCATTCAGAGTAGCTTAAAGTTTTCAATAAAACTCAGGCTGGTTAACTTTTTTAGTAAAAAAATTCAGGCTGCCCAGGGATGTTTTAGTTTTCTTAAAAAAATATATTTATTGTTGTACATTTTGAATTTTCATTCATTATCAATAGGTGTTTAGTTTTTAGGTTTTAAGTTTGATGTTAATCATGCTTGTTTTTAAAAATTTTTTAATTTTAATTTACTCAAAATTTCCGAAATTATTCTTTTATCAACTTAAGCCCTTCTCTTGTTGTTTGCTAAATTTAGAGAAACATTTCAATTATTTTTTTTTTGAACAAAAAGTAAGAAATATAATAGGATGGTAAATGATTTAAGTTCAATTTTTTACTTATTAAAGAAATATGTAAAGATATTAACTATAAAAAAACAAAAGGTTAGGTTAATTAATAATAATTAATAATAAAACAAAGCTTTTTTTTTAAATTTACAATAAATGACACGTTTAATCAAAAATACACACTATTAAATATCGACCGTAAAAATATTTGAAAGTTTTAAAGGTATCAACAGATCATAACCTTTTCGTTATGTACTATGTTTTTAAATTATCATTATAAAATCTAAGTTTTTCAATATTTTTATAACTTTAGCATACGAATTAATATATTTTATTTTTAGTGTTTATTCGAACGATATAGTTGAGCTTTAAAATTTAATTTATCCCTGGTGTTTATTCCAATTAATCTCATGATTTGACCACTTTGGTACTCTTTTCAAAACATGTAAGCTTTAGTATGAGTATTCTTTTCCAAGGTAAGTGGAATGGACTGATACTAAGTAAAATCTCAGTTTTTAGCAGCAAACATTAACTGGAACCAAAAAAACCTAAATGATCTCTATCATGTTAGTTAATAATCTTTATTATTGTTTTTGATAAAATTTAATAAAATATTTTTTTTGCTATAAAACCATTGAACTAGTTTTGAATGCATAAAGTAAAAAATTGCAGTGTTAGAAATGTCTAATTTCTAGTACCATTAAGGTTGCATAACACTCAGGATAACTCATGACAGTTAGAATTTAAAAAAAAACAGAATGACTAAGTATAACTCGTGATAGTTTGAAACTAGAAAAAAAATCAGAGATTACTCAGGCAAGATTGTTTATTTTAATTTAAAAACAGTACAATTATAAATATATTTTTAATCACAACCTTGTTTTCTCTTAATCTTAAACAAAAATTAGTTGCTGTAGTTAGATTTAAAATTTGTGCAACCATTTGTAAATGAAAAAAATATTTATAATAGCTATTAACTTAAAAAGTTCGTAATTAAAAAAAATATTAATCTAAAATTTTTTTGAAGAGTTAAAAAAAAACCTGAATTACTTGGGACATTTTAATGTTGTTCAGTGTAATTTTTTTTACTCAAAAAATGGCAATCCTTTAATATTTTTCTAAATACAATTGTATGCTAGATAGGAAAAATCCAATTACTAAAAAGAAGAAATACAAATGTTAATCATTTTTTAAAGAATTTATTTTGGTATCATAATTTAAAATAAACAGTAAACACTTAATTTCATTGACAGCCATAAGTAAAAGTTAAATTCTTATACTTTAAGTTATAAGTAGTAGGGTTATTGTTAATTTTATTTAAATTGTAACAACACCACCATGTAAATGCTTACAAATATATATTTTAAAGTTCTAAAAAACTTTACATTTATATTTATATTTAATGTTACTTGAGCTTATTTGTATTACAAAATATTATAAATAATTTGTTTAATTTTAAATTTATAAGTAATGATAAAAATTTAGAAATAGGCTAGAAATAATTTAATTATTAATTGTAACAACCTTGTCTAGTTTGAACTTTAAAATATTAATATTTAAAAAGTTCAGGTAGGCAATTTTTTTTTTTGAACATTTAAGCTAGTTTGGTATTTTTTCATAAATTTTAGGCTAGATTATACAGCTTTGTAATCAAGTTTTCTTATAAAACTTGTGGTTTTTAACAGGATTGCCACAAAACCTGGAATGTTTGGAAAAATCCTGGCATTTTATAGTTTAGGCTACAAAACCTAGAAAAACCTATAAACTGTAGAATAAAAAAAAATCACATTTAGTTTATTTTTTAATTTTTGACTTTAACTTATGCTATTTAAAAAAATAATCAATAACTATTTTGTTTTAAAATTTATGTTATTTGTTTTATTTTGGTTTTAATCAGTAATGAAAAAAAAAGAAAAAAAGGCTTAAAATTTAGATAATACAGAGTTGTAAAAACCTTAAGCTAGCTTAAGCTTTCAAATATAGTTATTTGGTCTAATTAGACTGTTCAAGTTTTTTTTTTAATTTCAGGATTGTTTTAATGGCTGTAATTTTTTTTTTATGGTTATCAAAAAACAGAAATTTTCAGAAAAATCTTGAACTAGACAAATTAGTCTACAAAAACCCAGAGTGTGTTAAATTTTGAAAAAAGAAATGAAATTTGAACAAAAATCACCAAAAAACCTGGAACTTTAAACAGATTTATATGTTCAGTAGTTAAATGTTGATTTGACACGAGAAAAATATCATCAAGCTAAAAAGTTTTTGTCATCATTTTTAGTTTTCTTAATAAGTACACATTTAAAGTAGCTCTACAGTAAACTTTGTTTGTTGTTATACTACTTAACAAGGTTTTAACTTTAATTAGATTTTATAATTAAAAATAGATAGATAAACGTTTACTTTCAAAACCTTGAAAAGTTAAAAAAAAAACTGAAAAAATATTGTTAAAAGCCATAAGAAACCCTGCTTTTCATTTTAGCTTTCAAGTACTTTCATCAATACAATATTTATTTCAAGTTTTAGCCTTGATTGACTACATAATACTATATTTTCTTGTTTTATTATATTTAAAAATCTTTTCCAAACTTTTGGTGATTTTTTAAAGCTGTTTTTGTGAGTGGTACATATCTTTGCAATCCTTTGAATATCAAACTTAAATTATGAATTTAATTGAGTACTGTCACGGAATAACAGTAGCTTAAAGTTTTCAAAAAAATCTTAGGCTGATTTACCTTTTTTGTAAAAAAAATCAGGCTGCCCAGAGGTGTTTTAGTTTTATTGAAAAATATATTTATTGTTGTATATTTTTAATCTTCATTTATTATATTTAGGTGTTTAGTTTTTGGGTTTTAAGTTTGATGTAAATCTTACTTTTATAATTTTTTAATTTTTATTTTTAATTTTAAAGTAGTCGAAATATATAAAACTATTCTTTTTAAGATAATCAGAAATTTTTTTTGATAAGATTTAAAAACTAGTAATCTCATTATTGCTTTCTATAATATTTAATTAGATAGATTTGTAATATGAGAGCTGAATTATTTAGTTTTAAACAAAGTTTTCTAACTATCTTCAAACTTTGTTTGAAAATAGAAATAAATTTGATTAAAAGCTTACATTTAAAAATGAAGAGTGAAATATAAATATACTGTACATGGTAAATTTCTTGTTTGCGTATTTTCTGAACAGTAAAAAAAAGAAGTTTTTTTTATTGGTATTTTTAATATTTATTGTAAAAACTTAATTTCTTGAAGCATTTTTATGTTTGGGTAAGGTTGGTTAGGGATAAGGGTATAAATTAATAAAAAAAAAAAAAATTAAAAAAAATGATGACTCAGCAAATACGTGAATCAGACTGAACTTTAAGTTTATTTTTCTGATAAAATTTCTTCAAACATATTTATGTGATTTTTGCAACCTATTGTTCATCTAAATTTTATGAATTTTTTACTTACTGAAAAAATAAAAAACTTGTTTTCTTAAATTATATATTGCGATAGACTATAAAAAAACAGCTTTTTTACAATTTGATTACAATTAGTTAAAAAAGTAGATAATTTATTTTGAGCACTAAAAAAGTTTTCTAACTATCTTTAAATTTTGATTAGAAAAAATTACAAATTTTGATTAAAAGCTTACATTAAAAAATGATGAGTAAAATCTAAATGTCCTGTACATGGTAAATTTCTTGTTTGCGTATTTTCTGAACAGTAAAAAAAAGAAGTTATTTTTATTGGTATTTTCAATTTTGGTTGTAAAAACTATATTTCTTGAAGCATTTTTATTATGTTTGGATAAGTTTCTTTAGATGAGGGTGTAAATTAAAAAAAAAAAAACATTTAAGTTTTTAAAAAACTTAATGACTCAGCAAATACGTAAATCAGATTGAACTTTAAGTTTACTTTTCTAATGAAAGTACTATAAATATTTTTATGTGATTTTTGCAACCTATTGTTCATCTATATTTTTTATTTGCAAAAAAAAACCAAAACATGTTTTATTAAAATTTATATTGTGATAGACTAAAAAAAAACAACTTCTCTACAACTTGATTTCATTAGTTAATAGAGTAGATACTTTATCCTTGAGCCCATCTCTTATCAACTAGTTAAATATTTTTTATACAACATTCATTTTCGTTTTGCTGTATCTTCATATTTTTATTGTCCTTATAAATAGGTATTTCTACTTTACTTAGACACAAAAAGATCATTCTTTTAAAACATCAGAATTAAGACGTTATTGCTTGCTAATTAAGAAAAATGATAAAAAGTTAAATTATTTTTTTCATTATTAGAAAAAAACAGAAACATAATAAGATGCTAAAAAACAGTTAAGTGCAATTTTATTTTTTAGTTATGAAAAAATCATGTAAAGATATAAACTATGAAAAAACAAAAGTTTAATATCTAAATATTAAAATAAAACAAAGCTTTTTTCAATATTTACAATAGATGAACCATTTGATTAAAAATACACACTGTTAAATATCAAAAGTAAATTTATTTGAAAGTTTTAAGGTATCAACAGATCATAACTTTTCGTTTTAATCCATTATGTACTATATTTTTATAAAGTACTTTAGTTATTAATTTAAACGATATAGTTACACTTTTCTTTAAAATCATCCCTGGTGTTTTATTTTCCATTTAATCTAATAGACAATCTCAGCATTTGACCATTTTGGTACTCTTCTCAAAACATTGAAGCTTTAGTATGAGTATTATTTTCCAAGGTAAGTGGAATAGACTGATACTAAGTAAAATCTCAGTTTTTAGAAGCAAACATTAGCTGGAATCAAAAAAAAACCTAAAAAGTCTCCAACATGTAAGTTAATAATCTTTTTTATTGTTTTTGATAAAATTTCATAGAAGTTATTTTTTTTTCTATAAAAAAGTTGAATTAGTTTTAAATGCAAAAAGTAAAAAAAAAACAATGTTAGAAAAGTATAGTTTCTAGTGACATTAAGGCTTCCAGCACTCAGGATAACTCATGACAGTCTGAATTTTTAAAAACCACAGAATAAATAAGGATAACTTATGCTAGTTGAAAACTAGAAAAAAATAAGAGATTACTCGGGCCTGCTTGGTTATTTTAAATTCGAAACAGAACAATTAAAAAAACGTTTTAAAATCACAAACCTTTTTTTTCTAAATCTTGAACAAAAACTATTTTTGTTTCAGTTAGATTTAAATTTATTGTAACCAATTCTAAAAAAAATATATAAAAACCTTTAACTTAAAAAGTTTATAATTTAAATAGTTATTGTTTTGGGGTTTTTTCAAGATTATGAAAAAAAAAAACCTGAATTACTTTGGACATCTTAAGGTCATTCAGTGTCAATTTTTATTTCACTCAAAAATGGCAACCATGTAATATTTATCTTAATACAATAGTATGCCAGATAGGAAAAGTCCAACTACTAAAAAAAAATTACAAGTTTTAAAAATTTTTAAATAGATTATTTTGGTATCATAGTTAAAAATAAATAGTAAATAATTGCTTAATTTCACTAATAGTCATAAATAAAATTAATTTCTTATAATTCATGTTAAAATTAATGGGTTCTTGTGAATTTTAAATTTTATTTAAACTATATTAACACTACTTTGTAAATACTTACAAATATACATTTTCGATTTAAAAAAAACTTCACATTTATTGTATCATTTATTGTGTTATTATAGTCCATTTTTTAAACACAAAATTATAAATAATAATAATTTATTTCATTTAGTTCATTCTAATTTTGATAAATGACTATAAAAATTGGGAAAATAGGCTATAAATAATTAATTTATGAGTTGTTACAACCTTAGGCTAGTTTGAGTTTTAAAATGTTATTATTTGAAAAGTTCAGGTAGGAATTTTATTTTTAAACATTTAAGCTAGTTTGGTATTTTTACATAAATTCTAAGCTTTGAAACCTTGTTTTCTTAAAAAAAATTGTTTTTTTTACAGGATTGTCACAAAACCTGGAATTTTGGAAAAATCCTTGATTTTTATAGTAAAGGCTACAAAAACTAAAATAACATAGAATTAGAACTTTGATTAAAATGTAGAACTTACAAAACCTAATTAAAAGTCTAAATAGAAAACTATAATTACAACCCAAATATTTTGTAAGTTCAAAATTTGTTTAAAATAGTCAGTTAACACTTTTATTCAGTTATAGAAAAATAAAAATAAAAAATTAAGTAGTTTAGTTTTTTAATCAAGCCAAACACCTCAAATGAATATAATGATAACTATTTATGATGTATTTATTGTATTTAAAATTAAACTTGTTCCATTATTGAATTAATTCAGGTCCAGGGTAGCTTAAAGCCGTTTTAAATAGTTTTTAAAACTCAAGCTGGTAACAAAAACTTTAAGAAATTTTACTAGTTTTGATTACTTTTAAACATCAAAATAATTTTTCTAACCTGTGTAATATTTTATTTTTAGTAAATTGGGGTATTTGTTTTTTATACTTAATTAGATTTATCTGAGGTTATTCAAGTTTTCAATCTTCATTAACAAAGTTAACTTTCAGTTTTTAGTTTTTAGTACTTTTTTATAATTACTTTTCTTAACAACTTCAATTCTGATGTTAATATAGTTTAATAAGTATTAGTTTAACATATTAACAACATACTTAATTTTTAGTTCTGTTTAAAAGAAGATATTTTATACTTATTATTGTTTCAATAATTTTCCAAACTTAAATAACTTTGCCATAGATAAAGTAAGATGTTAAATTTGTCTGTAGAATACAAACCTAAATACATTATTTTGTTGTGGCGGTGCTCAGTTAACTAAGTTAAGAAAAAAACTAGGAAGATAGTTCTATTTTTAAATTTTAGTTCTAATTTTTGCACTTCTTTATACTACTAGGTATTGTCCTCAGAAGTTTAATACACTAGTTAAAATATTTTTTAAATATGTAAAAACATATGTTTTGTTTACCAAACAGTTTTGTTACTTTTATAGATTACTAGGGCTACTTAAAAGGCTGACATAAGTTTGTTTTATTTTTTCAAAACACAGGTTATATTTGATAGATTTTGTAGATATCAAACTACTTATTCTGATTGTTTCAATTTTTTTGAAGTAATTATGTATTATGTAGGAAACTATACCATCAGCTTACCTTTATAGTAGTTTTAAAAGTTTTCAATTTTTATTTCTATTTTTTTATAAGTATTAAAGTTATAAAACTATTAAATAGAAAAAAATTAAAGCTTATAAAACTTTGAACAATTTTGTTAATAAAAGTGCAATAATTTCAACACCAAACATTTAGGATATAGAATTAAAACCAAGAAGTTGAGTTTCCAGTTGATTATAGATGACTAGTAAAATAAACTTTTAAAAATTTAGTTTTTTAAGCTGCTAATATTGTGTCTTTTTCATTTGCTTATTTGTTTAAATCAAATAGTAATCAACAAAAAATACTATTTGCGTACTAGTATGTTAATTATTTGTTAAAGATAGGTGTTTACAAAGTATTTAGTCGTTTGGCTAGGTGTGAAAAAATTGCTAATAGGTTGTCTAGAACTTTTAAAATAAAATGAAAAATTACTCAAACATTTTGTTTTTTGACAAATTCAAGTAGTTTTATGTGACGTTTTAAATTTAACATTATGGAAGTTTTACATTACAACAATGTAATGTAAGAAATTATTTAGTTTCTTTTTTTAGTTTCCAGCATAAATAGTAAAGGTAACAAAACTCTGTTCAGCAGGCCAGATTTACGTGCTAGGGATAGTGTTTTAAATTTTGTAACATTGGGAACCGATCATTCTCGCTATACCGACCTAGCAAACGTAGAAATAAAATATTATTGATTAAATAAGGTCGTATAACAAAAATAACGCTTGGAAATAAGAAAAAAGAACAATGAATATTGCATAAGTTTTTGTTTGTTTTAAATCTAATTATAAGCTTGGTTTAATAAAGAAAGCGCAAAAATTGCTGCAGTCGTTTTATGTAATTAAAATTAGTTTTGTTATTCGTACACTAGAGGCGCAGCATTTTAAAACTTAGGAAGCAAAAATTTTTTTTTGCAGTTTAATGAGTACATATTTTCACGACCTTAACGACCACTGCTTAAATGTTTAAATTGTCCTGGACAAGACGTTAAAAGGTATCCAAATGTTGTGCAATTTATATTCAATAGGTTGCTCGATCATTAAGTCCTAAGACTAAGTATGTCCGTATTTATTTTATCATGCGATAACAAAATTGTGTAAGTTTATAACAAAATACTCGTTTAACTGATTAACCAAAGTATTTTTTATTTTTTTCCTAATTTTGAAATTACTATATTTTCAATGTATTGTCTTCTCTATTAAACTAGTTTACGTTTTTTGTTTTACAAGCATACTTATATAGGATTAAATTATATGCGCTAAATTTTTGTTAGTTTTTGTATAAAAGTTGTTTGAAAAAACTTTTAATTAGGTATAATAAAATTCTTACAGTTTTCTAAAAATGTTTTGTACAAACTATAAACAAAATACAAAAATAAGTGATAATGTTGCTAAAGAAATGTTTTATAAAAGTTATTATTTATTATAGACTTTTCTTTATACATATTCTTTTTACACAGAAGTTTTATTATTATGAGTAATAACTTTAAAATGGACAACGACGATGTTCAAAACGCTAAGGGTTCCAAAGTAAGTTTCTTTCCCAACATTGTGTAGCTTAAAATAACCTAAATATTAAATATAAAGAATTAAAAAAAAGGTATATAAATAATATTTTATTAATTTTTAATGATTATAATTTAGTAATATTTTTTTTTATTTGTATTAAGGTGTACTATTTGCAGTCTATTCATTTGAAATCATTAAATATTCGTATCTTATATAAGTGGTAATACGTGTTTTATTTTATACTAATTGAATTTGTTTGTCCGACTAGTATTTAAGAAAATTAATTAAATTAACTAAAATATTGTTCACGCTTAATTTTGTATTTGAATAAAATATCAAAACATTTATTCATTTTAATATAGTTAAAATTCGTTAACATTTAATATTTTTTATTTTAATGATTAAATAACCACAATTTACTTTCCATACAATTCATATTGAAAATTAATTAGTCAACAACTAAAGAAAATTAGTTAAAAATGGAAAATGCTTGCAAATTAATTCAAAATTAAACTATGTATGTTGCAAATGTTTTCAAAGTCCGATTAATAAAAAGAGGTAATAAAGTATTTCAGGCCATAAATAATTATAAATTAAAGTTTATTACTCATCTAAGTGATTTTTCTTATGATATTAACTTAAGTTTATAGGTTTTGATCAAAATATTAAACTTTTTTCTAAACTGTAATTCCGACACCATAGAAAAAAAAACAAACTTACTTTAGACTTTATGAATTTGAAGATGATTTTTTAAAACATTCCTTTTTCATCTTAAATGTTTATCACAGTTAAATATGTTTAACAAGTGTTTTTAAGAAAACAGACTATCAATCACTATTTTTACTGTATGTATTTTAATATTCCAGAAAGCAATCCTAAAATACAATTTTTTAAGTTCTACCTGGAAAAAACTATATAACTTTTTAAAATATATAACCTATACAAACAGAATGATACTACCCTGGAAGAGTATTTCGCTGTATGTGAGCTTAAAAAATGCGGCAAAAGAGATCTTAAAACAAATTTTTATGGAACGAAAAGATTTTGTTCAAAAAGTTGCGCTCATGCTTATTCTGGTAGCTGTCGCAAGAAAAAAGGAGGAAAGAAAGAAGTTGGAACACAGAAGGTTCTTAAACTGTTTTGATTTTTATGCTTAAAATTGCCTCTGTTAAATAGATATACACTATAATGCAGAAATAATTAATAATATAAATTCAACTAATTTTAGCTAAATAATGTAGTTTTTTAGATAAATTTTAATAAAAGTACAAAATTTAAGTTGATAATTTTTTGAGTACAATGTAAATATGATACTGTAATAGTTGTAGGTTACTCAAACAAATTTTCTTTCAAGGCGTCAACTAGAAAAGCAAATGATAACAGCAAACTACTATTAAAATCCGTAAAACAAGAGGTGCTCGAAACTGTAGTTCCAAGAAAAGTTAGAATTTTTTATATTTATTTTGATAAATTTATTGTACAATTGTAAAAATATTATACTTATTCAAATTTTAGACTGATAGAAATAAAAGAAAAGTAACAGGAAATGGTATCAGTAGCTCAGCACAGTCGACTATCAAACATAAAAAATTTAAAGCTTCAATTCCCGAAGAGGTAATTTTGAAAACTATGTTCTTTCAAGTAGCTTGATACTGTATTTTAATCTTATCAAAATATTTTAAATAACTAAGATAATTTCAATTAAATTGCAGTTGTATTTTTTGTTTTTTATGTGGGTAAAAAAACGCTGATGTACATTATACATTGCCCTTCTGTTAGCTGGGTAGATTTTTGTGCCAACCGCTTTCGTTTCAGTACTTGTAGAGACTTAGTTGTACATCTTTAGAAACATTCTGTTTCACCGCGCCAGTCTCTGTTACCAATCATTTCTATATATAAACTCCATATATCTTCAATGCTGCCTCACTTATGTACATTTTACGGTGATTGGTTTACAAACAAATTTATTTAAATGTGATTTCATTTAAGTTCTAAGTAAAAACCTATTAATGAAATTAAAGATAGACGGTCAGTCGACAGTCTTTATATATTTAAGATATTTTTTGCGGATTGTTAAATGACATAACTGTAATATTTTATTTATTAAGGATTTCAATAAATAAAAATAAATATTTAACTTCTCTAAATTTTCGTTTTAATTTCACTTTGTAAGCAGGTCTATGTAATTTGTAAAACAGTTCGGCAAGTTGTTATACTTATACAACAAATTAACTATAAAGTAGTAATAGACTCGTCAAGAACTATACAACGTTGATACTAAACTTAAAGCATAGCATATTGATAAAGATCTTTGTATCTGAATAATGCATTTGTAAAGATTTAACTGATTTACATTTTACATTTAATGTTAAAAATATTTTAACAATATAACTGACGAGAAAATATAATCTAAGTACAGTAAAAACCACTTATATTAGGAATCCTACAAAATTGATATTTAAAAAATTGTAAAACAGTTTTGTGAACACGAAAACCATTCAAAAAAGGGAAACTTAAGATATTTTTGATAATCAAAAGTTTTAAAACACTATTTGTATTTGATTCTTCACAAAATTTTTATAGAATTTAATAGCTGAATGATACAGATAAATTGATTAGTTTTCGTTTGAGTTCGGGTTTATTTAGTCGGTGTGTAATCAAAAGTGTGACCATTTTTTTTCTGTTTAGCAATTTTCAAAAAATACCTATTACAACATATCTATTTTTTCAACACTATTTAGTAAGTTATCTTTAGTGTTTTTTTTTGTTTGAACATATACTTATTAATTGTCAAGTATTGAACATTGTTGATTTTCTGGTGTTTTGCTTTAACTAGGGTCTTCTTACTCAGTTAATTCTTTTTAAAAATATTTAAATTAATTGACAAATAAAGATTACTTTGTTAAGTATACAAAATAAGATAAATATATTTTTAATACTTGGCAAAATAAAAAACATTTATAGACCATTTTGTGGTTCTAAATTTGCGTAACATAATTTAAAAAGTTTTTAAAGTAATTAATGAATTTAATATTTAACAAAAAAGTTTTATTCGTTAATAAAGGTGGAATAAAAAAAATGACTCGGCAAAAAGACCCTAAAAGACTAATTACTAAAATTATTAGCACCACGTAAACAAAGTTCTGTTTATAAACAGTTTTTATTCCAGTATTTACTTTTATTAAACTTTGATACTTTTACGATTTTTTTAAATAAGCAATCATTAAAACATTTAGAATGCTGATAGGAAAAGTGAAACTTCAGCAAATAGTAGCAGTAACTCAAATGCACCACATTTTATCTTGAAATTACGTAAACTACGAACTACTAAGCAGGTTACCTTCAGTTTTAAGATTTTGGTAAAATTTAAATATATCTAGAGACAGTGTTTATACAGTAATTTTCTTAAATTTTCATAATTCAGTGACTAAATATATGTAGATAATTTTTTGCTGGTATTAATTTCGTGACAACTTTCAGACTAAACATGGAAATTGGAAAGTAATATCAACAATAGTTAAGGCAAAATCAGATAGACCAATTATCAAATCGAAAAAGGCTAGAACTTCAAATGAAACACAGGTTATTTAAAATATTAATTTTATGTTAGTTTTAATTTTATTAAATACTGAAAAATAAAAATATGTTTTTTTTTATTTACACTTTTGTTTTAGTATTATATTTGTATGTTTTTAATATTTATGTATTGAACATTTATGATTCTAGAACAAAGAAAAATTGAATAAAAAATATTTAGTTTTATTTAAGTAATAAAGAATAAAAACAGGTACCTTTAATTTAAACTTCTGTCATTTTAAACTTATATTTTCGTAAAAAAAAAATCATTCAAAAACTAATTTAAAGTAGATAACAGAAATAAGTTACTTTGAAGACCTTTTGAGTGGATAAACTACCCATAAAAATTTTAAAACTTACTTCATCCGTAAGTTTATGGCTATCTAGGCTACCTAACTATTCAACTTTATACTTAAGAAGTATTTTCGGCCGCTTTACAGCGACATCCACCCTACACGTTTACTTAATGGTGACACGTAAGACAAAACCAAACTTTTTAATTTGACGATATCTCCTTTAACTTGCTTTTGTCGATGAATTGGTTAGTGTTCTTGAGTATGGAAAGGGCAAGGTTTTAGGTAATCTTCCAAATTGATTTCCAGTAAAGGCTTATCCGTTTGATTTAGTGGTTTTTGCATAAGTTCTTAATTTAAATTCTACATTAATTGTAGAACCTTCGTCTCGTTTTAGAATCTATTCACGGATTAACTAACATTTGTACTTGTAGCTTGAAAGAAAGTTTACTTAATTATCTTGAACTTCGCTCCTTGATGGGTATTTGCAGGTTACATCATGTGATTTCAGCTTAACTTTATACTTTTAATTCAAGTTCGCAACAAACTTCGAGTTCTGTTAAGATCAGTTTAGCTAAATACTATTCTGGCTTGCCTTTAACCAAAGATCATTTGCCAATAAAAGGTTGCAAAGTTTTTCAAGCGTGCATTGTAAAAGTTGTAGGCTTGTATTTTGACTGTATTTATTTGACCTAGCTTTGAATTGCTCCCATCCACGATTAAGTATCTTAGCTGAACTAGTTGAGAAGCATTTGATATTATAACATCGTTTGATGACCAATACTTTTTCTAATCTTTCACCTTGTGGAAGTGACCAAGTCTGCAAGCTATATCACAAATTTTAAGTAGCGTTTCGTAGTTGCATCCATGTATTTATTATTATATTACAATTACTTTTACTTTAAAGATCTTCATGAAGAAAACTGTTGGGTTTAAATACTTTATAATAGTGAAAATCCGAAACAATAACAAGTATAAAATTAAACACAAATGTACAATACAAAATAAATATTATTAAAATTATCAACCGTTAAATTGTTTTACAGTTTTTTTTTAAACTTTTCTCCGAGAAATAACTAATTGTTTAACTAATACAAATTTAAAAAATAAAAAATTGTAACTATTAATTTTTTATAATTAAAAATAAAAAAAGTTGTACACACAAAATTTTTTCATTTTAAACTAAATTATTTTAAATAGCTTAAACACAAATATAATAAAAACCACAGCAAGAAGACGTCTATGCGACATGTGAATGGTATAAATGTGGAGTGAAAAAACTTAAGAAAGATTTCATTGGAAAAAAGAGGTTTTGCTCAACACAATGTGCTCACGCATTTTCAGGGAGCAGAGGAAGTACAGGTGGAAAACATGAAACGAAAGTTAAACAAGAAAAGAATATGATGAAGAAGTCTGAACAGAGATCAAAAGTAATAAGGCAACAAAGAAATAGAGGTACAGTTTCTGATTTACAAGAAGTATCAGAACAAATTGAAACTCCTGTAGACCAGTAAGTTGTTAATTTATCTCTTATTTGAAATATACTTAGTTGAAAATTTAGTATAGCTAAGAGTATCAGTGTTACATATGTACTTTATGAATTCAATAGTTCTGTTTAAAACATAAATTAAAAAATTTTAAACATCACTGTTTTTGTTTTGTAGTTTTTCTTAGGAATATTAGCTGCACATAAATTTAATAAGCTTTTAGAATTAAAAAAACTATATTTTTATTTAGGTATATTTAACAGACTTAATAATCATACTTAAAACATTTTTGTTTTTATTATGAATGATCATTTTTTGAACTACCAATGATTATAGAAGGGTTTTATCCCTGCTATTATTTACCTCTCAATCAATATTTTAGTGAAGAGAAGAAATATAAAAGACAACATCCTGATGTACCAAGAAAAACTAAATTCTGGAAGAAAGTTTTTCACAATGGTTATAACCGTGATCACTACAATAATTACTTGGATGGACTATGTCATGAAATTCTTGATCGAGTGTATATGATCCTTACACAAAAATATTACCAGAACGCTTTTAGATCAGTATTTGAGGTTAGTAGAGAACTTTTGAAAACTTTTGATTAATTTTTTTAAATAAAATTGGCTATAACATTAATTATACATTTATTACAGCCGCTCTTGGAAAATATAAAAACACATGAACCGGAAATCACTAAGGAAAAATTGATAGCCCGAAAGTACAAAATATTCGATAAAATAGTTGAGACGATATTGAAAGCCTACAACAAGTATTTTGCAAATCCTATTTTTCAGTCAGTTTCAGCAGATAATCTGGAAAGTAAACTCAGATCATATGTTTTAAGAGAAGCTGCTACTTTTCTCAGGGCTCAGCCAAATTATATTAAAATGAGTAGAAATGGACAAAAAAGTTACTTGCAAGAATTTTCAAATATAGTCGACATCAACGCAGTATACCAAACAGCAAATGTCATGAAAATCATCAAAGATTACCAGATTCCTATGGATCCGGTAAAGCTTTTAGAGAAAGCAATCAGCAGCATAATGATGGTCCATTTTAGAAAGCAGAGGTTTTTTTCAGTTCGCCCGAAACCCGATATTATAAATCAAGCACAAAACTTCGTTCACCCGCAGAATAAAGTTAGAGATGATGGTCTTTCCGATTTTGAAGAGGGTGACTGGTAATAATAATTCAGTTAACAATTTAGTGACAACCTTTCATTTTTTGTTAAAAAACTTTCTTTTTAAAGATATAATTTTTTTCTTCCAGCACATCTGTTTCATATTCTTTTTGTTGTGTATTTTTATAAGCTAATGTCTGAAGTTATTAATTTTTTGTAAGGTTCATATATAAGATAGTTTATTCTTAAACTTAGTTTACTTTCACATTTATTAACCTTGTAGTGGTGATTTCTTTGATGGCTTTTTTTTATTTCATCGTTTTTATAGTTTTTTTTTAGGTGGAACTCGCTAAAAGACCTAAATAAATTATAAAAGTTTAAAATAATTACTTGTAATAAATAACATAAATAGATTTTTATCATTCAATGTACTGGAAAAATAAAGCTTTAAAACTATCAACAAACTTTGTTGTATGGAATGAACTTTTTAAATTAAACAAAATAGTCGTAGTTTTGACGAAAAAAGTTTTTCATAAGGCTTTCTAAGTTAAAGTAAAACGTATACCTATTGGAATAAAAAGTTAAGATAAGCTTATGATTAAAAAAAAGTGTTATTCATAATTATTACTGTTCTGTGTCAAACTAAAACATACAATTTTATATATACAGCAAACAAAAAAAAATATTTGATATTTAAAGCAATTCTGGTAAAAACAAAAAGAAAAAAAAAAGTTTTTATCAACTCTTTAATCTTTTGAAATGTTGAGCATTATTTTTTTTATGTAAACATAATGTGTTATATTTTATTTTTTAATAAAGTTAATTTTTATATCTAGTAATAGGTTTTTAAGAATTTTTATGCACGGATAGTTATTTTCTTTGAAAAATTATTTTAGACTGTTGATATCATAGATTTTATAAAACATAACAACTGATATGATGAGTTTTAAACATATATCGAATTAATAATAAATTGACAAAAGTTTCCTCATATCTTTAGCTTATAAAACCGGTTGTAAACTAAATAATGTTTAGTTTTTTTTTAATCTACAATTAATAAAAAATTTTAAACATTTTAAAAACACAAAAACTTAGTAAGTATTTATTGATTTTACAAAAATGTCTATCTCAAATACAAACATAAATAGTTTAATTCCTATAATTTTGTAGCAGTATGAAACAGTACTTAAGTCTTAAATAAATAGTTGATAAAAATTTTGGCTAAAATTTCTTACATCTTCTAAATTAAAATATTTTTATTTTGTAAAAATATGTTACTCTAAAGTTTAAAAACAGCGTTCTAATTTATTACTTAAAAGTTTTATAATTAACTTTAATTAAAATATAAATTTACTCTTAAAGATAAAGTAGTAGAAACAAGAACATAACTCTAATTCTAATCAACATCTTAAGAGAAGGATTATTGACATAAAATAAAAAGATTTTTGTCAAGTGTATTAAAACATAACTTTTGAAAACATGAATTTATAAAAGTTTTGATTTTAACTTTAGATAAAAAATCTTTAAAAAAAATACTATACGACTTTTATTATATCAACATAACAACGATTTTAAAATAAAAAATTGTTTTCACTAAACACTTTTAAACACAACATCTACTAGCTACTAATTAATTTTTATATTGCAAACTTATATTTAATTAACGTCTTTCAGCTTTCTGTCAGCAGTATAAAGTGATTTAAGAATAAACTATGACAAAAAACTATTGAATATTAGTTGATTTAAAGTTTAACAATATATTTTAATTATTTTATATTTATCATCTTAAACTGTCATAAGACTTTAAATTTATAAATAACAATAAAATTACATAAAAGTGCAGCATTTTTAATGCTGGTAGAAATAGTAAAGTTGGTTTTTACATATGTAAAAGCATCATCTGTAATTAAAACTGCAAATTTATCCTTTAGTTTGTAGCGTTTAATAAACACGCAATCAGTCGTTAAACAAAGTTTAAACATTTTAAAAAGCAAAAACGCAGCCTAAAGTAAAATATAAAAAAGATCGAAGGCTTAAATTTAATTTTCATAATAAAAACTAAGTGCTAAATATAGCATATAAGTATAAAATTTGGTAAAAAATATTTTTTGATCAAATAAAATTTTGTAATAATTTTCAATATGGCGATTGTTTAATAGAATAATACAAATATATTAGTTTAGTAAAGTTTAAAAAACATGTTTAAGTTTGATAAGTTCATTGAAACTTAAGTTTTTAATGTTAATTGGTTTTGTTTTGTGGATACTTTTAAAGAGCTTTTTGAAAACTGACAGATTACAATCTAATACTTTTCTGTATAATTTTTTTTTTTTTTCAAAATGTTATAAATATTTTCTACCAAAATAACAAAGCTATCGCCTAACTTAATCTATTTCTAGGAAATGTTGAAAAAAGGTTTAAATGTTGTAAAAAGTGTTTTTCTATGTTTTATTAACAAATAGCAATGTAATATTAAGTATACAAGAGCATTCATAATATTGTTTATGTAACTGACACAAAAAGGTTTTATCAGCAAATTAGTACGTAGTCATTGAAAAATTTGCTAAAAATAGTATTTGATGAAGACTTAATACATTCAATAACTCATAGTCTAATGTATTGCCAATTAATACTCTATCTTATTATAACACAAAATCTTACGTAATTGTTATCAAAAGTAACAAATGCATTCATATATTTTCCGAGCAATTTTCATCAGTTGCAGTTCAGCTTTCCAAATCAAACTGTTGCTAGTTCTAAAACCGTGAGCTACGTCTGCCACTTTTCTAGATTAATTTTTTGAAAAATATTTCTTATCTATTTTGTATTAATTTGTTATAAATTTGTAAATTTTGTTTGTTTTTAGTTTTTTTTATTCAATAATTTTACTTTAATTAGCTTAAATAAAATGCTGTTTAGGGTTAAAAAGAAAACCTTAAACAATTTTTTGTTTTTAATGTTTTGAAATTACTTCTTTATATTTTTTTTTGTCTAGTATAGTTAAAACTTATAGATATGAAGTCATTGAAAGTCTATAAAAAGTACTGGTTGTCACTTAAACTGATTTAATTTTGTTAAAACCCACAACAATATGTTTATACCCACAACTGTATGTTTACAAAAAAAGTTATATATGTATAATCAATTAAAACTTAAAACGAAACACCAAACTATTTAAATTTCTACGGCTAAATCAGGCTGAGATAGTGAAGTTTCCGAAACAAGATACTTTTTAAACTAATTTTTGAATTTGCAATTAAGTTTAAACATGACTTTGAGGTATCGCCGAGTTAATTTCATCAAGTTTTAAGTTCAAATAACTTTTTTTCTCGAAACTGTTTCAAAATTATAATCAAAAATAACAGTGTCTAAATTTAAATAACTTAGTTGCTATTGTTTTTAGCGGCTGTATAAAAAACTAATGTTTCCCTATTCTGCTACTTAGTTAAACAAAGAATTGCTTAGCTCACAAAAAACATTTTAAAAAGTTTATCAGTTAATGTTTAGAAAAATTACATATAATTTCGATTAACCTAAATATAAGTATAAGTCAGTTGTATTTAAACTAACTAAAGTTGCTTTTAAAACCCGAAAAATTGAGTTTTAATTTATAGCAGCTTACTAGCTGCATAATTTTTTATATATATGGTTATACGAAGTTTTAAAACCGCTTAGTTTTTCATCAAAACGAAATTTAAAATAAAAACACTTTTACTTTCGCTTGACTTAAAAAAAACTGTAGTTTTGTGAATTACTGACACACTTTTATTAATTAGATGATTTAATTATGTACTAAATTTATGTTTTCGAACTATTACTAAAATGTATATAATTAATATCTATACAAAATTTACTTAAAGCCTAATCTACATCACATAATGCAGCTTTAAGTCCAAGTGTTACTCTTTTTCTAAAACTCTAAAACTATATCTTAAACTACTAGTCGTAGATTAAGATATTTAAGCTAAAACACCTGAATCTGTAGTAAACTGCGAGATTAGCTTCTAGTGGTTATATTAGTTTTTTTTTTCTGTTCACTACTTATCTTAACAAATATATATTCAACTCTAAATGAATTAATCAAGTATTAATAATGAAAAAAATTGTTTTATTTGTTATTTTTTTTTTTGCTTTTTTTACGAACTAATATAATTCAAACCTCTTAGTTTTAAGCAAATGTAAAAACATCTTAATTAAACAAACCTTAATATATAAATAATGACGTATAATATTGATTTACTCAAATAAAAGTGTCGGTCAGCGCTATATAAACTAACTATAAATACATTAAACGTCTCAAAAATCTAATTTTAGTTTGTAGTGACTTTTTAGCTGCACAATTTTGTTCTTATAGTTACAAAACTTTCAACAAAAACTAAGAAACTAAACAATTTATAGTTTCGTTATTTAGCTACTTTCTTATTTTATGCTGACATACGTTTTTGTTACGCTTCATTATTTTTTAAGGATATGTTTTAGAACTGTAATAAAAATATGTATCACGTGTATCTACATTTTAATTAAACTACTACTTTAATCGTTGGTGTTAATTCTTTATATAGTAGCTTTAATATCTGTAAGGTTTTTGCCATCATTTAATAGTTTTTAAATTATATATCTTTATAATAATTTACTCACTTCCACATAAAGGGATTTCGTTGTAGTACAAGCCATTTAAAAAATATGTTTTATAATTCTTCTAAAACCGTTTATTAAAAAACAACCATTAAGTTAGTATTTATTACGATACAATTTAAATTAATAAGATAGTACAACTGAGGTATTTGTTTTTTATTAAGTTAACAACTTTATAATTTTTTACTGTTTCCTTGTTTAAAGTCTAAGAGCAACTTTTAAGCAACGCCAATACTTAGTTTTTGATAGCTACAACAAAGTTTATACTATTAAGCTTATGTAAAAATTCATAAAAAATAAATAAAAGTGTTAATTGGCAACATGCTGATAAGTGTATAACTTTTAAAACGCCCTGATATGATTGTAGCAGCTTGTTTTAAGCTGCAGTATTTTCCCATAAATATCTTTGTACTTTTGAAGATCCGTAAAAATACGTGTTATCAAATTATTTAGAAACTTAAGAAATTATATTTGACCAGAAACATAAAACTTTATTGTTTTTATACATCTGTAATATATATACAATTACACTTTTAAATACTATTTGTCACTCCAGGTAACATAGTTTAACTTTAACTTGTAATGATTAGTTTTGTATGCTATTTTTCATGTATTAAAATTTAAATTGTATGTAGGACTGAAAGATCGAAGTCTTTAAGGGCTGAAAAGGTTGATTTTATACAAATATTATAGAATAATTGCGTAAATTTTTATAACTGTTATAAGCTTTAGAACTATAATCACCTTAATTCAGAAATATTTTCTTTTACAATGTAACACAAAGCTTAAATAAAGATAATTATTCTTTGAGTTTATTCACAAAATAATTACAAGAATTGTAAAATCTGTACAAGAAATGAAAACTATGCAAATAATTATAGATATCCTTTTGATCTTATCTATAAAGGAGATAAAATGATACATTTACTAGAAAAATAAAATTATCTAAAAATAAGCTGTAAACTTAAACACAGTTTTCAGGTCTAATAATCAACACTATTAAATTCAAAAAGACACTGAATGTTAAAATTAACTTAGTTTACTATTAAATAAAAACACTATTACACAATTCAGTTTAAACATGTTTATTGTTACCACTTTAGGCATCGTAGATCCATTTTCCAGCTTCTTACACGACCGGAACGACGCAGTTTAGTCTTTGGCGACGCTCCATCATTAACAAAATTTCTTTTAGATAGATAGATCTAAACGATACAATGCACCATTTTTCTGATTTGTAGACGATTGGCTTGCATCTATGTAATTTGAGTCCTAAGGTGAAAGAAAGGTAGCTGGTTTTGAGTTGCTAATCTTGCTGTGGTTATCTCCAGCCTTGTAAATTACTTACTCTAAGAGTGCAGAACAACAACATGTTTCTAAAAGTTTCTTCCATCATCATTACCATAAAAGATAAAATTCTGTAGAGGTATTTTTGCTTTTTTAAGATAATGGATACTGCTTAGAGATTTTGAAACAGGGTTATTAAATTTTCTTAGGAACTAACGATTTCGAACAAGTAAGCGACCTGATCCATCAACCTAAATAACATATTTATAGTAGTCTTTTACTTCCACCACTACTCCACTTTTCCCCTAGCTGTTAGGACAGTTACCTGTTTGGTTTTGTACCACAACATAATCACTGCAATTAAGTGTTGGAAACGATTTTGTGCGCTCGCTTAAGATTTCGAGACATTTAATATAACGAATATTGAGAGATTCTACCTTTTTACTCCATACGTTACGCTAAATTTTTGAGATATTTGGGTTATATTAAGTCATAACACTTTTTCTAACGTAAGGTAATGACTTCTTTAAATTTCATCCCAAAAGGATCTGAGCAGGGGATAGTTTGAATCCCGCGTCAGGCGTATTTTTCTGCTTAAGTAAAGCTTGTACCATTCTGTGGATACTTAGTTCAACATCTAGACCCATGTTTTCTATTGCAATCGCTTAGTACTGCTAAATTGTAATTATTACTTCAAATTGTAATTATTCAAGTTAAAGTAAATATTAATATAAACTATTTTCTTAATTAGAAACAATAATAAATATTTTAATACAAATAAAGCAATAACAATGCTGATACAAAAAGTAATTTTACAATGAAATAGTTTAAAAATTTGTTTAGAATACTTTAAAAATATTTAGAAACTTTCATTTAAATTTGAATTTAAGGTTGACGTAAGAACTAGAATTATAGCAAAAAATAACAGTTTATAAGATACATTTGTTATAATAATTGTCCATATTGTTTTTAATTTACTTATTGAGAATACATTTCCTGAATGTCTTAATGTTATGTCGTTATAACTATTTAATAATTTAATTAAAATAGATAATAATAACTAAAATAATTTTAAACCAAATAAACAAATAAAGTTGTTAAATCTGAATAAAAACTAAAATTAAATTCTAATACTTAAAAAATACTTTTAAATAATTTTAAAGAATTTAATACTTTTGATTTTTTTTTAAGTAAAGCTTTGTAACAAAAACAAAAACATTTTATTTTAATTACATTGAACACAAGCTATAGTATCAGTGAGCTGTTTAAAACATCATTAATTTTATCATAAACGAGATCCCCTGAGAGCTTATCTAGTTTTTAGCAGCTATCTAGTAGCTGCACTAGTTTTTAATCTTATAAGACGCGGTGCATTTTATTTGACTTCTAACATATAAAAATTTTTTAGAAAAAATATTTGGCGTAATTTTTATTAAAATATAAATTTTTTTATCAAGGTTTTGCTTAATTAATTTTGTTTTATTTAAGACGTTGTTTAATTTTAGTTTAAAGTATAGAAGCAACAAATTGAGAAGGATTAACATCTCACACTTTAACTTAATAGTCATAAATATTATATCAAAAAAAATATCTTAAAATTTTATGTTCCTAAAAAATTGTATTTTAAAATCTTTAGATAGGTGCATTGTACCTTTGCTTTTAAATGTCTCTAATTAATGTTGTGCTTTGTATTGGAACGAAACCTAGAAGTTGTTTTCAAATGTCGAAGCTATTTAAAACACCTCTAATAAAAATTTTCAGATGAGCATTGTTTTTTGTATCAGTTCTCTCATCTTAAGATATTAATTATAGTCCTAATTTT
The DNA here is from genome assembly GCF_965202585.1 of Thalia democratica. Classification (NCBI taxonomy): domain Eukaryota; kingdom Metazoa; phylum Chordata; class Thaliacea; order Salpida; family Salpidae; genus Thalia; species Thalia democratica. The sequence continues at coordinate 18,411,899 of NC_139169.1, forward strand.
ATTTACGCAGTTTTATAATCTTCAGAAATTTCTTAAACACGTCTTCTTGCTGTCATAAAAGAAATTAGCAGAAATATTTTACTACCAATAATACAAATTTTTAAAAAACGTTTCCAATTATAAACAGTATCTATTTTGTAGTATAGTGTTTATTTACTTATCCGGACTCTTACTTATCCGGACAGTTTTGGTCAGAAGAAAAATTAAAAAACTTTTAATTCCGTATTAAACACCAACATTTTTGTATGGTACAAATAATTAAGCTTTTATGCTGTAAGAAAATTTTAAGTGGTTTTATAAATTGTACAAACGTCTATTCTTTCTTATTCTAGTAACACTTTTCATATAAACTAGTTCGTTAGGATTCATATTTTTCCGTTAAATTGACTTTAAACTTAGTCAAAATTTTTTGTTTTTCATTATGTCCTTTTTTTTTATTTTCTTTGTTTAAAAAGTTATTTTCATTTAGAAAATAGGCTTAGATAATTTTTGTTTTTAAAGATAAATTTAGTTTATAATTTGTTTTTAAACAAAAACTAATCTTCTTTTGGAATTAATAGTTAGGGCAGGTAGAATTACAAATGAAAAATTTTACTTGTTTGCCTCTCAAAAAATGTATTTAGTTGCAGAGGATAAGTAAGTCTGATGTTTTTCTACCTTAGAAAAAATAAATAATTTAACCTAGAATATAGCTTTTATTATATATCATTCTATTATATATTACTAACAATTACTATGTTTTTGTTTTTACCATAACACTTTTAATATGATTGCATTATATGCAGCAGTTGTATTGTTATATGAAATGATTGATTTTTTGTACCTACCCGGAATTTTAGTTATCCGGACATGTTTACAGAAAAATCTTGCACAACGTGTCCGGATAAGTGAATAAGTACTGTACATACTTTTGAAACTTTAAAACTTGCTTTAAAATATTTATTGTATAAGGAAAACACCAATTCATTTCTTTCTAAAAAATGAATTTTTCTTAGTATGTTTCTTTCCAAAAGATTTCACAGCATTTCTGGCGCTCAGTTTTATATATCATTGACAAAAACTTAAAAGCAGATCTGATTAAGGATGGGAAGACACATTGTATAAGAGTTGATTTTAAAAAAAATAATAATTTTGTTATGGAATGTAAATAATGGGAACGAGTTGCAAGTAGACAAAATTGCACGAGTGTACAAAATTGCACAAAGCAAAATTTGAACGAGGGAACAAAATTGCACCAAGACTATTTTGCACCAAGGAACAACTGTGCACGAGAGTAAAAAACCATAATAAATAAAAATAAAACTAAAAGATACTTTAATAAAAAAAAATAATAAAATTACTGACCGAGGGTAAAAGTTAGGAAAACAGTAAAAGTAAAAATTAAAAGTGAAAAATTAACTATTATAAATTTATTTCTAAAAATAATTAAAGGAAAAATTTCATAAAAAAAGCTACCGACTGAAGGTAAGTGTTAGGGTAACAGTAATAGTAAATATAAATATATATATATAATTAATTAATTATAAACTAACCAATAAAAATACCTTACTAACCGAGGGTAAGGGTTAGGGGTAAGAGTGAAAGTGAAAAAACTTAAACTTTGTAATAAAAAAAAAAAAATAAATAACACGTGAAAACTTGTCTGCTCGTGCATAAATGTTTTTGTGTAAAAAAGACCCTTCTGGCAAAACTATTTTTGTGCAATTTATCTCCGTTCAATTTTTCACCCTCGTGTAAAAGTATCATCGGGCCATTTTGTGCACTTGTGCAATTTTGTACGCTCGTGAAAATTTAACAGCTATCCGAAACAATATATATATGTAATTTTCAAACTTATATAATAATTTTTTAAATAACAGTTTTACATCATAATCGTTGTCACAGCTTGCCTTGTGATAAGACCTAGTTATAAAAAACTTCGTTTATATAAACAAATATTACATGGACAACGTCTAGCTTGAAAAAATATTAAGCACAGACACTTTATTTGAAGTTTGATTTTGAGAGAAAGTAAAAAAGAGATTTTGCTTATGGCAAAAAAAAAACTACACTATACTTCTTACTGAACTACATGACCATTTACAACAGTTGAAAAGGTTAGTTATGAACTTGATTAGTTAGACATAGTGACGATAATTTTTTGATACTATCAAAACAAATGTATAAATGTATATATTTTTTTAGTTACTTTGCTAAAGCAACTTATAAAAGAATTAAATAATAGTGGTTTCTAAAAAAAATAATGTTTCCTTAAAGATTTTTTTAATTACATTTGATTAATTTTTTTTTTATAGAATTAAACTCAAAGTTTGTATTATTTATAGGCATTTTAAATAACCCTGTCTTAAAAAATAGTTTTTCACCGCCTATGATAATAATAGTTTGTTTATATGAAATAGTAGAATACAAACTGTCCATAATGTTATTATTTTGACCTAAACTTTTATTTTACTTTTTTACATACATGACGAAATTCTACGTATAAATTACAGCTTGATTTTTTTAAAAACCAAGTTAACGATTTATCTGCAAAATTCTATTTCAATAAAAAAATAGTAAATAAAATAAAGTTTTAACTAAAAAGTTTTAGTTTTAGTTAAACATTTATTATTATTATTATTTTTTTATTATATACCAGTGAACTTGTTTCACTACGATTTTTTGTTTACAAACACTCAAATATATGTTTTGAATAGTTAAAAACTAGTGATCTACCGAGACAAAAATGTTATATAGGGCCGAATCCGGATCCGAGACTAAATTTTATAATTTTGGTTCGGCCGAATCCATGTCCTAATCCGACCTTTACTTTCAAAATGTCTTTACCTATTAAGTGTATTGTTGTTTATTGCATTGGTATTATACCTAGAAATTCTTCTAAAATGTCAAATTTAGTAAAAACACCCCTAACAAAAATCTCAGATGAGCAGTATTTGTTGTATCAGTGCTCTATTCTTAATAGGTTGATTAAAATCCTAATTTTTTTATGCTATAATCTTTTAAAATTTCCTTAACACGATTTTTTTTTGTTATTGAAGATATAAATAAAATGTTTTTATTACCAACAACACAAGTTATTTAAAAAGCTTAAAATTCTAAATTGCATCTGTTTTTAGTAATTGTTTTCGCTACTTTATAACTTTCCTTAACAATTTTTCTTATTAGTATTTAGTTACTGAAGATAATCATGTACTTAGTTGGAACTAACTTAAGCAACTTGTTTTTTTTTTTTTCTTACTCGCAATAACTCCTGACTAAAGTTTTTCAATGCTTGTAGCTCGTCTTATATTTCATGTTTACTCTTTTTAAATGCCATAATTTTATTGTAGATAAAAAATTACTATGATGCTCAATAAAAAATATTTTTTTGTACTTTATTTATGGCTCAATTAATTTTCAAACTTTTGTTAAAAATATTTAAGAAACTTAATTGTCCATTCAAGCTGACTTACAATAATTTATTTTGCTATATATTTAAATTTTTCACTAATAATAAACTTCGTTATTTCTTTATTTTGTAAGTTTTAATTTAAACATGGTTGCCAAACAAACAGGTTAGTTTAAATATTTGAAAACTCAGACTAGGTTTAACATGTTCAAGAAATTTTTGAAAGCTCAGGTGTGTATGAAACCTTTATTATAAACACTTTGAATAAATCTTTGGATTCTCAGAATAGTTTTTATGACTGTAAAGTAGTTTATGAATTTTAAATTTTGCTAGACTCCTTACAATTATATATTTTTTTTTATAACGATGATATTTTAGTTAGGTATTTAAGCTTGATTAACAGCAGATTTTTAGCTTTACCAACTTTTAAGAAACTTTGGCTTGTTTGATATAACTCAGAAATTTTTGATTTTAAAGTGGCAACCATGTAATAGACTAATTAAATACAATTTAAGTATTTTATTAATGTATTTTAGCATTAGTTATGTTTAACAACAGTATTAGTTCTTTTACAATATAAACAAATATTAATTTAATTTAGATAAATTTTAAAAAAGTGCAAACTATTATAAACGCAATTTTTTTTAAAGTTGATATTTTTTTAATTTGAAAAAAAGGTTCATAACATAAAATATGTATAAAAGTGACCCATAAGTGTTTTTCTAGCTCAGTTTTTAAAGAGAGTTAGGTTGTAAATAATATAATAAAAATATTAAATTAATCTTATTAAATGTTTAAGGTTGTATATAGTTTGTTAAGACTTCAATATATTTGTCAATGTAAATTTTTTCCAATAAATTTGTATAGTTTAAATAGTTTTTGTGTAGCTAAAAGTTATTTGATATACAAAACTGAATAAAAGTAAAATGTTTTTTAAAGTGACTAAAACTAAAACCAAAAAGTAATTTAAATGTCACTAAAACTAAAGCTGCGGCCCGCGAAGATTTAAGAAACTTTAAATTAGACCCGCGAGCACCAACTGCCTGCCGACCTCTGGTATATAACATACACAAAAAAATACCATAATATGTTCAATTTTTGTGTTTTTATTTCTTTTTAAAATAAATGCTAAACTGTTTTTAATTTTTAGTTAGATTTCTTTTTTGAACCATCCTTTTTAACTATTAGAATTTATTTTTGAATATCCACACTTTTTGTAAAAGTCTTCAGCTGAAGGATCAGAAAATAAATATGCCGTACTGAACCCTTTTACCTTTGCCCATTTTTCTGCATCTAACATCATGTTTTTACCAATTCCTTTTCTTTGTAAGTCTTTGTCTACTACAACTGGAAAATAAGTCAATTACAATTTTTTTATTGTTCTTTTATGAATCTTTAAAGGTTTTCACAAATTTTAAAGTAAAACTGTAATGAAATTATGATTTTTTTATGTTTATATTTTACAAATTTAAAATTAGTTTATTATAAATGAAATGATTTAATTAAGAATAGTTTGTATTATTCGATAACTTTAAGTATCCTGAAATAAAAAAAACTTACCACAATTAAATTCCACAAAGTTTTTTCTATCATCAAATTTGCAAACTTGCACATGACCAAGTATTTTATGGGGATTCGTACAAGTGTCTATATAAACTAATGATGTAGGAAGCTTATCGCAGGACTCAAGAATACTATATATGTATTATAAAATAGTTTCGACCCTTTAATGTCACTTATTGTATGATATTTATGAATAGAAACAATATCTTTATGCTTGTTTTAGTACTTTTACAAATAAAATAAAAATTATGGAAACAAGACCTAATATATAAAATATTTCTAAAACTAACGGATCTGAAGAACCCCAAAATTTTCTTATGAGTTGACAGCATCGATACCTGAAACCAAGATGTAGATTATGAATTGGAAATACTTTCATACTTAATTTTATTAAAGAATTTGTACTAATTTGTCTGAAAAGTTTTGGTTATTTAATTTTAAGTTTTAAATTAAACTCAAAGCCGGTTAATGTTTTACAACTTTAAAATGACAATGAGGATAGAAATGTGTACTAACTTAAATACTTTTTAAAGGATAGTTACTTAAAGGTGATTCTTATCTCAAATATAGCTGAAAAGAGCCAAGTCAGTTAAAAATAAAACCTTTTTTTCATGATTTTATTTTTAGCAATAAGACGTTAATTTTGATAAAATTTCATTACTTTTTAGGAAGGAGGGTTAGAAATAAGCGTATTAATAAAATAACCTTTGAAAAAGTATGCTGACTAGGCTTTTTTTTAGTTTTTTATTAGCTCAAACTAACCTTTAAGTATACTTTCCTCTTTTAAAGTCTATACAAGGTATTTCACTAAATTTATTAACCAAACTTTGTACAAAGCATAAAGTTACTTACTAGTAATCACAATTTTTATAAGTACCTTTTTTTAGAAATTGGTAGTTTGCTATTTATGTAAGTAAATACAAATAATGTTTTTGCTCTTTTTTGTAACATAACCTACATTGATTTTGGTTGTTAAGTTATTATAGTCTATAGTTTTAAAACCGTTTTGAGTAAGTATAACGTGAGCTGTGTAACTTAAATTCAAATATCTGCTTTTGAAAAAATTATGGATATATTTTTTTTTGTAGTAACTGTACATTAAAACTAATTGCAGTACTTTATTGACTAAATCTAGCATAAAACATTATTTTTGTTTTTCTCCTTCCGTATATTCTAAAAACTTTGTATGCTTTATAGATTTCTGAATACTTAAAAAATGTCTTTATTTTAACTTAAAATATCTAAATAAATTTATTGTTTTTTGCTTATAAAAATATGAAAACAATCTTTGCTTCTTTATTGTGATAAATGAAAAAAAAAGAGAAACATAGAATCAAATAACATACTACTGTAAAAATCAATTTAAAAAAAATAAATAATAGTAAGTATCAGAATTGGAGTATAAAAGTAACATTATTGAATAAAAAACAAAAATTGAAAAAAGAAAAGAGTAAAGCTATTAGAATTTTATTTTTTGAAAATATTTCGAAAGAAATGAAATTTTATTAAAAATAAGAGTCTTTTATATAAACACAATATTACACTCTAAACAACAAAATAATGTTTAATTTTTATGACTTTATGCTAAAAGTTGAAGAAAACTTCTGATAAAGTTAGATTACTGAATTTTTAATTTCTAATGTCTTTTAAATATCAATAATTTTATTTTTATTTGATTAAATTGAGGATTTAATTAAAAATTATTCATAGAAATTCGTAACTGTCAAAATATTTTTTGCCATATTGTGTAAACATTAAATATGCAAAAATTTAAAACACAGTTATTAAAATTTAAACAACATACATTAAAATAAGTTAAAAATATTACTTATTCTAAATGAAAATTAATGTCATACTATATAAAATGCATTAAACATTTCAAAGCTAAAATACTTATCACATCAAAATCATTAGTTATATTATTCTAAAATGGCCTGACTTGAATTCTAAATTAAATAAGTTGTTGTTAAAGCAAATTCATAGGAAAGTTAAGAGTATCCAGCTTGTTTCAATTTAAACAAGCTCAAAAGTTTTCTGACTTTACAACAAGTACTCTGTTTTCTTAGAAAAAAAAATCTAATTACTATTTTAAATGGATTTATAAAAAAATTGCACAAAGAAATGTAAAAGAAATATATTGCTATTTTAATAAAATATACTTCTATTCAAAAAAGATTACTAAAATCATTGATCAAAAAGTAAACAAATCCACTAAAAAATAAACAATTTTTAAATTATAGCTAACTAACTGACAGATAGTATGTTTAAATATTTAATAAAACAGTAACAAAATAACTTTATATTAGTTACAAAGTTCTAAAAGTAATTTTAAATATTTATAAGTTGCTTGTATTTAAATGTAAGTTTCAAAATAACTTAATTTGTTGATAAATAAAGATCTATGTTAAAATAAACACAAAATAAAACCTTAAGTATAAGTTAAACATAAATTTTAACTCTCTTTTAGCAAACATTCAATTGTGTACTAGCAAATGTTGAAACTTTTTTAATCTTTAGAGGTACTTTATATTCAACATTCATTCATTAAAACCTCAAAACAATCCACAAACAATCTCTATTAATATATATAAAGCTAAAAGTAAACAAAATTTTAATGAATTATTTTAAACTCTTTTTTATCTATATTACTTCTATTTATATGACATACACAAAAAAAAACCAAAACAGGAATGTTTTGATGTCATTAAAAAACTAAGTAATAAGTTTTGTTAAAAAAAAAGTAAACTCTATTACTAAATAGCTAATATTAAAAAACAAATACATATTATCAAGTAAAAGCGAAATTAAAAATAACTTGTACTTTGTGTTTAATAAAAAGATTTGGTAAAAAACTTAAGATAACTACTAAAAGTATTTTTAAGATATAACAAAATAACTTGGTCTACTAATAAAGGTTTAGGTTTACGGTAAATTTAAATATTTAAGGCTGATTTTCACTATTGTAAAAAACTTAAAGTTTAAAAGAAAGTTTTAATGCGTGTACTTGTACAGTGTGCACTCATTATTTAATAAACTTATTCTTAAAATCTGTTTAAAATCATGTACAACTAACATCTACTATTTTTTAATTCAACTTTTGAAAAACGTTTTACACGTTTAGCTTATAACTACAATTAAAAATTTGAGTATGCTAAGCATAACTAACTAAATTAGAATGAATTAACGTAAGTCCTGTTTAAAGAAACTATTATTATCACTAATTATTATTACCTATAAATTAAGTAAAACTATTAGAAAAATAATTTTTATTGTTGACGTAATGCTTGTATTACCGCAAACAAATATCTGTACAAAACCTTTATATAAAGTTTAATAGATATAAAATTAAATCCTAAAAAATATTTATTTTGTAACAGCCTTCAGTAGCTGTATTATTTATTTACCTTCTTTAATAGCTGCTGCTACTTTAGAAATAGTTACAAAACAGTTGAGCGTAAAGAAATACATAAATTTACATCTTTAATTTATAAGATAGATGGTTTTTAAAAGAGTTAAACTATAATAACGCTTTAATTAGTAGTAAATATATGAAACGTACTGGTTTTCCTTAGCTTTTGGTTTGAGAACTCATTTTCATTTTTGCTTATGTTCAGCTGTTATCAAAAAAGAGTGAGTTTATAAACTATTGATCGACATAATTAAAAATATGAAAAAAGACACATTCAATTTAAATCGGCAACAATTGTTATAGGCCTAGTTCATTTTATTTTATTGCTTTTTACTCAAGATGATAGTTTATATTGTTTTATATAAAAACATTATCTTTTATGTAAATATGGTATTTTTTTCTTAATATGTATTACAACGTACAAACTACTTTAACTTAAGATTGGATTCATTGGATATTTAATATAATAATACTGTTAATAATAATACTGATAATACTGTTTCATAAAATTACAAAAAAAAATTTACTAAATATTCTTTTTCTACATATATTGAAAAATTATTTAAAGCTAACTTGAAAGACAATCACAATCTACTCCGAATTTGACAAAATAATTAAAATTTTTTGAAACTGATCTTTTTGATAGGCGCTTTAATTTATTAATTGGACAATATATTTTATTTGTTAAAGAAATTTATTTTCAAAAATATATTAAAAATTTTTTTTTTTAAAAAAGAAAACTATTTTAAATAATTTAATACATACAAAATAAGTCAAAAACTGCTTATTTAATTTTAAATTTAATATTTTAAAAGGAAGTTCTAAAGCAATTATCATTAGTAAAACAATTTTCGTTTTACTTGTTAATTTTTGCACAGTAAAATAATTTTATAAGCGCACAGAGTGAAGACCACTGGTTTAGAGTTCAAATAATTCTAAAGTCTAGAAGCGGTAAGCATATTTTATTAGATAACTTATTTAACCTAGATTTAAAATAAAAATATTTATAAGTCTAGTTATTGCGGTTGCTTTTCTAAAGTTTATACATATATAACATTTAGAATATTAATTTATACAACTTATTATTTCTCAATCAGACATTTAATAGATTATTCGCTTAATTTACTATTAAAACTTGTTTATTAATTTTCTTATACTTCAAATTAAAAAGAAAAAACTTATTTAGTTCAATGTTTCTGTTATTGAAAAAAAACTTAAGAATTCATACAAGTGCAGGTTTTTTGATTTCATTTAATTTTTGAAAAGTTTGTTATTTGAAAATGAAATATTTAATATTTTATAACTTAATGTTTTAAGGTTGTTTTACTTAGGTTTATTTAGTTTTTAGTTGCAGTTAAAAATTGAGAATTTTTACTTAAAATAATAGAAAGAGTATGCCCATTTAACTAGAACTACTGTTAATGAAACTTCTACGTTAATGTTTTTTTTTTTTGACTTATTTACTGTTTTTTAAGCGAAAATGTTATTCGGGTCGAAATATTAGCTTTCGATTTTGTCAATTCTTAAACTATATGTTGTACATTAAAAAGCATAATTAATTCTTAAACCAAGATAATGATAAATATATGTTAATGTAGTAATAACAGTAATTTTTTATTGTAAGCACAAGTTTCTGCGCTTTCAGCTGTAAGAATGAACTAAAAAACAACTACAGTAGAATACATCAACAGCTCAGGTAACCTTTTAAAGTAAAAAAAAAATTATTTCTTATAAAACTATTGTTAAAAATGTGTTTTTAATATAACTTCTCTAAACGGAATATTTAACGGATATCTCACTAATTTTTATATTTAATTAGAAAGTTTCTTTAATTTAAATTGGATTAAAATATTTGTTCTATTTAATTGGGTTTTATACTTGCAAAAAGTTGCCAAATATTAATATTTACTTCTGTTGGATATAAAAGTATAACCACTTGAAACTTGTTAAAAACTAAAAGTATCAACTAAAATTTGTACAGCATAAAATAAAACAAAATGCTTGTATTTTTATAAGTTTAAGGAAACAATATATAATTGTACTAATAAACATGATATAAGTAAAAAATGTAGAAAATTTTAATATGAGATATGTTAATATGAGTAAAGTTTTTTACCTTATAACTTTAAATTTAATTTTTTCTTTTGATATTTTAATAGCAGAGTGAAAACATACAACAAGTTTAATAAACTTATACAAAATAGGTTAATTTAACTTCAAAGTAATATCATAACTAAGAGTTTGTTTGCAGTTCTTAAAATTTAATGTAGTTTAAGCTGCCATTATTTACTTTATACTTTGTTCAATATTAAATATTCAAACAACTCGCTGATTTACGATTTATATCTAATTGATTCATAAGTCTCCGGTTGGAACCACCAAAACCCTTTGCACAAAGACATATGTTCAAAAAACGGTCACTTTCACACAAATACTTAAATGCACGGCGTTAATTTTGTACGAGTAGTTACTTTTTGTGGAAGGGTGATATTTGAACAAAAAATTAATGCAAATGTTAGATTGGTCGGTATTATTGATAGATATATGTATAATTATTTATTTTTATTTCAATAAAACTTTAATATATATTTTATATATAATTTTTTATATATTTATGGTCAGCATTTTTATTTTTGCAAAAATAAGCCTTCGTGCGAAGTTGTCCCTTTTGCGCAGCAAGTTTCCAACTTAAGAAAATTTGATTTGACGTATTTATCATTTTTATTAAGGAATGGAACTCTAACTGAGTGTAAGACAGATGTTAACTAAATAATCACATACTTGACCATTATTAAGAAATTTATATTGTATGTTATAAAGCGCTTATTAGTTTTTGCATTTTATTAGTTTACCTAGGTTTTGTACTTCACTAACAAATTTCATTACTTATATCTTAGTTATTAGTATCTAGCTTTTTAGCTTACCACTATTATATCATTGGTTTTATTAACGTTTTTGTTTTTGTATTCTACTTTTACTTTTCTATCAAACTTTGAAAAGCTTCAAACTTTATTAATTTCAAGTTGTTTAGCTTAAGAACTATTAAACATCGAATATCTAAAATGAATATAAAAATAATCAATGGCCATTAGTTTTATGATTTTTAAGAATAAACATCCGCATCTAGTTCTAGAAGTAGTCTTAATATAGGGGTGGGCAACGTAAATAGTTTACGGGCCGGATCCAAAAAAAAAGTCCTCAGCGGGCCGGAGCATTTCGAATTAGTGATATACCGGATTCAGCTTGATCTATTTTTAGATCTAGATCCTAATTTTAAAATATTATCCTGATCCGGCTAAATACTAATTTTAGACAGAGATCCGGATACGAACGTATGCTTATTTGAAAAAGATTTTGATCCGGCTGGGTGCTAATTTATCGTCTATTTCAGAATTTTGAATCAATATATTAATTACCAAAGTTCTCAAGCATGAAATTTTGTTTTAATTTTTATTGAGTATTAATAACTATATATTTATTATAACTCTTGATCGAATTAATACTAATTAGTCTTATAAAAACAATAACTTACTTACTAAAAAATACTCAAGCCTAAAATTTCAAGCTAAAACATTAAAAAATTGTTAATTATTCGAAATTATGTAATTTTGGCAATCCTTGGCTGGAGTTTTTATTAATAATATTATTCAGAACTTAACTAACATTACAAAATTAAACTACTACCTTTTAATTTAAACAAACTTATCAAGATTCATTACACATTTTTGCACGTATAAAAGAAACAAAACAACAAATAATTCTGATATAATAAACAGTTTTACCATAAAAAGCAAAAAAATTAAATTAAAAATTCTTGATGAAACACTTAAGGTTAATCATATATCACAGTTGTTTAAATCTAGTTGCATGAAGGTTTGGGAAAATCTGCAAGTGCACTGAAATACCGATTAGGTTTAAGATTAGCTTATCCTTGTTAATGTTAATGGTCGGAAATGTTTGTTTTCAAATGTATGAAGTCTCGAACAAAACAACTAGGTTCATGGTCACATTTTGAAGTTGACAAACTTTGGCTCGTTCAATAATACATAATATCTATCTAAAAATCTACTAAAAGCAGCGATATTATATGCTTGATTAAGTTTTAATATCAAAATACTTAAAAAACAGTTAAACCTAGATAAAAAATTACTTTGACTTAAAATTCTAGTACTTTTACTTTCAAAATATCAAACAGTAATGATCAACTTATAAAACTCAACTAAGTTCTGTACTCTAAAAATAACATTATCAAACAATTCATCTAAAATAATTTGATAAAGTACTAACATAAAATAACGAAATACTAAAATAAAAAGTGATTAATTAATACTAAACATGATAACTATAACAATTTAATAGACTTTTAGACTAAGATCAGTTTCACTAATGAAAATAGTACTAAACGAAAAACTGACATATAAAACTGTCATATTATATATTAAATGTAAAGTTTAAAGAGTTTAGGAGGAATAATTACACTAAAAAGAAGTCAATGAGACATTTGTGGGTCATCAAAGTTTTTAAAAAGTTGTTTAAAATCTTTAAGTGTACAAGAAGTAGATATTCTCATCATTTGAACATTGCAGCTAGAACATTGAAGCAGATTGGTATCAGTAAGATTTGAACGCAGCTAACTTTTGTTTATATACATGGTTGAGTATGTTTTTTCGCAAATATATATAGACCAAACAGAACAAGTAACTTCATTGCCATCTTTTTTAAATTAACAAACTTTGACTTGTTACGTAGGGCATAAAATCTGTCAAAATTTTAAGCTTTGAACTTTTTTTTAGTGTACTGTCCCATTTAAGTTTAGCAGTTCTAACTGTATATTTCTAGGAGGATTTTCGGTGTCAAACGTCAACTATGATGACACAATATGAAATTCTCCTATTAGTTGTTGAAAGTCTGCAAAACGACAACCAAACTTATTATCAAGTGGAACTATTGTCATCAATTGGTCATCACTAAACTTAACCATAAAGTTAATCAAAATTAATAGCAGAAAAGAGTGCAGTTTGTAGTCTCAACTTAAAATATTTTACTAAAATTTAATGTTGAGCAGTTTAACTTTAAATAATTGTCAATGTTTAAAAAGATTTTTTTTTTACTTTTCTAAACAAGTATAAAAACAACTCACTACACGTCTGGGTTTTTTGAACTTTAAATCATCTTGGTTAAAAAAGACAGCAATTTTTAACACGTCCATTTTTTAAAAGTTATTATGGTAGGTAAGATCATCAAAGTTAGTTTAGCAAACATTTTTTTTGCATAATTTGAGAAACGATTACTTTAACTGACTCGAAACAGATAAAGGTACTTAGACAAAAGAGTGTTTTTATCACAACAAAAATAAAAAGTTAATTTTACAAACGTTTTCAGGGTCAAAGTCTTACATTTTTTTTTTAAATAATTCTAAAAAGGTTTTGTACAAATTTTGTAATATTTACATTGGTTGGCCGGATTTGATATAAAATTGAAAATGCTTAGCGGGCCGAATCATCTACTCGCGGGCCGGGTCAATTTTGTCCGCGGGCCGGATTCCATTTAAATTACAAAAAGGTTTGAGGGCCGGTCATTTTCACTTCGCGGGCCGGATCCGGCCCGCGGGCCGTACGTTGCCCACCTCTAATCTAGAATATCTACGTTCCTTACTTGCAGAGGATTTACGTACTGTATAGTTTCAGTTTCACAATTATCTTCCATCTAAACACTTTGCAGTCTTTCAAATTGCGACCAGTAATTGTCAACGGTTTTACAAACTCAGCTTCGTAATCAACTTCACTACAGAGAAATATCAACGCAATGTTGTGCTTATCATACTTGTCATTGAGCTTTTGATGGTCATCGTGTTGGCACAATAGTTGTAAAAGTAACTCACTTGTGGTTAGAACCTATGTGTATGGAACCCATCTTTTGCTGAGGATGGCGCCATGGCAAGCTATAATATAATTTTTTTTGTTGTTGTACTTTGTTGAAATAAGGAGCGCGATAAAGAGCGTCCCCCACTTTCGCGTCCGATCCTTGCTTCTTAGTAATCAAGTTTCAATAAACTATTCTCATCTTTAAATCAATCCGTGCAAATATGCTCTACGTCGGCCGAGAGCTTAGCTGCCACGCACGGCTGTCCAATGATACCGGCCGTTTAAAATTTAAAACCTCCGCACGAAACTTTGCACCAAAATAAAAAACTATAAGTTATGTTAATATGAAATTTAATACTTTCGGTTAGTATTTAAAACTAGCATGTTAATGTTATTTGTATTAGAGAACAATTAGAAATAATTGTGAACCGGTCAAATATGCACGAAGACACACTTTTGCACGAGGAGTCATTCTTACACAAAGACATTTTTGCACCAAGGGTCATTTATGCACGAGACTTAAAAAAATTGTAAACAAAACAAAACATAATAATATAAATCAATAAAAAAAAAGATACCGACTGAGGGTAAGGATTAAGGGTTACAGTGACAGGAAAAATTTTAAAAGTATTAATAAATTTACTAAAAATAAACTAGAAAATAAAAAAATAAATGCAAATTTAATTAGTAAAAAAATACAAAAAGAAGAAAAAACAATAACTGACGAGGAAAATGGTTAAAGCTAACAGTGGTAGTAATAATTAAACCAATGAAAATTGAAACCAATAAAGTTAATTGAAAAAAGATTAGTTTCAAAAATTTTCAACCCGTGCAAAAGTTTCATAGTGCAAAAATTTCCCTTCGTGCATTTTTGACACCTACACACGACAATTTATACATATTTTTCAATGCACTTTTATTAAACTCTATAAAGCGGGCTCAATGACCATTAGAGATTTAAAAAGTTACATTAATTTATTAACTTAAAATCACCAATTACTCACCATATTAAAAGAAGCTTTGCAACTTTGTATGTTAACGTAAAAATAAAATCACCTAAAACTCAGTGTCAACCAAAACGGAATATTGACAATTAGGTACAGGGATAGTATTTTTTATTTTGAAGGTAGACTATCTTGAAGCGCTAGTCAAAAGTCGTTTTAAGTTTTATTTCAGCGCTGGAAACGAACAAAAAAAATAAATAAATGATGATTTGTTTTTAATTTTCAACTCAAGACCGCCATATTGGTTAACAGCTGAGACGAAAATATGTAAACGATTTCTGAAATTTTTAGCTGTAGTTTGATATTTCGTACTCTTGTATGCCTAACAATATGAACTAAGTAATTTTATAAATTGTTGTTTAACAACTATTTCTTAGTTAAACTCAAATAAAAAATTCAAGCTTGTCTTATTAAAAAGTCTCATGGTGAGACAAAAATCAAATTCGACTTAGAATACATACGTACTCTTTGTAACAGTTGTTATGTAGAATTTAAAAAATAGTTACTCAAAAGTTAGCATTAAATAAAAGTGTTTTTCAATGTTGTTTTGAAAAATGTTTTCAAGTTTAAACCATTCCAGTGTGTCTGCTAAAAGTTTTTCAAGTTCTTTATTTATGCTTGTAAAAATCTATTACTAAATCGTATTTTTGTTTTATTAGTAAACTGGTGAAGATCTGACTTACTTTTGAAAACTAGTGAAACGGTCTTTAAGATAAACATAATATTTTACATCATATCTCTTAATCATATAAATTGCTTTTTAAGTTCATAGGTTATAAAATAAGTATATATATGATTTAGTGTAAAACTTTACAGTTCTCAATAAACTGTAAAACAAAAATTTTTGTTCTTTAAAATAAAAATGAACACTGTTTTCTAACTAATAAGTTTCCGCAAATTACTACTTAATTATATCCATACAGATTTTTACCTTGAAAATTTTGAAAGAATCTTAGCAAACAACATTTCTAAATCAAATAAAATTATATTAACAGTAAGCCTATTTAACTAAGTAATTAAATCTAAGTTTGAATCCTACATCATAATACTAGTAATTTTAATGCAAGTTGTTTATTGTTTTGCAATAATTCCTTGTTTTCTAATAAAATTTAATTCAATGTACAGTTAAGTATCAAAAAAATTTCAAAAGCTAGAAATATTTTCTTTTTAAAGTAGTAAAAGTATTTGAATTCTATTTATGAAATTTTATAAAGAATTTAAGAAATTGTTTATTTCTAGTATCTTTTTAACTTTAAGTGTAAATACTTTATACATATCTAGAATTATAAGTACATTTTAAGTCAGTCTGAGCTTAAAAATGCTGAGTCAGGATTTTTTTTCTATTTTTCTTTTATTATACCTTGTTCCCTAACCCGCCTTAATCAAATTGGTCAAAACAAAGCAAAAATTATAATTACTTAAACTAAAAATAACATTAAAAAAACTTATCTTTATGCTGACTAGCTTTTTTCAGCATTTTTAAGCTCTATTTTTAACAAATCAATAATATGTTAAAAAAAGAAATGCGGCTTTGAGCTAGTTTTTACAAAAAATATCAAAAAAAATTAGAGGTGTAAGCAAAGCGAAATTATACTATTAAATATTAAAATTAAATAGGTCAATGTGAGGTTCTTAACATTTCTAATAAATAATTTCATTAGTATTTAAAGAAAAGTTTGTATATTCTATCTTCTTTGCCAAGCATTGCTTTTGCGACAAGGTTGGTGGTTACTATCCAAAGTATTCATGCTCCTTACATCCTTCTTAGATTTAAGCACTTTAGCTCCTGGTGGGGGTTCAATTCTCCTTGGGGGTTCATTTACACGAAGCGTTGAAGGTTTCGGTTTACAACTTTTCGGTCTTTTATTACCAGGAATGATTCCTATACCATTTCTATGCAAAGGATTTTTAGCAGGTGGGGGAGATAATGTGTAGAAGCTAGATTCAGGTTTAATAATTTTCTTAAATTCGGTGACTTTAGACCTGGCTGATTGTATTGGTTTGGCAGCCTGACCGTAAGCTGTGTTTCCATTGTTGTTGCATTGAGCTGTTTTTATTAGTTTTGCTTCAGACCCAGCTGCTTGTATCGGTTTGGCAGCCTGTTTGTAAGGTAGGTTTCAAGGATGGTTACGTTGAGCTGTTTTTATTGGTTTTGCTTCAGACCCTGCTGCTTGTATAGGTTTGGCCGCCTGATTATTTTTATTTCTAGAGTAATTACTATAATCTGTTTTTCTTCTATCTTCTTTCGGTTTGACCTTTTGACTGCCCCTGGTGTTTTCACCACCAAACATATTTTTAAACGAAGGCTTTGCGCTTTCCAGAACTGGAAAGTCATTAGGGTTTTTTGAAGGTTGAACATTTGGCTTATTTACCCATTTCGGATTTAGTGAGAGTTGAAGTTTAGGAGTATTTGTTTTTTGGTTTAATCCCGGATAAGTGGTCTTTGCGCCGATGTTTGTACAAATGATCTTCGTCATAAAAGCGATTCCAACATAAGCGGCACTGAGGATGTCCCTTATGAGGTGTGTTTTTACCTTCACCTACACATTTGTGGATGTCTAGTTGTATAATAACTGATCTCACTGTAGAATTGTCGATCATGGGTTAAACACAAGCCACAATATTGTACATTATGTTGTTCTCTCATGTGTTTTTTGGTTTCGCTAATTGTTTTGTCAGCAGGCCTGTCAACACAAATGGGACACCTTGGAGCTAGTACTTCATTAAACAATTCTTTTAGTCTTTCTGAAGTAAAAAAGTAAGCTGCTTTTTCGTACTTCTTAGAACAGCCTTGTTCTAACAAAGTTAACAGCCTTGTGTTTGTTAAGCTAGAAAAAGGTAACAGTTTATCAGATATTATAACTTTATCGAGCTCAGCCTTACAAATTGGACAACTGTACTCTTTTGAAAGTACACGCATCTTCATTGAACACTTCATGCTAAGTGTGTGATTGCATTTAGAAATGGCGTACTGCTGTATTTCATCACTGCATATAACGCAGATGTTGTCAGAGTCATCAAAATCAGCCTGATGTTGATTTACATCTTCTGCTTTACTTTCTACGTGAGTTTTTCTGCTGAAGCCACCTCTTTCAAACCCTTGATTTGCTTCGTGATCATTACGCGGGCGTCCAGCAATATCTCCAAAGTTTTTAGTCTTAGAGCTTTTTTCATACCGTTCATGACTAGTAGAGGTGTTCTCTGCTGCTCTGCTTGAGGTTTTACAGTCAGTCATTTTTAATTACTACAAAATTTGCTGGTAAAATATTGAAGTTAATTGTTTGTTTTAGGTTAAAAATGACATTTATTTAAAATAAATTTTAGCTAAGTAAATTTAAATATTTTAATAATATTGTAACTACAACATTCCTAGTTTCATTAAACAAAAACAATTCTTACTTATTCATACAGTAGAACTTAGATTTTAAGGAGAGATTTGTTTAAATAAACGTCTTGTTATTATATACATAAAAAATACACATGCAAGCATATTCATAAAATAAATTTGAATTTAGAATTATTAGATTTATGTAGATACTATTCCAATCGACTGTTTTCTTCTACTGAATGCCATAAATCAGAGTTGCTTTATATGTACTAACTTGTGAAATATTTTTATAATTTTTCTTTTCAAAAACATTTATAATTAGCTTTAAATTTAAGCACTTTAAGTCGTATATCGTTTTGAAAAAGAGAGAAGCAAAATAAGACTAAAAAATTGTTTACAGAAAAACGATATAATACTAAAATACAATATAATTTAAGAATTTATTATAAAAATTATCAAATAAATTATTTTTGATATTTTTAATTTAAAGCTAGCTTGCTGTTAACTTAAAACTAAATGGTTGTCAATCAAACAAATATAGTCTAGTTTGCACAGATTTCAATTACCTTGAAGACCACTGAACAATATGCAACTAAAAAACATTAAATTAAAAGTTTTCCATTTTTTCATGATTTCATCTTTTATTTTTGTACTATTGAGATCTTCAGTTTTAAACTATAGAGGAGCCTTTTTAACAGTGGGCATACAAATCTTTAAGATTTACCCACTGAGTCTTTTAAGCAAAAACTTAAAGTGTCTTAAAAAAACTTACATAAACAAGCAAGCTTTTAAGAGAAAGTTAAGCAAAAATAGTAAAAGCAAAAACAATCAAGCTAAAATACCTTAAATTATTTTAATAAGCATTTAAAGACTTAGTAACTAGTAAAACACTAAATTAAAAATTTTGTTGTAAACACCTACCTTAACTTAATTTTAAGAAAAACTTCCGTACAGCCCTGAACTCTATATAAAAACTTTAAAAAGGCAAAGTTAGTCTGATTATATTAAATATTTTTAGAGAGTTCAACTAACTTGAGTTGGTCTAAATCTTTAAAGCATTTGAAAATAGCTTGAAGGGAAGTCTGAGTGGATAGCAATTTTGAACTGCTTTAGTTATATTAATAAAAGTAAAGTCCATGTATTTAAATAAAATCTATTTAGATTTTACTTGTTATTCAGTTTTCTAGTATTTACTTCGATACTTTAAAATTAAAACTGCAGTATAAGGTGAATTTTTGCTTACATACATTCATAATAAGCATCCCAATCTTTAAGTTAAAAAAGTCTCAAGTGACTAAAAACTGTCCTAAGTAAATTTAAACTGTCCTTAAACATCTTGAGTTTTTTCAAATCCTTAAAAAAAATTTAATTTTAAAATCAATTAAAAATAAGTTTTTCATCAAAATTGGTTACAAAAGAACAAAATATTGAAACTAAATTAATTAAACCTTATTTTTAAACATTTTAAAAACTGTCCTGAAATTTTAACACTATCTAAGTTTACAAAATTATACAATAACAAAACCTGAGTTAGTCTGAGTTTTAATAAAACATTTTCTGTTTTGAGTCACCCAATATATTCAAAAGTTTTCAAATTATCCTGAGTGTTTGGCAACCATGTCATAGCAAATGAGAAAAGCATTTATTATTTGATAGACACCTTGTACCTATTTACTAAAATAGAAATATGTACAATTAATTGCTAATTGTCAACAATTTTTTTTTATACATTAACAACCCCTCCCTCAAAATTCTAGTTTTTAATTTAAATATTTTTCACTAGTTTTACCTTCAATTAAACTGTAAAATTTTTGAAAGTTGAAGGACATTATGTGTTAGTAACTTTTATCTGCCATATTTAAACAACAACACTAATGTTATAACTACTGAAAAATAATAATTTGACAAATTGACAAAAATATTTTAACTGAATTAAAAAATATTGAATTGTTCAGTGATACAAAATGTTAGTAACTATAAAAACTTATTTGTACTTAAAGAATAACTACACACAAGGTTGCCACTGGTGAAAAAAAAATTCAGAGTGACTAAAAACTGTTCTGAGTAATCTGGAACTTTTCAAATTCTTTGAAAATAAACGTTTTTAAATCACTAAAAATTAAATTCTTTAGCCAAATTGTTTATAAAATTACAACAAATTTAAACAATGTCTTCTAAATGTCATTCAAAATCTAGAAAACTGGTCTGAAATTTTAAGAAACCTACAATTTTTTTGAATATTTCAAAAAAAACTGGCCTGAGTTTTCATGAGTGTGTGGCAACCCTGATAGTTTTTTTATATAGACAGTATTTAGATCAATATAGACTGTATATTATAAAAACAACTATTGAATTTTATTTTTATTTATCTATATTTTACTTATTTTTAACTTAAATGTTTTCTTTCTTCTTTTTTTATTTAAAAATATCATCTAATTTAGTTTTTTTTCAAGCTAACTAGTGTCAAAGTGTCAACTATTTGAAACTTTCTACAAACTATACTTACAGGGTAGTCAAACGTTTATAGTTAATTTTTTCGAGGTTTTCAAAAATTAATCCAGGTTTCAAACAGTATACAGTTTATAGTCTATGTTTACTTTAAAGTGAAGTTTAAGTTAAAAAACTGTGTTAGATAGTATAAAAACATTCAATGATACTGTAAAGCTACTTCAAATGTGTTTTTTAATAAAAAATGTTGATGATGACAAAAAAATGTCATCTATATGTTAGGTATTTTGTGTCAAATTAAAATTTCTCTACTTGAAATGTAAAAATTATTCAAGACTCCACCTTTTTCCAATTTTTTTTTTAGAAAACTTCTCAAATTCCAGGTTTTTCAAGTTTCAAAGTTTTTTGGCAACCCTGTAATTATTAGCTTTTTTAGAAAAGTTTGGTTACCAGCTTTTCGAGGAAAAAGAAGCTTGAGTATAGATGAAATCTATTTTTTAATAAGTAAAAATAAAATGGTAATATATAATTAAAATTTGAGTAAAAAAACAGACCAATTTTTAATTAAAACTAAACTTATGATGAAAATAATATTTTAAAGATGTAAAACCTTACTAAAAATACATTCTGAAATCTATTAACAATTTTCCGACCATGTATTAACTATTACAAAGCATATTTATTTTATTAAATGAAGCCTGTATGTTTTAGAAATGAATGAAGTTATTTCAATGATGATTCTGATGCAAAGCTATAGATAGAAACTGTTTCATAAACAATTATGCATAAGGGTCAAAGTCTAAGTAAAGATTTATTGCAAACACATAATAAAATAAAATTTAATGTACAGGTATAAACATTAAAAACAATTTTTGATAGAAAATTTTAGAAGTTTCATTAGCTTGGCAGTTTTTTTTTCTCTACTGAAATCTATGAAAGTAAAATTAAGTTGTCTGATATACAATTCCTTTCTAACATTTCTTTTTTATTAATTTAACCTAATGTTTTAATTATCGGTTACACAAAACTTATATCTAACATAAGAGGTTATTAATTTTTAATTAATAGTTTCTGATACTTTCTGAATATCAAATATTTGTATCAATTGCTTACTAAAAATATTAAAAAATACATTTTATGGCATAACATAAACATTATTTTTCATTCCCTTATTATAAATATTTTCACCTCTAAACATTTATCATACTTTTATCATTAATTTTAGTAATTAAGTTTAGGTAAACTATGTTAAGTAGAAGAGTAATAAAAAAGTTGTATTAAGAAACAAAGCAAGAAAAGAGTTCAAGATGTATGCTGTATAAAGTCAAGGTTTTAATATATAATTAGGTGATAAAGTGTAACATATCCACAATGAAATTAACAGGGTTGTCACTTGTTTTTTCAAAAAAATTTCCAGGGTTTTTAAATTTCTTCCAGGTTTTTAAAAGTACATATTTTTGGGTCTATTTTTAGTTTTTAACCTGAGAAAATTAATAAAATTCCAGGTTTTACCAAATTTTTAAAATGATTTTCGTTCAAAATTCCAGGTGTTTCCAGGTTTTTTTTTTTAAATTTTCCCAAATTCTAGGTTTTTTCAGGTTCTTTTTGCCTATATTGTCAAATTCCAGGTTTTTCCAGTTAAAAATTGCAACATTAAATTAATTAATTAAATGTTCTTATAAAATGAATGAAGATTTTTTCATGATTTATTTCATCTAATTAAAAAAACTAAGAAATATATATTTTGTAAAACCTCAAGCTTTAATTATCTAATAAATATTCATACTAATAAATTCCTATTTACAGTTTTTTTTAAATATATTTCATAACAAGTCTTAAGTAAGAGACATGACATATATACAGTTTACACATACTTTATCTATACAGTACAGATGTTTTGTAATACACATGACAGCTAACTTTATTTAATTGGGTTGTCTTCACCAAGTTTTTTTAACATGCTTGCAGAAAACAAAATGGTTTTATTAAAAAAACAAATTTAAACAATGGTGAGTAAAATGAAAGTAAGAAGTTTTGAGATTTAAATTTTATCAGACATAGAATAGAAAATAGCCTACAATAAGAATATATTTACAAGCATTTATTTTATACTAACGGCGTTTTTTTGCTTTTTCTATTTAAGTAGGAATATTTATTTTAGATATTGACTGTTTCAAAAAAACTTAAATTTTAAGGATCATTATAACATGACCATATACAAAGGATTATAAAAAGTATTTGATAATCTATTTTTTGTTTTCTGCGAGCTGGGTTGCAAAATCGTTTAAAGCAATAAATCTGAATACTGAGTAAATGTTTGTTCGAATTAACTTAAATTTTAAAGCACGAGCAACTTTTGACAGTACGCTTATCGTCACTATGACATATAATTTGTTATCCACACCAACACACGCTGTTTAAAATTTTTAAAAGATAAGTGCTATTTGTTTTTTGACACATTTTTTTTTACTTGTTATAACACATAGTGTTTTTTTTATGGTATTTTTCAGAATATCTAAAACAATTTAAAATATTTAAGGTGCAGATATTTTAAACTTTTACAAAATTTAATAATTCAAACACTCATAATAATTATAATTAGTGAGAAATTTCTTTATCTTTCAGTTAAAAGTTATATTATAGTTTGAAAAATAATTTTTTAATTTTATTTGTATATTCTTATTACTTCTTTTTCCTAGTTGGGCATCTACAAAATTTTTCTCTGACTTTTTTAGTTTTGAACATTAAACAAATAGTATAAATTTCAGCAGCAGACACAAGCCATGTGTATAATATTGATAAAAAAAAACTTTGCTTTTTTAAATAAATAAATACATAATATGAAAAATTTTTACTAATTTCATACACAGCTTTATTGTTATTTTTCAAAGCTGCCTTTTTAACTAACTATTTATTTATTTGTTTCTTAATTGTAATTTTTGTGATTTAATTTTAAAAAATAAATTGAAAAAAAAACTTTTATAGTAATCTATTTTTTTGCTATATATTTACTGCTATTATTAAAACAGCTCAGAATGTTGGTTGTAGTTGTAAGGTTTCGAAAATTTCTTCATCTATAATATTGTTATAGCAAATGAGGATTTTTTTTTTCTTTAAGGTAGAATAACATCTTAAGAACTCACTCTCCCCTCTAGAACTACAAAAGTTTTCTGAAGACCAAGTGAGTTTGAGCTCATCACGCATTATCCCACCTGCCCTATCTTTTAACTTATCAATTAAAGTTTTACCTTTTAATTAAAAAAATAAAACTGAATCTATATATAAACAAAAAAAAAGTAGAGCTATTAACTAACCAAATTAAAAATAAAAAAACTAATCCTAACCTTTTATTGAAAAAACCCCTGGTGACACGTCGTTTGGCCAACACTCACAAGGTTAAAATCTCAACATTAAAAACCACAAAGTGTAGAAAAATCCTAAAGCTCAAATCAAACAGGGTTGCCACTCGGTCAGGAAAAGTCAGATGATCAGGAAATATTTAAAAAAGTGACAAAAGTGAGGAAAAAATGGGGGGTTTTGAAAAAAAGTTAGGAAATTTGATAAAATTTTAAAAAAGTCACATTTTGTCAGTTTAAATTTACAAAGTTCCTTGTTTTTCAAAGCCTTCAAATGGTAAAAATTAATTAAAAGTCGTTTAAAGTCAGAAAAAATTTCCAAAATTTTCTTAGAAACTTACAAAAATATTTAATTTTTTTTCCAATGCCTTCACCTGGTCTGAGTTAGTAAAATATCCTTTATAAAAATGCAAAAATTTTCTATTAACATATTGAACAAGTACCCTACTTGAGCAAGCAGGTTTTGTAAGCTTTTTAGTATTGATGATCTTTAGCAAGGCACTTCCATAGTGAAACTGTGATATATACACAAAAGTTTATCTAGCATAATTTTAGAATCAAAGTGTTTTTGTTTAAATAATTGTGTTCTTTATTACTAGGCAGTTAGTTTAGTATTTTATGTAACAAGTTAATGTGAATACTTTACCTCTTTATAATTTTTTCAAAGCTGTTTAAATTTATAAATTAAGTTATAAGAGAGGTATATGCCAAGGTTAAGTTTACTTATTGTTTGTATTTTTTTAGAGTAATTTAAGTTTTTAAAGTAAATAGAGTATATTTATTTGTTACAAATTTTATACTAAATGATAGGAAATATTATATACAACAGACATATAGTTTACTTTTTTATGTCTTTTTTTTACAGTTACTTAAATATATTCTTTTTGAATTGATTTTCAATTTAAGATTTTATATTGAATAAATTGGGTAGTGTTTTTTTAAACTAAGTGAACAATTTATATAAGTAAAACTGATTTAGAAAAGTCAGGAAAATTTTGGTAAAACGTCAGGAAAAGTCAAGAAATTTTTCTAAGCTTGATCAGTGGCAACCATGATCAAATGATAAATCAGCAGAACATTAAGAACATCTATACCCTTACCTTTAACCCATCTCACCATTTTTTTTAATCTTCACCCTTATCCCTAACCCTCTTTACCCAAGCATATAAAAATAAACCAAATAAAAAAGATCCATTACCTAAAACTTAAAAAAAATAAGTAAAATATTAGCCAATCAGAAGCAGTCTTAGAACTGCATCCCTCAATGTGAGGCTCAATGACTCAAAGGTTTTTCTCCACACTTATCCATTGACCATAAGTGTGAGGTTTCACACATTTTTTCTCTCTCTCAAGATATATCTTATCTGCACACAGATTAATTCATATCTGTTTCAATTCATAAATAAACACTTTTGAAAATTTTCTTTTCAAGTTAATTTCATTACTACAGTTTTTTTATATTTCAGCCAATGTTTTCAATCTTGCTAAGTTCAACTCAGATAGTATTTAAAGCCGTCATTAAGACCCCTAGGCCATCAGGCAACATTAATTTGCTTTGCTATAAACATACATAAGTAAAAGTCTATAGTTTGCAAAAACCATTTAATAGAAAAATGTTTTTTTAATTAAACTACATCTATCAAAACTTTGTTAACACTACTAACTCTTAAAATGATTTAACCAAAAGGTTAAGGTTCTTTTCTTCACAAGTTTATCTGCTTTCAATACTTTTACATAGCTAGTAGTTGGCTTAAAAATACAAAGTTTAAAATTAGTTTGATAAATTAGAGCACAGAGTTGGAGAGTTCAATAGGTCCATTATGGAAGGACAAAACTAAGGGGAAATAAGGTTATTTTATCAAAGGTTTATCATTTTATCATTCATTTTTAGTAGTTGTGAAACAACATGTTTCTTTCCTTTAAAAGTTAAACAGCTAAAATTATTCTGTATTGATTAGGATAAAACAACTATGTATATATTTTTACTATTAGTTAATGTATTAAATAAAAGTCTGTATAATAATTAATGATTTCATTAATAATTAAAAATTGTTGTTGTCTTTATACAGGACTGCCACACGCTTAGGAAAAATAAAGACAGTTTGAAATTTTTGAAATATAATTATAATTTAAAATAGTTTAATATTTTTTTAAACTCAGAATGACCCAAGTTAGTTTTTTTTATATAAAACACTCATGACAGTTTTAAGATTTCTCAACATCTCAGAACAGTTTTTTACTAGTTTTTAATGAAATTTAGTTTCATTGTTTGGTTAGTTCATAAACATTTTTTTTGCAACTTGATTTTATTGATTTTGATAAAAAAATGAGGATTTGAAAAGACTCTGTATGTCTCAAGACAGTTTATGGTCACTCAGGACAGTTTTTTGGCCCAAAGAGTAGCAACACTGTGTAAAGTACTAAATCTTAGTAATACAACATTTTGAGATGCATCAAAATATTATTAAGAACTTTTTTGTAATAAATTAAATTTTGCTTTATAATATCATAAATAATCAATTGGGTTATATTTAAACAGATTTCTGCTCACATTTTATATTTTGTTATAGTATAATCTTCTTGTTTAAATTATTATTCTTAACAGTTTAAGGTTCTGAACTATTTTAAAATATCGTATTACAAATATCAGTTAAAATAAAATTAAATAAAAATACGCAGTTTTTTGTAAATTTTTACATAAAACTTATCAGTATTTAAAATTTTGCAAATTTGCGTTGACACAAAGCTAAATGTTTTTAAATCGCTAAAAATGAGGTAAAATACACTAAAGTTCAACTTTAGAAACTTATTTAAAATCTAAATGTTTTCATTATTATAAAGACTGCATTTTTGTCTATAAAAATTATTAAATTCAATTAATTTGAATATTATTTTTGTGACCCAAAAGTATAACTATATTTATACATTCATTACATATTTCAGTATTACAACATGGACTTTTCTAAAACAGGTTATATATTTGTTTTTTAAGTAAAATTAAATGTTTAAGAAAAGTTTTTGTATTTTAAGTAAGGCTATGAAACTTTAATTTTTAGAGAACATTATAAGTTGATTTAAATATTTTAAATATTTTTTAGTTTTAGATAATATTAAAACGATACATAAATACTGAACAGCTAAAATTTTTGTTTGTTAAAATTTTGACATTTTACAAACAACAGGATGGTCTTTTTATCTGAAAAATTGTAATTTGAAGTTTTAGTTGCAGGGACATTTCCTTAAGTTTTAAGTAAGTATTTCAAAAACGTAGAAGGAGAGAGACTTTAGTGATATAGTTTTTTTTGCCGTTTAGTTTGCGCCTCCCATAGGAAACCTATTGTACTCTTTGGCTTCAACTGACTATATCTCAGAAACTAGTTTGAATTTCAAAACCCTTATAAATGAACTTCTAGCTTAGCGGAAACGTTACAAATCAAGATAAATATATTAAACAAGTGATTGATCTTTGGTAATTTTTTAAGGTAATTAGATTAAAAATAGTAACTATGCTAGTGTATGTCTCTTAGATACACTACATATAACTTAAACTACATGTAAAAGTTGAATGTTTTTTTTCTGTCTAAATATTGCACATAATAATATTTTCAGAAATAGTTACAAAA
This sequence comes from Thalia democratica, assembly GCF_965202585.1. Classification (NCBI taxonomy): domain Eukaryota; kingdom Metazoa; phylum Chordata; class Thaliacea; order Salpida; family Salpidae; genus Thalia; species Thalia democratica. The sequence continues at coordinate 18,439,882 of NC_139169.1, forward strand.
CATATTCTAAAAACTGAACTAAAGTTTTTTAACAGTTAATTTTATACCAATATCACAGAAAATAAACTAAAATTATATTTGAACTTAAGCTATTAAACTATTTAGACAAGCTTATATTT